>NC_088605.1:69854221-70487683 GCF_036013475.1 Columba livia | reverse complement strand
GCCAGTGGCTGGTAGATTAGGGAAAGAGTACAAGGACATGTCCAGTAGAAAATATCTTCCATCTTCTAGTCATCTCAGTTTTAGAGATTTCTTTTCATAGGCATTGCTATATAGTTGTATTTTAGTACCTGTGATGATCCTCTCTTCAATAAATTTATCTAGTTGAATTTTAATTCTATTTACACTTATGGCATGGTATAGCAAAGAGTTACTTTAAGCAACAAATTTAATTATGAATTATCTGGAAAAATGAATTCCTGCTGAAGTGCTTATTTTAAAGGTACTGCCTAACAGCTTAATTTGATATTCCCCAGTTCTTCTGCTGTGAGACACAGTGGAAATTTTCACTTCAGAACTGGAAGAAATCCTCTTTTAGCTGCGTCTTTTTAACTATGTTGAAGGGTCCCAGTCTAATTAATTTCTCTGTCTACAGAGAGGATCGTGTATCTTGGGTCATTCTTGGTCATCCTGGGTACACTTCTTTGTATCTCTTGAAAGTCTGCTGCATTTTTACAGAGGTCAGAACAGCATCCAGTATTCAAGATGTGGCTGCTACACCAATGACTTGCACTAGCATAATCATTCTTTTTGTTTGTCCCCTATCATTTACATAACAATTCTGAAAGTTATTGTTTTGTTTTGACCTGGCACTTAGTGCCCACAATGTGTCCACAGTTGCTTTCCTGAAGCTTGACTTTATTATCCATCATTATATAAGTATAATTGGGATTAACTTCACTGTTTGTTTTACTTCATATTCATTTACAGTATTTTTTTTCCCAATCACATAATTATGAAATCTTTCTACAATCACATCATTATTTTTGTGTCATCTTTGTCATCTCAAAATGTATTATTTTTTTGGGGTCATTTATGAGGCAGTTGAACGGCACAGATTCCCATGAGAATCCACTGACAGCTGCCCTCCATTTTGAAAGCTGGGGTTTTATTAGGTCTGTTTTCCTATTTAAAACTTTGATTTTTTCCCAGTGACATGACCTTCTATCATATTCTGCAACAGGTTACTTCAAAAACTGTTGGCGAGGACCTTTTTTTTATTCAATTAAGGTATTTCCAGCCAGTTTGGCTGGCCCAGAGATCCATTTTTATTTCTACTCTGAGCGTACAGAGACATTTAATTAAAAGGCTGGTCAACCTGTGTGCAGCTTTGCTTTGCAGACAGTACTTATTTTGCTCAGATAAACTTTTACTTCTGCCCCAGATCCTTGTGAAGATATGGGATGGCTTCTAAGTTGGAGGATCAGACCTTACATTTGGTTTGTGTTGTGGGCAGCATGTCAGCTTGGCTGCTGTTTTGTTTGGCTGCTGCTTCAGCAGGAGTAATAAAATACATAGGAATTTGATTCCTCAAAATTGGAAATCCTTGTCTCCTTAAGGACCTTGAATAGTACTGAGTTCTCCCTGAAGCTCTCTATCATCAGTATCTTCTTTATACGCAATTCAATAGCCTTGGTTAAGAAACTAAGAGTAATTTCAAAGTATTTATTTAACTGCATATCTTGATCGCTGTTTCTTCATTCCTGTGTTACCTGGACTCAGGCTCGCAAGATTGATCAGTAAATTCTCATTACTGGGATCGGTTTTTAGAAAAGTGTGTCTATCAAAAGTCATTATCCCAGCAAGTTTCTTAAAAAAATATTTCCTGCATTAGCTCTATGGAAACTGGAAATCCCTACTCTAAACAAGAGGGGTAACAACATAAACATTAGTAGATAAGTACATGTGTGTATATATATATATATTTTAATGGAATATAAACTTCTAAGAGTACTATTACTTAAGTAAAAAACCTTTTCTGCTCTAAATGGAAAAATGACTGAAACTACATTTTATATACATAAACATATATATATAATAAAAATTTCATGAAAGGAAAGACAATCAGCCATGTTCTGTAGTTTCAGTGAAAAGAACTCCTATAGTTCTCATCTATTTCATTGTTCTATATTAATACTGATGAATTGTAGCTTCGTCTTTCTTCACAGTTCCTTCACACAGAGAGTTTTGCTGTTAAGCACAAGATGACAATGAATGAAAGAGAGTCAAGCAGACTTTTGTTCTGTTAAAAACTGAAATAAAAAAAAATCACTGCTTTGTAGAACTTGTGTTTTGTAGTGAAAACAGTTATGATGACATTTAAAACAAAGGATTTTATTGTTTTCTCTATATTTTTTTTCCCCAAAAGAATGGAAAATCTTCCATGTACAATGTGTTTTAAGGCATTATTGCTGTTAGGTTTTATTTTACTTCTCAATTCCATTGTGGTTGCAGACTTGCAAGCCAAATAGGACACATAGTCATGTTTATAATATGAAGCTAATTATTTTCTACCCTATTGTATGTGAAATGTTTGAACTAATAAATATTTGATGTTTGAACTAATAAATCCTGTGATCTCTGCAGTGACCCTGTCAGGTGATTAATGTACATTTCAGACTAACAAAGTCAAATAAGAAATTTTCTTTGGTTGGGACACCTGTCCCAGAACATGTACCCTACAGCATAGTATTTCTGGAGCTCATCCTATTCATTGTCACGCCCATAAAGAAAGCTCTTTTCCAAATTCCACAGGTCTCACGTATGGCAATAATAATCTAATATAGAATGCAGAGAGAGTAGGAAGAAAATCTGTTTCTGTTTTTGCATGCTCTTCAAATGCAAGCCTTTCAAATACTGCAAGGTACAAGGCTGTGATCATTATGGTACTTCTCATGTACCTGCTTTGGCTTTGGTGTCTGGATACTGTTTGCTGCAACAAAGATGGAGTTCCTCTCCTGAGAACAAGGTTTCTTGTTATTTTTCTCATGCTTCCTGGTTCTGCAAAAGTTTTTCCTTTTGGTGTTTTGCATCCCTGATTCCCATTCTAATAATAAAAACACGCACAAAAAAAATCAGGATTGTAAACCAAATTAATCTGCTTGTTTCAAATCAGGGCATTCAGGCTAGCTTTAGTTCTGAGCTTCAAGTGCTATTTCAGGTCATTTCTGTTAGCATTTGGAATAACTTACATATGATAAATTTATTAGGAGTCTGATTTTCAGAAAACCTCTTGGGTATACTTTTTTTCCCCTCAGCTTTAACATAAAAGGTTTCCAAACAATGGAGATAACTGCTTTGAAACTGGTCTGAGATGTGACCCACACCATACACACACTCTGCTGTTTCCTTTTACGTATTTTGTCGTATTTCAAAGATCTAAAATATTAACAATGCATTTCTATTTTCTTCCTATGGCTTTCTATCATTTTTTTTCTTTTTCTTTTTCTTTTTTTTCTTTACACTGCATCTCGGTTTGTTACAGGTTACAGTGTTGCATAGACATCACAATCTTTAAATCCTTCTGGGGAATTTTACTGTGTGGCCACCTTTGTGTGAGAGTGATGGGACTCAGAGAAACAGATGGTGCCTTGAAATCTTGTTCCCAGATCCCTATGAAAAATAGTGTCAGTGCACAGAGTAGGAGTTTATATCACAAGTTAGGCACCACAAAGATGACAGTACATCCCTAATTTTCTCCATTCTGGAAACCTGAGGGATTTACTGCATATGTGTATATATAAATCATGGCAGCATTAGGTACCAGAAGGCAAAATTCTTGTTTCAGGTGCAAGGGCTCTGACACAGCTTGTACTGTGTGGGTGAACTTCTGCAGTGCCAACTTCATTGGTAAAACAAAGCAGTGTAGCATCACACAGGGGAGAAGATTCGCCTTGCTGATAAACTCACAGGGCCCAAGTATAAACTGTTGCTCTTAGCGTGTGTCCAGTTTACTGTCCAGATCAGAAGTTGTCTACATACATGGGCAATTGGCAAAAAAAAAAGCAATTCTGGTCCATGATTTGATACAGGTTAGAACACGTCATGTGTGCCTGAGATAAAGTTGGGATTGTATTAATTAATACCATTCCTTCTGATGTTCAAGAGTTTCCAAAGACAAAGAAACAACATTTACATAGGAAAATCTATGTAATTCAGTTCCAGTAGGCACGTACTGAACTTAATTGAATGTTGTGATTTTTTCATTTCTCAGACCTCTGGAGGTCCAGAACCAGAAAGGGGAAGGATCGTGACCATGGCTTACAGTGAGGACTGCAGTTTCGCTGAGTGCAGCTGAAGTGCAGGGGAGCGTAGCAAAACCAGAGTACAGTATATGATCTTTTTCTTCTACAGAATGGGACGTGGTTTAAGTTTGAATTTGTTAAAGCAGAAATAAACAGACACAAAGGTTTCTTTATTTGCTTCTTTGAATGCTAATGCTTCATTCTCTCATACAAGAAGCCACTGAGTCATGGTCATATGGTGGCACTATGTGCACTGTATATTTAGGTGTCCAAATCTGAAATATGAGTCTATACTCTTTTGTAATCTGTGGAAAGAAAGTGACACTTTTGGGGTGCATTTCTTCTAAGACTGGTTATCTAAAATTTCTCAGATGAACCATCCTGTAGATCTGTTTCTTTCCTTTGAATATAAAGAGCTGACCAGCTCCAATCTGAAGGTCTGTCTGCTACCTAAGGTAAGTGGGAAGAATCCTGCCCATTGTAACTGATAGGATAACTCTTAGGAAATGTTTAGGGAGGAAGGACTACAGCTGCAGTGTCTCTCAACTATCAACTGTGTTTATCTGCCCACTCAGAAATTGCTCAGAAAGCAGGTGACGGGTGATGTGTTGTTACTTTTTTTATGTTTTCCCTTTAGAGAAGAGAAAGTAACTAGAGAAATAATGAAAGAGCTGTGTTTACAAAGTAGCCCGAAGCTGTAAAGTATGATTTAGCTACTTTTGATACAGTATATTTAGATTATGCATGTTTGTGTGGTGTTTAGGTTTTTTTTGTTTGTGGGTTTGGTTTTTTTTTTTGGGGGGGGGTGGGCGGGGGTAAGTTTCATTTATTTATTTTAAAATTTGTAATCCTTTTATTTTTAAGAGTACAATTTGCTTAGCAAAACCAGTATGAATATGCTGGTTTTGGCAAGCCCCTCTTCTTTTCATGTCACATTATCTCATCCTTTGCCTTTCTCTTACATCCCCCCCCTGCTCTCGCTTCCTTCGCTAATGTATAAACCACCTGCACACCTCCTGACTCACTTTCTCTTAGAGGAGATTCCAGTGTTTGGTTAAGTCACGGGAGACGCGGGGATTTGTGCAGTGCTCTCTCTTACACGCTGCGGAAGTGATGACAGAACAGTCCCTGCAGTCACTAGAGCAACTGACACATCACACCCAATTATGCGGCCTCCCTGGCCCCTTGCACCATTCCTCCCTGAAATATAAGCTTTCTGTCTCACACTCTATTTTATTTTTTGAAGAAATTTGTTGTTTAAAAGAAAAGGAAAAATGGTGTGTGGGGGGGAAGGAGTTAGTGTATCATTCTAAAGAAAGTTATTATAGAGTAGTTCTTCAGGGACATTCAATACATCAGATTAAACATAATTTTAACACTTGGATATATATATTTTTTTAACGCTTACATGGGAAAACCCATGAAATTTAAACTGTTGGTAATAGAGGAGCCAAACCTTGTCATTTACTGTGACACTGGCCATCAGCTGTCATGAGCTAGTGGGAGTTATTTGTCAGTAATTACAAAGTACAAATATATACACTAATCTATATGTGCTCAGGATCCCACACAGCATCCAGGCAGCTGAAGAAAAAGCAGTTTATTTTTCATGTTAGTATCACATCTGCTGCCAAATGCAGCAGTGTTTTTCTTTCTTCATCCCTAGAAAGACCTGCCCCTTGAAAGTGAGATTTCATGAGTGCCACAGCTTCTTTCCCCTTGGACTACAATGGCTGATACAACAGAAGAATAAAAGCAGAGCAGACTTTGAGTTATTTGATTGTGTTTTTAAGACCTGGAGTAATTAGAAATAAAAATATATGTTGCTGTGATAATGAGGTGCATTTGTCCTACAATTGGATTCCAGATGATAGACATGGAGCACTTATTACAAGTTTTATAAAATTGCCTGAGCAGAAGCCCTCCTTTCTGAACCTGCATGGGAAACTCTTATATTACAGAATCTGCTGCAAATGGAGTTTTTTCTCTGACAGCTTGTACTTAAAGTGCACAAATGACTGTGTTTCATTTTATTTTGGTTTCTGTTTCTTGTTTTCCTTTCTTTAAGTTTTCACAGCTTTCTTAAGACAGCAAAAACACAACATTCATGGTATGATTATACGGCAATTATTGTAACACAAATTATGCATGTATCTTTACTGTGAATTGCACACTAAGAACTAGGGAAGTTTCTGTGCAACAAAGACTTTTCTGCTACACTTTCCAGATCGAGACAGGGAATATCCAAAACAGACAGGATAGTGAAAAAGGAAAAAACCCAAGCTCAAGAACATGGAAAATGAGTGGTTGGTGGGAAAACAAACTAAGAAGGAAGGAATACATTTCCCCCTCTTCTGAACACTATTGCAGCAGAAGAGCTCCTAAAGGAGAGCGAGAGTTACACTGTGTGCACATTTCCTGGCTTTCTGTTTTGCAGCTATAGAAGTTAAAAATGCTGGGGTGGCAGTGAACCAGCCTCCCCAGGAGAGCTTGTGGGATGCCCTTCATCCCCTCTCCCCAGGTTTGAGCCGGAGCTGGGGGCAGCAGCGGTGGCTCCATCCCAGCTCCTGCAGCTCTGCTGGGGAAACCCACACCGCCTCAGCACCCCCGAGGAACTGCCTCGCAACCCCAGACTCCTCCCTTCCTTCTTTTTCAGCCTTTGTTGATTTGAAACAGAGAGAAACAGATTAACACCATTTCAATGAGTGATGCAAAATTAGGTGGAGTGGGTACCAACTTTTTTTTGACTTCAGTTCTTTGACAGAACTTCTGGGTCCGAGGCCATAAACCTTCACATCCTACTCCAGTGGCTGCTGCAGTCACTGGTTTTCCTCTCTTCACTCTTGATTGCCTTGAGCAGATTTACAGCCCCCTTAGCACTTTGGGAGGTAAGGTGACACAATAGAACACAGGAGGTGCCACATGTTTTCAGAAAATGAAGGTGTTTGTTTCTACTTGCTTGAGCAAAATTTCTTCATCTAGCTGAAAGGCCAGAGGCAAAGTCAGAATTCCTGCATGGTCTGGAAACCCTGCAGACATCAACATTACTAATACAAAGTAAATTTCAAGCCCCTGTTTTGGTCTTGCTGTTGATCAGATTCATTGTACACATACCAGCCAGATCCTCTCTTCAGAAAGGACTGTCCAAGTGTCACTGAATGTCCTTCACACCTGAACAGACAGGGTGCTAATTTAGTGCAGGTGCTGTAAATCTAACATGTGAATCAGTCTTCACCTGCTGCTCTTTGGGTTCCTGGTGATGGCAGCTCTGCCAGCTCCTCCTTTTCCTTCTCCCTCTGCACCAGGTACACTGATTTACCCAGTCAGGCTACTCACACCTAACGCAGGAGATGTACCATGAAGTGCAACCTCCTCTTGTAAAGAAAATGACTAAATCTATTCCTCAGACCACCGGTTCAAGCTAAGACTACAATCTAGCCTTATGGAGAAAAATCAGGTGAGAACTTATTTTCTGCATTTCTCTACATAAAAGCAAAGGAGAAGATATTAATAATTTTTAACTTAATGATTTATTATGTATGGCAAGAGAACATGTCAGTTTCCAAAACCTTGGTTAAATCATAGTGGTTTTATTAGTAAAATGCTAATGCTGATGCACATTTGGAAGCTGAATACTGAGGCACAATTTCATCCTTATTCATACCACTTCTGTACGAATAGTGGTATTGACTCGGTCACTTGTTAGTACGGGACTACTTACTGTATGGAAGGATCTTTACTGTTGTGTGTGGAGATTCAGTAGATCCCACACTATTTTTGTAAGTTGCTATCAACTGCTTTTTAATGGAAGTCCTTTTAAAACTCTGTATACTTGCATGGTTGTAGAAACCATGGACCATCTGGGATTTTTAGAAAGAACAGTCTGAACAGCATTGAATGTTTAGACAGGAACTGCAAAATGCTCCATGTTCAATCTGTATTCTCTGGCCAACACCCGTTAGCCAGGCAGGATGGCAAATGTTTGTTTGTGACATTGTGAGCCTTAAATCTGGCAATTGACTCACAACGTGCCTCAGTGAAACACAGTGTGCTGATCTGTCCCCAAAATACAACTGTACTGTTACATCAGGGCCTCACAGAGGGGATCTGCCCTGAGAAAATTAGAGGCAGATTCAAAGTGAGATGTTAGAAATAGATGAGGAAAAAATCAAATCGTAATTTAAAGTCAGTTTCTGTGGTAAAGTCAAACATGGAGTAGGTGATTTCAGCAAGGAGTCACAGTATTGCAGGCATAGTTTTATACACTTTGCTAAACGAATGATGAGGCAATGGTAATGCTACACCAAATAGCCTGTGTCTAACATGTATTGGAGTGACACATGTGCCTACGTGAAGGATGGTATTAGAAATACAATGTTTAAACATTCAGTGGGGTTATGACTGTTTTGCACACAGAAGGTTATCGATTTGAGGAGAAGCGTGGTTTGAGATACTGGGATCTTGCATTCAAGAGCTAATATGTTATTCCCTGTTTCTTTTTTATGGCAATGGGTTAGCTTTCCTGCATGAAACCACATATTACAAATGTACTACATATTCTGCTGAAATAGAGTCTTAGTTTGTGTTCTTTTCAGAAAGCTCTCTTCTTTAAAGCTGGCTGCCTTAAATCTAAAAATATATTCCTTGGAAGGAGAGAAGAACATGGAATATATTTAGAAAAACTTAAATATAACTTCAAATAGTTTTCCCATTCATTAAAAGTTTGCTTGACCCAAAATGTCAGGACCCACCAGTGTGAAAAGCAAGAGATGAATATCTCTTGTATCACCTTTCCACTGGTATAAGCCCCGACTTCGAGCCTGCTGGAGCAGGAGGTGTCTGGAGTTAATCCTGTAACTGCAACTGCTTCTTGCAACTCAGCCTCAGTGTATTTTGAGATTTAAATCCACAATTGAGGAGGAAGAAGGAAACATTCCTGATGAATTTTTTTCCACAGCAGCTGTTTGAGACTGTTAACACGCTTGTACCTTTAAAAGTAAATCCTGGGGGAAAGAGACTGAGAGGCAGATTGCAGTTCAAGTGCTGAGAAGCACACAATAAATGTAGTTAAATTCAGAGGTTTATTAGGTAAATATGCCATTGATAATTGAGAGAAGAGGGGAAATGTGTAAAGAGATTTGCACACACGTTTTTGCCTCTCCTTGGGATTCATGATACACCTGCTGAACAAAGTAAAAATGAACTTTTCTGGAAAAGGTGGTTACCTGACCATCAATAAAAAAACAAAGTTGTATCTGCACATAGTCTTATGAAAAATAAAAATCAGTATTTTTGCTTTGGAGAACCCACCTTTGATTAATCAGATATATTTAGCAGGCTGTCTGAAAAATATAGATCTGTGTTTGAAATAAAAATAAAAATAGTGTTTTTAAAATAATTAATTTCTTTAAAATGTTATGAAAGTTACACATAACTTTTGCATTTTTGAAGTTATCTAGGACTGGTGAGATATGTCTGTAATACACTGTGTGTGATCTAGGCTGTTGGTGGTAAAACATTATTTTCCTTTCGTAATCCTGAGTATCACAAAAAGTAACTTCTGAAGGATGTGCCCAAAAATCTGAAGGGAAGACATATAGGCAGATTGCATGCTAATTCTTTACTGATTGCTGTTATTTTTATCAGAAGTTTTTATACATAAGGTTCTTATTGTCCACGTGAAAGAGAGGAGGTAGAATCAATTTCCTCTTTAACATATTGATAAACAACTCCAGATATAGTGGTAGGGGGAGGAGGAAACTACGTTTACCTTTGTGTGACCTATATAGGAATGCTGGAAAAATTAATTCCAGAATATTATGGTGACATTCCTTTAAGTTGTGGATATGATTTACATAGTAGGTCTTCTTGAGCCGTCCAGCTTCTTTCATCTTGATACTGTAAATTGCTTTCATTTCCCCCCCACCCCCGGCATCTGTATGCTTGAGGTATTGTTGTGATAAATTATGGAGGTACAGAACTGAAAATGGTGTGTAGATTGTCTAAGAAATTGAGTGCAGTCAGCCTTCAAAGTGGTGGATGATGTGCTAAAACAGCTACCTTCCCCTGGTCAGGTCGCACATGTCGTCAATGAGCAGCTGCTTTTAACTTTGCCTTTTGCCCAGAGCACTGAGAACAGCTGGATTTATTGAATTAATAACTGCTCCATTTGGGGCACTTTGTTTTCCCATGACCATGAAATCTGGCTATAATGTTAGCAAAGTGTAAGACAGGACTTCTTCACCAAACAAGGTGGTGTCTTTTTTGTTATTATATAGTGCTTAGATCTGTAAGGCAGAAAATAATTGGAAAAGTGAATGAAATGTTTCTTGATAAATAGAGTTAAGGAAAATTTAAAAAGCACATAAAAATGAGGTCAGTGATAGACACATGCTGAGTGTGGTTTTGAGGGCACTTGTACCACCACTCCTCAAATTAACCTTTTTGGTTGCAACGCTTAGTGGTGGCCTCGTTAAATCACCTGATGTATTCTAAACAGCATTAAAATGTTAGTGGTAGTGATCAAATCAACAGTTGCTGTGCTTTGAACCAATTGTTTTCTTCTCGAGGCTCTAGATTTCATGAGGCTGGCTGAGAAATGGCAGCAGTGTGTTGTGCAGATGGAGACGGGTGAACCAGTGGCTGACCACACAGGTGTGAGGGACGTGCCCTACCACAGAGCTTCGGGGCAATCCTGCTTAATGGGCTTTTGTTTGGGGTTACTATAGGCAGGGCTCACACATTTTCTAGAAACAATACATGAGGTAACACCTTCAGGTTTTATCAATCATGGCACATATTAGAGCAATCATTCTCATGTTACAGTTAGTCTGCTGTGCTGAAAGTGTTGGAGTTACCTTCTTATGGATGAAAAAAAAAAAAAAAAGGAAAATTAATACCTAAGGGATGAGTTGTTTCACTGTGATTTTGGGATAAGAAAATAAAAGAGAGAGGAAGAATTTTTGGGAATCTGTGTGGGAAACCTCTTTTGTACCCTAGTTATTGCAAGTGGAGCCTGGTGCCAAATCTTGATCCTGTGCCTTCCTCAGCACGTAAAAGGGGGAGTCCTAAAGAACTTTAGGTCTTGCTGACCTAGCTTCCTGTAAAAGGGTAACATGAGCTCAGAAGAAATGGGGTTGATTGCCAGGACTGACATGGAATCATAGAATGGTTTGGGTTGGAAGGGACCTTGAAGATCATCTAGTTCAAAGCCATCTGCCATGGGAAGGGACACCTTCCACTAGAGCAGGTTGCTCAAAGCACCAAGCAGCCTGGGCTGGAACACTTCCAGGGATGGGGCACACACAGCTTCTCTGGGCAGCCTGTTCCAGTGCCTCGCCATCATTGTGGTGAAGAATTTAGTCATTATATTTAATCAAAATCCATCCTTTTTCAGTTTAAAGCGATTACCCCTTTTCCAGTCACTACCTGCCCTTGTAAAAAGCCCCTCTCCAGCTTTCATGTAGGTCCCGTTTAGGTACTGGAAAGCTGCAATCAGGTCTCCTCCCGTTCTAACCACAGCTGTACTCATCAGCTGAGCATAAGCTGTGTCCACCAAGGAGGTGTGTGGCTGCTGTATTCCCGGGAGAGGCTTTTAACAGAGGACTTCAGCCTCCCAAAGACTATTTGGGAAAAGGTGGAGGGGATCTGACCCACTAGAGCTGCATCCCATTTTCAAATGCTTGGCAGTCCTCATCACACCTATCCTCCTGAGGGCTGGCATTGGTGTGTGCCAGGCTGCTGCTGCATCTTCTAATTCTGAGGACTATTCCTTGGTGAAATCTGAGGTTTCACAAAAACTATGCAGTCTAACATCAAGCATGGTGAAATCAGCTGGGCTTTACATTTTAGTTTATTCATGTTTGTCATGTGGGTTTTACATCTTTGGAGTTTGAGAGCCCTGCAAATAAATTTTAAAAATAATTATTTTGGTTTATATCATATGTATAGGTTTATGTCTTTATTATGGAAATTACTCCCCAACTAATTTAAAAATGTGCAACTCTTAGGAGTAGTAACAGTCATTTTACCCAATTAAGTCTCAAATGCTGCAGAGGTAGTAGTAAAAGAAAAAAGAAAATAAAAAAGAGAAGGCAAAGAAAAAAAGCACACCATTTTACATAGACTCTGTCTCAAGAGTCTGGCTTCTATGCTTATATATTTTTAGACATTAAGCATATCACAAATGTTATGAAGTGCCAAGTATTAATATTTCCTTCAGCTTCTTCTTAACTGCTATAGAATATCAGAGAGATTCAGGTTGTTTCCTCCAGAAAGTCAAAGAGTTCAAATTCAAAATGGGAAGGAAGGCAATTTGTTCACTAAACAGCTATCCAGTCCGCAAAACAAGTACCAAGTTCAGAAGAAGCCAGTTCTCAAGCATGACACTGAACTGCTCTGACAATGATATGAGAACACCTATTGTCATCTTCTGTGGTGGTCAGCTTCCTTTTCTGCAGGCTTGGTAACTTTTGTGATGGATGAAGAAGGGTACTACAGCTGTTGCCTTCACAGCTTGGATCCATCTCCAGAGCAGCTCAGGCCAGCGCATTAAGTAAGGAGAGGGAGAGCTGAGAAAACAAGACATGTTTGTATCATTAAAAACTGAATTATAAAGTGTGGAGCAAGAAAGGGATTTTGAATGTTAACATTTCCTAGTTAAAGAGCGGTTTGTTGTTTAGAACCATTTGGAAAAAAAGGATCTCCTTGGAACAACCAATACACTGGCTATTAGGATATTTCTGTGTAAAGTGGATGGCTGACGTTCAAACCCAGGTCTGAATTAGGCCCTTGAGGACAGTTTCATAGTGCTTAGGCAAATATTTGAAACACTGAGCTATTTTGGGGTAAGTTTTCTCTTCCCTTTCCCTCCTTTCCCCTGGCATTTTTTGCCTTCCAATATTTCCATTCAAGAGGTGAGAACCCTTTCCTGAATGAAACGTAATAGAAAAACTGTCTTCTTTTTTTCCCCCTCCCCATGAAAGTTACAGGCTTGATAAACTAGTGTTTCCTACTTAAAGAAAAAAAAGAAGAGCTCCAAATTTCTCAATAAATCTGTTATATCCTTCCATTGCCCCACTCTCTATAAAATACTCATCATAGTTTTTCTCTCTTTTCTCTCCACTTGTATGCTCACCAGACTCCTTTATGCAACCCCCATGTTTCCCTAGTTTTCCATTGTGTTGGCTTCTAGCTCCAGCGGCTGCTCCCCACCCACAGTGGGAAGAGAAAAAAGGAGCAGTGACAAGGAAGATGGGCAATGCTGGTGATCCCGTGGCAGCAGCCCTGGAGAGGAGCACCCTTTGGAGAGAAAATTTGAGAAGCACATCCAGGTCACCCTTTCCCTGGGTTTGTTTGTGGGGGCCAGAGTGAGATCAGTAAGGTGAAATCTTCAGAGTTTTCACTTTGAAAAAACTCTTAAAAGTGAAAGATATTTTTACTAAACCTGTACTGAAGTGTGATTTTTCCTCCTTTTGTTTTGTTTTTGTTTGGTTTGGTTTGGTTTTTCCTTACAAAGTTTTGCTGTTTGGCCAAGTGAAGTCATTCTTGAGAAAGTGGTAACAAGCTGTCTGTACATTGAATATAGAGGCATTCCTGTATTTCGAAGACAAGAGGCAAGATCTTGAGATAATTTTCAGAGTAACTATGTCAATGTGGAAAATGTTACGCTTGGGAGTTAATTTTACAAAATCATAAGCAACGTGAAAAGAGGATCTTGAAATAAGAAGGATATGGCAGCTTTGAGAACAGGTTGAACTCTTTGCCTCACTAGTACAAACTTTTGTCATTTATCATAGGTTTATTGGGCAAAAGCTTCACAGTGGAAGTCCAAAAAAAGGAAATGTGAGATAGATAGATAGATATATATATATATAGTGCATCTGTGTGTTAGACCAAAATTGGTAGCAATAATAATAAGCAGCAATAGGTACACCTTGACAGATGCAGAAATATATTCTGTTAAATCCCAAGAACTTTGAAAACACAATTACAAGTTTTTCTGCTTTACCTACATAAAACAATCTGCCCTGAGGAACAGGTTCCAAATTTAAATCATGTCTCCCTCTAAGACTCTCATAATTCCTAGTCCCAAACTGCTCAGCTAGTTTTAGTTTCCTTTTTGATCTTGGTCAAGATAGACAATCCAGAAACAGTTGTCCATTACTATAACTAAAAATGCACAAATTTATCTTCAGGACTGATGTTCTAAAGACATCTTTATACTGCTCTTAACTTTATGAGCTCTATTTGCCCTTCTCTGCCAGGCTGCAAACCCAAATTCAACTGGGCAGAATGTTAAATGGCAAAAAGTTCCCTTTTGCAGCAAAGCTGACATGCAGGGGTACTGAAATCCTGCAAGGATGCTGCACCTCTCTGTACCCTCATTCTTCAGGCATAGGAGGAAACAGAAATATCACTAGAAAAACTTTTCTTCTGATGTATTGAGATGGCACAAACAAGAAAAAGCAGTGGTGCTTTGGGTATGTCTCATACTATGAGACTATCCAGCACTGGCTGATCCTGCCTTGTTCAATGGACATCACAAAATGCTTATTCATTTGGGACTCAAGCAAATTGTTTACTTATGAAGTCCAATGTGACCTAACTCTGGATTTTAAGTCAAACTATAATAGAGCCCAAAAATTGCTGTGGACTTTTAAACTCTGATAACATTGATGGAGTATGAAGGAGCACAGCTCCTTCAGTGGTGATGTTCTGTGTCTTGCCAATACTGCCTTTAGTTGAATGAATTGCTAACCTGAGCAGAAGCCAAGAAAGTGATTTAAGTCAACATTCCTGAACCTGTCTCTTTTGTAGCTTTACCTTCAAATACTTCCATAATAGTGCTTGTTTTTGTTTTTTCTTTTTTTTCCAATTTTAACATAATGTTTAGACTAGGTTGGATGCTTTGCATAGTAATTAAGAGCTCATTTTCATGGCACCAAATAGATTATTTTAAACTATACTATTTTCGCTAAAATAAAATGGATCAAAAGAGCATCATTCAATGGTAATTTTGTGCAAGGGAATGTGCATTCACCTGGTCTGCTTTTATTCTTCCCAGTTTGATGCTTTGTAGGAAAAAAAAAAAAAAAGCAGCACCTAAAATTGTTTTAATCTGTTACAGTTACATTGAAATGATGTGGCTGTCTAGCTGATAAACTGAGTTCATCGTATCTGTTCTAAATTTATATAGATAGCAAAGTTCTGCCAGTCATAAATGATTTATCTTTTGTATTTGGAGTAGAGTCATAATCATTCACTCTTTTTCAAGTCGAGTTTGGCAACTTTATCTCACTTGCAGTTTGCATTTCTGAAAGTGGAAATATATTCTGCAGCTTTTGATGTGCTGATTGGTAAGAAGGTAAAGACAGCTGCACACATGTCTCCAGAGACTCAGCTCAATGGCTAAATGAAGACCTCTAGTGCTTTCTTGTTAGCCAAGATAGATCTACATCCAGATGAACCACAATTAGTCAATAGTGAAGGCTATAGGTTCTTGTGATCAGAAGCCACAAATCAGTTTTCCCTAGGACTTAGTTATTGGCAGATAGCGCCTCAGGCTGTGCCTTGCTGCCGCTCGCCCGACTGTAATTTTTCCCCTAGTGAAGTTTTTAATGTCACATACTGAGACTGGAGCAGTGATCTCCTGACAGCAAGGCTGTCACTGGCCTGTCAAATATCAATTGCTTATCAAACAAATTGTCTGCTACTTTAATGTACCTGGCCCCTCACTATTAACAAAGCTTAAAATGTTGCTGGTTTCTCTACTGCTATTTATTCTGTTGATACCTACCTGCCTACCTCATTATTTTGACATGGCATGGGCCAAACCTTTCCTTCCCGTGACATTGATGGAAACGCACCAAAAGGATTTATAACCAAGGTGTCTGCATATTGGTGTGAACTTGTGAAACCATGTCACTAAACCAGGAAGGAGCCCTCTGATTCCTGCTGGAATCTGTACTGTGGTCCAAAATGGTTTTGTTTCAAAAGGTTGGCTAGCCTCATATTGTACTTTGCCTTTGGTTTTGGCTCAAATTAGAAGGAAACATGTACTGTGAGGAAATTTCATCTGAGGCTTGCAGAGAACTTGGGGGGTGGTGGGTTGTCAAGCCACACAACAATCACAAGTGACAGGTAAATATGATTCCCCAATGGGGTAGATAAAATAAGTCTCAGAGAAGCTCCGTTACTTCCTCATCCAGTGAATGAATTGTAGAGTTGCAGACAGAGCCCGAAGGTTTTATCTTCTGCCCATATTTGCAGTTACCAGCCAGCTTGTCTCCTCGGTAGATGATTTACATGCCAAAATGGCATCTGCCGTAGCTTCTGAGCAGCACATTAGTTGAATCAAATCACACCTTTCTCATTGCTGATCTGCAAATAAAGGAAAAATTAAGGCCAGTAGAAGTAAAAGTAATTCTTCAATGAACTGAGCATATAAAACGTGCTTTAAAATTTCCAGCACCCTGCAGTGACAGTGATTAGTTAAAGAAACACCACAGCCTTGTTACTATCACATCTTTTAAAACCTTTTTACATTACACAAAGATGGTCTAAGAAATTAATTAAAATGTTGGACAATAACATAATCAGGGATATCTATATTTGCAGTCTTTTCTCTGTGCTTGCATACATCTTTTATCTGTCAAGTACAGCAAATAGCTAATTAGCCCCCTTTTAAGTGCTTCACTGCTTATATTGGAGCTATAGTCATGCCCTAGTGGGATGGTTTCCAGGAAACCTGATACATGTTCTCGGCTGAAAGAGCATATGCCTATTTGTAGGCTGTTAAGAAACTGGTAGATTAAAAAATGCTCTTTTAAATAAATCAGTTGTTTGTGGTTCTCAAAATGTCTGAACTGTTGGCATTTTAAAGACAGAGCAAGCCAAAATCTGGAGTCCCGACGTGGCTCCCATGCAACAAAATTCTTGCTAATGTCAGTCAGAGGGTTACTAAATATGGGCTGCAGGAGATCACCTAATGTGTTCCCTAAGTTTTTAATATGATTGGTATGACTCATCATGTTAAATTCTTACTTTTACTGGCTCATTTTCTGCTTGGGCAAAAGCTCAGCATGGTCGGAGCTGAACTAATATGCACTTACTTTGATGGACTGCCTTAAAAGCAGTAGCTAGTTTATGTTTTACACCATTGTGCAGTAGCAATAAAGTAGTAAATCTGACAAATAATCAAATAATCTTAATTTTTCATAACAAGCAAGAAAAATGTACTTATAGGTTAAAGTGATATTGAGAGATTCCACCCCCTCCTCTTTCTGCACTAAAATCTTTACAATAGAAAGGCCTCATTGAGGGTTACTGTAACCTACAACATCACATGCCATCTCATGCTGACCACAAAAATAACTCAAGGCGCCACTCTGCTGCAATTAGCAGCTGTAAGATTATGATGTTTTTACACAGGTGAGGCAAAAACCTCCAAGCAGAGTTGAGATAGAAGTTAGACAACAATTTTCTCTCAAGAATACTGTGTATTATTTACACACCAAAAATGTAATAAGAAAGGATGTTTTTCAGACAACTGAAACTAAGTTCTGCCACCAATAAATTTGCAATGTGACAGCAGAATGTGACTACTTTTATTGAAGAATTTGTACTAGTCTTTGCCTTCTGACTAAATATGCTTGTGTCTGCTGCTGTATCTCATCAGAAGGCATCATTTAGGGTATAAAAGATGATTAAATACCAACCTTTGCTTATATCGCCCTGTTTTTTATAACGATGATGTAGACTTGATCCTCTCTTACTCCTCAAGCAGCATTTTACTCTAAGTGGCGTGGCTGAAGATACACTGGGCTACTAAGGAAGCAGAATATTGTATATTTGAAAATACTAATCACATACCTCTATGTTTTATTGGCCTGGTGAAAGGGCATCTTACAGATATCAAGCAAGTATTTTCCTGTGATGGTTGTCTGAGATGTGATTAGTATGTGGACTACACAGCTTTTAAGATGTAAATTGGAAGCAGATCGTTATGCTAAAAATGTATAAACAGACACTAGATAGTAGCCTCATTCTTCTGCTGGAGATCTGAGCTTTCCATGCATTACTTTCTTGGCCAAAGGAGAGGGAAAGATCACACCCTGCAGCCTCCATCCTAAGAGAGGTTCATAGGAGAGAGAGGATCCATGTTGCATTCCTCAAGGTAAAGTACCTTAAGCTCTCACTGGGTTCAAGGGATGGAGCAGAGACATTGAAGCCTCCACTCACTACCACTACCAGTGAACTGAGGTGCCCTAACCTTAGTGTTGTTTAGTTTTAAGGTCTTATTAAACTTTCCCGATTAGCAGGAAAGGCTGCAAAGGTAAAACCTGCAGCTCCAGAGCTTTGTTGCTGGGCAGCACAGTGAGAGATGTTGATCTGACCAGCTGACTCCGGGCTGAATTTTTGTTGTCTAAAAAGGGATAGTAACTGTCCTCTGTCTCACAGAAATGTCATGAGTTTAGATACGCTAATACCTTTGAGGTGTTTGTACTCTGTGGTAATGGGTAGAGAGGGTAGATGGCAGAAAGGGTAAGTACCGTACATCCATTTAATACTGTAATGTGACCTACGTCCTCCTGTGGTGCCTGCTCCCATCTATGTACATAGCCATACAAATATACCTATCCAGCATTTCTCTCAAATGCTGCCTTTGTGGTTTGTTGTTTTTTTTTTTAGCACAACAGGTTTTAGCATTAAAGTGAATGAAAGAAACTCTATACTTCAGCAGCACCAGTAGGAGGGAAGGGAGCAAGAGGGGTCTTAGAGAAAGGTAAAGTGCATATAAAACTGGATATTGTCACCTGCTGCTCCCCATCATGCAACCTAAGAAATGTGCAGGAATTTACAATGTACAAATGTTCTGCTTTGTAACTACTGAATTTCACGGTTGCATATTTGCCACTTGTGAATTTGTAACTGGATATTAGCAATTTCCAAATGTCTGGGATGTTTATACACACGTAGTATTTGAAAAAGTGTGGTAAATATATGAGATAACCCATGTATTTACTGCAGAGCGCACAAAAGAAAACAGAAATGCTAAGAACTGTCATGCAGTAGGCAATTAAACTGGCACAACCACACTCAATATACAAGCACAAGCTGATATGACCCCCAAAGCATTTCCTTACAGATATGCTAGAAACAGTTGCATCGTCCAAGTAACAGGCTAAAGCCAAAGGATTGTGGGCAAGATGGTTTAAATGTAATTAAGTAATTAGAAACTATTGCTAGGACAAGCCCCAACTTTTATTTGATCCCCTCATGTTGCTTCATATAGAATGCAGTGAGATCCAACCTGTCAGTGGTACTGGGATTATACGTCAACACTTGAGAGGTAAAATTTGCAGAACTAAAATAACCCCTGATTCAATTCATTTCTTCTGTAACATCTCAAGTGTCACTTTTATAGGAGACACTTTCTTCCAAAGACAAAAAAGTTATCCTGGTATTAAGTATTAGATGACCAGAATGTAGCATATTGCAGCTATCATGTCATATAGTGACATGCGGTGGTTGTAGCATATTATTATTTACTATGAAAGTGTTAGAAAGTGCCTCTTTTTTGGTGTGTTTTTTCAACACACAACATATAAAGGTTCATGCCTTTGTCTCTGCATCCTTAAGCCTATTATCATATCCCATCCTAATTTTCCTAATTTAAGTCATATCTTCTTATCTTATCATTGATGATATCCTCTAAATGGGTGGATACAAAAAGGGAAAATTGAAAACTACGCAAAGTTGTAAACAACATTTTAAAAAAAAACTATTAAAATTTGCAAAATTTTTTTTCTAAAACATAGTTTTCTGAAGCAAATATAGGGTTTTTTTTTGCTTAGACATATTATGGGATTTTTAAGAATCATCCCAATTCAGAAAGAAGATTAATTTCCATGTTGAAGGAAAAATCCCATTAAAAATGAACTTTAGAAAAGTGCATACTGTACGATGTGTTCATGATCTATGGCAAAAAAGCATGATTATCTGCTTTCACTGATGTTTGTGAATAACAGTAGAACCAGCGGTTAGCAGAGGGAGGTGTTCATTTCCCCTTTCCTTTATTGTTTTCAAACTCTTCTCTTCCATACCTTTGGGTTAGGAAGTTTGCCGCTTTTCATTAAGGCCCTTTGTTTGTGACCTGCTGCCAAATTCATCTGTATGCATCATCTTCAGTAATATTGAGAGTTGTACCTTCTGTGAGTCTTTGGCACTGCATGATGAAGCGCTCTATTTATATTAAAATGAAGAAGTTCCTAAGGGAGACATAGAACAGAATGAAACAACAAACAGAGCTTTAGAGACTGGATATGTGAAGTGACAGTGACAGCAAAATGGTAGCTTTTGTTACAGAGTGGCCCAGAGGACTGCAAGAAGACTTATAGCATGAGCCACACTGGCTTGAACTTGGCAGCTCTCACAGGCTTAAGTACTTGCCTCGAGAAGATGTTTTACAAGGCAGAAGTTAATCAAACAATTTCTCAAGATTGCGCATCTTGATTTGGGATGTCATTGGCATAATCGTTGCTTGAGGCTTTGCTATATATAAATTGGAGGAATTATTCTAACATTGAACTATATTTCTTCATTTAAATCAACACACAACTGTATTGCTGTTGTTATGATTTACTTAGTCTAGATAATAGAAGAGACAAGACATAGATGTCATGTTATACGGCAGCTAATGCCCTACTGTTTTCAACTTGAGGGAAGGGAGAAAGTGAATTAAGCTGCTACTGAAACATGCCCTGCAGGTCAATTTGAATCGGACAAGAGTGCTATAAAGTGGTTTATTGTGGCGGTGGAAGCCATTGTTAAATTGCCTGAAGAACTGTCACAATGTGACCATGATGAGGAAAGCCGCGAGGTTGCTGTGCCTTCTCTTCTGATGGTACAAACAGTCCACCCAACCATTCAGATGTACTGAGTGCAGGAAGAGCAGAAGGATGGGAATTTTTAAAGGTAAATGTCAAAGAAAAATATATTTGCAAAATATTTTTAGAATGGAGGAAGTAGATCAGATATGATCTTTTGAAGGAAAAAAAAAATAGGTGCAGTAAGCAGGACAGGGCATTGCTGTTTTCTTTGTGTGTTGAGGCCCTGACTGGTCCAAAAGATCTTTGCAGGTGAGGGGACATGGTGTTACCAGGGAGGAGAATTAAGAATGAGCAATTTTGAAGGGAAGGGGCTTATATCTGATTTCATTTTCATCATGTGATGTTTGACTACAGTGTATAATTCATGTTTGATACAAAGAAAATATTTGCTGTAGATTCAACCTGTCCTTTCCCAGGCCATCAATTAGCCAGTTGACACTTCCCACTGACTACTAAAGGGAAAACTTGTGCTTCACGCTGGTTCCAGCACAACCGAGTCAGGCTACACTTGACATTGCCCAAACATAATAGCATGCATTTAAGGAACATATTTTAAGTTTCAACATTTGCTAGAAAAAGAGGGCACCATCTATTGGAAATAAATAATAACAGTCAGATACTCTAATGAGCAAACTTGTTCAGGGCAAAAATTAAAAAATTAATTGTTCCCTGTGGATACAGACCTGCAGATGCTGATAGCACTGGTAGGGAGGAAAGCTCACCTTTTAGAATGCAAAGACATAATTTATTCCATTCCTAGCCCACAGGAAGTCAAACCAAGGGCATATACTACATGTCTTTCATTTTTGAAAATCATTTTAATGAAAAATAAATTAAACAAAAGTTTCAAACTTCTGAAAATTACTTTCATATTTTAAATGGGCTTTCCATATTTCTTCTGTTTATTGTTTTTTTTTGTGATTTTGCTTGTTTTAAGGGAAAATGTCTTTTTCATAACTGTCATTGCAGAGGGCAGGAATTGTCAAAATCAAATAGTAAAAGTTCCCAGAAACAAAAGCTAAGCTTGTTTATTGATGATCTAGTTCCAGACTATATCTATCTCAGGTCACGTTTTCTGATACTCTGGCATCCACAGAAAATGTGCACAGAGCAAGGAGTTTGTGTCAGCACCTACTCAGACATCCGTCATAGCTGAACTCCCGCAGCATCTCCCCTGCTTACCATCACCCTGTAATTAGCAGGAGCCTGCTATTGCTTATACCTGCGAATATGGGGAAGGGAGAAAACAAGGAGAGTGGAGAGGAAGATTTGTATATTCATTTTCAAATAGTAGAATGCAGAGATTTTTTGCTTTCTCTACAGTCAAAACCAGAAAATTTAAATGAAGAGATTTGGGAGTGCATAAACTCTGAGCGGAGGTATAATAGCTCTGCAAATTTTCCAGAAATGGCAGCATTTGAAGGAAACCACCTCCTTCAAAAGGGGTTCTTTCCTCATGGATTTTGAATTCTGGCCCCAGAACATGTGCATAGCTTTTAAAAAAGTGCTTTATTCCATCACGATTTCCAAACCTGTTTAGTCAACCAATTGCCATTCTATCTTGATTTCAATCCTCATCCAAAATTTGACGGGGTTTAATATTAGAATTCCACCATTTGTTAACAGATTGCACATGAGTCTTGAGGTATTTTTCATACATCAGCCAGTCCAGATCTGGATTTGCCTGTGTTCCTGGGCATCTCTGCTAAGACACTTGAGCTGCATTTCTCATGCCAGACTGAGCTATCTACCTTCAAAATACCTGAGGACAGTGAAGAAAAAATTTGGATAATGGCAGTACTGTGGGAATTTTCCTCCTGGCAAAGCACTGTGGGACAGGTACTCCATTTATTTCCACATATTTACGATTCTTTTCTGCATAAGCAAATTTGTCTGAGCCACTTTGGATGCCTTGGAACAGGTCCCTGAGTCTTTAACTTGTTTTGGCTGCAATACAGGTTTCTCCAATATCCATTTCTGTATTTTCTTAGTAGAACCGACACCTGTGACAATGAAACGGAGAAATTCGTAAAGTTTGGTAACTGGGCAAAAATAAAATAGGCATTTCAGAAGAGATTAGGGAAGGTAATAAATCTATGAGGCTGGTGGCTGTTTAGAGTCAGACACAGGTAGCATTTAAAAGGAAATAATTTTTTTTCCTTGTTTTTCTGCTTGCACTAGATATCTCAGGGATGGTTACAGAGCCCTCAAACATGCAGCCTTAAAAAGCAGAATATAGCACACACTCCTCTGATGTTGCCATCTTGGGTTAATTCTTCAGAGCTCATGGTGTGGCTAATCCAGCTAACAGGGAAAATACTGAGGGACGTCCCCCTGTGACCTGTAACTGTGAACAGGCACCAGACTCCGACTGCTCCGGAATATCTATATTGAGCAAAAAAACCCTCCCCCTTTAAAACATCAACTAACTCATCCTGCGTGCTGATCACAGCACCAGGTACTGTGGTTTACAGACTATTGGGGGTTTAATCAAGCAGTCTGTAAAAATCAGCTGGAAATAATGTGTGCTTTAGAGTGATTAAAATGCTTGAGACAGTAGCATTAAGTGTAAGTGACACTATGTAACAACAATTACATATTATTGGTTAGATCTTTTGCTAATGTAAATTCAAATAACTGTGTTTGAGGCCATGTTTCTCTAAGTCACTCTGTAAAGATTTCAAGTAAGAGAGATCAATTCTAATTAAGCACATGATTTAGAGATCATATAGAAGTGGAGAGAAAAAAAATAATACGTTTTTACTAGCAGTTTATTGAGTATATTGTAGAAGATTAAGATTCTCCTTTGTTAATTAGGCTTTTTACAGAATTTGGAATTAACAAAGATCAGGAAAAAAATAAGTTTTATCTGAGAAAAATTACAAGAGTAAAAAAATCAAAGGTATACATTAAATTCATAGGCAGAGATAAAGCTACATTTATTTGATGGTAACTGTTACAGCAAATATCTTCCTGTGAAATAATTTGTTGTCTGAACTTGCTAATGTAGGGCACTTTAACTACACTATATTTTGAGTTGACAAGTAGAGGTATTCAGATGACAAAACAGTAGTTTCATCCAGACTGGCTCAGCAGCTTAGCATGACTGTGAGTTCTATTGTGTATCATCTTATATCTGCTGTAATTATTCCATCAAACAACCTGACTCTTCCTTTCCTGACCAGAGTATAGTATGACTCAAATCTCTGAAAAGAAAAAGAGATTCCCATTGTGTAAAATACATTTTCAAAGAAAGAAAAAAAAGAACCAAATAGGAACCATAATTTGGCCACCCGCAGCCTGCAAATGGCAGCAGGTTGATCAGTTACCTCTCTGTACAGCCACATGCTTGAGCACTTCATTGCCTGTGTGCCTGTGGAAATGGATCACTCCAAGTTTCTCTGTGGCTTTATTAATGACTTGGATGCTTCAGTGGGCTTCCGATGTCTTGGAAGTGGATGGGTGGAGCACGTCTTCTGGCATGTGGACACCAGCAGCAGGGCCTCCACTGGTCTTGTCTTCCCTTCTCTCCTGAAGCATCTCAGGTCAGCCCACCGCAACTACCCTACAAATCTCAGCACAGAAGTCCCTGGGACCCCTGAATCTTGCTTTTGCTTTCTGGATCATGTTCATAGTCAGAGGTTTCTGTGGGCTAGTTAAAGTGTAAAGAAGGGTCCTTGCTTGGGGGAGGAGGATCTTTCATAATTATTCTTCTGTATTGTGTTACAAAATTTTGGAGTTAGTGAATATCAAGAGAGAGCCAATTTTTAACATACAGGAAAAAAAATATCTGCAGTATACAAGGTTAATGCGCTTCCTCCAGAAAGAAGTGGAAAATTAATCAGGTTTTTAATTGCTGCTGTAATCATTAGACATTACATATATGGCCACACTGAACCACCTGGTTGCTAAAGGTCACTAGGTTAAGGCAATGTTTTGTACTATGTTGTAAGGAAGGCTGTGTTTATTTCAGAGTTAGTAGATATGCTCTTGTTCTATTTTGATTTAAAATTTATCGTATCTTTTTCTCAGAAGACCTGAAACACAGATACAGTGATACTGTATGCAATGACAGGCCAAATTTACCTCTTCACTATAAATAATCACTGTAAGAAAATTAAGGTGCAAACCCATGCCTGCTGTAATTGTTGCATGCTTATTAGAAGCTTTCCCTTTCCAGATTCTCTGGGTATTTGTTGCCCATGATAATGTGAATACTTAAGGGGAAAGTGTAATTAGCGACTGTGTAGTTCATTCAGTAAACATTTCTGAGCTGTTTGATGTGACTGAACTAAGCATCACATATAATTTTACACTTTTATCCTACCAGGCAACTGACAGGTCTCTAATCTCAGTCTCAGAGCTTTCACTCTGCTTGAACTTTGCTTCATAGAGGTCATTTTCCAACCACTTGGGAGCAGGAGCCACGTCCGTTAAATCCCACAGAGTCGATAGATGCGATAATAGCTTTAGGCACATTTTCTTAGAACTCGGGGGAAAAGACAATTTCAATAAATGTAAAGCTATACTATCTACGGCCCACCGAATATGTAAGCAAATCTCCTAGGAGCACATCTTTTTTTTTTTTTTTTTTACCTCCTGGCAAGAATCTCTTCAATGTATTTGTTTGTTTTCAATATCAACATTTGATTAGGACAGAAAAGTCATGTCCAATGCTTTAAGAAAATAAAGAGGAAGATAGTGCACCAGGTGAAATGACCAGCAAAATATTCCCTCAGGTTTTGATTTTACAGACTATTAAATAGTTTAATACATATTTCTACCCACAGAGAAGGGCAGATGGTAATAGCATATGCGCATGGTGGTCTGACCATCATATTGCAAATATGAAGGCGTGGATTAGCTCAACATACAAACTATTGGTAGCAGAAAAGTAGAGACCAAGCATCTATAAATTTATGCTGCTAGCATGCTAAATAGGCTTGTACACTTAATGTTTTGATATATTTTACATTGTATAGATCAGAGCTCATCAAAACAAGCTTGCAGGTTGTATCTGTCAAGTTAATTAACAGACAGTTCCTCTGTAGCAGATGGCTGAGATAAGTAGGAAGGACAGTTCTTCCCTTGACATTGCATTAAAGTGGAAACAACTAATATTAAAATAAAATAATGTGAGTTATTTCAATTTGATCGTAGCTGCCTAACCTAAAAATTAATCCCACTCACATTATAAAATGATCCCTGCTTGACTGTCAGACTCTCATACTGAGATCGAAAATAAATTTTCCAGTTCTTTCAACATTTTTTCTATTGTCTTTGATTGTTTGGCTCTTTTTTTTTTTTTTCCTTGATATATTTGTGGTGCAAAGGAATAAATCTTGAAAGTAAAGTATCCCCTCCAGCAAAATATTTTACTCCATTTGCCTTGGAGAATTCCACTGCAGGGGAGAGAAAAGGAAGGGAAAAAAGCTTCTCTGAGTAGATGGAACTGCTTCAAATTCAATAGCCTATGAGATTTTGCTGTAAATGATCTTTCTAAATATAACAGTTCAATAGGTCAGTGGTCAATATGAATGTTATCTGCAAGCAAGAGCTATTAATTTCTGCAGCACTGTTTCAGATGCCAAATGTTAGCCTAATGTTTTATACGTTGATTTTCTTACACATATGCTTACATGAACATTATGCAAAAACAACTGAACAAGTGGTGCTGGTGCTCCCATATTAAAAAAAGAAAATAGCTACTATATCACAATATAGAAATTTTTTTTTTCTTTTCTTTAAAAGGTCCTTTGAGGAACGGTCAGCCTGAATGGAAGATTGTTTCTGACAGTGAGGTGGGAATTTGTACAACTTCTTGACAAAGGTGAGAGAAACAACGCAGAAAATAATGCTTTAGAATAATTTAACTCCATCCAAAACTCATAGCAAGGCATGGTAAATGTACTGAGTTCCTGAAGAGTAGTAAAACATTTCAAGCTTGTTGCAAATAAATTTTGAAGTGGAAAGTACATTAAGCCCTGGGAGAAGTGCATGAATTGGGAGCTGCCCTGGGCTGCTGCAGCAGAGGCGGTGCCAGGAGCAGCTGTGCTCTCTTCAGGGCTCCCAGGCTGGACCTGGGACTGACACAGGGGCTGCAGTGGGACCGCAACCCGGCAGCATGGACCCTAGAGGTGAACTCCTTTCCTGACTCTGACGGGTGTCAGGCACGGGGGACGATGTAGGGCACAGCATTTGCGAGGCTGGACAGTGCACCCTTTCCCTGATCCATGCACACTTATTTGGGAAAGCAGCAGCCTTCCTCTGCTGTATCTACGAATGACCCAGATGACAGAGCTGACCCACCTACCCCATCACATTTTCCCACCATTGATGTCTAGGCTCTGGGACACTGCCCTGCTCAGTCCTGGTTTAAAACACATTTAGAAATACTTTGCCTCTCTTCTTATTTCTGCTCACCTCTCTGGGAATTCTTTCCAGTGCACACTTCACACTCCCTAGGAAGCGTTATCTAAGGTCTTGTCTGAAAACTAGCGCTTTTCTTGCATGTTCATATATGGTTGCTCAATAAATAGAGACCACTGAGAGTCATGCTGCTCATTTCAGAGTTGATTACAACACAAAGTCTAAACACGGCAGTCAGTGTGTACAGCCCACCGGTGCCACTGGGTGCACTTTTAGATGCATTGCATGGGAATCCACAGAAGCAACCCTGCATTTTTTTTTTCTGGCAAACAACACAAAACGCTGGTTTTATTTTTTTCCCATTTCTTCAACCAAGAAAAGCCAATCATGTCCTCCCAAAACCCACTGAGTTGCAGTTATCTGAGTGCAAGGTGCTAACCTGTTGTACCATGTCCTTGAAATTAATACCTCCTTGGGGAACCAAGGCTAGACAGCTAGTTCTGAGCTATGATTTGGCTCAACACTCCTACTTTTTGTGCTTCAATGGTTCTGCAAGAACTAAGAGAGAACTTCTGGGAGAAAACATCAAGAATTGCTATGGGCAGAGGGAAAACACTGTCAATGAAACTAATTAAGGAGAGAAGAGGAGCTCAAAAGGTTTGCTCCCTGTTGTGCTGAAGCCAGTTATTCTGTTTCAAATCACAGCTGCTGAGCTGATTTTTCTATTACAATATTTGTGGTTGCAGTCAGGCCAGAGGTGCGTGTTCTCACTCAGAGGACCTTATTCTTGTCTTTATTTCCTTCTTCTGAGTGACAACTTTATTTAAGCAAACTACCACCATCATTACCCTGAATCTGTTTTTTTTCTGCTCAAGCTAGTGCCTTGGCCTGTTTCTTTGCCATTTCCTCACACATTTTGTCGTAGCCTCCAGTTCAAAGGTTTACAATGACTTCTATTGTCCCTTGCCAGTGCCTCCTGTTCTAGTGGTTATAGGGAAATGAGGTCAGTCTGATTTGCCTATAGCAGCCTGTCAGTCAGGTCTATTCACTCCCCGCAGCTTTGGCCAGATTCTCTGTAGGTCCTCTCACCCAAGCTGTGTCTACACCCAGGAGATAATACTTTTCCTGATGTTATAAACTGGGGTCTTTCCTTCACTCATTCGCCTACCCAGGTTTAGTTCTTGTTGGGATTCTCTTCATCTGTCAGTTTGATGGTCTTCTTTTCTAGCCACATATGCTCCTGACTTTAGGCATACAAATCTTGACAGCACCATTGTAGAAACGCCTTCACTTTATACACCAGGTTTTGATGTGCTGTATGGAATAGTACAAGCCAATCAAAAGCTGATTTTTAAAGTCTGCTATTTGCTGAAGCAATTCTTTTGTGCCTGGGAAACTTAGTGTGGGTGATCGATTTATTAATATCACGTTGCTGGTACATCTTCAGAATTTATTTTCCTCACAATATACCTCATGTAAAAATAAAAAATATTACTGAAATAATAACAGATTTACTATCCTTATGATTAGTTTATGTCCCCATGTGATTCTAGTAAGAATAGCTCATGTTGAGAAAGAAGGCATGGAGTTTTATGATGTCTGTACTCTAATCCTAATCCTCCAATGCAGAGCAAAATCCATCTATGCCAGAAAATATATGGAAACCAGAGACCTTTACTTTTTTACTGCTGCTGTCCCAAACGAAGGTATATATGTGAACACTGCTGAGCTCAGAATTATGGTCCATGACCAGAAGTAACATATGCAGTGCCAGGGGACCTTATTCATTACACAGGATAGTTAAAATGTTTGTGCTTGAACGTATGGCTGACAATGGCTCCCAAGGATTGCACTGACACTCAGGGATTTCTGGGAAGCAAACATCTCTTTTATTTTAGCCAAATTCTCCTTAGCAGAGAAACACTGAAGAATAATGTTTTGTTGGTCCTCTGATGCTCATCATTTCTCCCAGGCATTTTTCATTTATGGGGCCCATTGAGTTTCTGGTAACTTGCTCTTGTGGATTAGTACAAAAAGGTATTTCGCTGTATAACTTGAAGTCTGGGAAGAAAGTTTTCTTCCTAGAGCTTTACAACATTCTATTTATTTCTATAGCAAATTTTAACCTTTTTTTGGACTTGTTGCACTGCATTAGATAAGCAATGCAGTTCTTACACAATAGTGTCTAAACGGTGATTTACCTAGTAGAATATGTTGATGGTCTAACAGAGCTTGTTTCCAAAATATGCTTAAACAAATTCTTTATTTAATACAAAACCACAAATAAAACTGAAACATTGGATGCAATTAGTGAATTCACTGAATTATCAAAGTCTGCTCCGTTTTAAGTTGATAAGCTACTTGAAATGGCCACAGATATGCTTTTATACCTATGAGCCTAAAATGACCTCAGGGAAAAGCATTTTCTCCTTAAAAGCCAGACAGAAAAGAAGTTGAAAAATGTAAAAATGGTTTCTATAGCGTAAAAGCTGAGAGACAAATCTACAAATGGGATCAATCTGCCTCGCTCCTGCTGCCTTAATCCAGCACCTCAAGAATCAATGTCTCAAGTCAATCCTTCCAGATGAGGTGCTGATTGAGTTCCAGGCGCTTCCAGTGGTAGGAGGGAGGTGTTTTTTGAAAATAAAGGGCCATCCTCCTCAGAGGAGTAAGTTCATTTTGTGTAAAATGCTAAAAGAGCCATTTTTTTGCCATGGCAGAATGTGACAGACTGGGTATCTCTTCATGTTGAGGGACAGAGTTCAGCATCGTCGTCCCCTCAGCAGAATCTTCCCGACTTTAGTCATGCAACACTGTTGATGAGAGAATTGTGAGTAAAGGGCAGAGTTGAGCAATGTGTCTCTGTTATCTGTCCTGTTGTTTCTGGTTAATCTGATTCTCTCATAAAGGAAACATTACAAAATACTAATTTTTCAAAATCTAGTGCTGGGGATATTAGTAAGGCAGGTCACCTACTAGGAAAGAAAGCAAAATATGCCAGGAAAATAAGAGAAATCTATTTGAGGCACCTACTTCTAAAATATCCATGTCAGGGATTTAACAAGCAGGAACACTTCTTCCTGATTCATTGAAACTTTGTTTTTCTGGTCATAAGCAACCATACATTGCTGGTAAACAGATCTTTGGAAGCTACATGATTATTCTGCAGTTTTTCGTTTCTGCAGGTTGTGTAGATCCATCTTGGGGTAGATTACATTCCCCAGGGCCGATGGACTGTGAATATCACCCGAAAAATACTTGCACCTACAGTGAAGCCACTTGGACCACAGAAATGCTGAGGTTCTGCTATAGTACCTGCCTGTTAGCACTTTTGCAAGAAAAGTTTCATTTAAATGTCTTTCCTTAGAAGAAGTTTGGAAGGCCAGTAGTAATATTTTCTAATGGAAATAAAGCCAGATTTAACTGAAGCATTTTGACCTCTCTTTAGGGTGGGGCAGACTTGTGATGGAGAATTGTTTAAAATGTATTTCAGAATATTGAGGTATCTGTAAAGATCAGAGGGATGCCAACATGACCTTGAGATGTGAATTGGTGTGGTCTCTGTGGAAAGGGTTAGTAAATCACATTTGTGCAGAGACTACACAAGATATTTGGGACTTAATATCTAACACTAGCAGATTGTGCTAAATATGCTAGGAAGGTAACTTTCACATTGGCAAAATGCAGAGTCATTTTAGCACCATGCCTCTATTCAGGTATCAAGTCTAGCAGACCAAAAGAGGCTGAGTAAGGAAGAGCAGAATGGTAGGAAAGTTGCCTTTTTGTGCTTATATCCCCTGCCAACAAGGAAAATTCTCAGCTGTCACTGTTCCACCCCTGTTAGCCATTATTTGCAAGATGTAAGAGCCAGCTCATTGGTTTTTTACATTTCTACACATGATCTGGGGAAAAGGAGTCGAGTCTATCCCCTGGCCTTACCTGTGCATTTCTTCCTGGTGTGGACAAGGTACCTCAAATCTCAGCATGGCTGAGGAAGCCTTTGGATGTCTGGATGAGGGTACACAGAACAATTTATTTCATTAGCATGCCTGAAAGTAAAACAAAGGAAATCCATCCAGAGCTTTCCCCAATCCTGCTCAAAGAGCACAAAGCCCTCAAAAACCCCTGTGGTTGAAAAAACTTTATGATGGTTGCCAAGTCAGGCACTAAGAAGTTAGTAAATATTAAAATGGAGTCTTCTTTAATACAGCTCTTTCATGCATGTAACTTGGGATTTAACTTTCAACTGAATAAACACCAATTGAGAATGCAAAATGTTATTATTATCATTATCTCATTATAGTGATATGTTGCTCAAGAACTTTTCATCATGCAATGCGTGGGATATGCTGTGCTCTGGGACACACGGAAAATGTGACAAGGAGGATCTTGGCCAGAGGTCCTTTGGTTCACTTCAGGCATAAGTTTTCCCAGTGTTTTGAAGCTGTCTGATGATACAGGAATGCTCCCTCCAGAAAGGCCAGGGAGAAAATTCAGAAAACTTTATTCAAAGCAAGGTTTGTATGCTTTTTGGTGACTGCTTAATATTATTCAATGCTTTATAGTAGTTCTGTATGATGTGAATCAAGTGCCTGCACAGAGCTGCCTTGTATCGTTTGAGGTAGCCCAACTGGAGCCCTAATGAATAAGGCACTGGCCTCCTAAACTAGGGATTGTAGGTTCAAGTCCCAGGTGTGGTGACTCACCACCCTCCCAGCAGGTGCCTCTGTTCAGCAGGTGCTCGGGTATAAGGCTCTGGATGGGAAATGCAGCAACTTGCTGCCCAGCATAGAAGGAGGGCTTGTTCCCAGGCAGAACCTATGGGGCTTTAGGCAGAACTAAACTACAACATTGACAGAAGTGGTAAGAAGTTACAAGGTTCACCCTGCAGCCACCAAAAACCAACCAACCAACAACAACAAAAAAAACCCAGGTCCTGAAAAGCAAAAAAGGCAGGTTGTGACTGGAGGAGATTCCTTTCTAAAGTGTACAAACTGCTCAATATGCAGGTCTGACCCCCTTCTAAGGGAATTGCTGCCTTACTGGGGCTATGGTTAAAGGTGTAAAAACCTTAGAGCCCAAGCTGGATTCAACGACTCTGAGGATCAATTCCAACCAAAATGATGGAGCTCAATGCACAGATGTACAGATCTGAGCCCTTCTGCAACAACTGGACAAAAGATCTAGGTAACCCAGATGACACTCAGTAAACAAATATCTGTGTTTATGCACCTTCTCATTACCAACAATTACTGTTCTGCTTCACGAAAGTAATATGTGATGGAAAAAGTTACTATGAATAGTTTGATATTTTTATTTTAAGGAGGGAAGTTAACTATGGGAGTTTTCATAAGGAAAGGACTGACTTTATCAGTCTGAGTACACTTTAAGCCAAGCCTTTAAATATGGGCTGCTCTTACTTGCTGAAGACAATACTGGCACAATGTCTTCCTCTTCTTTTGTTTGCCCTCACTGTAATGCAAGCTTTGTTTTCAAGAGGAATTATTTGGTAACCTGCGGATACATACACACTCTGCTCATCAAACTATCCCCACAGACTAGTGCCATGGCAGAATAAATTGCGTTACGTTTATACCCACTTTGCCTTCCACTTTGTTTTGGTGATCCACAGGTAATATTATAATTTTCTGTTCTCTCCAATTTTCTGTTCTCTTTTTAAAGGTGATAATTTATGTTGACATCAACAACAAAACAATGCAATTTTTTAAAATTGTTTTAATGTGTTAAAATGAATATTGACTTTAATTCTGTAAGTTTACTAGATGTAGCTTTTACCTAACTTTCAAATCTGGACAAAAATATTTCAAGCTTTTTTGGACATTAGGATTTGTTAAATTATTTCATTGAGACAACAGGTTCCCCTCACAGTTTTACCCTTCCAGACTACACAAAATATTGGAAGGCAGGATTCAAGGTCAGGAGGAAGATTCCTCACTTTTCTAGTAACAGAGCTGAGAAAACAATTGGATTTTCCCATGTTTTCACATGAATTCCTGCACTAAGTTTTTCTTTTCTCACAAGCAAAGAGTTTAGTATGGTTTAAATAAAAATATCCAACACACTTAATTGAGCTACGTAGCATTTCTAGTGGTTTCGTTTTGCTCTGAGTCAGGTTTCAGATCAATTTCACCAGCATCAGGCAATGCTGGGAAGAGCGTATCCTTTGAGAACTCGAAAACATTGATTTATTTTACGTGTCCAATTAGTTCCATAAATTAAGCAAGAGTGTTCAGGTGTGCAATACAGCACTGCTGCTTTTAAAGCTGAGGAACCTGTAAAAAGCTAGTAAGAATAGGACCTTTATTCAAAAAAGGCAGCCTGATCTAAAGCGGGTAAAAGCCGTGCGGAAGATTCCCATTGATGTTGAGGCAAGCTTGTTGCAAAGGTTCACATCTTTGCCTTTTAACAAAAATGAATCCTCTGTGGGTTTGTTTGTTTTGTTTGTTGTTGGGTTTTTTTTGTTTTTGTTTTTTTTAATTCCACAGAAATATTTGTACTGGATGTGTTAGTCTGTTCATTTTAAATGAAGCTGTGACTTAACTTTCATTAAGTGTCTCATTAAGCGTCTGAACAACGTCAACATCAAAGAATTATGCTGCCGCAAGAGGCGGTGTCAGAGGTGTAAAAATGTGTTGCACCTCAAGCATTTGGGTTTCCCTTTGGGGATAACTTGTGGGTTTTTGTTAGTGTAAAAATATTCCCCCAGCTGCAGATGGAGCCAATCAGCCTGCTCCTGGCACGGGTGAAGGTTGCCAGGCCAAGCACAAGCAATTAGCTGTGCGGTGCTGGCGTGGCTGGCGGCCCCGTCCCTGCCTGATTGCCCCGAGCTCCACTGCTGCTCGGAATGCAAATTGTATCTCTGGTCCCCCGGTAATCGGGATCAGCGCTGCCTTGTCCGTCCACTCGCTGCTCGTGCCCCCTCCACGCTGCGATAATGGTTTTGGTGGGCAATCAGGGAAGATGCCTCTTGACTTATTTCTCATAATAGCTTGTCCTCCTCAGGCAAAATTGAATAACCCCCGACATGGCCCGGAGGCAAGCAGTACGAATTCAATAAGTCTGCAGGGTCAACATCCTGTCATTTTTGGCAAGCAAGTAATTATTCTGCACTAACATTCAGTAATGGGAGTATGAAACTGCTGGAGACACCTTCTTCCATATCCAGAATAGCCACCTTAACAGGATATTCCTTTAATAAGTAATTCTGCCTCATTCCAATGCCCCTTTGCCTTCAGGTTTGCTTTTCATGCACATTTCATGTATGTATTCTGCAGAGGCTTTTTACCAACAGCATCTGTGGGAAAGTTTAACAACTTCACTGTCTGTTGTTTAATATTTTCCACTTTTATGGGTTACAGTTGTGCTGTCTATTTGCTTTTACTGATTTGTGAAAGATTTATTATAAACCAAATACAGCTGTTCTGTCCTTTCATAAACTGAAACTATTTTGGCAAAACCTATTTTCCACTATGAAAATAAATTTTAAATTGCTTCCCTCACCCAGCTTTCCAAGCATGAGCATCCAGTTGTTATTTAGTGGTGCATAGTAGGTGCCAGGGTGGTTGTAGGCTTGCTTAAGGGAAAGAAAATGCCTATGTTTCAAAAATAAACAGGAGTGAAGTTTTTTCTCTTTCCACTCCCCTTTTTCCAGGGGATTTAATATTATTATCTGCAGGTCTCAAGAGTTATGAATATAAAAAACTTCTGCAGATCCAAACCATTTTTTGCACTCTGATTTTGCACTTACACTGAGGATTGTACACATTTTATTTAGATAATTAACCATTACCTTAAACTAATATTATTATCAAATTCTAATATAATTCAGTATTTTTTCCATGGAGCTTAAAATAGCCCTTTGCTTAGTCTGTAAGGGCACACATACGACTGAATCAATTTCCACTTTCAAAATTTGGACCAGTGCAGTATCCCCTGTAATTTTGAAAGGGAATATTAAGTTCCAGATTCTTTAAGAACATTTTGCTGTGCATTATAGTATCCTTTCTACTCTCTTAAGCTGGAAAAATTACAATTTAGCATTTTTTAAATGAAGTAAGAAATAGAGGAACAAGGATCCCTCACTAATACCACTGTTTCTATCTGCATTGTTTGGTACTTTTCCACTATTTTAGGTTTGGTTTGGTTGTTTTGGTTTTGTTTTCCTAGAATTAAACACATTCTACTGCATGAAAACTATGGCTTTAATAATTCTAAGAAACCTTTATCTTTTCTCTCTTGAGAACAGTGCACATACAGTAATGAAGATCCTTGAATAATGGCAGAATAAGCACTTTCTATGACTGATTGATGATTGATTTTGTAGGGCTGTCTCCCTGTAGCTGCTCATCACAATGTGTTTTGATGAGCAGCATTCATTCCCAACATGAGAAATTTGTTTTACTCTGTACTGGTTTTGTTTACTAGCTGGGACAAAGCTCAGGCTGGTAATGCCCGTGTTCAGCTGCCAGTGTTGATTTAAAGTGCAAGTATAAGAAAATCCTCTGCTAATAATAGAACCAATTTCTTGTGAAATGCATGTCATTATCAGCGCTGCTTACCGTCTTGCACCAATAGTGATTGTTTTTCCTTTCTTCGTGCTTTTAGAAGTCCATTTGTAATACAGCTTCAATGTGATTTAATTTGCCGTTGGAATGTTCTCCTCATTACTGCGTTGACAGTCTCACATAAGATCCATCTCCACTTGTTCATTTGCCAGCTTGGCTCCATAACACTGTTCCAGCCTTTGGCTCATGGAGGAGTTTTTTTCACTAGTAAAAAGTTACCTTTTCTAGTATTCCAGCCAAGGCACCTAAGATTCATGGTGCTTGCACTAAAAGCTTACAAATGCACATATTCAGACTAGGAAAAAGCTTCTTTGTGTGTGTCACTTCATTGCAAAAGAGGAATTTTTTTTATAGAGATCAGGACCATTGGGAACCTCGACAAAGGGGGGTAATTCATGGAAATAAAATAATGGAATTGTTCTGGACTACTGTGATGGATCTTTTGGATGCAGCTCCATGTGTACATCTTGGATCCCTCTGTAGTATGTAATACAAAAGCCATCAATATTTTAGGCAGAGCAAATCCTTGATGTCAACTTCTGCTCAAAAATTGTTGGCATAAGAAGACCTAAAGAAAGAAATACACTCTCCTTAGTACAGAGGTGCTCTAAGAAAGACTGTCATCATTGCCTGTGGCCAGAAAAAAATATGTTTAAAATATGTTTTCTGAGTCTTTTATGTTCTACCTAATGATATAACTGAATTCTAGTCCATTGCTTGTGATTTCAATGCAGCTGATCAATTTCTCCACCCTTTACAGAAATATTCATTTTTTATATATAACACACACATATGTACACACACAGCTATGTCAGTGTTTTCTTTTAAAGTCTATTTTTGAGCAAGAGAAAGCTGAAAAAGATTTGGCAGTTGTAAAACATATGGATGCTGAACCAAAAGTTATGAACACACACTGTACTTACAGTTCTTGCCTTCTTAAGCTTATCTTCTGTGCTTTCTAGAGCCTGTTTAACTCATATGTACTCTACCACTAGCTTTTGAAGGTTTTTAGTTTTAAATCAGTTTAAATATGACAGATAAAAATTAGGGCCTGATCCTGTAAATCCTTATTTGCTGAACTCGTCTTTACATGCCTAAATTTTCCCGTTGATAAATGAATGCATGTGCAGTGCTTTGAAATACCTGAATGGTTTTTATTGACCCAAAGTGTCTACTCATGTGCGGAAAGGTTGCAAGGTCAGTGTCTTACACTTTTTGAAAAAGATACCTAAGTCTGAACACAATGCACTGAGATTTTTGCATGTATTTTATACAGGCTTTGTTGAATAAAGAACTGACCTTCAGTCGGTGTGTTTTTAGCTTTAGTCTGTGCATAAATGTTACTGACAGTAGCAAAATGCTTTTTCTTTTTATTTGAATAGAGAATAAAGAAACTAGGCTTGTAAAAACTGTACTTTATCATTTGTTGGCACAAAGTTTCAAGTCTTCTTGTTCCCCTCTCCCAGATGTCTCCCCTTAATTCTGCTTTTATTTAGTCCAAAATCCTGCTGTTTCTTAAATGTGTTTGTACATCAACTATTAATGTCCTTTGAATTGTTTGTGTTCGCTTTTCTTTGTCATATTAATGCTACTGTGCAACATTCTACTTTTAAACCTAAAGGCAATACATTTTTCTATAAATCTGTTAGTGAGACTGACATTTTAAAAAATTTATTATTTTCATATTTTTGTGGCTTTTATTTATTTTTTAATAATAGCCTGGTATTAAAAAAAACCGACAAACTCAACAGAAGAACAAACCCTTAAACTTCAAAATTCATGCATTCAAAAATGAGTACAAATGTCATGAAAAATCTCTTCTCATCTACTCAAAGAGACAGAAAGGAGGGACAAAAGAAGCTGTAAGGTAAGCACCAGAGACAAATGTGCCAACAAAGCAGAAGAAGCTGTGCACAAGTCAAGCATTCAAAGCCAGGTTCTCATGGTCTCTGACCCTCTTGTGTGGGCACAGAGAGGAGGGACAGAGAGACGTCTGTGTCACCAAACTTCCTTGCTTAAGGGGATGTTGGTCAGGAGTGTAATATTATTTTCTGGCATAGATTTTTCTCACAGATGTATTTGAGTAGTTACACAGATGGTTATTTCCCATTGATGTCAGAGATGAGGAGGTAAAAAGCAATAAGATTGAGCTAGTTCTGCCCTGAGACAGCATCTATCTTAAAGAAATAATTGCAGAAAGATGTGTTTTCCTTAAGCTCTACAAGTGGAATTAATATAAGAAGGAGTAAATATAATTTTTAAAAATAACACGATAGCATGAGTTACAGTTAACTATGCAAACAATATTGGTAGGAGGGGTAAACAGTGTTATGCATGACTGTGGGCCAAAGCCATCGTTAGGGGACAACAATTTCCTGGCTTTTTATTATTATTTGTCTGACATGCTGTGTGTCATCCGCATGTCTCCTTCTCATTTCCTATGACTGTTTCTTTTCCTCCCTGCTTTTAGCTCTTTCTTGTTTGTTTGGATTGTGGAGTGTTTGGTTTTGAGTTTTTTGTGTTTGGTGTTGGCGGGACGGGTTTTGTTTCATTTGTTCATTTTTTGTTGTTGTTTTTTGGTTTTGTTTGTTTTTGTGACAAAAATTAGTTTTAAAAAACATATAAAATACCATCTTAAGACATGATTTTTATTTCACTTGGCCTTGTTTGCCATTCCCCATACTTCCTTGCTGTTGCTACTTCTTTTTTATGTCGTGTTCCAGAAAACTGCACTGAAGTGTGTTTAGTATTAAATACCTAAAGACTTCTGAGGTTCTTTTATTATTGTTGTTTCTGTTTTTATTATTGTTTCTTATTGATATTGTTGTTTCTTTCTACTATCATCATGAATCAGAGGCCAGTCATAGGCCAGGAACCTGTTTGACTACTTGTTGTATGGATAGTCCCCACAGTCAAGTATTTCCAATACCCAGATACCAAAGGACAGAAAATGGGTAGATGCAGACAGAAGAGAGAGCATTGGGTAACAAAGGTCAATATCCTGTGCAGTGGTAGACCATATCCCCAAAGTGATTACTGTCAAAGAGAGTTTTAAAGATGGATTGAAAGGAGGTTAAGGAAGTAATTTCACACAGCATTTATGGGTAACTCTAAGTGCAGCATGGTAGAAATTATGAAGATATGTATTTCTGTGGCTAACATGAATACGAGAGAGGCTGGAGCTGGAAGCAGAATGAAGACCCACAGCAGAAGTCAATCACTTGATAATGAATGGACATGGGCAATAGTGAAGAGCTTGGAGAGCAAAGACAAATGGCTTGTGTCTGACACTGCAGAGACAGTGAATGCATAGAGAAAGCACTCATTGGCAAAGCAATGAGCAAGGAAAATTATCTCAGCAGCAATACTCATCTGAGCAGATATTTGTTGGTCAAACTTGCATTTGCTTTCTCCAAGGATATGGTGGATACCCGCATTTCATCGTACAGGCAGATGGGGAAGTCTGCACCCTAACAATGTGTTGTAGAAAGCAGGCACAAGATTTGAATGTAGAAAAGAGATATCTGGGAAAACATACCCTTCTCAAAGCTAAGAGTTGGGAGGTGACTGAAAAATAGAAAGGGGATCTTTATTTTAGCCATATTGAGATGATGGCTTCTCATATCAGAGACAATCTTAGAACAACAAAGTCAAATTTCAGTTTGGCTGGTAGCTCTGAAGCAGAAAGGTAGATGTGCGTGCCAAGAGCCTAGAGAGATTACATGCATTTTTTTTTAATGGAAAGATAAGATGAGCCAGTGATAAGGTGGAAAAAAAGATTTAAAAAAGATTTAAGGATAGCTTTAACCAGGCTCTCCACAGAAAGCTGAAAAAAAGGGGATGAGAAAGCTCCTGCCAAAGAGGAAAACCAAAGGAAAAATGAAAAGATAAAAGAAGAACCAGGTACAGAGGGGCCACAAAAACTAGGAGGGCAGAAGAATTGCTCAGGCTAACTGAGTCAAAAACTGACCAGGTGGTGACATCTTGCCAGGCCCAAGATTGGGCTGGGAGATGTTGACAGCCACAATACAAAAGTTCTAAAGCACATGTAGGAAGCCACTTACCGGACCTTGTTTATGACTCTTCAAAGATATTAATACATTGACAAGCAGCCAAGTGGTGAAAACAGGTGATACTGAACTCCTCACTGTTATGCGTGTCTAAGGCTCGTACTGCAGGGTCCTACACAAACCAGTTTAAATTGAACTTAGTCACATCTGTGATGCTCTTGATTTCTATGATTCTAACACCCTATGACTTCCAACTGGGGTTGTCAAAGAGGTCAAATAAAGGTAAGTTGTTGTAATCTACCATAAGCCACAAGAACTGATCCTGACAAGGGTAGATAAAGTAACGTCTCCCCTATTTTACCCCAGTGTTGAAATAGAAAAAATAACACCAAAGCAAAACAATGAAATGCCACAAGAGGTTAATATTTTCTCAATATTTGGCATCCAAATGATAACTATTTCTTTCCATTTCCCGTCTGTACAACCTCTACCCATTTCCTCATGAGCTCTCCTTCTCCCTAACTGACTCATCAACTACCCAGTTCATCAACCTGTATTCACCCTGCCTTTCCACATACTGGTCTTGAACAGAGTCTAGGAATTTTACATGATATAAGGATGAAAATTAAATGCTTGGAAGGTACCTTTGGAGCTTATTTAGGTTCCTAACTATAATTTAGCAATCAGATGGGCATTCGGGAGTTTGGGTTAGAGATGAACAGTGAAGAAGAGCTAAAACTTGATGGCAGATCTACAGAGACAACCTTTGTTCTCTGGCTCTCTGCAGTGCTGTGCAGCTGTGGCCACTGACTTCTGCTGGAAATAAGGTAAAAAGGTTGTCAACCAGGAGCCATGCATTTAAACTGATATTTTCTACTTTTTGCAGAGATTTTATTTCAATTAAAATTAGTGTGGTATAGTGACTCAGTTATCTGATCCACCACAATAGGTCAAGTAACTAATTTTTTTTTTATTCCCAAACCAAACATGTTTCTGTGTGAGAAGAAAAAAATACTCTTGTGAAACTTATTCTTAAAAGGAGTTAGCTAGCTTCCTTTTGGAGGAAAAGTGGAGTACACATGAGCAATATCACAACTCTCATAGATGGTTTTATTTTTTTAAAACCATACTCAGTGGCACACAATGACTTTCCACTGACAGATTTACCCACTAATTTCTTAGAAAATACTTCAGTTTGTGTTTTTTTTAGGCATTGTGTGGATTCTTGTTTCTACTTTAAAAATAAAAATGTAGCAACACTAATGCAGAAAAATAAGACAAAAACTGTCATTACAGCCACGTGTCTAACATATGAGTCCTGTGTGCAAATACATAGTAGTTACAGACCTAGCTTGTGGGAAAAAAGGATGGTTACTATATGCAACACTATGATTAAAGCATCTGTTACTAGTCTGCTAATTTTTTTTAATGTTACTGTGATGTACGTGATCTGCCTGATTTCTACTCTCATTCTCAGAAAGGCTAAAATGGATATAATGTCTTTTTGAGTCTCAGCTGGAATGCAGATTCAGCAACATTGAAGCTGGAAGAGAAATAAATGGTATTTAATACAGATATTGGAAGAGGGCTAATTTGGAATCTGCCTGGTGGGGGTGAGTGCATAAGCTTACTGGGCTAAGTACTTTGCTGATGTAAACAGTGTGGACTTCACACTTCCAACTCTTGGTGACTTAATTATGTCAGATGATTCTCTTTTCATTTCTGACCTAAGATGTGTATGAGTTGTTCTCCAGCAATGTGAAATTTTTAGAAGGCCGTGTTGTGACAGGACAAGGCGTAATGGTTTGAACTACAAGAGGGTAGATTCAGGCTAAACACAAGGAAGAAATTTTTTACAATGAGGATGGTGAAAAAATGGAACAGGCTGCCCGGAGAGGTGGTTGATGCCCCATCCCTGGAAACATTCAAAGCCAGGCTGGATGGGGCTCTGAGCAACCTGATCCAGTTGAAGATGTCCCTGCTCATTGCGGAAGGGTGGACTAAGATGATCTTTGAAGGTCCCTTCCAGCCCAAACTATTCTATCATTCTATCTATGTATTCTTTGGCTTCTTAAAATTTGGACACGTGAATCCAGTATAACCTAAACAGAGTTTAATGGTCAAGAGTGGTGGAGAGTTTCAGTTCTTGCTGAACTGGTCACTCATTTGTTCAGCTCTGTTCCTCTTTAAAGTGTGGTTGTCTCTCCTGAAGGGATGAAAAAGTAAAATGTGATATTCCGCTGGCTGTGAAGGGTGAGGGTTTCCCCTAAAATCTCCCTCACTGCAATTGAAGGTACATGTACAGTAGTTACAAATCCATGGAAGCATTTGCCAGCTTTTGAAGCCTGCACTCAGATTAATTTTATAAAGATGAATCCCTGCTTACTGAATGGGTCATGCATGGGTCCACCAAAGAAGTAGTCAAAAACTCCATCTACCAAACTTTTATAGGCAAGAAAGGGGAGTTGTCTGTTCTCCCACATATTTCCAGGTCCTATACTACAAACATACAATTTCTCTTTGCTGTTTTTAAAAAGGAACTGCTTATTGCTTTAAATGTGTGGCTGAGTAGGAACCAGAGCTCCAATTCAGCTGTTCCGCCTGCCCTTCCATCGCCTGATCCCTTGCAAGAAAGTGCATTTGCTGTCCTGGTTCCTACGTCTCATTCTGATGCCATAGATCTCTGTTCTCCTACTTTACATGCTAGTGTGGTTTTACTAGCTTGTTTGGCTTGTTTATATGACAGCTTATTCATTGGTTTGATATTTTGCTGTGTGCTTTATTTATGCAGTTGTCTGTTGGCGTCTGGAAAGGATTTCCCATAATGGTAGATTGGCTGGTCAGACTGGATTTTTCAGATTCCTCATAGCAGTGGTACTAAATGTTAGTGATTAAGTATAACCTTATGTCAGATATCAATAACAGTAACCAAGGCTGGTTCAATAATATGTCTAGGGGACCCTTCCTAAAATAAATAAAACATATGGCTCAAGCCCATACCTAAAGCTCCCAGGCTTTAGAGACTTAAAATTTAAGCCCTGTAGTCACCTTTACAGGTATTTCTTCCCCAGTCTCACTCTTGGGAATATGAAACCACAGGCACACAGCGTAACACAGACATTTATATTAAAAATGAAATGAAGCATACCTTGAATAATGTGGTGGAGGCAATACCAGCCTCTGATTCACAATTATTGTTTGCCCCACTGACTGAGACCTAGTCAGCATTTTTCATATCCACAGGACACTTGTGCTCGTCTAGTTCATCCACCTCTCCCCTCACTGTGATTTTTAACAGGCCCTGGGGTGCCTGACCAGGCTTTAAGGGCTCTCCTCCAGCCCACGGGGTCTGTGGACACTTAGGGAGTCTCCTCCACTGCCATGTCCACAGCCTGACTGCTGTGTTAGCTGGTCCTGCAGCATCTCATGCTGGGGATGCTGCTCCACCACCCCCTGACTGGCAGTACAGGGGGCAGAGTTAGTCCCATCAGGAACAGCCCCATCTTGTCCACAGTGGTTCTACGCAGCGTACAAGCCTTTTCCAGAGTAAAAGAGGGGATCAGTCAGTTGAAACCATTTCTTGCTGTGTCTGGGTGGCCAGCTTTCTACAGGGTATATGTCTTCTAAAAATTAGTCTCATTTCTGACTGCAGTTACGATACCATACGGTGCTTCCTCAGTGGTTCTAAACCACAGAAAACATGTCAATACATGCATGCTCTGTTTTGTTTGCAAAGCCAAGTGCTCAAAATGTAGCAATGGCAGAGTCAAGGTTTCCTCGTGTGTCACTAGAAAAAGAGTATCTTTAAATATACGACCACCCACTACCTTTTTTTTTAATCCCTACAGGATTCGCATTTAGTGTACAGGTTCAATTAATGGAGTGGTGAATTCTCTAAAAGCTATTTACAGTGGGTCATCTCTGTTTGAATGTATCTGGTGAATCTGAAAGCATTTAGTATTTCTGGCATTTTGGAAGGCAACATACAACTCAAGATAATTAAAAGAAGTTTTTTGAATGCTGGTTGTGCTTTGTATCGAAGATATATTGATTTCTGCTGCTGTAAATTGTGCAAGAAAACACAGCTAATAGAACTGCCACTTAAAAAACACTCTGACTAATTAACAGCATAATAATAAGCAGGATGGCTGTAAATGAATAATTAGAATAGTAGAACAGATATTTTTTATCGTAATGAATATCAACCTTTTTCCTACCTTTCAGCCTTCACACACACAATGGCTACATTGTAGGGAGACTGTAAGGCATTGCCGTGCAACGCATCTTTGCACCTAAAATGATGGTGCTGTATGTGAAGTTTGTGATGGTGGCATAACTAATACGCTGTTGATTGCAGTTAACATCCTATCTGAAAGATTTCCTAAGCCTATTTATTGCCTTGCTGATATGCAAACATATTGACAGAGAGTATTTTGTGTTATATGTACTTATTTTAAAATAAATCTATCATTATGGTTTGTAGAAAGCCTAGAATATATACATACTCAAACACACAAGCATAGCTCTTGAAAATGTATCAACTGCATTGGACACCTAGAAAGGTATTTTCAGTGAGATTATTTCTCTGCGTTATTTGGGTTATGGTGTATAGCAGGTAAAAGAAAAAAAAAAAAAAAAGGAAATCCTACTGTCAGGTCTCTAAAAGCAACGTTTTTCACTTTTCACGTACAAACCTTGCTAGTATTCAGTATTGAAAAATGCACATTTTTACAAAACATAGCTGTATGTTTCAGTGTTTTCAGAAAGAACTAGAAGTGTGCAGTAGCAAATTCAGATGCAGCAAATTGCAACTGCAATTTTTATGAAGTATACAATGATACAAAACATTTGTAAATGCATCATTGTTATATGTCAGTTAATAACTTCTATATCAGGTGTAGCAACAATTTTTGTTGTTGTTATTCTATGGCAAAATCTTATTATTTTAAGTGCTTCTATCCACTTATTGTTTTAATTCTTTGAGTTAACTAATTTGCAATGGGCCTCCAGACCTTTGCTGAAGAGTGGATATGCAAACTTATTTATATGTGTTGGCAGCATCACCATCATAAATTGCTTGAGCCATTGAAAAACAATAAACTGAACATGCCTCAAGAGGAACTAGTGCCTCTCATTGGTATTACCTCTTTCAAGATGACAGGAGACCTCAAGAGGCCTCAGAATTCTTGGTTGTATGAGTTTGTGACTAATAGGTGGTTTGATGGGACAAGCACTCACCACCTAGGGAAACTGAAGCATCTTTGAGCTCGATACCCTTTGTGTCTCATTCTTCTGTAGGTTATTGTTGTGAGGCCTGTGGGGACCTCTTTTACAGTTTGCATCCAAGATCAGCAAAATCTTTTTAGTTTTACTGTTGCTATTGATTTGCTGCTATTCTGTGCTGTGGCTAATTTGTTTGTTAGGAGTAATTTTAAAAAGTAATTACAGTTTTATAGTCTGCCCAACTCTCATATATTTATTTCTTGCCTAATTAAAAGTTACAATCTTAGCAGTGAAAGGCATAATTTTTAGCAAATGAGAGACTGTTTGTATCTTGATTTTTCATTTCACTCTTAGTCTGAAGATTACTCTGAGAATAGATGGAGGCAACTGCAAAGTTTACTAAGGCATTTGCATTTACAAACCCAAGTGGTACAGAGTTGTAAATAATGTAGTGACTTACTAATAGTACACAAGAAACTCTTAAGTGTGCTAAACAAAGTAGTAGCTTGTGAAAGTTTTCACAGTAGCAGAGACCACAGGCTGAGAAACACATTGTTAGAGTCTGCCTATGTATCTTGTAGATTTTTCTTGACATTACAAAAGCATAAGATAAAAAGAGGAAGAAATATGGTGGCCAAATTACATGCATTTTAAGTTGGATTAAACTCATCTGAATGTCTGACGGGAATCTCTCTAAGTCCTCAGTCTTAAAACTGAGCTGAGTTTCTCACTGAATTTGTCTTTCTAATGGGGCTAAAGAGCTGGGTTTTTTAGTATGACTAGAAATATACAGAAGGGAAACACATTTTGGAGCTGAGGAGCTATTCTGATGGGTTTCACACAGATTTAACCCTTCTCTGAGCCTCAGCCAACCCCAGTGTAAATGGGCAGCTGTGCATTTGGCCTGGAGGGGCAAAAGCAGATTCCACTGTTCACAAGCAAGAGAGTTAGGGAGGGAGAGTTTTGTCCTGTAACTTCTGTAATCATCTTTTATTAAATTCTAATTCTAATGTCTGCCTCCAACAACAGTGGGAACCAGAGTCTTTCAATTTTGAAAGTTAACCATGTTTATTCTTTAAGAAAACCCCACAACAATCTGAGTTGCACCTGGGATTTGGGAGCATCGTGTTTTCCCAATCCCTTAGCTAATACCCCGCCATTGAACAGCATCACAGTCCATGCCTCTGCCTGGAAAGACACCACTTCAGCTGCATGAGATTATCAGCGCAGCACCCAGCAAACCATTGCACCAATGGTTCAACATGATACCATCCATTTTTCTTATTTTGCTGCATTCACTCCAAGATCTACAGACCTGCCTTGCTCCTCAAAACAAGGATCTCAAGAAACTCCTGTGACCACATGCTGTGGGCACGCTAGAAAGCTGTGGGTTTCAGGTGGAAAGCTCTGGCATTGGTAACCTCCTGCAGGTGACCCACGCATTTGTCTGAGCCCTTCCTGTTCAAAGCTCATCAAAGTGCTGTGTTAACTCTAGGTGCCGTTCTCCACAGATGTGCCAAAAATGATGACTTATACTTGCTGAGGAGCCTGTCAGAAAACATTTTTCTACACAGGGTGACTAAAGCCCAAAATGGAAAAAAAAAGTGATGATTGAGTGACCTACATGAGCATTGTTTTACAGGACAATTGCAGTAACGACCAGCAGATAATAAAGTCTATTGTAATACTAGCAAGACTTGAGTTACCTGCAGAAAGGCCAGATTATTATATCATGTTGTTACAGCTCTCTTAACTTGACTGTCAGATTGAGGATTCCTGTAAGAGAAGCGAAAAGCCTCCAAATGCTGCATTTCTGCCTCTTCCATTGGATAAGAAAGTCCCGAGTGCCTGTTGGACATTCTCTGGAGGGAAGCTGGCAATGGGGTCTTGCATCCCAGCACTGTGAATCCCTTGGAACCACCGAGGAGCTGTAAGGTACAGATGAGGTAAATGATATTCTATGGCAATAAGACAGCACATCAGGAACAACCATTAGTGCCTCTGAACACAGTGAGAGCTAGATTAATTAATCCTTGAAGGCTAGATGACAACTTTACAACCTTCTGAGGATAGGGGTCAGGGTGTTTTCTTGTTGCCCCTGAAGCAATGTGGGAGGGAGACAAGTTTGTGAAGGCTGGTTCCCTCTCACTAGAGGGATGTGGTGCTCACACCTCATGTTGCCATACTCTTCAAACTGCAGCTCACTCCTAGATCCCTCTCTTTGGTTTATGTTTGCTTTGCCTTTTATAGCAGATTATCATTAACAGCCAATTGCAGATAACTCAATACTGAAATAGATGTGGGTTAAAATAAGTCTTGAAAAATGTACAGGCACATGGCGACCCTGTCAGACACTCTGGCAGATTTTCTGGCTCTTGAATAAGAGTTTTTACAATCAAAGTAGTCAAGAAGTTTAAAAACAGACATCTGCAACATGAAGTGCCTAAACAATCTGCGTCAACCATTTTTGATTACTTGCTGTAGCTGTGTTATCTGTTTTCAGTCCTTATCAGTCAGCTGGGGCTCGTTAAGCCTATAACCAGAAAGTACTAGAAGTAACTGGCAGACAAGAGAGACTTCTAGATGTCTTCCCCTCCCCCTTTTTTAATAATTAAAATAAAGAGGGAAGAATAGTGCAAATCTATCCTTTCAATGTTACTTTTCTTATTATTTTTACATTAAATTATAATTTATAATATTGCCTTCCTTCCACATTCCTCTGAAGAGGAATGATACCTTGATACCTGCTTCTTGACTAGGTCTTACATCAGCTGGAGCCTGAAGAGACTGGAAACACAAACTGTTTCACATAAATCATATTCAGGAAGTATGGTATGGTCTTCAGTGAGACTTCAGATACTTTGTTAAAGTGAGATCTTCAGGATCCTTTGCATTGGATCTTGTGAAATTTGTGAAAATTCAGAATTTCATAAATGTTTCATTCCTGTATCAGTTTCCATTTCGGCAGCTTTTGGTCAAACGTGCTGACAGTTGAACAGCTTTGGCTGTTCCTGTGAACTGCTTTTTCTGCAGCTGTACAAGTTGTTGTCTGTCACTCATCTGAGGGATTATCTTTTTTACTTCTGTGTTTTGGCATTGTCCTGATAAATAAGTGCTAACAGAGCAATTAAAATACATACAATACTATGCTTTCATGGGGTTGAGACATACGTTTCCCATGATCTGAAATTTTTAAGCAGTACATAAATATTCAGCCACTCAGCTCCCATTAAAGTCAAAGAGTCAAAGGACATGTAATATTTTGGAAACCTTATACCAAATAGCTCCAGGATAAATTTGATGCATGGAAGATGCTCAGGTGTTTTAGAGACCAGGATAAAATTTGTCTTAAAAAAAAAAAAATCATTCTTTGCTTCATATCTTATTTAATGAGACACAACACAGTTTGATTTAATTGCATATCCTACAGCTAATTGACTCTTCAACATAACAAGCCACAATTTAAAGTAATAGCTGTTAGAACAACCTTTGATTGCCTTTTGGCCTGACTCACATCCCAAAAGACACCCAGGCTCTAATGAATAGCATAAAGACTTCTGAGTGAAACCTCTATGGAGGAGATGGGTCTGCTGAGGAAAGCTCCACGGAGGGTAGAAACCAGAGGAGGATGGGAGAGATCCATAAGAAGCTGCCAGGAGTGTAATCCAGCATCTGTAAATGTTCAAAGTCTAATACTACCCCAGTGAAATCAATAGGATTTTCTAGGGCTGAATAATAACTAGTCTGATTATTTTATTATGCTGATTAAGAGAACAGTCCTAGCAAAGAGTCAAAAGGATTGTTTGCATTAGTGCACTAACACTGATCTTTTCAAATACAACAGCTATGAAACATTCCAGTAAAGTTAATAGTGTCTGGATTTTGTTAATTCAGATTAAAAAATCTCACAGAAGGATTTCAGTAAAAAGGAGTACATGATATCTAAAATGAGCTTTCTGATACCTGTTTGTAATGCTTGCATGCACTGTGTCCTGTATAAACCACGGACTTTCTTGCTTGTGTAACCATAAACATTTTTTTTTTTACATTTGGAGTGATGCTTTTAAATTTTTAGATCCTTTAATGAACTTCAGTAAACCACATGTTGAACTTCACTCACTGCCTCCATCAAGTTCAGAGATAGATCAGAGCAAGCCCAATTTCTGAGGAAATTTGGTTTGATATTTTGGTTCTGTTAAACCTTGCGAAGATGTACCCAAGCCATAAATGTCAGGCAACATCTAATGCCCTCGAAGTTCAAAGAGATTCAGATCCTCTGCCTCAACTGTGTCTCCTCAAAATCTAGTCTGGTCTTTTGTTCATATCACACCCCATAAATGTAAGTCACAACAGCAATTTCAATGTACTTAAGTTATGTATAATTGGTTCCTAAAGCTACCTGCCACTGCAAACAAGTATATTAAACTCAAACTTATAAAATTCCTTAAATGCAATTGCTATTTAGGTGGTTGGATTTTTTGTTTCTCCCTTAGAAGCAGTGCTGATGTCGGTTTCTTTTCCAGCATCGCTAATAAAGAAAAAGCATTTTTTAAAAGTCTGGGTCATTAAGGTGTCAGGAAATCTATAAGAGGCATCTCTTCTTGTAGAACAGATTTAAGAAGAATTAAAACCGAAACCTTCATAATGACTCTTTAAGTCTCTGAGTAGTTAAAAAAAAAAATACAAGAAAAAACAGTGTGCAGGGAATAATTTTTTTTCAAGCATCAGTATGAAAACTAACATTTTTGGACCACTGTATGGAATACTGTAGTTATTAAAAACAAATCAAGTAGTGAAAGACATTAAAACTACCACAAAATGTTATCAGAACAAATGCTCTACATGTTTTGTAAAAGATGTATTTATCTCATTTCATAGGAGCTGTCAGTGGTACAACTAGCCCTGGAGCTGTAAGATGAGCTGTAAAATGGATTTGATTGCAGAATATTACAAGTTCCGTCATTATGGGTAAGATTAACAACACAGCCTGATGGAGGTCTACTGCTCTTAGTAATACAAGGATGTCTGCTACAAGAAATGGCTTCATAATTGTAGCTTAGTGGAAATAAAAGAGCAAAATCAAGCACATTGAAATAATTATGAGGAATAGAGAATTGAATGCTGTGAGCAAGACAGTAGCAAAATAATTTCATAGGGATGGGTTATAGAAAGTGTTATGTCCAAAGTAAGTTAGCAGTTTTAATGCTGAATAAAGTTATAATGTATTTCTATATGGCTGAACGATAAACTGGAGCATTGCATGATCTGTGAGATTTCTCTGCAGAGCTTTTAGCAGGATTATTGTACAAGCTCCTGTATATGTTCTATTGTCACCTGTGCCTTCAGGATGTAAACACCAAAGTGTTCATCTGTGAAGACAATGGGAAGTGCATCATGTGTTGGGAGTTGGGGAAGCCTAGTTGTGTGTACATTGCATATATGACACTTCCTGACATTTGAATTGGTTTTACATACATCAAACTCTTCAGTATTAGTCATCTATTTTTGTAGGTCTACTTTCAACCAAGTGGCTGAGTACATAGCTCTTCCTTCATTTATGGTGGCATAAATTGGGAATGTAGGTCTGGAAAACCAGTGTAGGCAGTTGGCAAATGGGGGTCTAATTATTTGGTCACTGGATGACTGGGCTTGAATTGGCATCCCCGAAATGTGGTAGTTTTGCCTTTGACTTCAGCAGTATCAAGGACATTGCTGTACTTGTTCTTGGTGGGCAATGTGATAGATCACAGGAACACTCTTTGGGGCACAGGAACTACCTCTGTTAGACAGCAACCTCTATAAAATACGTTGGGTTCCCCAAACCTACAGTTCTGCTTCCAGTTATGCAACTGTGCAGCACATTGATTGTCATGGGGGTGTTCAGCACTACCGTGAGAAAGCAACCAGGATGTAACAACTCAGGATGCTTTCAAGTGCCAGCCTCCATTCAGCCCCTTGTGGGAAGGACCAGGAGAGGGAGGGAGGGAGGGTGACAGGGTGAAATGGTTTTGGGAGAAAAGAGGCAGTGAGAGGGTGGATTGGCTGTGGCATGGAGGAAGCAGAGAGAACAAGAACTGCACAAGGTAAAGGATGGGAGCAAGAACTGGAGGTAGGGGATTTCAGAACTGGGTTTTGTGTGTGTTTGCACTGGGGGAAGAACAAACCTGGAAACCAACAGAAAGCGTGGGAATTTATTTTTTTTTTCCCTCCTATACCAAGTGGCTTGAAAGTACAAGATGAAATTCACAGTGTGAGTTGTCATTTCATTTCTTTAACCTTATTTCTACAGCTCATGTTAGGGAAACACATTAAAAACCTTGTAGGAAGAAAGAGCAGAGAATGATGTAACTTAGAACTCTATTATTAATTAAACAGTGCTACAACTTAATGAACCTTGTTTTACCAAAGTTTCAATTTTTCATTTGCGTTATACTAGAAAGACAGGGAGTAGGATCAAATACAGAACAGTATATTATCTCTGTTTAGCCATACAAATGACATTCATATGTTAGGCCTTTTCCTCTAATTGCATTTTCACTTCTTCCTCAGAAACAAAAATGTCCTGATAGAATGAAACTGGTCCTTGAGAAGTAGCATTTTCCTTAGAAATACAGTGTTCTTCTCCACTTTCTGGCTTTTTGCTCTTGCTGGCTTGTGTTCATCTGGGGTTTGGTCAGTGCGGTTGGTATGATAATGTGGTTCATTTGTCTCCATACAATTGCATGCTTAACACACAAATTACGACTGCAGAAGCCACAACCACGTGGTGGGATGGGCAAATGTATTAGCCGTAAGTCTGCCAGGATCAGGTTCAATGGTGAAGTTTGGTTTTGCTTTTGAAGATGAAGAGAGAATAGTACATGTGAGAACACAGACACATTCTCACTCTAAGATGCCCAAATCATAGTGGGGAATCCTAGAGCGAGGTTCTTCTAAGACACGTCACCAGGTCCTGACTCTGTGAAAAGGCAAATCTCATTAAGCAGCTGGTATTGCCTCAAAACACAGGAAGGTTTCTTGAATATATGACAAATCTAGGCCCCATTGGTTTCAGTGGTCTTTGTCCATGGCTTCCATAAGCCCGGGTTAGCCTCTAAGCAGTAAGTTCATTGATACAGGTAGCCTATGTTATTTTAAAATGACTCCTTAGGGGATCACATTTGATTTTCAGTTTTCTTTACACCAGCCAACACTACAAATAGTTGGGGAACACCAGGAATGTCAGGGGTGAGACAAAGCAAGAAAAGACAATGGAGACACAAAAATCTGCAGTTGGAGAGAAAATATTATTTTTGTCATACATTGTTTTATCACAAAGGACCAGAGAGAGAGAATATTGGGGTGAATCTCTATCTCAAAGCAGTGACTACTGGGAACAGTTAATAACATTTTTGCTGTCACTTGTTTCTGCAGTCCATTCAGTTTGGTGTCTAGTAACATGGCTATGATCTCTACGAGCTTGCAGTCATTACATCTGAGTTCAGCTTCCCAATCTGTGTCGGTGTTAACAGGGATCACGAAGCTTAAGAGTCGAGGCAGCATTTTAGAAATGAAGGAGTGTCAGGTTGCTGAGTGCATCACTTGCCAGTTCTCAACAGTAAGTTGTTATGTTTTTAATTGCCAGCTGTGATACCACTGCTGCTGGAGGTTCATCGTGGCACTGGAATTAGGAAGGACCACAGATTCCGCTATATTTGTTGATCTGCCAGACCCAAGAACAAAAACAAAATGTGATATCTGAATACCAAGAAAACATGGGAATTAAGGAGAAAATTAGGAATTCTTCGTGCATAGTACGTAACGCATGGTCGGATTAATTTCTGTACTGAAATAATTCCTGTGATCTCAGGTTCATTATTATTTGTGTTAACACAACTAATTTTCATTAATAGACCTGGGTCTTTTTTGTAGGGAAGACTATTTCTCTTTGGGCACAAGAAATGCATAAAATGTCCTGACATGAAATGCTGATGAAAAACAGGAGAATGAAATTCAGTTAAATTGTAATACCATAGATCTTAGTCAGACTACTAACTACTGCTAGGTCACTTCATCACATGAAAAGCCTCAACAAGTATTAGTATGCATCAAGGGTTTTTCAGATATAGTGAAAACACCAATGCTGCCCTGCTGTGGTAATTTACACACAGTATATGGTGTAATGGACTTTGATTATGTATACACCTAATTCCCTTCCTGTGATGGACTGTGATCTGATCTACATTCGTAATCCTTTTGTAATGCAGTGTGTGGTTGCTGAAGGTTAATTGATAGCAATTGACTAATACGGTATTTTGCTATTGGAAACAGGTGGCACTAATTTGGAACAAAGATGGTACAGAAGAATCTGAAAACAGTGGAGCACCGACATGGTTTCTAATAGGAGATACGTGATTTTAAGTGTATGTACTTGTCGTAAGGAGGGACAAGGCATACTCAGAAGTTTAAATGGTTTGTTTTTTTCTGCAGACCTTTTCAAGGCACAGGTTGTGTAAAGCACAATATTGTCTGAGAAAGAAATGCCACCAGTGACCACAGAAATGCAGAAAAGTGCATTGACTTAAATTGATATTAAAGAAATGAAGTGAGCATAAGGTACGTATGAATGACACCAATTAACTGTTCTGTTTCTTTCTTCCCCTGCTGCCCTGTCAGTATGTTTGTATGCAAATTGTACTATTATCAGAAAAGAAGGGTGTATCTCCATATGTCGGATGAACAGGCTCAGTCTTACTTTTAGACTGCTGTAGACCAAGCTAGCACTGACGTTTGAAACAACCCTATCTAAAACATGATGAACATATAATTGTATCTTATCATTCTCAACATCAGTGTCTTAACCCTCTGCTTTATGTTTTAAACTGTGAGGGTTATTTTAGAACCAGGTGCACGATTAGTCTGAGCATGTGATTATTGTAGCAAAGAAATTTGTGTGTGGTAGCCAAATTACTTTAAACCCTTAGCGCTTTTATTTATTGGATTAACATTTGGTGTTGAATAATCAGATATACTTCTCTTTTTGATATCATGCCCTCAAACCCTTTAAATTTTTGTTTTCATGATACTTGTATCTTTGACTATACTTAATGTATACTGCTTAGGTTAATTTAGTCAGTAATTCCTTAATTATTAGAAATATTACCACAAATTTCGATATTACATATATGTTTATGAGTGATTAATTCCTATTTTGTGGCTATAAGTATCTTTGCTTTTTAAATGCAAATAATACTAATTTGAACAATTTAAAATCTTAATCCTAATTACTACAGAGTCAGGAGACCATGTCTCTACACAAGGCAAAAGACACAAATTCAAGAAGGGATACCAGTAGGATATTATTTGTACATTTGTGAGCTTTTTGTAACTCCTTCAGAGAATCTCATAGGGTGGCTTCTTGAAAATACTCTCTGTGAAATATTTTAAAGCTTCATTGTCACTGCTTACAATTTTCCGTGTAATACATAAGGTCTAGCTTTCACAGGAAAGTAACCAGCCACCCTTCAGCTGTGGTCCAAAGAGGGACATTTGTGTTGGAAACAATTTTGAGTTTACATGCTGGAAAAGAAGTAGCTAAAATCACTAGAGATCAGTATGTATGCGTAAGCGTGCAACCCAGGCTGGCTGAGACTCTTCAGAGGCTGCTTGGAGGAGATGTCAATTTAATGTGGAAGATCATGGTACTGCTGATTCTCATCTCACCCTATCGCTGGCAAATGATTTCTGAAGGCTGCTGTGCCTTTGCTAGCACCAGCATGGTCTTCCCCTGCTCGAAGTAGAGATCTGGGAAACAATTCTTGAATTAAACCCCCAACACAAAAGCAATCACATCACAGAGATCCCTCAAATATATTATGCATGGGTTAATTAAATTGTGACCTGGAATTAACATGTGGAGGACTGGAGTATATCACATGCTGTATACTATCCATGAGTGGTATACAAGGGCAAATATTACTAGAGTAGCACCATGTTAATCTTATTAATTCATACCTTGTTTAACTAAGGGAAGGGCCTCTGTTCCAGAAGCAAGTGCAGTTCCATCAAAATGCGTGTGCATAACTGATAAAGTATCTTAGAGTCACTGGGATATTAAAACTTGGACAATTCATATTTATGTTTCTTTTAACATCATTGGCATCTGAGCAGTTGATATTTAAGGTTTTATTAATGGGACAATTAAAATACCTCCTGTTTTGGGGAACCAGGTTGTATATAAGATTTAGAGTTCTCCACAGGAAAGTGTCCAATTCTCTTGTACAACAGGCAACACTCCTGTAACGCTGTTGTGCCAAGAGGTTTTTATAGCCATGATCTGACCTGGACCAGTGGTCAGGATCCCCTGTGCCAGCATAGACCCTGTCATATCAGTGCAGTCCCTGCAAGCACAGAGCACAAACAGAGCCTCATCTGGAACAGCATATGATTTTTCTCCCAGCAGATCAGGATGTCAGGGTGGAGGAAACCTGTGCATAGGAAAAGAGGGACGACCTTGTGCTTGTCTACTTGACACTGAGCTGCTCTCTGCAGATGCCTCAGAAATGCTCTTCAGGTGGAACTGTGCCAGTGCAGCTCTGGCTGGAACCAATTCCACTCCGGTAAGAAGGTAGCAGCACTGACATTTAGATAATGTGGTTTTAGGTAACTTGGCCTTATCTCATACATTCTACAATGCCTGAAATAATTTTTTTTTGCAAGCATTTCTTCCATCATTTTTTTCTCTGGATTTAGGGTTACAAGAAATAAGTGTAATACTGAAAGGCTTTTCAAAGCAGAAATTTGCAAATCAAGCCTGAATGGTTCCTAACACCATGGGCCTCTGTAAGTAACTGAACACCTAATCACTCCAAATAAAACTAATTGCTACTAAGTAATACTATACTGAAACATCACACTGTCATAAACTGATATGTAAACTTTGGTAGTGCCAACAACAGCTGCTTTATTAGAGTTATTGTGACCATCTATTAAGGCTCAATGTCTAAACCCTCTTCATGGATCATTTTTCCCTGGTCAATCCAGTCAAAAATCTCTGTCCTAGCATGCAGCAAGTGCTTTGTTTTTTGAAAAATTTAGGAGCATTTTAATTTCTTTTCCACATTTCCAAATTTCTTTAGGAAAATGCTCTCTGGTTTTCCTGGTTCAGATGGGGTAGACAAAATAAGTGAACAGCTTCTTATTAAATTATTGATTAGTTCTAACTCTAGAAAAAATAGACATGCTTCAGTGAAAATTTAAACTCTTCTGAAACACGGAAAAGTTGAAAGTTTTGGAGTGACAAGCCCGATATTTCAATTTGCAGCTGTTGCTTTTTTTCTTAAAGTCTGGCATTTAATAGAAAAACTTTACCGAGGGCCCTGAGATTGTGTTGTGGGTTCAGCCCCATTTTCATGTTGGTCTGCTTCAATCATGCCTCCTTCTGGTGCTTTCTTTGCTCAAACCCCTCGGGGTAAATTCTCACATTTCTGATATCCTTTGCTTTGCTTCTCAGGTTTTTAAGCAAACCTGGCCATTTTTTTAATTATTATCTAATATTTCTAATCTTTCGTAGTGCAGAGATTAAAGATGATACTTTGCGTGTTTTTTTGACGGAACTATACCTTTTTTTTTCTTTTAAACTTGTAACAGAGCCAGCCTGGAAAAGAAAGTTCCCTGTTTCTGATTTTGCTTAGAAGGTCTCTGAGAGAGGCAAGGGTGACTCATTTTCAGATCAGTTTATTCAAATTCTCCATTAGAACTTCATTTTTAGAACATACTTGTGTGATTTCTAACTTGTAGCTGCAGTGGAGATTGCTGATACACTAATGCTAAGGAAGACTTTGGACAAATTTATCGGTGAAATTAATTTTGGACCTACCTAAGTTGAATTCTGTGAACCTAGAAATGGTGTCCATCCACACTATTAACGAACTCTGCATGACCCCTAATTTTGCTCTGCCTTTGTTCTCTACTGTTCTGGTATAAATCAAATAAGCAAGCAGCACAAGGTGGGAGCTGATGTTCCCAGGTCTCCACTGACTTGGCCACATAACATTGGATGTGTGAGCTGTGAACCGGGACCTCTGTATCTACCATGCTGTGTCGTGATGCTGAATGAAGCCTTGCTGCCTTCGTCTCCTGCTTCAGTTTGTTTGACAGCCTCACCAACTGGTGGGTTTGTTTGTTTGTTTGTTTATTTTTGCCTTTTAGCATTGTGCTGCTTCTAGTGAGGTAAATAACAGGGAGATCTATGATAAATTTCACACATCTCCAGTGTGATTGAGGAGGCCTATGGTCAACTCTCTATCTTAAGGTGTTTATTGGCACTTATTCTTGGGTAAACCAGATTTTGCTCTTAAGTGTCATCATGACCTTTCGTCCAAAAACACAGCCTCACTTTCCACTCATGTTGTTTCTGGTCTATCAGAACATCTAACTTCTTGGAAGCTGGTTTGAAAACTTGCAGTATTTTGGAGTGTTTTTTAACCTGTTTGTGTTTAAAGATGCTGTGTGCCATACCACTGCACTCCTTCTGTCTGGGGCACCGCAAGTCTGTTAGGAACTTTTGTAAAGAGAGAAATTGCAGAGGAGGATGTTAGTTTAGGCAATTAAAACTCATAGTTTCGTAAGGTCAGTGGATTCTGAGGTATAGTTTTTCCAGGGTATTTTCAGGGGGCTTATAGGGTAATGTTGAGATAATGATAGTGGAAATAATGTAGTTGTCAAGAATTGCAGATATGCCCGACTCTTCTCGTGTTATTAGGAGAGTCTTTCTTTTTATCTCTTCTCATTTTTTCCCACTACCGTCCCCCCTGAAATACTCTTATCCAATGAATGCCCAAACATGTAATTTTAGATTGTGGGCTTTTGGTATGTGAGCATGCACTGGTGGTAGGGTTTCTGTATAATGACTTGATAAACCTGTCAGGATTTTACTAGCAATGCATAATAAATGTGGTTATTATAGAAGATATCCCTTTTCCAACAGTGGCTATTGGGTCTTTAGCAGGTTAGGAATCTTAATTCTTCTGTAATTCTCCTTCTCTCTTTTCTCCTCACCTTTTCTCTTCCTTTTGATTGATCAAAGATTTCAGTAGATTGTAGTATCACATCTTTCAGCCTTTGGGTAAGAAAAACCACTGATGGTAGATGAATAGTTTCTTGTAAATATTGATTTTATTTCTACTTTTGATAAAATTACATCATTTAAACTATGCGTGTTGTGAGCTTCTTAGGATGCAGTTAATTGCGCTAAAATTCCTGTTCATTAATCCAGTTTGCTGTTATACTACATGATCTACTCCAAAGCATCAGCCCAAACCTATACTTCCCCCTTCGGTCACTGTTATTTCCTGGAGGAAATACAGCTCAGTAGAAGACATTTCGAAGCTGCTCGTGCATTCTTTCAAACATCTCTAACGATGTGGTAGGAGGGGATTGGGTAGAAAGCCACAAGCCATTTGCGCCAGAGATCTTCGATAACACAAGCACATGCATTTCCTGAAAGCCTCTGCTACAGTAATCTTCTAAAGAGGATTATACATTTTAAACAGCCAATTAGGTGCGATTAGGAAGAAAACCTCGAACCATCCCGATGACGTGAGAGAAGGAATGCAGGCAAACTGACAGCTGTTCAACGGGTGAACAAAGCACCATAAATGGTCAAGAAGTTACAAGCAAAGTGAAAAGAATGAACCCGCAAAAGGAGATGGAGAAATTACTCGTTTAAGGACACAGCTTCAAACTGGTAGCAGAAACCCTCTAATTTGGGTCCCAGACCAGAGCATTAAACTCTCCTACCATCTCTGAGTTTACAGGAAGAGTGTATGCTTTACAAGGAGAAAGGAATTACTTACAACTGGAAGCTATGGGAAAATTCTAAGTAACACAGGAGCAACCACAAAACACATACTTTTAAAAAACTTTCTGCCTTTCCAACTATGACTTTTGTACTATTTCTTTAAAGTATTTCCTTTATTTAGCTATATGAAAGTTGTGAAATACTATGCCAAGAGAGCAAAATTTTGCATCTCCCCCTTCTTCCCTTTATTGCTATACAACAACCCACATACCATTGGTGATCGTTCTATGCCTTTTATAGCTATCACTTACCATTTGAACATTCAAACAAGGACCTCTAAGTCCGTTTATTAAATACTACTCAAAGTTTTCATGGTAAAAGGCAAGGTTTCCATATTTTTCTGATTAATTTCTGGATAGAGAACACAGCTGAAATTACATCTATGCATAGCTTCAGATGCTCCTTTCAGTAATTTAACTGGGTAGCTAAAGAATGGCACACTTTTTCCAATGAAATATTTTCAGTCTTTTTAATACTGTTTGAGAAACAGCACATAGTGTTTGTGTCTGATTTTGTTTGGTTCTTTCTTTTTATTTAATTGAAGCTAATTTGAGGCTGTCGTAGAGAAATAATTCTCCTTGATGCTGCCTGCTCTGCAAGCAGTGGAGGTGGTGTCCTTCAGCTTGTCTCTGAGACCTTGACTGTTTCAGCTACATGCAATATCTCTGTCCTGTGGTATTGCAACTAACCTTTATTTTCTCTTTTATCACAAACAGAAGCGCCAAATCTTTTGATTTCAGGAATTTGCACAGAAGTGCGTGATCTGGTCCTGATATGTAATCTCTTAGAAAGAGGTTTCTGCTAGAAGCCAGAGTCCAGATCTGCTTCATTTGCAACTTGTTTGGGTTTTATTTTGTTTTTTAGACAATGCATGCATCTGCAATTTTTGGTGAATTTATGACACTTCATTATTGCCTGGATTTTGCTATTTCTTAAAGTAATGTGTTTGAAAACTATGGTAACTGCAAACAAACAGACCAAACAAATAGAGCTATGCAAACGTGTTTTTTTTCAAAAGCTTTTTCAGTGAATCATACTGAAATCTACAAAGAAACAAAATTAGGTTCAGTAATTGCCCAGGAACAAGCTTATGTGTAATAAATAATGTCTTTAATCATCAAAATTTAATTTCCAGGACATGCCTTACTGTTCACCTTTCCATTGAGAAAACTGTAAATTAAATCTAGGTCTCTGCTGAAGTCCCAGTTGACAGAGGTGATTCTCTGAAATCCATTCAAGGTACTTTTCTTCTTCCGTTTCTGAGTGAATGTAAGCTTGATTGCTAATGCAGACTTCAATGGTAAATATCTTTTTCTAAATAAATACCACACTGGATTTCTGTACCTCTCTGGCTACATTTCAACTTACACGATTTTATTAGTAAAGTGGCACATGTATTAGAAACTGCCAGGATGAAAGTCTATTAGCTGAGGTTCTTCAGCAAGGACTATCATATAAGGACTATCATAAGGAGAGTGGGCTAACATCAAATGTAGTAAATAGTCTCTGTATTGCCTGTTCATTTCTGAGTGTTCTTTCAATAATTAAGTTGCAAGTAGGATCATGGTTTTGCCTCCTTTGTCTTTTGCATGTCCGCAGGTTGGTTTTTGAGTTTGGAGGGTCTCTGGTTGGGCCACAACCATGCAAACTTCTACATGTCGAGTTAAAAGAGGGACACGGTAATTTTGGTCTCCTGATTCATTGCACCCTCATCAGTACTGTTTTGCCATTGTGCTGTAGATTTGGCCAGAAAGAAATCTAAGGGGGTTTTCCAGCTTCTGATCTCCATTAACCTGTTGTAAATCAGGAGAAACTCAACTGACGTAAACAGAGTCACTCTGCCTTAGCTACCAACTGGGATCCAAATCATGCCCATTCTGCCACAATGCATTCTGCCTTCGCATGCTTCTGACATAATCATAAACTGGTTGTCATTTTGTAGGAATTACTATATTATTTGTCAATCAATAAGATTTATTTTTTATTAATGTGATTAAACCTTGCCAGGCACAAAGCAAATTCTGGTCTTCATAAAACTGGAGTAGCAAACACTTGAGTTTTGGCATTTGTCATTGCTGTGATGGGTTGTCTCTTTTTCTGTGTGGAACAAAAATAATACATATTGTACATTAACTTAGACCATTAGTTTTCCACAGCACAGCAAATAAAGCATTTATGATCTCTTACCAAACAAGTGTATGAGGAAAATGTGTTGAAAAGGTGCATGCCAAAAAAATGCAAAACACAGTTGACAGGCTTCTGCACTATGCAGCAACAATTATTTAAGTTACACATAAATAACAATTTCAATCTTGAATGAAACATAACTGACTTCTGTTTCATTCCTGGCCAATAGATGAGCTTAAGATTTACACAAGTGTGGTGAACCCAAGGGATTTACAGAGCATCATAAAAGCATTTTACTGTGAGCTTCAGTGCTGTCATCCACAGCTAGCTAACCAATAAGATAGTTTTTTAATATAATCCACCATGTCCCTGCCAGTGCTCCTCGCCTGTTACGTCATCTTGCTTTGGGCCAAGTGTTTCTTTTCCCCAGATGGCCATTGCAAAGCTGCTGACAGCTCTTCTGACTGAGAAGCTGTAGCACAGCAATCTTCCAATTCATTTAGCACTACTGACAAAGGAAAAGCTGTTGATGTCCCAACACGAAAGCACTCTATCAGGCATTACATAGTGTCTGTGTTCTCAGCATGTTTGGGGCATGATAAGTCATAGCACATGCTTTTTGACATCTTCCTGCCTTTCACTGCAGTGTAGGATTTCTTGAAGTTGAAATTCAGGTGGCAGAAAAGATATAAAAAGCCAAGAGTGACATCATCAGCAACTGGTAGCGGTCATGGAATCATAAATAATATTTTGTAGACTTGGGTGAAAAACAAATCCTCTGAAAGATGCGTACCATAGTTCTGCTTGCCTAAACTTTTGCCTTTATGCGTAGCTTGAGTTGTGTGGACTGTTGAAACTGATATCTAGCAGACCTATTAGCATCTAGGGAAGCCATTCTTCTCTGAGTGCCTAAAAGGGCTTGCATTAGTCAATAATTATTTTCCATCCTACCCTATTGTAACCATGGAGTACGAGTGGATTAGGAAGTGGCTAAGCACTCTTATTTCTGTCACAGCTTCGCTCCCACACTAGTGGGACAGGACGGGAAAAATGCCACCATACTGCTCCATGTGAAAGGGTCTCAGTAGACCATGGGACACGGTGAGAGGTTGCTCTGTTGTGTGTGGGATGTCTGGGGCGGCAGCAGTCATGCCTGCCAGGATAGACCCTGGGCCTCACCTTCCTATTGGGGGCAGCTGAAGCAATCTGCTCCCTTCTATGAAAATTAGATGCAGCTGTCAGGCTCCTGGCAGCTTGTTAATGCAGCCTTTGCTTAGAGAGTCTGGATGCCTCTGCTTTAGCATTTTGCTGCCAATATTTATCTTATAACATAATTTAAAAAAAAAAAAAAAAACCAATATATATGTTAAATTATTTTCCTTAGGGTACCACAGTCAAGTCTTTAAAAAGTTTAAATAAGTATAGGGAGTTTTTTTTCTCTAATTTGTTCAGATATATGAATGTGCTGATGGTAATTGTAATTAATTTGAAATTATTCTGTTTGTCCTCTGTTACTGGCTGATGGAGCAGAAAATATCCAAGGCTTTTCAGGTGCTCCACCAAAGGTCAAAGAGTCACTCTGGCACAAGCAGTGAGTGGTCCTCCCTGTGGTAACCTTCCAACCACAGTCATTAGGTAGTTTAAATTGTAGCCATCAGCGCCTGTAGCAGCTCCAAGTAAGCACAATTATTTCAACTGTGTTATTTCAAGTGGGATGAATCTCAGTGCCTGAGTTCAAATTGGGTTTAAAACATAAAACAAAAATGTGAAAATCAAGTAACCCTTCCAATTCCTGATTCTCCAGCTCCCAAAATACTCCCAGTTTCTCCAGCTCTCCAGCCAATGGTTCCACAGCTGAAACTGTAATACCCTTCAAAATAGCTTTATTTCACCCTGGAAACTGTTGTGGTGGAGCTGGCACACCTTCTAGTTGTCAAGTTCAAGGACTGGTAAACCTGTAGTATAGGCAACAGCCCCAGGTCTTTCTTCCTAATACTGCTTTTCCCTCTGTTCTTCCAAGAGTAGGAGTTTTGCATTACAGTTTGTTCTTTTTTTGAGAATGGTTGGGATGATGGCAGGAAAAAATAAAATAAAATAGAATGTGATGTAGTAGACAAGAGACACTGAATGTTTGGATAACTGCAGTAAGACCATTAGAGTAGGGTTCAAAAAAAGATTAAGAAAAAATTGTCTCTGACAGTGATGAAGCATGAAATGTAACACTGCATATTTCATTCTAGGTCTGTCTGTATCTGCTAAATATATATATATATTTTTTTTTTTTTCTCTTCTGTTTTCCTTCTGTTCTGTCTTATTCTTGTAATTTGGATGTTGGGGCTGTCTTGTCTATTTATGACTCAAATTAACATTAAATTCAGGGCAGGCCATTCTTAGAAGAATTTATTTGTCAACATTTTCCCATTTTTCTCTCCAGCTGCCTCCTGTAGGAGAACAGTGAAATGGGTCCTTCAACTTAGATCTCCAAAGAAAGCCCACGGAATAGTCGTAGACAGGCAAATTGTAAAGGGTAGGGGGAGGGGGAACAGGTTTTGAGATGAAATAGTTCAGCTGAAAATAAAATATGTTAATTTATTTTTACGTTTTTTCCTTTTCGCTTTCAAACTTGATTTATGGAAATGCATGAGCAAATCACACAAACAGAACTGCTTCGTGTTGAACATCTTATATTTTTAGATTATGTTTCTAAAGAAATATGTTTGTTCTTGAAGTGCATAAACCAGCCAGCAATCTGTACTTAGAGCACTTACATTAAGCAATGAAGAGTTTTTTCTTCCAGTTGAAGAGCTGCTGCAAAAGATCCCAGCAGACGTTTTTTCAGGAAACAAGGGTAAGACATATGTGTGTTTTTCCTTATTCTGGTGAAGTTCCTAATTTAGAATAGCAACCCATACTTGGTTATTAATTTTTCTCACATGACATGCAATGCAATGTGCCATCTTGGCCAAAAATGTGTGGGCTTGAGATGCTACCTCGGAAAGTTCTTCTTGATGTAAGATTGAAATTGTTTCTATTCATAGCATAACTTATTGAAAGTGGAATGTTTTGGAAGTGTAACCCTCTGGGAACTAAAGGTTAGATTTTTTTTGTCATGTAAACCCTTTTATTTTACCTGATGGCTTATAAAAATGCATTGCAGCCAACAGCCGAGGTGTGACGCATAGCAGTTGGTTTCCAAGGTTGGAAGGTATTACCTGTAATGCTACATGAACATCATCTTTTGCTCGTAAGTTTTGAATTTTGAAAAGTCTGCTGTTCCTGGGTGGTCACTGTGGAGATAGCTTCAAGCACACAAAATATAAAAAGTATGCATGAAATATGCCAGTATATTAAATTAACATCCTGCAAAAGCTCCCTTTTTAAAAATCCAGATGCTTATATTGCTTTTGACAGACTCTAGGCGGTAAAGTTTTAACTTTAAAGAAGGGGCTTTCTGTTTCTGTTTTCAAGTTAAAAATAATGAAAGGAAAACACACTGAAATTCCCACATTATTAAATAAAACATTTAAGTGGCATGGGGCCAATCATTGTCACGCCATGAACCAATGCCTTACGGTAATATGTTCCATAACTGTTTGCTAAAAACTACCAATTTTAACACATTTGCACATGATTAGACACAATAAAAAGTTACTTATTGAAGCCAGTGCCACAGTAGTGTTACTCAGACCCAGGGGAAGGCAAACCTGGAGGAGAGGGGTGCTGTGAAATGGGTTCCAGGCTGTGAAAACAGACCTTCAGGAGAGTCCAGAGTCCCCCTGTGATGGACTTGGCTCCCGTGGACAGGAGTTCACGGCACTGCCCTGTGCCAGAGAGCGGGGCTGAGCAGACCTGTAAGGGGGAAAACTTGGCAATGAAAGAGATGAGTTCAAGCAGCAGTGATTCAAGAACCATGGTTAATATATCATTTTGAAACCCATTGTTAACCAGTGATTGGTCTACCAAAAGCGCACATTTCAAAATGGTTGGGTTCTAATCTTGTTCATGCAAGATTTCTGGGTATGTTCCTCTTTTTCTTAATAATCAAAGAAAGAGCTTCATAGGTCTCTGTTTGTAGCTGCCAACACATTAGCATGTGGTGTTCTCACTGAGTCTGAGCAACCAGAATGTGACCAACAGGAAATGGGTCTGTTTGTCATGATGGAGGAAGTTTGGCTTTGCTGTTTGTGCTTTGCTGACTGAAGTAGTGAAACAGGATTTTCATTACCTCAGAGTAGTTTATTCAAAGTGTAATTCAGCATGAATATTCATTTAGATTTCAAATATTTTTATTGAAGGAAATAACAAAATTTTAGTCCAGGCAATTCCTTTGTATCAGCCTCACAGACCACCTCAATTTTGGTTTTATTTTTCTCTTTCAGGGCCTTTGGATTAAGAACCCACTGATATGCTTCAGTTTTTCAGAAAGCGTGACACTTCACATCCTCTGCAATCATGTGAGAAGAGTTATCAAAACAGGCCTGAATTAATGAAAAGGAGGTGTAATCTCCACAAACATGTGGCAGCCAGAAAGAAGAAGGGAAGGGAAGGGAAGGGAAGGGAAGGGAAGGGAAGGGAAGGGAAGGGAAGGGAAGGGAAGGGAAGGGAAGGGAAGGGAAGGGAAGGGAAGGGAAGGGAAGGGAAGGGAAGGGAAGGGAAGGGAAGGGAAGGGAAGGGAAGGGAAGGGAAGGGAAGGGGAAGGGGAAGGGGAAAAGAAGAGAGAAAAGGAAGAAAAGGGGAAGAAAAGGAAGAAAAGGAGAAGAAAAGGAAAAGGAAGAGGAAAGAAAAGGGAAAAGAAAAATAAAAGAAAAAGAAAAGAAAGGGAAAAGGAAAAGGAACCTGCAGGGGAAAATTCTGAGTATAAGTTAATGGTAACATTAACAGAGATAATTTTTGATTTGCGGCATCTGTACATTTGGATTCACAAGGGAGTTTCTGGCTACTTGGGATTTTACACATCTATCAGCTATTGTAAATCTGAGAAGCCCAGGGAAACCTTATATGACTCTGAGACACACTCTTGAGGGTTTTGGACCCATAAAGTAATTTATGCATTGCAATCAGGGATAAACATTTGCTTTCAAAGAACACCCCCAAATCTTCCCCTCCTACAGGGACTGAACCAAATTCAGAAAATATGCAGGTTATGAAATATCTTATTGTGACCTTCCTACCTCCAGAAGGTGACAGGAGTCCCTATCCCAGCTGCCTGCCACTTGCTCTGGCTGTAGTTTTCTCCCTGTCCCTAGCATATGTGTCATTTAAAGTAGTCAAAACACTGCACTGAATGAGCTCCTGGGGAGCAGAGGTGGGTGTGATGCCTGCGGACCGTGGCAAGAACAAACACAAAGTTGTAGCGCATGCTGCTTGTGCCACCCACTGAAATGAGTCACCTGCGGGGTGCTGTTTGCATGTTCCCCTCTGCACCAAACGTGCTGACAGGATTCAGGACTGGCAATTTCTCCAGTGCTCCCATGGTGGATGGGATAAGGTGCCCCTATTAACAAAATCCTCTTGCCAAGCCCCAGGGACTGATAGCAAGAGAGCTGCTACTGATCTCTCTTACTGCTTAGGAGGAATTATGTGTTCAGCAGTGATGATCTTCTGGCCTGAGCACATACAACAAAAAACCCACCACCACTGAAAAGTAAATAGAGCATTAAGACGAAGAAAGGTTAGATACAACAGTCCTTCACGGTGCTTCACAGTTTTCTGTGATGTGAAAAATACTGCCAGGAAGGCAGGAAATGAGCAGGCAGTTTGTGCTCCATCTCCTAAAAAATGTGATAAGGGCAAGGCAGGTCTTCAGTCTTTACACAACTTTTTGCACCCCCTGTTTTACATCACTATTCTATTTCCATGTACAAAAGAGGAGGGGTTGGATTCATCTGTTTCTTGGGTGACAAAGGGGCCAAGGAATCAGTGTTTAATGTCATGCATACCGATAGCAGGTGTTCTCTCTCATGTCACAGGAGCCAACCTTCGTGCAAAGCCCTTGGCTCCAGTTGCCTGGCATGGGGTGGCAGCGTACCCCACACCAGAACTGCACCTGGGTGTCCATGGGGCACCATGTTTATACCTGCCTGGGAGGGTTTATCTAGGGGGCTTGATGCTGAAGAGGAAAGGGGTGGACACTTTCCAAAACTGAATGTGTGCAAGCCCTTTCTTAGCATTAACCTTCCCCCTTCTCTTGTTTTTGTTTCAGTTGTCAGCAGCAAGGAATGGACTGAGGGATAACAAACCCATCTCGCTCCAGCACTGCGCGTATTTACTAGTGGGTTACTTAATCTGCAAATGTACCTCCTCTCCCACTGCCGCTGTGACTTTTTTCTCTCAAAAAGTCTTACACACCAGGAGAGCAGAGTGATCGTCATCTTACAGAAAGGGAGTGAGAGGCAGATGAAGAAAACCAGTTGCCTGCCAGCCTTCCTGGTATAAGGAACCTCTTTGCCTCCTTAGTCTGAGCATCACAATGAGTAGTAGGGTGTGAATTCAGTACTACATTTTCTGAAAGCTGTTGAGATGCATACCTGGTAAATACCTTCTTTACAGTTATTTCCCAAAGGTACACATGTGACATTGAAAACTAGAAAGCTCTCCTACCACAATATGTAGCTGTACAAAGTTGAGGCGTGCTTTGAAGAAGTGAGTGTCACCAAAAGGAATTAACAAACAAAAGCAATCCCGTGCCTTTTCTGGCAGTGCCAGAAAGTGGAGAGAACTGGCTGTGTTTTATTCACAGCCCCACCCATCACTTTGAACAAGTGACTGGGCAATGTATTGAAGGTGAAAGATGACACTGTTGGATTTGAGCTGCTTACAGAGAATGGCTGTGTTTGCACTGAAGTGTCTTTCAGCTGATGCTTCCTTGGGGGAAAAACCCACTCCTGCTGAGAGGACTCTTTCCCCAGGTTCAGCAGTTGGCAGGACTCTGAAGCTCAAACGGGACCTTCACAGGTCTTCAGGAAACACTCTTCAGTTCCTGAACCCTCTAAAGGTATCCTGCTAGAAAGGGCTGTCAGGAGTGTCTTCACTCCATGCTTGTGGTTCCCCCAGAGATACAAGGCCAACTTGGCTTAGCAGTAAAAGAAAACAAAGTTTCTTATTCAGCCAGACTGAAAGTCAGATTCAAAACAAAACTCTGGAAGCAAAACCAGATATGAGTCATAGTCCTGGTAAACTTATTAAATAGATAATTCCCCTCATGATTCAGCCTTTTCATTTATTTTTTTTTAACCTTAGATATATGCTGAATTTTAGAAGTGGAACACAGAAGACACCGTGATGTCCACTGGCAACTACAGCTTCAGTCAAGTATCTAAAGGAGGGATGGACATGGGTCTCCTCCTGCTATTGGCAGCTCTCTCAGAGCTCCCTCACCATGTCCAGTTTCATGTCTCTGGTGTATCAGTGCTGGTTGCTAGTTATCTTTATGATGCTACTGTTCTTACCTGAGAAAGCCAACTGAGGAGATGTCACATGAGATGAGATATTGGGGTTATAGCATTAATTTTGTGATAGGAACGCTGACAGCATTGAAATGGTTGGTATATGAAGAACAGAAAATAAGGAAAATTATCTAAGAGATTACTAGAGTCAGGCATAATCCACTCATATGAAGCACCATTGCCCAGATTCCTAGTGACACGTTAGCGATGACTTTTTGCAAATTCATAACTTGAACCTGAACTCCAATAGGACACAATGTAAATACAGTGTTGACAATGAGCAGAAATACATGCTACAATGCTGCTAATGGCTTTCTGGTGAGAAAATTTGACACAGATTCAAGAACTTCCACTGCCAATATGAGCTTTTGAGTTAGTATCAAAGCCATAGCAAAGACTTGCTTGTTCCATGTGGCTCTTAACCATTAACATTGGTCATGATTATAAGAAGTAGGGGAGCAAAGTACAAGATGCAGTTATGACGGAGTACCCTTATTGAAAGCTACAAGCTGCATTGCTCTTAAAACAAAGGAATCAAGACACAATAGATTTTAAGCCATTTTCTTGTCTTGGCACTCTTACCTCATTTTGGTGTTTATTAGTATAGGGGATGAGTCCTCCCAACACAAATCAGGAAGTTCACCCATGTTCACCATGACATCCAAGAGCCTGATTGTTCTTAGTTTTCCACGGATTAAAAGAGGAAAAGCATCCTTCTCCTGTTGTCCTTGGATCCTCTGCGTGGATTAGGTACTTTCGGTCAGCACAAGTCTTTACAGGAAGGATCTTGTTAAAGTACTAGAGACTTCCAAAAGATGAGAAGAGAGGCTTTCATTTTTGTTGTGTGGTCTTGCAGACTTTCTTTGTGCGTAGTGCAAAGCTCTCAGGGGGTAAGGTATCCCATTGTCCAGAGGTAACTTAACATTTAATAGGGAGTTTAGCAGACATGGCAGTTATTGCAGTGTTTGCTATACTCTGACACTATCATTTAGGCTACCTTCAAATCTTCAGGCACTTTTAAATGTTTGAGATTTTATTTCACAGGCAGTATTTTCCCAGAAGTTTAATTTTTTTCCTTTTTTTTTTTTTTTTTTTTTAGGAAAACTTGAGTAGCTGCATATTAATCCTTACTGAGTTTGAAGAAAGTCTGAACTAGGTGAGAAGGAGTGAGTGCTGGTCATTTTCTTGTGACCTTCTTCAAAAACCTCTACAATCAAAACAGCTGAAGACTAAAATTGTTCATGTTGTCCAGAATCACCTTTGATTCAGTAGGACATCATCTTGACGTCGAGAAGAGACGGATCACAAGGTAAGGAAAATCTCACAGCAGTGCTTGTTAGCTAATAAATGTAATGTTGAAGGCAGCTTATATCCAGGATTTGCATGTGTGACTGTCATTTAGTTCCTGAATGAAAGAAAAACATGCAATTTAAAATTAGTAGGAAAAACTGGAGTTAGAAGAGGGTTTCTTTTCAAGTAGCAGTACTTACTTGATGTATACATAGTATAGGTAGGCCTGGGGACAGGTTTGTGAGGCCTCCCAGCTTGGAAAGACCATTGTGTTGTGATGGAAGAGTATCTGCCCTGAGACCATCTCCCCTGCAACCTGAGAAGCACAACTGCCTTGAAATACCTAGGCTTTTTCCTTTGTCTCAGATGTATCTCTGATTCAGTAGGCTTGGCACTGCTCTCTGCATTTAAACTCTTGTGAGCTCAAATTGAAAAAGTCAATAGTATTTTGTAACCTCATTGTAGATTTATTGAAGCCTCCATCGTCTCTTCTGCTGTCTCCCTGCAAAAATTTCAAAGGCTAAATTGCACCTTTATAGACTATATATTAATCTCTCAGTCAATTACTATTTCTATAATATTCTACCGCTATTACTCCTTAGTTCATTTTCTTGATCTTAAGGTAGGACTCAATGCTCAACATAGCCAAATTTATTTTAAACACTTGAAGAAGTTCACCTAGATACTCTCTGTCCTTCTGTGACAGCTCATTATAATGACACCATGGATTATTATGGTTGTACTTGAAGCTTGCATATTTCTTTCTTCAATTTTTCCCAAATACTTGAAGAAACATCAGCTGGTATTAAGTAACTTAGCTTGATTCCTGTTTTCTTATTCATGCTGAGGAGCAGCTTAATGTGGAAATAACTCCTGTTTTTATTAGGATTGTTTGTGAAGTTATTAATCACAAAACAGCATGTGGCAGGAAACAAAAGTGCACTTTGTCTGATCGATGTGTTCGGACACTTCCTCTTTGACACAGTCTGGCCATACCCTGGGACCTCCGAGGGCCAGCCCATCCCAGATGTGCCCGCTGGCCAGCCTCCATCTGCCTGTTTGGATAAGGCTCATATTCCTTTCACTCCCCTGTTTCCATGGGAAGGAAACATGAGTGAATAGACTCAGAGGAAGGGAGCCACGTCATGCTCCAGCTGATTCCTCAGTCCAGGTAATTGGAGCAACACCATCATGAGAGGGTTGTCTGCAGCCCAGGAACAGCTCAAGTGCTGAAGTGCCTCTTTACTGAAGTCTGTGGTTTTTTATTTCCTAGACTATGCTGTGAGGGCAGCTCATGTGTCTAAAAACATGTTAAAACCTGGTATATGTCTTTAAAAGCCTCAATTCCTGATGGCCATCTTTCAGGTTTCAGCGCTGCTGAGCACTGAGAAGTCATTATGTGATGGGACTGCTCAAAAGTGCTGACCCAGTTATCTTATATTGGATACTCATAAGTAGCGGAAGATGCATGTTAAACTGATGGTTTTGGAAAGCTTGGCTCTGTTCCAGGCAGAAACATCATGATGTAACCAGAAGCTATCAATCATGCTTCACTTTTTTTGGAAGACTAGTACCCTTAATCTTAATGGTTGTTACAGAAGTTTATTTTTAAAATACCTTATTTTTCTCTTATGTTTTCTGCAATATCTGCCTCCCCTCTGCTCTGTGTACACAAAGCCTGTGATTACTTTGAGGGAGATTGTAGGAAGGAAGGGGAAAGAAGCAGGAAAATACTTATAAGAATGATGTAGGAGCTTGATTTCCAAATGAACAGCAAAAACCAGTGTCAGCTCTGAGGACAAGACTCCTTAATGCCTCCAGCTTGTGAGTCTGAGGGGACTGTGCCTGCTTCTTTCTCTGATGACAATGTCTATTTCTTGACAGATCACAAGCCCAGCCTCAGAGGTCCTTTGCTGTGAAACTCTTCCATCTTCTCACACTGGTTTGTTTTCTCTAAAACAGGGTGAAGTGGATTAAAAAAATGAAATATGTCATCTCCCATTCAGTTTGTCTTAACAAACTGGTTTGAAATGCCATTTATCTGGAGATGCTCCTGATGTAAACCAATGAGTTTGAATCTTTCTGAATTTCTTTTGTCTTAATTATCCATTTTTTTGAATTACAAGAATGCTAAGACCACTATCGTAGTCCACCACCTTTTTGAGGAAAAAATGCTACAGGAGACCTCTTTTTTTCCTGGAACTAGAACACTCAGATTTCTCAATCACCTGTTCTGATCTGATATTGATTTCCTTTAGTATTTCTTCTTCCTCCTTAGGGAAATAAAGCTGTTTCTGGTATCTATCAGCCAGTCTTCCCTTTGATAAAAAGAATTCATATAATTCTTAAGTAATGCTAAATCTTCTGTCAACAAATTAGTCTTGTCATCAGCCATAAGGGGCCTCATGATCTTCTTGGTGACCTCTTGCTTCTAAAATGCTTGAGAAAAAATCCACACATAATAACTGCTGGTATTTCTGTAATGTTTGTTCTTTTATTTACAACTTTTTATTCTGGTGTGAAGTATATTGGCTCAGGTTGTTTGGTTTTGTTTTTGTTTTTTTCTCAGAACAAAACAGGAAACTTTAAAAAATATTCTGTTTGTAAGTATGATGGCAGAGGCTTAAGATAGCAAATGAATATATGTGTAAGGTTAATTCAATATGTGCAGGTTAATTCAGTAAAATCAATAATTTAGTGGCCAGAGTGCTCATTGGAAATCTATGAGTGGTAGAGGATACGGGATCAAGTTTCTGCCTTTGTCCCATTCCAGATAGATGCCCAAATCACTAGATTATGTGATCAGTCTATCTTTTTCTAGTCAAGTAATTTATTTATCCAAAGTTCCTCTCCAGGAGAGAGAAATCAGGGTTAATACCTTCCCACAATTCATACAAATGCCGCAACTGTTGCATTCTTACCTGTTCTTTCTACATGCTTTGACCAAAACTTTAATCAAGAACAATCTTTACATGATTGAAAAAAGTTTTTGACACTTTCTGACAGAAAATAGTTCAATTGAAAAATGCAACATTTTTCCAGCCTCACCCCATCCCATGACATCACTGAATATTTTGCTGCTTATATTCAGTAGGCTCGGGATTTCAGTTTTATTATTTGAGATTTTTTGTTGTGAATTGCTTTGCATGGTTGAAGGCATAAATGTGAAGAACAGGCTCCATGACTAGAGTTCATGACAGTGCTATATTGTACTCCTCGTCTTGTTATCATTAATTGCATTTTTATTTTTTTTCTCCAATTCCATATTTACTGAACTGCTACTCCATACATCATTCAAACTCTCATGTTTAAGACATGACCTTTTCACATGCAGCATTTTCCTCTCTCTTTTTAATTATTTTTAACATTATTTGTTATTTTTCACCGATGCACTTTCCATGAAAAAGTACTGTTTGCTTCTAGTTAACATCTAACTGGAACTGTCATACCTAATGCCTTAGTAATCCCCAAGTGCACTGTATTGCCCTGAAGCTGCTTAAACTCAGGCCTTATGCTGTTGCAAGAGTACTTCTGTCAGGATTTCCAGATTTTCAGTGGTGTGGGTTTGCAGATTTACCTCTTCATCTCCAACATGTGTCCAGCTGATTCTTAAAAACTCTGTCAAAAATTGCTATCATTTCACAAATTATAAAGGAAAACACAGCTTTATACCATGTGCTCAAAGCTATTGCTTGATTTATTTCTTCCACTTAATGTGGCCCAGATTATATCCAATACCTCAATACTCCCATTTCTACTTAGTTTTCTGTCTCCTTTCAAAACCATATTAGTTTATTGTTGCCCCCTGCTCAGTTCCATCTACCATCTTACTTCCTTTTACTCAGGTTTTGAACCTTGGTAATTGCAACCAGCTGGCAATGTCTCCTGAGGTTCCTGCCTCAGTAAATTTTGCTTCCATTTAGCACCTGGATACATTCTCTGCCCTGCCCACTCTCTGAAGAGCAGAGATTTGAAATGGATGGGACATGAGAAAAACTACTGCACTTTGCTGTCTCTTGAAGTGGAAGTTTTCGTGACCAAAATTAAACGCAAAGCAATTGTATTGCGCACTCTGTATACAACGTCAGACATGGGCCAGAATGATATTTTCTTGTCAGACATTTCCACCATGTCAGTTTTCCAGAGTTTTGCCCCAAACAATCAATCAGTTTCTGGAGGAGAGGCTGGAAATGCTGCATGTGAAAAACCACCTGCCGTGGCTCTCCTGAGAGCTCCTGCCCTCTGCCCTGTCCCACAATGATATTGATAGGGAAAAGCGCAAGACATGCGAGGAGGAGATAGCACTCAGCACTGTGCAGACTCTGCTGCCAGAGGTGGCCTCACAGGTATGTTAGCAGGAGGAGACACATTTCCAGACTCGCGATGGGTTTCAGATAGTGGAACCTTTCCCTAGTGCAATGGCTTTTACCGAGCAGCTCAGGATTCCTCATGGAGCAGCCAGTTACAGGCACGAAAGGGCTGTGGGCTTTTTTCTGGGGAACTTTGATGGCTGATACAGGTAATGCAGCATCTGCTCAGGTGTCATTCACATGGAGGCATGCTGAGACAGCATGCTCTGGAGGGTATGTATGGTACAGGTGGTTAGTAGGAAGGTCATCTAGATGTAGATGTAGTGAAATTTGAGCCAGCAAAAGACCATTTGCCTAATAAAATCCTCTGGAAGAGGTGAGCACTCAACACAAAAAAGGTGTTTATATTTTGTTGTTCTAGTCTAGTCTAGAGAGTAATTACATTTTATGGGGTTAACATATATCAAGGATCTCACTAAAGGTCCAATAACAGTGTTTATAGCTGTCAAGTATATTGACTGAAAACGTTGATTGCCATCTCCAGCACTACTGAGCCACTTAGTGTCTCTAGTCAAATCATTATGGACAAGGTGTGCAATGATCTCAAATGCTTGGCAGCTTCCCGGTGGAGAAGGGGCATTTTCCCCTTTTCAAGCTGATTAGCCTTAGACCTGTGGCTTGGGTATGGACCCGTGGAGCTCCTTCGGTTAACAGTTGCTGTCTCATCCACAAGAGTTGAACTCTATGAACATCCTTTCAGATAAATAATATTGTGAAGGCATATGAATGTTTACACAGAGCAAAAGGAAGGGATGCAAACATTGTAAAGGGAGTTTGTGACTCCTGTGCTGTTGGTTTCTGAAAAGCTGTGCTTGGATTTCGCAGTATTTGCCCTGCTCTGGTTATGCTTTACTATTTCAGTGTGGGGAAAATAACTCCAATGTAGGAATGGAACACTCAGGTGCTCTTTCCACAACATACACACACGCACATACATATAATATAAATGAAACTTTACTTTTTATTACGGGCAAATACATTGTTGCCAGCTTACATTGGGAAGTAACTGGGAGAAAATAGCTCTCTTTAAGAAAAGTAAGTAAAGTAGGTGCAGGCAGTGACTTTAAATTGGACATTAAACTAATCCAGGGCTATACTTTAATAAAGGCTAGTGCTGGGAATTCTTATGGATTTTCTAGCTCATTGCTGAGATGACAGAGAAATACAATAAATGTTCTATTACTTACACAAGCTGCTGGTTTTCAGAAAATTAGTCACCGGTGACCTTTTACCCTTTGTCTTGCTCTCTTTCTCAGTAAAAGTACCTGATCAGAATCAAATGCAGCCCTGGTGTATGATGGCATCCCTGCAGGCTGCTCCATTGCTGTGACTACCACTCAGTGCAGCGTAAGACAGACTTATTTTTCTCATTGTGTAACTGTAATATTGAGGGGGTGGGAGGTGAGAATGAAGGGAGAGAGGAAGAAAATCATTTTTTCATCATTGGTTGTTATTTGTAACTGTAGAAGGAAACAAAGATGCAATTCTACATTTCTTACTAAAGACTGAAGACCAAACTACAAAACATAACCAATAAAACTGCTCAGAATTAACATCTGAGAACTGTGATATGGCTTGGTGATATCTCCAGCCTCACAAAGCATAAACCTTTGTGTTTGGTTAATATTTTTTCTTTTCCCTGAGTGTCAAAATGTGGTGTTTGTGTTCTCTACAATGAGGAACGGACTTTTGCTGAGGGGGAGGGGACTATATTACTTGGTGTGTACCAGCCCTTTGGTAGAATTATATTGATTAGTTTTCCAGTTAGCAGTGAGACCTCCTTCTGACCCTATTTTCAGGGTCAGTAGATCATAATGCAGTAGCGCGAAGAGACCAGCGTCCCTCCCCATATTGCTTTTTGAAGAGTGTATGGACCAGAAAATCATCATTTTATAGATATAAAAGTATATCTATATATAATGTGTGTGTATATATTTATAATATATAGGTACAAAAGTAGTGGGCTGAACTTGGCTCTGCAAATGCAGGTATAAGTTATGTATCAATTGTAATAATATTGTGAAAAGGACTTATATCCATCCTCTAGTATACAGCTTTAAAAGTGATTTTTTCCTAAGCTGTTGGGTTTTTGAAATAGAAAAGAAATACCTCATGATTCAGCACAGCAAGGACAGATGTGTCTTTGTTAAAGAGGAACATGCATCTATATTTGAAATTGAACTGTTTTTCTGAGATCTTTAGTCTGAGAGTTATCAGACATGAACACAGAAAACAAAGAGCTACAAGCTCAGTTGCATTATAGGCACTCTGAGGATGTCCCATGAGCAATCTGTTGGCTTCCATCTTGTATTGTATGTCAACCATACATACCTCTAATTAAACAAGAAATCATTTGTCAAAACTTGCTTCACTTTTCATATCCAACATTTTCCATGGCAGGTGTATAACAAAGAACAAGGACAACATGAAATACCTAAAGAATGCTTTTAGTTGCTATTTTTAATTGCTATTTGAAGCTTACATTTGAAATCCTTGGTCCTGTAAAAGGATAAGGACTGGAGTCAAGGACTCAAATATCCTCGCCCTGACACCAGGACCTTGCAGAATGCTTTTGAACTCTGGTGCTCCCCAAGTGTGCTGTAACTGTAGGAGACAGTGCTACTGCCCCAGTAAAAGCCAGGCTGCTCTTTTCATATTAAGAAAAAGGAGCTTGACTTCCAGCAGCTGCTGCCCCTGGTTTCCTGTATTTCCTTAACTGAACTACAGACTGCAAGAAGCTAATAAATATACACCATACTAATTGTGAAATCACCATCTGGGGAAAAATATGACTGGAAGTAACTACACGGAGAAAAAAGTGAGGCAACATGTTACAGAGCACAGAGTCTCCCCTATACCCATCTGGCCCTAGACTGAAGGGACTACCTTGGCTGCTCAGGAGGCAAAGCTTTGCCTGCAGCTCTGTTGCTGAAATGTCCTTCTTGGGGTTATCAGTGCTCTGCTCCTGAGGCTTGTGGTAAAATCAGCTTCCCAACTCTTGGACCACACTTTTCACTCAGCAAAGATTCAACAGGCCTTGCAGAGAGCACAATAACATAGCGGCTTGCCTACTGCTGCTTGGACAGCGGTGTGTCGGAACTGATTAGTGAAGAGACACTACTCTCACATGGGCTTTTCAACTGTATTCAGATTTTAGAGTGATCCAACAGAGATGGCAAAGCAAATATCCATGCACCATCTCTTTAGTGCCTTATCTCATATTTTGACAAGTCTATGATTTGGCCCTCCTATCTAAATGAAACTCTTAGATTTGAAACTGAGACACAATGCCATATCTTTTTTTCATAACAATACGGCACAGGATTTCAGCATCCTGGTTTATGAACATAAAGTGTTCATAAACCCACCCTTAAGTGGCAAAGATTTTCTTCTCCACTTGTTTCTCTGCTGAAACAAAGGCAGATTCTTCTTCTTCCTACCAGCATCTTAACTTACCTGGTTTCCTCTAGAAGATTTTCTAGTATTCCTAAAGTGTCCTAGTAATGGCTAAACAATTGCTATTGTAGCCTCCTTGCACCTGCGTGCTAATCAGATCAAATAACTTCCAAAGAGAGTCGGATTTGTAACAGAAGTGAGCTGACTCCAAAGGACGTGGGTGCTGCAGCAAGCAGCTGGTCTTTCTCCAAATATTCCAGAGCACAGGTATCACCGAGCAGGCTGTCATTACATCCAGCACGTGCGCCATCAGTGTTGAAAACAGGCAAACAGCTGCTAGGTGGATATGAGTGACCATATTCCATGCACACACGCTGCTTCATTTCTTCACCAGCTGGTACTTGCGGGACTCTTCCTTCTCATGGTGGTTGATAGCCCATAGTGTGTCATGGCGTGCATTTATATGGCCATAGTCGCTTGTAAAAACCATGTCATTTTCTGATGTGTTCCTCTGTTACATTTTGCTCTCATGGGATCATGCAATATTAATGAAAAAATTAATTTACCCTTTTTGCCTCCATGACTGTTATCAGTAAGGAATTATTCAGAGCTTGTCCTTGTCATGTTGACTGCGTCAGTTCACAAAATCTTGGTTTAGCATCTCTATCACAGAGCGTTTTTCTCTCTTTTCATGTCAATGGCTTGTGAATCATTTGACTAACTGGTCACTCGATTGCTATCGAGTAGTGACCACTTTGGGGGAAGGTGAGGGGCCCTGGCAGCCTGTGCCTTGGGAAGGGTGACACTTTCTGTCCCAGGGCTGTGCTGGTTGAGCTCTCTCTGCAGCTGGCACAGCTGGGTAAGAGCTTCTGGTTGCTGCATCGGAGCATGTGAAATCAGAAATTCATGCGAAGCTCTCCTAATAAAAAAGATAAGGCAGCCAATCAGCTTCATAGGCAACTAAAAAGGCAAAGTGAGTGGTATTTCTCACCCTACTTGAGGTCAATTATCTCACTTGACTTCATTTAATCTTCCTCTTGTGATAAGCCTTCCTGGAGCTTTGGTTAATTTTGCTGATAATTTATCTTAAAACCTACCATTGCTTCATTTTTTCAGTTTCAGCAAAAACATTCTTCATTAAGGGCCGTATGTAGGTTAATAAGCACGCAAAGGAATGGTTCTAACACGCTGAATTATGAAAAAAGCAAGCCATGCTTTTTTTCTTTAAGGGAAAATGCATTTTGTTTTGTTTTGCTGCTCATCACTCAAAAAAAAAAAAAAAAAAAAAAAAAAAAGAAAAAAGTGACTAAGAGGGTAATAGCCAATCTCCCTTTCTTCCTTTGCCATATGTCTTTTGCCCACTCCCACAAGGAAGTTATGATAAATTTGATAAATGGTAATGAGACAAGGAAGACCATGCCCATCAGTAGCAGCATGGAGGTGTAAGCCACTTAATGTAGCCACTCTAGCACTGACTGTTCTTTGACTGCACATCAACCATACAATGCACCGTCCCGCATCATCTCTTACCTGCACAGGTGCAGATCAGGAACCACCACAGGTGTAAGACAAAAATTTAGCCTCGGTAACATATTCTTGCTGGTATCTCTCTGCTGTTCACAGAGGATAATCCAGAGCAGAAGTCTAATCCTGGGTGTCTCAGCTGTCTGTTTGGAGGAATCCCTCTTGCTCCAGCATTTGTATTGGACACCAGGCTCTCTGGGCAAAAATTGACCTTTTTGATGAATCTTCATTAGGTGAAAGTTCAGTATGAAGAGTATTCTTTTTTTCTACTATTTAGCCTACAACATTTTATTGCTTTATTTCGATTATTGGAATTTAATGATTGCTATCTGAAAGAGTGAGTATAGTTGCTGCTGTGTGAGGACAGGCTTTTTTATCATAAATTCCCAGTAACAAATTCTTTCTTCACCTTTCTCTGTTCTCTAGCTCCGTAGATAATAGAGTGGCAATTATGGTTATTTAGGACCTAAGCCTGAAAACCCTTAATCATGTGGATATTCATTGCTCCCACATCTACCTGTTTCATTGATCGTGCTAGTTTATTTTTGGTAGGATCAAGCGGTCAATTATAAAACAAGTAAAAACCACGGAAAGGTGACAGAGCCAATTTAGAGTACAGAAAAGCACTTACATCCCGTGCCTCATGGCTCTTACCCCAAGCAAGAGATAGTCAATCGTAATCATTAAAAAGAGTTAGTCCTTCCGAGGCCTGAAATTAGATATTTTTTTTTTTACTTCAGGGGTATTTCCCACTGTTCCTTATGCTGACATGTGTGCTGACCCTTTTGCTGGTGAGTGTCATGGGGCTGGATCCTGCGGGCAGCAGTGCAGGGGGCACTGCTGCAGCCCCCAGGACATGTGTTAAATCATCTGGGCTGAGCAAGCACAGGGTCAGGTTCCTGCTGCTTCACTCCTGCTGGGGACTTTTGTTTGCATTTTTAATCCAGGAATGGTGTCCTCTAGCCCAACCATTTGCATGCTCCTCCCTATCAGCAAGGTGGCTTTATCCACTTTTTGCTCTGTTTCCACTTGACTTTTTTGGAGAGGATGGAAAGCTCAGACCCCTCTGTCTGATAGAGTCAGTAGAGGCTGGAGTCGGGGGAGCTGATCTGCTGCCAAATCCTGTCCGAGCACGGTTTTCCTCCCCTCAGAGCTTCTCCTGGCTGAGGGAGAGAGGGTACAGGACACCCCACACGTGAGGGGACACCCCACATGTGAGGGGACCCCTTTAGTCCTTCCCAGTGCTACCTCAGGGAGCAAAACCTTTCCAAAGGTGGGTGGGGAGGGCTGGGACCTTTCCTGGGAGCACAGGTTTTCTTCTCTTCTTGCTGGTGGCAACAGGAAAATTTTGGCTGATGCTGCGTTTGACTACAGTTGACTCTGGGTGTTTTGGGAAACTTTCAGTGTCCTTGAGATGGTTTAACATGTTTCTTAGTGAAGAACTAAAGGTTTTAAAACAGAGGCTGGATTTTTATTTCATCATCTACAAAGCCAGCAGGTAGTGAATTTTGCTCTGGTCGGGGGATGCCACAGCTCCGGTCTCTGCTCCACAGGGAGAAGGGACCCAGCTGGTGGCCCCAAGGGGGACTTGTGGGGCTGCCAGCTCAACGTCCAGCTTTGCACAAGATGGATTAAACAAGGAGGCATGAGGGTGTACTAACCAAGCAGAATTAGGAATGGGTCCTGGCCAGAAAAGCAAGGATTCTGAACCTAAATCACAATCCAAACTTTCCCAAAGAGAATGTTTAGATTCAGGGCCATCTCTTAAAATAAATAATGAATAAATAAGGTCCCGTATAGGTTTCTAACTATGTCACTTTATTAACACTATAGATTTTTCAAACACAGTGGGGCTGTAAGAATTACATATACATTTCATTAGTAGGGAATTTATGACTACAAGATTGCACTTAAGGTTTGTGCTAACGCTTTATGCACCCTTTTGACCTGGTCCCTTTACTATATTCTGCCCCAATATTATTTTTCATAAGTCAGGAAACGTTTTCCATATGTTTTGCAGCATTATCCAAAGGGAGTTTGCAGCTGTACTGTTCATACTTTGTCATGTTCGTTCTGACTGAAGTGCAGACCCCTCCTAGTGACTACCCATCTGAAAGATCATAACAACGCATTTTTGGCACATTATGGTTCTACTTTTGTGTCAAGCCTCCCCCACGGAACAAAATTGTTTCACAGTTTTTATTAAAATTTACTATAAATGAACAGCTGAAAAAATAAACAGAAAAGTCTGTGTGTATCTTATTTACTGTCATCACAAAAAGAATATCTGTGCTGGAACATTATAACATAATCTAACAGCCAAAACTAACTTACAGAAATAAGCAGAGACATTAGAAAGGTTGAAGGCCACAGGGGTTCATTATTTTCAGTAAGCTTAAAAGGCAACAAAGGGGGTGGGGGAGAAGGAAAAAAAAAAGGCTGAAGGAAAGTTATGAAGGTACATGGGAGCAGGGGAACTGCAGGAGGGGAGAACGGAACCAGGAACCTCTGTGGCACCAGGCAAAAAAGGGATGAATGCAGCGATACCTTAGTTATTGTGCCTTTCTGCAGCAAAGTCTCCATGTTTAGCTTTCCTTTGGAAAAATGTAATATATTGACCTGAAAGCTCTAAATAAAAACCCGTCTGCAAGTTATTTCAGCAGATTGTGGCCCTCCGCTGCTGGGTGGCAATATCTGAGCTCTCATATCGCAAGTTATTCTGTGGGGGATGTGAGTTTGCTCCTCTAGGCTGACTTTCAGGAATTGTGTTTAGAATTAAAATGCAGTTATTTGGGGGAGATTTGTACTGATGTGTTGCAGTCCAAGTCGAGATATGGTCTCAGAAGCTGCACCTCCCTGACAGTTTCTGTGCCTCCTTGTGCTCATGAGTGTTTTCACCAAAGCTGAATTTGATCTTCTCGATGCACTTTAGTGAAAAGAGGTTTCTAATTGTAACTGGAAGAAGATATAGCCAAGGAATCAGTTTTAGTAAATCCCACTGAACTCTGTCATGGCAGAGAGACAGTATAAATGCTCCCCTTAAGTCTGCTAATGAAATGCCTGGCAAAGCCAAAAAGGGCAAAGAAAAAATAGAAATCACAGCTGCAATATCAGCTTGAATAATAGAGCTAGGAACTGGAGAGTAATAAAAGATGAGCAAGAGGTCAGAAATAACACAATATGATGGCAAAAGGAAGGAGCGGAATGCTTTCCAAAAAGTGAGGCAGAGAAGAAAAAAAAAGTGCTATGGCTCCCAAGAAATGCTGACATGCAATGATTTAAAAAAGGAAAACTAAAAAATACTGTGAAGGCAACAGTTAATTACATGAATTTCATTAATTGTAGTTTTAAACCCTTTTCAGCTTGATGCTGGGCTTATTCCCCATAGAATCTATGCTAGAGGCCAGATCATCCACAACAAGTCCTTGAAACGGGTCTGAAGAGACATTTAACTTATTTGTGATACCAAGTACTATTGTGAAGTCTCAGCCACCTCTTTTCCTTTCTTTTTCTCCCGTTCAGGAATTTTGGCACACGACTTCTGATTTACTTGAGCCATAATCTCTTTGCTGGGAAATAATTGGCCAAATTAATTTTAGAGATTTTGTTTATCACTGAGTGTAAAGATGAAGGAGCAGCCTTGGGCACCTGTTCCTGCTCCCAGGGTGATGAGGACGGGAAGGAGCCAAGGGGCGCCCAGCAGAGACCCCATGGAAGTACAGGTAGTTTTAGGATTGTATAAATGTAACTACTCCCTTTGAAGGCAACTGCGAGGCTGATGTGGCCCCTGATGAAAAATGAGATTGACACCCTTGCTCTAGAGGATGGCTTAGGTTACGTAGATCTTGGCCTTTCCTGCCTTCTGTGCTTCTAAATCAGATGTCAGATGCTGAGTATTTGCATAAAGACTTGTAATATAGTCCTGCACAAGGCTGTTCCAGACAAAGTAAAATGAAAACACTTTTAGTTGACGATTTGCAGCTACAGTGGTCATCAGCTAATAATTTATTCATATTTAATCTGCAATTGTAACCCAAGTTTTGGTGTTTGGGAAGGACAAAAGCATAGAACTTAAGGTATTAAGGTATTGTTTTAACCTAGCAGTCAGAAATTATAAGGAAGTTATTCCTGAAGGATTCACTTTTCAGTGGGAATGTACCTATGAAGGCCATTACAGAGAAGGATGAAAGGTAGAAATCTTCCAGACTTGAGGCTTGAGTCTTAAAATGGAAAGTCACACAAAACATTTTAGAAATGTGTACATTGATATATACGCATTATACTATCTGAATGTGACCTGCTATTCAAACATATTGTTTTGGCATAGCAAAATTATCAATTTTAAGCCAAATTTCAAATTCCACCGGCAGATACCTCCGCTGTGGCATAAGCAGGACAAACAGACAATCCTCCACATGCTGCAGTTCTTGAATTAAAATATCTGAAATTCAGCCAGGGTGCTACATAAGCATGCAAGTGTATTTACAGACAGGCATAGTCACTGGCTCGTCTGCCTGCACCCCTGGCCACAGGCAGGGAGGATGGGGCTGGCCCCACACCACTCTGCTTTGCCTGTAGCTCAGGAGCTGGGCTTGCTGTGAGGCTCAACATTTTGTGTGTCTTCTGCCTGCGTGCGGTGTGTAACACTGTTTTGCATTTTCCTGTTTAAATAAGAGTGTTGTCACCCTTTCTCTGCCAACAGGATTGGATGCACAGGCTGCCTGGTACCTGCCCATACCTCGGTGCAAATTTAAAACCACTAATGACATATTGGCTGATGATATTGTCTCCTCAGCCTTGGGGAAACAGCTGGAGAAGGAAAATGGGTTAAAACAGAAATGTCTTATCGCAATAGCTATTTCTGGAAAGAGAGAGACAGGAGGGCTCCTGGTGTAGGTAAATGCCGTACCATTACAACAGAGATTAAAAACAACCCTTGTGAAGTGACTGTTCCAGATAACAGCAGCTGTCATGAGTTTTGCACTGTATTACCTATGCTTTTCCACAGGGAACATACTGTTCCTTTTCCCCTTGTTACCCATATACATTCATTTAATCCTAGACAACTACAAATATACATTTAAAGGAAAGCCACTAATTGTTCTGGGAAAGACAGAAGATTTGCCCTTTAGGTAATTTTGTGTTCTCTTTATTATGAACCATCTTTGCATTTAATTAGTGCAAATTGATGTGGTTTTGCACTGGTTAGCTAAGTTAAATGTTTGAAATGTTTGAGACAGGGACTATAAAAAGTATGAAGCTTTGTTTTTCTCATCTAGAATGCTTTGCAGCTGACCAATTGTGTATTTGTCCTTTCTGGGGGTTTTTTGTGGGTTTTTGTTTGTTTGTTTTGTTTGTTTGTTTATGGGGATTGTTTGGTTTTGGTTTTCTTTTGTTTGGGGTTTTTTGTTTGTTTGTTTTGCAATAGCAAGGACTGATCTAGAAAAGCTTAATTTCATTTTTTGTGAATAAACTGTAAAACTCACAGGTGCAAAGCCAGGCTACCACACATGCTACTGTCTGTTCTGTCTTATGTTATTACAGTTATCCTGTGCTTTTTTTCTGTCTCTCAGGATGAACGCTTACACATGTAAAACTTTAACATACCTATAAAATACTGATATGTTGTATGCAACTCTGAATGCTATTGGAGTCTAAATCTCAATAAAGTACTTAAAAATCAAATCATCATGTGTTTCAAGAAGCTCTGCCAAACCAGGCCCTGGTATTTTTTCTACCCCCTAATAGCAACCACGTGGCTTTTGGTGGTCCCCCTGCCTACCCAGAGTGCTCACTGTTGGGCACCAGCAGGCACGGTCCCATCGTCATACAGCATGAAGATGCTCAAAGAACCTAAATTGCTGGTGAGATGTGTTTCTTTTCCACCTGAAAAAGACTTCTAAGTAACGATTTGCAGATAGCTTTGCTACCGTTAAAAAAGGCTCCTCAGCTTTAAATGGGTGAAGGGAAAAGTAGCTGTTCTTATATATTAATACAATATGTGAGTGACTGGGAAATGCAGCGATGGTTTCTCCTGCAGGGTCTGTGGTAACCTGGAAGCAGGTTACCAGAGAGCTGATATGCCAGAGCAGGTGTCAGGTCCATACCTGTTTCTAAAGAGACAGGTAGACAGCCTTTAAAAACCTATTAGCTGCAGAAATCTTATCGTTGAATGCTAAGCGTGCTGTGAAATGCAATTAAAAAAGAAAGGCAAAATTGCCCTGAAAATCTTGAGCCAAAAAGGGATGGAAAAAAGAGAAGTTTATTTAGTGGTTATGAGTCAATGTATGGTGTATGAACAAAAGCATAAGAGACCTTTATTAGATGACATGATCACTGACATGATTTTGAGACACAGACTCTAAATAATAATCTGAAAGCAAACACAAAATCTGATTTTTAAAAAAGTATTTTTCATTACTTTGATGTGAATAATTTTAAAATTAAGGAATGAAAATCTGTTCTTAAATTGATTAAATAAATAACTGATCAATGCAAATTGTCAGAAAACTATTTAGATGTTTTATTATCTTTGCCTGACTAATGTGTGTTACAGAATGTTGTTAAAATTGTGTTTTCTATTTTAGTAGATATGGACTGATTTTCACAATTAATAAAGAGCAGTTTCTATTTAGCATAAACATATTTAAAAGCAATCAGAGCAATAAGAAAAGGTACAGTGAACAGAGTACACCTATAAGCATGTCACATCTGAAAACTACATTGCATGTCCTATATGTTTATGAAAGCAAGTAGATAAGATGGAAAGCTGTTTTTTTCTCCCTATTTTCATGTATTTATTTGAAGAAGGGTAAAATCTGGAATTGTATATTTAATTTAAAAGCCTGATACCATCAACTTTGTGGCCTCATTACACAGCCTGGATGTCCATGACTCAGTGTCAGGGCCAACACATAAAAAGGACCGTTTGATAGATGAGAACCAGACTGAAGAAAAAAAGCTTTTCCTATGTATGAGAATGTCAGACTTCTCTGTTGCTCTCTTTCAGCTCAAGATGTATCTCTGCAAGTGAAAAGTTAGTATGGGAAGAGAGGGAGAAGAGGATGCTGATATCTGGCAAGCAACAAGTCTTTGCTTTTTCAGTAGATGCGCAATCTCAACAATGGGATCATCAGCTGCAATTTTTCAGGGTGCTGGTTTAACCAGATGTTTAAAACACTCTCTCTCTTCATCTGATCACATACAGTGTAATCTCTTAAGCTTTCATGGACTTTTTCCTGTCTGCCAACAAAACAAAACAAAAATGGAACTTCACCATTCTCACATGGTTGGGTTTTTTTCCCTATCAATAAATAAGACAAGATTTATGGAGGATCAGGACAGTAGTAATTATTCTTAGTGAAACAAACTCAGGATGCAACACTATTTACTGTTTTTTTCTTAGGTTTTCTTTCACAGGCAAGAGAGAGATCTGCTCTACTCTGAAAAGGCTCATTGCTGTGATCCTGACAGCATCCTGGACACAGCGTCATATCTGAAACCAAGCAGTGTGCAAACATACTTATTTAGTCGTGTTGGTTAAGTCCTGAATCTCCAGAAAGTTAGAGGTTGCCTGCTTAGGTAAGTTCAGTATTGGACACCGATAAAATAGAAAGTGATCTTTAGCTCTTGGTGCTGTTTAAAGGAATCTGCTTTGCTGTTTATCGGGTCTATAAAGTGGAGGATGTGCATGTGGTTTGGGCTTCACAAAAGAGAATATATGTTGTTGTAAATAACTATGATACAGGAGAAAACAGCAAATGCCCTGTTTACTTACTCTTTATAGCTGAAGAATGACTTGGGGAACTTAAGTGGTTTATGCCTACAGAGCAGCTTTCACACACATGGAGCTTTACAGTTTGCAGAAACCTTCTGCTGAGCCAACAGATGAATTATTCCCACCATAAAATGGAATAAGGTAGCAATAAACTACTACTGCCTTTGTCTTGGCTTTGTTTCCTCAGTCACTAAACAGGGCAATGAAAGACAAATGGTCTCTACTGGCTTGGGCTGGCTGAAAGAGGGCTGAGAGGGATAGTTGGGAATAGGCAGGTCTGGCAAGGAAAATCGTCTCTGTTTTTAGTTCGCTTAGACCAGAGAACCTGTCTCACAGTACTGAGTACATGGGCAATCATTGTCCTTTCCCTGACTTTAGAGTCTGAATCCCATAGGATAAATCTGGATATATTATTGTGCCCACCAGTATTACAAAAGAGGGTTATCAGTATACATGCTAAGACAAGTTAGGTGGAGAGAACATAAACTATCATTTTTAAAGCTGCATATGCATCTTCTAAGCCTGTTGGAAAACGCTAATATTTTATTTGAACTCTTCAAGTGATTTTCACAGGCAGCCTAAGATCATGAATGAAGCCAGGAATTAACTTACAACATAAGCCTGTAAATTGTTAAGCCAAGGTAGGAGAATGATGTTGTTATGTTACCTTTTTGACATGGGTGCAAACATACCTGTGTATAATGTATTGGGTTTGCACACAGTAAAATACGTTGTGTAATTATTTGGATCACTCTTGCTCTATAGCAGTTAAAGTATTTGTTTTCTATTTTCATAATTAAAGGATAAGCATGTTTAAAAGTACTGTGTATATTTTCACCTCATGGAAAAAAAAAAGCAAACCAAACAAAACAAGAAAAATCCAAACAAAATAAAAACAAACCAAACCAAACCAAACAAACAAACAAAAACAAACAAACAAACAACCAAAAACATTCCAGGGACTATAGCTCAGAGGTTTTTCCCCCTGGTTAATTCAGTTTCTGTAGAAGAGATGATTATTTGCTATCCACGTATATTAGGAGCTACAGTCATCCAGAAAAATGAAATGGTTTCCACTCAGTGTTGTAGATTAAGATGGTTTTACTGGGTATTACACATTATAAAATAACTCTGCCTTTTAACAAGCTGGTGATCCTTTAAGGATGTAAAAAGCTGTACCAAAAGTGCTAGAGCAAGATATACAACAGGAAGACCATTGGTATTCCCTTCTGGATGTTTAAAATGAGTGACTGTGCTTACAAATTGTTTATGACCATAATATCTGAAGCTCTGGTGAAAGGATTGTCTGTACTAATTGATTTTTTAATATGATTATATTTTGCCACTGAGTGATTTTAATTTGTCATTGATGGTACAATTCTTTGGTAGTTCCTCTGGAACTACTACTATGTGTGTTTTATTACTAAAAGCTACAAAAACACACCTTCTTGCAGGGAATTTTTATTTCAACTACTGTTACAGTTTACTTTGAACTAAAGGAAAATGCCATAGAAACCTTTGACATCAAGCAAAAAGAAAAAGACGAAACCCGCAGGAGCTCTTCAGGGGTTCTCAGAAAAAGTGTTCTTCACTTGCATACACCAGCCCATGAATCCCTTTTTTTTTGTCAAAAATGTATGTAAAAAAATAGGTCTGTATTGCAAAAAATGTAAAATAATTGCTAACTTTTTACAGGTTTGTTGGTTGAATCCCATGCTGTTTCTACAAGGCTTTATTCGGAGGTATTTTTGTGTAAAAGACATTCAATTAGGCCACTGTAGTCTTCAAGCTTTGACCCAAATCCACAGGAACAATTACTAATTTACAAAAATAAGTATCTGTGCTACTATGCTGACCTCACACAGCTTGCTGCTGTTGTTGTGTTGGGGACTTTTTAACACGAGAATATAGAGCAGCAGTCTTAATTTCTAGCCTTAGATGTATAATTTTTGATTAGACATATATAAATAAATGTTCTTCTTAACTAAACACAGTTAAGTAGCTGAAGTCCTGTTCTTATTTCTTACACTTCTTCTATCCTCTCCACTCTGCACATACAGCCAGCAATACTTAGTGACTAATGAAATAAATAGCAATGAGAGTTTGACTTAGCCCACAAAATCAATGAAGTTTATTAAAACCTAAAATTACGGAAAGACACTTTGGCTTGTATTATGCTACTTTGCTTGGTCAAAACAGCTTTTTAACAAAAAATCAAATGTTACAGAAAATCATTATAGAGCAGCATGAGCAATTAGCCTACGTTTTGCAAGAGGCTTCTCTACTTCAACATATTTTAAGTAGTTAAATGACTTCAGAGCAAGAAGGAGTGAGGTGGCAAGGATTTCTGGTAGACTGTGTACAATTTCATCAGGTCAAAAATATCAGAAAGTCCATTAGATCTGAATTTTCAGGACAGAAATATATTGCTGTGTATTTCTGTAGTGCACATAAATCACACCTACAGCAACAAGACCAGCTTTAGCAGCAAAGGAAACACTTTACATCCCATCAAAATATTACAATAGCAGCAAAAACAACAGTGACAAAACCTCCCAAAAGAAAGTATGGAAAGCAACCCTCAGGCAGGCTGGGAGATCCACGCTGGCATTTGCCCGGCGGGTCAGATGCTGCAGCCCGGCTCTGATACATACCTCAAACTCTGGGAGATTGACCTGAGCCAGTCCAAACTCTCTACAGCAGCCATAGCCCAAGTCCAGGTTTCATAAGTCAGCATTTGGGGACAAACTATGCTGCTTCACCATTTGTCAGTTCTGCTTAAAGCAGGATGAGGAGCTTCCCTGTCCCTCCCTCCTCTTCCTTAATGATGCCTGTGCTATTGCCCTCTTCCCACCTCCCACCAGGGGAAGGATGTTTCTGTGGTTTTCTGCTGATGCCAACTGGATCCCTGTTGCTGACAGACAGAAAAATGCTGTAGTTATTTATATGGTGCTTCCAGAAAGAGCCAGAGGAAAATGCAGGAAAGGTTCCCAGCAGTCATGTCAAAGGAATCCCATTTCCACTCCACAGCAGAAATCAGAGGCCTTTATTTAAACAGATAAAAGGTTCAAAATAATGACGTGGATTTGGGAGGAAATCCAATATGAGCATTAGGACAACAAAATACAGCTCTTTTTGCTTCTGCCAGTGTCCTGTGATCAGGAATTTGGTCCTGAATTTACTTTCAAGGGGATTACAGTTAAAAAATACAGGTGACGGGCTGAGCAACTGTAAGTAAAAGGCACATCCAGCCCAGAGAGTCTATCAGTAGTTTTCTGATGAGTGGCAGATGTGGGGAAGCCCATCCAAAGGAGTGAGCACAACTGGCTGCAGTGCCTGCCAGCATCCAGATGCTCTTGTTGAGAAAATATCTTTTAAAAGTTTGGCATCTCTGCTCTGGGGCAGTTTGGGGAGCGATGGGCTGAACTGATGTGTAAGGACAAATCCATTCTTATCACATATTTTAAAGTAATGTGTAATAGTTTTATTTACTTTTGGTTTTGTTATTGGCCACATCTGTCCATATCCCTCACACCACTTAAAGACTCAACACTGTTACACACACAGCCAGATTTTCAGAAGTACTGAGCAGCTCTGATCATACAGCATTTACGTATGGGTGGATTTTCAAAATATCTCACTTCAGTAGGTGTCAATTTTTTTTAAACTTGTCTGTCCTACTCAGGTACTGAAATAAGACCTGAAAATCTGAACTCAGCTGTGATGATTGTGGCACCCCAGAAAACTCTCACCACACTATGCAGCAGCCTTGCAATGCTGTTTGCACACGTCGACTTTCCCTCCCAGTCCTTTATCAGCCTCAATAATATGAAAACTTACAACATTTTATTTTCCTATCAGCTAAAATGTTTCTCTGAGGATGGTAAAACAGGCCCGTTGGATGTTGTGAGGCATATGTAGCACCTTGATCTTGCTTCTGATATTACTCTGTATGTCATTGTTTTGAGTTTCCTAACTCTCTAGTGCAATAACGATACAACTCGATTAGCCTAGCAGCTGCACTTAGAAAGATGATGTCAGAAGAGAATCTATCACAGCCTTCAAGATGACTAATCTAAACTTTTAGAAAGTTATTTGAGTTTTCTACCATAAATGCACATAGAGAACTTGCTGAAAACCTTCATCATAGATTTACTTGACATTTACTTTGTGCCTCCTGGAAGACAGGAAGACAGAAAGATAAGCTCCTGTTGGATAATTTGTGGAGAATCATTTTGGAAATTTATAACATCATAGTATAGATACTATTTTTTCTCCTTCCTTTCCTCCTCCTCCTTCTTCTTCTCCCTCTTTATCGCTCTCTCTTCCTTTCTCTCTTTCTCTGTCTATTGCACCTGTGTGAATAAAAAAATCTTGCATAACAGGCATCCTGGATAACAAAGATTATTGTTTCTGCAATAAACTAGCAAGGTCCTAACCTTGCAATCCTTACATAAACGAAACTGCACTGAAGTGGTAAAGGAAAGGCTGAGCACTGGACATGTATTATAGAGTATATACACTCTACTTGATTAATAAGAAATCAGTAACTACAATATGCGATACAGACAACAGTGATATATATACGTGTATATATATGAGTGCATAGGATACCCAAGTGTTTGTTTTGTAAATGAATACTAAACCTTCAAACAGCAGCTTAGTGTGATTTTAGACAGAACAAGTATGATGCATTAAGTGTTTAACTGTATTAAATGCCTTTTTTCCTGTTTACATAATGGTATGCTGTGTTTATCTTACAGGCACTGTAAAAATATTAGTTAGCAGTCATAAATATAGTCCTGATAAAATGATACTAGTTTCCAGAACTGCTAATCTGTGTTAATGCGGCTTCAGCACAGGTCCTGTAACAGCTGTTAGAATTTTGTCCCCTGTAGGTCAGAGAGAGAAGATGGGAAAATCCTTAATAAAATGTTGTTAGAAGCCACAGGTGGGAAATAAAGAAGCTCTTGTGACCTGTAATCTTATTCCCTCATGAAGTCACGGAGTGCACAGCAGCTTCTGTGGCTGAAATTAGACAACGCGCTAGCGGCTTTTCAATCTCAACTTTTGCAGTTCAGTTATATCATTTTCGGTGAAGAACAAATGAAGGATACAGCAAGCACTGCTCCGACCTTCCTTGCTGTTTTTAATAAGCACATGCAACAGCGTGAGCTTCTCTGTCTTAAACATATCCATGTATTGGAAAGAAAATACAGTAGTGTTTATCTTCTGTATACATTGTATTGTCAGATTTTAATTAACTCTCAACCTCAGGTAAAGAAAATACGCTAATTTTAATAGTCTTATCATGACTATGGGCCAGATTTCATCATCTTAATGAGGCTTGCACAGAGCTTCACCAGCTTCAGCGGGTCTAACCAGAGAGAAAGGGGCTGCCACCACCACATTCTCCTTTTATAAGGCAGGATTGCAGGAAAGAAAAAATGGAAAAGTACAATAGGTAGAAATCAGGAATGGAGCAGTGAATGGGTCATCTATTATCAAAACAGATGATGTTATGGAAACAATTTATCTGTTATTTATGGAAATATTTTCTTTATCAAATACTTTACAATCAGCCTCATAAGGATTGTATTTTTCTGTTTAAATGATGGGTATATTCCACGTGTTTTTATATAGACAATATATACTCTTTGGATATTGTGACTCTTAAAGGCCTCACCTTTGCATCCTCTTATTCTTTCCTTTTGATATCTCTGTTGCCTTTCATTAGACTGGAGTACTGTAGAGTATGAAAATGAATATTTTTCCCATTTCCTTTATTAAAAAAAAAGAAAGAAAAAAAACAGTGTAGGATGATATACAGGGTAATACACAGCCCTCTGCACTTTTATAGTAAATCTTAGCCAGTGAGCTGAAAGAGAAGTTCTAATTTAAACATTTAAGCTATCTGAATGAAATGGAATGAAGGATATCATAAACCTTCTTTTTAGATTATTTTTATCAAAACTAAAAAACAGCTTGTTTTGAAGTATTCAGCTAGTACACTGTATAATACAATCAAATCTCTGCAGCTTTAAAGTCACAGTAATTTGTTTAAATATAATTATGTGTAACCACTTGTTAGTAAAATTGTGGAGATTGCTGAAATATGATATAAAGTGGTGTAATTTATTGGCTCCCAATGCAAAGAGTTGTCATTTCTGAAAATTTAGTGTTATCAAAGCTCTTTTTCCAATAGCACAAGGAACACTATTGCTAATAGACTTCAGAGCTTGAAATAAATAAATCTTTGGAATCCTGTTGCATCTCTTGGGGTGTGACATTTGACAGTCTTTTATAGTGCAGAACGAAACAAGTTTGTGAGCTGGAATTCAATTGTGGTGTATTGATTCCTTGCATCAGTCATTATTCCCTGCTGATTGACAGCTGAAAATTGGTTACGTTAAGTATTTCATATGTTATATTGGCTGACATTTGCTTGCCTGCTCCTGTGTCAATATTGTTGTAAAGATCTCCAGCTCTATGAGATAGCAATATACACTGACTGTGGCTTTTGTGTGATGTTCCAGTGTTTTTCCTGACATAATTTAAGACATATTAAAAACCAGCAGCATCTTCCCTCTTGAGAAGCTTAATGCCAATATTATTGTCTTCCAAGGGAAGATCATGTATGCTCATAATCGGGTGCTAATTTCCACCCATACGCTCATGTTTAGGCATTAGGCACTATAACTGTAAAATTGAGCCTGCTTGATTGATTCATGTCAAGCCTCATCTCGGCTCCTGCAGTGGAAGTCATCCAGCTGACCCTTTTTACACTAAAAGAAGAGATTTGTGTTCCTTTCTTTCACCTGGAACCATCAAATTGACTGAATAATCTGTAATACATTAGTGCTGACATTTGTTAGGCAAGAATTAAACAAGACACAGTAATCATTCCCCTGAATAAAAATTGTGTTTGATTTCCAGCAGAGTTCTATTAAAAGGATGACACAGCCCATCTCCTCCAGAGTGGGAAATGGTGAATATTTTCTATGTTAATGAATCAAATTAACACTTTAATGACAGATGGACAATCCCTAGCCACTGAAGAGTTAGTTTTCCTAGCTTCTGAAGAGTTTTGGAGGAGATCAGGCATCCTGTGCCTGTCATGAGTACTACAATGAGCTCCACAGAAATCCTTCTCACCATACGTGTAGGGGTGACTGTAGTAAAGTTTGACCATTTACCTAAAAAGGGAAAAAAAGGAGAATTTTTTTTCTACAGCTGATTAGCCCCAGAAAAAACAATTCCAGAAGTCAACTCCCTATTTACTGTCAACCTTAAAAAATATTATGCTGTAAAAGGATGACATTGGTGGCATTGATTTATGTCTCCTCCATGACAATAAGAAGTGTGGGGTAATTCCACCTGAAGTCAGTGTGGGAGCATCAGCGGGCACCAGATATGACCAGAGTCTGATCTGATGCCTTTGAGGTCCCAGTGTTACTACTGCATCTGGCAATGTGAAACTAGGTAACTCAAGTGATGCCCTCTGCTTGCCTGGCTGTGCTGTGCTCTGTCAGCCAGCTGCAGGCTGTAGTGGTGTTATGGTCGGACCATATATTTATTCTTTCAGGGATAGCCCTGAAGGTAAGATAGGAAAAGTACTATTTGGAGAAACACACATATCGGCTATGAAGATGACCTGACCAGTTTGCACTAGAGATTAATTTAAAAACATGCTTTTCTCTTTGTCTTGGTGTTAGGGCTAGTTTTTTTGCAGCTGGGTTGTTCTGGCAAACTGAAAATGAAGATGGGTTACAGAAGAGGCACACTCTGACATTGTGCTTTTCCCTTGACTAGTCTGCAACATTGTGCTGATGTACCTCTGGGCTGATCACCTCAAAAATGGTAGCACTGGCTTGGCACAAAAGTCTATGAACTTTATGAAAGCAAGGAAAACTCCGACAAAAATAAAGCTGAAACAGCTTTCTCCTCCTGCTATAAGGAAAGGGAAATAGGGACCAGGTTGGTTAGACAAGGTGGGATCCTCCCAAGCGCTGCTACAACACCATTGAATTTTCCCTTTGTTTTAGGCTGAGTAACATCAGGCTAACCCAAAATAGCAAAAGCTGGTAGGGATTGCAGTTCATTAAGAGCATAAGGCTTATTAGTACCTGAAACATTTTAAGAAGCATGTAAAGGGGAGCTGGTTTGTGCAATTAGTCTCCTTGGTAGCACCTGCTGCTTGCTTTATTTAGGGCAGCTGCCCTGTGGGGGAAGGAGAAGTAGTAGATAACTTTTAGTGGTGGTTTCTGCTGTTTTGAGGTGACTGAAGATGGTGCTTCCCTGGCAAATATCTCAGGGGGAGAATTTAAGATTTGAAAGTACTCGTGAGAAATTCTCTGCAAAGGGTGCAGCAATGTAAAAAGGATTTATGTGAAACCTGGGTGAATGTGTCAGGCCTTGGATGGTGTGAGGACATGTGCCTGACCTAGCCAGGAGAGCTGTAATTTCTGGTGAGTAGTTTTGGGGTCTTGCTGCTAGAGGTGGGGGGAGGCTGTAGTGAAGGCTTTATCCTGGTTTCCTTGTGCTTGGTCTGGGTTCTCCCTGGAGAGGGAGGGCAGCTTCTGGCACAGACATGGTGTTTCATCTTGGTTTTTGTTTTAGTGTGTGTTGCCCCTTCCAGTTGTGCTTCCCTGTAGCCTGACTAATATGGCACCTCTGCTGTGTGGTGGTTTTTTTCTGGCAAAGTGCTTATACCCAGCTCTTACTCTGGTTCTGTCCCATGAGAGCTGTGGAACTGGTGTCACCTACTCCAGTGTGGGCTTCTTGCTGTTGTAGGTCCTCCTGGGTACTTATGGTGCAGCAGAACAATGTTTTGGCATTCTTATTTAATATTAGAACATTCTGGAGATATGCAGCACAACGAAGTGTTGCAAACATCTAAAAAATATCCAGCTTCTAAATGCATGTGCTAGCTTCTAAACATACAGCATTTTTTTAATCTGTCTGGGGTACAAAAGTATCTGTTGAAATGATTCCCAAAACAACATTTTGAGCATTACTTGCTCTTAGCTTGTAATTTCCCCATTTAAATTTCAATTATGGAACAAACAATCCCACTCTTATTCCTTGTGCTATACAACTCATTAAATGTTTTGAATATTTCATAGCTCAAAGCTGTTCATGTAAATCTGTGAATATATTGTTATAAATAACTAATAGGTGTATAATGAAGTATGGCAATGATTTATGGAAGATTCATATATAGGAAAAAAGAGTATGCTGAAAATTACAAGGGGAAATACTGCAGCATTAGATCTTTTATCCAAGGTAAACAAGCACTGCTTGTGCTTTACGCATCACTCCTCCTGGTTTTGCACTACATCCAGAACAGCAACTAAAGGGTTTTGTAGGGGACTGTACTCTTTAAAAGTTTTGAAAAAAGCCTGTTTCATGTCAGCCCATGCATAATAATGATGTTTTATAATGTGGATGTTGAACAAAATAGGTAATTGCAGGTTCTTAAGAGGCTAATTATGAAAGGATACAAAGTGGGGGGAAAGACTACAAAAATAGTGTGAGAAAGCAACAGCAAAATACTTTCCATAGACCCAAAACACCAAGTCTTCCTGCTGGTGTTTTCATGATTGCCAAGTGTCCTGTCTGTGTGTTTGTACCTAGTAAAGTACAAAGCATTCGAAGTAGTACGAATCTTTGTTGTGACTGTGGAGCACTTATTTTTATGGTTAAGTGGAAGAGGTAAAAAGATGAAATAGAGAAATGTGAGGAATTCTGTATTTGATATTTGTAAAAGTTAAAAATGGTAGAAAGCATAGTATTTTGGGGTTCAGCTGGGATGCAAACCTTTTCACTTCCTAAGGTTTCTATGGAGAGTTTGATGGCCTGAGTAAACTGCCACAGGATCCTAATCACAGCAACAGATTATTCTTTTTGTTAAAAGATTCAGGATTAATCACCACCAAAAACAAGATTCTACCAGGCTAGAGAACTGATATAATTACAGCTGAGTCATGAGGGAAACAATTGTTGCTGGGCATTTCAAGATTGCTGGCAAACCCAAGCTACTGTAAAACTGGCAGGTCACCTTCAAATCAGGTGTGTGGTGGGCACAGCAGACTCAACAAAAACCCAGTCCTCAGGAAAGGAATGCAGAGGAATTAAAAGCAACACAGAGCAATGCATTCATATCTCATTGGTGACAGGTACCTTCAGGTAGTGTTACAAAGAGGGTGAAGACACTGGTTGCCCAGACAATTCCTTTGTAGGCTTGTGTATATTGGATGGTGTAGCAATGTGTAATTAAAGAAAGCTTTTAAAGGTTTTTATAGAGTAGTTGTGCCCAGCTGCATCAAAGACAGTGGAGTGTTAGAAATAGTATTATTAGCAATAAAAGAAAAAACACTGGCAAAGACATTTAAAACTTAGGTTTTATAACAGCACGAATATTCTCCTGGGTGGAGTAAAGGTACTTCTAATACTATTGACTAAAAGAGAAGTGGAAAAAATGTGCATAGACAGGTTTGAGTGCTGAAATTTTGAGAAGTACCAAGTGCATAATGGGAAGGGGGACTTAGTTACATAAAAGGATTCACGCTGAACAGAACTCTCTTCACAATTAAGTGATAATCCAAAGCGTTTAACAATATACAATAGGTGTCTTACATCTATGTGCTTTCAAAATAAACGGCTTAATTTCTGTTTTTTAAGGGATTTAATTGGTTGAATATACCAGGAGTTCTAGAGTTATGACTATGTTAATTGACAGAAGAAATTACTTTCTCCTTGCACTAAGTAGTTTATCTTACTGCGTAAATAAGGCATTGACTGATTCAGAGCTCCTGCTGGAAACGTGACTTTAATAGAGTGGCCAACTTCTGTCATGGAATTTTGTTCAGTGTCAGCAAAATGAGAAATCCTAAGGTGTTCAAAACTATGAAAAGTATAAACATTAGTTGCAGTAGCATGGTAGATCCTGAATAACGTTCATGTATGCAGCTAAGCTGCATAAAGGAATCAGTCCTTGCAGTGGAGAAAGATCTTTTGCTAGTTGCAGAATTTTCCTGGTTTTCTACTGTTCTGAAATAGCTTATCTTCTTAAATTCTTCTGCTGTCAAACTTCAGTTGTGTTCCTGCATATTGTGATAGACAGAAGTCTAAAAGTGGATGACAATTAAAAAAAGGTCTTGACAAAGTATATTGTAGATTTAAATCTCTTCAAAAGTCAGGCATTAGCATGAACAGACTGAAAATAAAGCATTTAAGAGTAGAGTCTGCATTTAAAAAGCTCTACTAGTATGAAATCATATCATTTCATTTTTTTATTTTTTTTTTTTTACCTGGAAGTCACAGTGTTGTGTGGTGTCCAAGTGATGTAAACTTGCTGAGGATTTGGAGGTGTGTGAAGACCCTGAGATGAAACACAATCTCTGTCAGTTCCATGAAAATGATACTTTTCATAAAGAAAAAGAATGCACTCATGTACTACAGTCCTGTACTGTAACTTCTTCCAAAGCCAAGAGGAGGAAAACCAGCCATACTAAAATATCTTCCCAAGGAGGTAGCTGCCTTTGTGATGTGGCTTCAAGAGAGCTGAACCTCAGAACATGGCACTGGGAGAGGATGAGAGGGTATTTACAACAGGGTAGTAATTCTGCCTCAGATGATATGGCTCCATCATCCTGATCTTACTTCTAGTGTGACTGCTAGGTAAACTAGATCAAGACAAGGAATGCTCAAAATCCAGGGGAAACACTCAGTGAGACTTAGGAATTAATGAGGAGGGGGAAAAAAAGATAGAGAACAATAAGCATCATAAACAAATCTTTTTCCAGTTTGATTCCCCTAGTCTTGTATTTTATATCTGATTAAATTATAGCTGCTTTCTTGATATTGTATAACAATGGTTGTAAAACAATGAGAAATTCTTGTGTTCTGATGTTGTCCTGTTTTACTAATGCCTGTCAGGTGCATAACCAGCACTGTGCATGTTGGCCTTGAAAAGCTTGTAGTGCCTTCTAGGCTTCTTGTGACAAATGAGAGTTGATAGAAGAACAAGATAAATAGCGCAGAAAAATAGCAAGTGATAAACTCACCTCAGTAACATTTTCTGTAAGCATTTATGTGTGTGTTTTTGTTTGCAAGAAAGTCCAGGTGGAGAGGCATATCCCTGGATGTAGGCAAGGGTTCACACCATGAACCTTTGCAAGGCAATCTCAAGCTCCATACTCCTGTTTATAAAAGGTTCAGTCAATCGATCTGGGAACAAAAGCAATAGTGTGTGTCTTAGGTGAAGAGTTAGCTGCCAAACAGCACATAACAAACAGGGCAGCAGGTTTGCCTTTCAAGGCACTGTTAGTCTTTGGTTACATTGGGTTGGATTCTTGGGGCATGGACTTGGGCAATGCAGAAGAGCAGATCAGAGGGTTGGGCAAGTGAAAGATTTCTAGCAGACACGGGTTAGTAATGTGCTAGTAGAGAAAACTTTGGGTTATTTGCTTTGTTTGTTTTTTCTTTTTCCTCCTACGCAAGTGATAAGGCTTCATTTTTCTGCAGAAGGTCTGCATTCTGATAAAATCATGCTCTCTGATACAGAGCTCAGCTGACTTGGAGAGGCATCCCAAGTCACCCAAGAGGGTGATTTGGGAACTGCTCACTTTCTTGATGTTTCTGAAGCCAATGACAGGGCTTGCACACTTCCACTTGGTACACAATGAGGGGGTTCCTCTGACCCAAAGCAATGCAACATCCTGTTGCTTGGGGGAGGAAAAAGAAAAGCGTTGTAAGGGTGGGAAGTAAGTTCTGTGAACGTTTTCTGCTGATCTAGTAGAGCTGACTTTGTGCCTTTGATACAGAAATGTACTTGGTTCCCTGCAAATAGGAACCAACACAGTCCAATGCACATACTTTGTACCCAATATTAAAAACAGTTCTCTGAAGATGTAGTCCATGGCATAGGCTCAAGTTCAGGGGCTGTTAGGGCAGCCTGCAGACCTGTCTTAAGTTATGGGCTCTGCGTGAGGACTGAAAGTCAGAGGGCTTACCAGTTAGTTACAGGTCACACTTGGTACCATGATACTTCAGTTCTTTAATGGAATTAGCCCCAACCACACAAAACTTGATATTCCAAACATTATGAATGACTAATTAATTTACATTTCTAGTTTCTTCTTCAAAAGTTAACTCTTTTCAACCCATGACTGAGTAGCATAATATTTTACTGTGGATAGGTGTAGTTCCTGGTGGCCAATGTGACATGCTGTAAACCTAATGCAACAGGCTACATCCAGCCAGAGGAGGATGCTGGTGGCTCAGTCCCACTTCTAGATGCGTATCCTCATAGACAGGTAGCCAATATGGCCCTATTTATGCTCCTAAAATCTTCAAGAGTGTTGAAGCATAAAAACCCTGCAACAATACAAAACTGGCTCCTAGGAGACCCATCTTGCAGCTGATGTAAAGGTCAGCTCTGGGTGCTTGTTTCATAGTACTTCCTAAAGAACATATTTGCCCAGTAAGGCTGCTGGTACAAATTCTGTTAGATTAAAGCTCAAGGACTGCTGCAGAACAAAGTCAGCTCTGTAACTGCATTTGCACACATACTGTTTCTTCACTGTGTTCCCTCTGCTAGCTGCAGCTCAGGATGTGCCAAGTATTTTAAGTGCAGGAGTCCGAGAATGGATGGAAGCAGCATGTTCGGGAGAAGCTGTAGTGCAAGGGTAGGGATGGGCTATAGGGAAAATGGTAGCAGTGGGAGGATTTGCCCGCTTCCTACTGTCTATTGCTATAGGTTTTTACAAGGATCCTTCCAGCAGCATGGAGCATTTTGGTACGCTAAATAATTGTGGGGTTTACATTATGATTTGCTACCCTGAAAGACAGACATTTTCTTGGTGTGTTTACAACAGATGCAATATCACTGAGGAATCTCAGGGTGCGTATAAGTAGAGTTTGGTGAGTAATATTTGAAATAATATGCTTAGTCATATCCAAGGTTGTTAGTTCTGTGTGTTTAGTGGCATTGTTAGTATTCATTAACCAAACTGAATTCTGATACTCATTTTCTCCTGGAAATATTAGAATCTTTTAGTAGTTCTTTAGCCTTTGGAGATTGCAGTATAGCATCACTTCATGTTTTTTCTCAAACCTATCCACCCCTGGTTAAAGAGCGAAATGATATATTGTCATTGGCTACAAGTACTACTTGTGCTAGAGCTTTATCTTGTCATCAGCCTGAAAGACTATTCCTATTTATGCCATTTGTACTTGTTGGGTAAGCTGTTGAGGGTGATGGGCATCAATTTCCATAGTTGCTATCTGATAACCAGTGCATGTCACTGAAAATTTAACAGGTCATTCAATGCTAGTCGTCAAAACACCCATGAAGTCTCTTTTCACACCAATTACTATTTAGTGTATGTATGCAAATTGATTTAATCAATTCTTAGAGACTTCTCTATGCTATAATCTGGTCACATGTGTCCCTGGAGGCTGGTCCAATGGCATCCCTCCCTAGTAGGGCTCCTCCACCACAGAAACCAGTGTGTCCGCTTGCCATTGCAGCTTGTTTTGGACACTGATACTTTGCTAGATTTTGCAACATTTCTTTCTGTTTTCATGATTGAACTGTGTTATGGATGTTTGTTTAGCACCTTGGGTGTTTTCTTTGCAGCAGGAGAATAGGTGTTTATTATTTGTTGCTATTGTTTTCACATGTAACTGCTTAACCACTAAGTGCCAATCTTGAGGTCTTAATTTTCCATCTATGTTGTTCTTTTATTCTCTAGTTTGTATGTATAATTTGTAGGGAGTAATATTTTTAGGAGGGAACTTTATTTATTGGGAGAAACAAACAAATAAAACTGAAGACAAAACAACAGCAAGAAAGCATGATGTTTTGGCCCAGTAGAATAACTTTTAAAGAGATTTCAGGAAAACTGAGATAACTGCAGGGTTCATATGCTTTGTTCTTACAGGGGTAGAATCCGTGCTTTTTTTCTTGTCTTTATTCCCATCTCTAAATTGCCATGAGAGTAAAGTTGCCTGCAGCGACTGGTGGGCTAAGTAGTCCCCTTCCATCTCCTGAGTGTCATCTGCTAAGGTGAGGAGTCTGAAAAAGCCTGGGCACATTATGTATGGGTGGCCTTTTGTTTATGATAGACAAAGGCAAAATCCTCTGGATTACTGGAAGATATCATATAACACACAAGATGGAGTTACTATTATTCTTTTCTAAGACATATTGTGTTTCCCTTGGGCAAAGGAAGGAAAGTGCAGCCAATCCTGGGAGGGTAGCTCCTATTAGAGATCTATGCAAGCCTAAATTATTTGGCTTTAAACTTTTTTCTCTTTTTAATAAGAGGGATGCATTCTTTAGGCACAGCATACTGAAGGAGATGGTATCACTGGTAATCCGTGGCTTAGGCATAGGGCTCCTAAATGGTTTGAGTTTTTTTGTTTCTGCATTTCAGGTTTCAATGCAAAATTTCCCACTGAAGTAGCAATTTGGTGAGTTTTTGCTCTGTATAAGTCTTAAGGTGTATCTATCCAGTGAAACAGCTTCAAAGCTGTTGAACTGTGCAAATGTTATATTAACATTTTCTTTTGCAATTATAGACGTTTACTTGTTCTTGTTGAAATAGCCCTTCCAAGGCAAAGGGAAGAAAGCAGGAAGTGAAAGTACACAAAGAAATGAAAAAGTAGCTGTGTGCTCAATTTTAATTTTTGAAATAAATCATTTCACCTTCTAATTTACACTTCTCGAAGGCAGTGGTTAAGGATAGACAAACAAAGAATTCTGGAGGAAATAATTTAATTTTGTTCCTTTGTTACATTAGATCATTTAATTTTCACATGTTTGGTTTGCATATGGAGATTTGTCCAATGAGTCCTGCTCTTTGAATTTGTTAAGCAACACCGAGGAAAGCTCCAGGAGGCTCGTGTACATCAGCCTGCAATTCACAAATTACAAAATGGCAAGCAATTGCCCAAAATAAAGATGACAAATAATGTGAATTAGCTATTAGTCCAGAGGGTTTAAAGCTCCTGTGGCTTGTTTGAATTAAGTCTAGTGTGCTTAACTCAAAGTGGCAACTGATCCTTTAGGAAAAAGCCCTATATAATCCAATAAAAAATAATCTTTTTATGGGTTACTTAAAACATCCAATACACTGAATAGAATAATTTTTCTCTGGTGTTCTGCTGGGTCATGTTTTTATTTCTACGTAATGTAGTAATTTCTGTGGATAATTTCCACAGAAACCAAATTAATCTCTCCTAATTTTTTCTTGCAACACTTTATTTCATGTTTTCCATACTGGTGATACTTATTCTTAGAATACACTTCACTGTGTGACTACTGTGTCTACAGCAGGATTTCTGATGGAGAGTGTAACTAATATTTCAGTGTTAACAGAGTTTGTGTGATGTGGCTTCTTTCCTATCAGTCATCGTTGTTTCAACAGGGTGGTTTGTTTGTTTGTTTTTCTATTTTTTTTTTTGCTGCCCAGCCAATGCTGGGAGCATATTTGTGGTGTTACTGTTGCTCAGCAGCTGTGATCTGTTTACTAGGTCTGACAGTTGCTTTTTCTCCAGAAGAGCAGAGATGCAAGAAGGACAGATGCATTGATCCTCAACACATTACCAGATCTTGTCACACACCCACTTTGAAAAGCTGATAGCATCTAATAATCTTACTCAAGGCCCATTTTACACATCATTGAGCTTTTACAGTTAAACTTAGAAAAATGCATTGTCTTTTCTGTCAAGGGATGGTGGTCAATAATTGGGCTGCTATTCATCCAAAAAATAAACTGTATGCTTTAAGGAGACTTGGTCCATATAGAAGGGTATTTTTGTTCCATTTATAAGCTGCAGACATATTACTATTTGCATCAGCTCTCATTGGTGATCCACACTTTGATCCTCTGGACCTTCATGTGGCTCTGCTTCTGCTCAATGGTATAAGCCACAATATCAGTTCAAAAATGAGTCATATTGTTTTATTTTAATCCAGGATAATAACTGGGAACAGTAATTGCAGTGTTCTCATAGGAATCTGTTGCAGGTGAAAAGATACTCCTTAAACTGAAGAAGTGTCCAAAATAGAAAAATGCGCAGGAGTCTTCATTATATGAAATCAAAATGCTAGTCTGTGGCCAAGTAGGTAGTAGGCCAAGACTAAAGAATTTGCCAAGTGACTGAATATTATAATACTAACAATAAGTTACAACAAACCCAGTGACACAAAAACCTGCAGGAAAATCTGTCAGCCTGATCAACATCTGTAGAGTAAAAGACCACTTAAGACTGCAAAGACCACAGTAAAGAAAGGTGAGTTGATTATGTGTCTATGGATAGATCTTGGTCCAGATGTGCTCTGCCCTTGAAGCTTTGAGTTGTGGAGGACATGCCAGAAGTACTGCCCTGAGCTGAAGTGCCAGCAAAAAGATTTTTGGACCAAATCTATTAAATGAGTAGTACACATAACCAGGACCAGACCTCTCTTACCAAGAGTTTAAAGGGACTCAGCACAAACTTGTTGAGCTATGAACTCTGGCTATTGACGCTGGCTTCAGGCTGGCCTCAAGCACAGGGGAGGGGAAGGTGGTGAGCACAGACTGAGCCTTAGTGACAGGTGTATCTCTTGGTATCTGGGTCTGGAGAGCACCCTCATACCCTACAGCCCCAGCACTCGGGTTTCCTTTTGATTGTAATGCATGAACTAGGGTGTGTACTACTTTCAAAATCACTAAGCAGCAAGTTTAAAATGGCTACTGGAAGTGGGGGTTTTTTACCCATGGTTTAGATTAAATGATGAAACTTAGTGTTGCAGGATGCATTGGGTGTTGAACTTATGAAAATGTTCATATTATGATTCAACAGTCATAAAAAAAGATTAATTTAATGTCTTTAAACACAATGAGGTGACCACAGTCCTCTGGAAGTAAAGAGGGTGCATGTTAACCCTGGACACATCTGTGGGTGCTTTAATTTACTTATATCTATCTGGATATTATAAATTTCTGCAGAAATTCTGAAGGTCATTTCATGAGGTGTTGGCCAATTACTGTGCACAGGTGAATGTTGTTATTAACTCCAGGGTAAGAAACAAACAAAAGCAAAGATGTTTTACAGTCAAACACAAAAGGGTTTGTGTTCAGTGTGTCTTGGCTTTTAAAGAAGACTTTAAAATTATCAGTCCTATTTCATGGACCTTGGTCGATTTGAAACTGCAGTCACCAAGAGATGATCTTTCCAAACGAGACTTCTGAACTGGAGTGGCAGCAGAAGTTCTTTACAGTTCTTTACAGTCTCATGGATGTGCACTGGAGTCAAAAATGGTCTATAACTCTAGGAAAATATATATTTTTAATCTAAGCTTCATCTATCTTACAACTTTTAGAATAAGTGTTTGTTTTTCTCAATATTCAAATTAGGAGCGTGTATTTAAAAGCCATGATTTCTCTGTACTTTTATCTGGAGATGTAGCGATGATCTTCTTGTGTCATTAAGGCAATTTGAATATGTTGAGTGTGTTTATTAGTTATCAAAGCCATGCTTGCTAGTTTGCAGTCAAAATGCTGGCAAACTGTCCAAAATATTGTTCTGGCAATTCTCGGCTGAAGTTTTCCCTATAATCCTATTTCTATCTGTTCACCCCTTCAAATATGCTATATTTGGTATTCTAACACAGGTATCTTTCCAAAGTTGAATCCTGGACTCAAGTATTTAGAACAAGATGCTTGTTTGAGAATTAATAGTTAGGTTGTTTAATTCAATATCTGTCATAAATACTGTATCAATGTCTAATTACTGGTAGACATGCAACTGCCTGGGCAGCAAAGCTGCAATGGCACTTATGTTTGAAGCACAGTTCTCAAATGTCGTCTAAAACCTCAGGTTTCACTTTTTCTTTTCTGTTGACTCCAGTCTTTAGCCACAGATTGTCCTATGCAGCATAGCCAATATCTGTGATCTGTGGCACCTAGTTCATTCTTTACATCCTGGGGTTGTTTTAAACTGTTATTTCAGTTTAGAGGAGGAAGTTCAAAATGTTCAGGGTTCTTTGTTCAAGGCAGATGTCTTTCAGCGACTCAATCAGCAAACTATTTCACTTCTCTCTTGTTTACATTGTTTCCCTGTGGTGAGACCCAGACCACCGGGTAACCGAGAGGTCACACGTGTTTGCGTGTAATATCTACAAACACATCTAATGTACTTTTTGCATGCTGGTCCCAGTTTCCACCTACAAACCCAAACTGCTAAGCCTTCTGGGTTTCATTCTTAGTATGGGAGGTTTCTTGAGTGTTCATTGCCAGCAGGGAAAGGCAGACCTTTTCTCCATAAGTACAAAGGAAGGATGGGCAATTGGCTAGAAGATGATACAGGTCAGTAAAATAGACTTCATCCATGGCTAGCCTGGCTTAAGCTATTTTTATCGCCATTTACGCAAAGGGAAAGGTTTAGAAGGAAAACAGTGTAATGGTTTTAAAGATGCTTGAAGTGATCTCTTTGAAAGTCCACGGGAGAGAAATGGATTAAAGTATGGATTTCCCTGCCTGGCAAAACAGGCTGCTCGTGGCAGCCAACTCCTTGTGCTCACCAAAGCTGAGAAGCTGGGTGGAAATGGGCTCTAAAGGGAGGCCAAATGAAAGGCTGACTCTCCAGAACCAATCTGCAGTGGTTAAAAATGCACTTTCTCCAGCACTCATCTGGGCTGACACTGTAAATGTTTCAAATTAGCATGGAAGCTGACAGATGAGTAAACATCCCTTAGGTGTTGCGCAAGATATTGCATTACTCACTGCATCTGTGCCTAAACCTCTCTGCAAGTTCCTAGAGTTCGGATGACAACCCTAAGAAGAAATAGCTGTTAAAGGGAAATGCTTGGTTTCCAATAATTTTTTTTTTTACCTTTTAGATTTTATTACTCAGTTTCATATCAATTAGGTCAGTTTATCTCCTGCAGGAGCTTACGCTGGCCCACATCCAGTCTTTAATCCTGACTTTGCACAGCTGAAAGGGCAAGTAGTGGCCTCTCTTATGGATGTATCACAGAGAGATTTATTCTCAATTTGGCCTACAGTAATGTTTATGTGAGCTAGTTGGTGCCTTGCAGGCTTCTAGAGGGAAAAATTTTTCCTGTGAGCACATGGCTGTGGAAAGCTCTAGGTAAGAGTCCTTGCTTTGATATCAAGGGCAGAACTGCTTGATGCCTCCCTTGAATCAGGGGTACAGTGCTCTGCGTGGCTTCACTCACAGCCGAAAGATTTAATAGTGCATGGAAATGAAATACTTTGAATACTCACAATTATTTTAATATCAGTGATGTTCCTTATCAAACACTGAAAACTATGTGGGTTCCTATTCAGGAATAAGTGATTGCCAATACTCGACTTCTTGAGTGGTCATGTGTGGATCAAGTCTTTTACATCAATAAATAAGTATTTAGAAAATGTAAACAAAGTACTTTTATAATGAAAACAAACAAACAATGTAGTATGCTCCTCATGTGTAGAATCAAACTTTTTGCTTACACATCCGAAAGGCCGTGCCTGGAATCTCTGCTGCCTGCCTTGCTCCACACAAGGAATATTTTGTTTATTACAGTTTAAAGAATGATAAAGTAGCCTGTGATTGAGCTCTGGTGTTTGTTTATCTGCATTATAATTTGAGGCATGATGTTGTTAGGCTTAAAGACTATGTTTAATCTATGTTTATTCTTCTTATGACTTGATGTATTACTCCCTACCTCAGTCTATTATTAGCTGGTCTTAATGGAGCTTTTATATTCCTGTTTGAGCTTTTTCGTGTTTCAGGTGGTATGCCTGTGTTTCAGGCAGGGCTTCTACTGCACCACAGAAATTGCTTTTAATTCATTGAAAGCATATGTCACTGTGGACAACCTTATGCATGAAATTGATATCTAACTTGTACCATAGAAGTTATAGTCTGTGAAAATCCATTGGTGATTTTTGGTTGTGGATTTTGTCTGGTGTCTTGTATGTTTTAAATGTAGAACAGTAGATAACAAAAATGAGCTAAATCATGCCTAACAAAATGGAATCACAATGCAGTTATGTTCCCCAGGCAGCATTTAAACCAAATATCTGCTCAGAAACATCCATCTAGAAGCAGAATTTTGTTGTCAAGTGTGAAGAGGGAAACAAACTACTCTATAGCATATTTATTTCTCTTCCTGTGTACTCTTGATGTCTAATAGGGAATGACACTGGACTACTAAAGCAGTTGTGCTAATTCACTGTAGAACACAATTTATGTGAAATACAACTTTAAATCAAAGTTCTGGATATCCTTCTATCTCTCTACCTTTTTAACACCTTGCAAATCATGTGGAGGAGCATTCAATATGTGCTATTTTTGATTCGTAATTACAGATTTTGTTATTTCTGTGTCATCTTCAATGATCATTCTTGTCATTTTCCTTTTCATCTTCTGATCCACACTGAACTGTAACATTTTTGTACACAAGTTCCTTTCAAGGAAAAAAATCTTCCAGCGGCTGAGATGGTGTATTTATTATGAATAATAGGCAAAAAGTTTTTCCAGCTCTCTAAGTCACAGATACACCCAGTTTTGGTGGGGGGGAGAGGGAGAGTAAAATAGTGAAAATAAGGGGTTTGCCACCTGTTTAAAAAAAAAATAAAAGCCTCATCTGCCTCATCTTTCTGAAGCCTGGGAAACCCTAAGGAGGGTTAGATACACCCTCAGAGCAGCAAGGGGCTGTGCTTATAGTGCAAAGTTTTGTTATAGTATTAGGCTCTACCAATTCACCCAGGTTATAGTATTAGGCTCTACCAATTCACCCAGGTTAAAGTCTTTTTTTGTTGTAATGCAGATGATAATATTGCCAGAATTGCTCATCAAACTAACCAAAATCTGTAAAAAAACTTAGTAAATGTTATCAATAACATTAACAAAAGGTGGGACTGTTCAGTAGTCCAAATAAGCCAAATAATGGCATAAATTATGTATACACTTGTTTTCTTGGTATTGCTATACGAATCCCACAGAGATGTCTTTATAATTACAAACAGGGCACCAAAGTTGTGCTGAGATAAACCAGGCTCCTGTTATAAAGGAACAGTAAAGCAGTAGTTGTGTATGTCCTTCACAGTTATTTCCTCTTTCACAGCAGGTGTTAATGGGATTTTTGATAACATACAATGTTAACTTTTTTCAAAGACATTTACCAATGCGTCAGAAACTTAAATTGTAAAGTAAAAATATTGACAAAGTAAACCCCAAGGAACATTGGCTTGTTCACTTCTGGGCCCTCAAAACTTTGATAAGGTGTTAATTAGGTGCAGGTAATCATCAACACACGGATGGGAAGTGATAAAAGCACAAAACTCTTCTGTGATTAAATGCAGATTGACTGTCTACAACTATGTGTATCTACACTTAAAACATGAATAGATTATTGAAAAAATTGTTGTGGTAAATGTTGGTACTAGCTAACTAGGTTTTGAGCAGATGTATAAAATAAGAGCAAGTCATACATATATTTCCCCAGTCTTCATGTGCCCTTATTTAGGTTGGGTTTAGGCCTTTGAAGCAGTGGCTATTTCTTCTTACATTTAACTAGATCATAAAAAAAATTCTATTTACAGTAACAGTTATCTGTTCATCCAACTTTCACACTTTCAGTTGCTCGTAGAAGGTCGTTTTGCTTTGCTATAATGCTGTCTTTACTGCCGAACATGTGATGATACCAGAAACCAATGAAGTCACTGAAATTTTTAAGCATTGATTTATGTTCATAATAGTATTTGCACATCTATACAAAACTATTGGTCTCATAGAGTAATTTTAATTTAAAACTCCTGCCCATGTAAATATCTATGTCTCAACTGGGTGCATGTTGCAAGGAAGAAACATTTTGGAAATTTTAACTAGGAATTTCAGTAAGGTGGGGGGTGGGGGGAAGCAGTGCACAGAAAATGTTGATGTTCACCTGCCACTTTACATCACTGAGATCTCTTGTCTGCACATTTCTGTGGTTACGTTTTTGGAAAAAGTGTCCTTTCCTGTGTTGAAATTCTAAGGAACATAACCCAATTTGCTAAATTTTTCTGTGCTCCTCAGCCTAATTTTGAAGGACCTCTTTAGCCTTTTCAGAAGGTCAGTGTGCAGTCCAGAAAAATATGTTCTTGGTAACATTTGAAGTACATAAAACATGCATGACTGAGAAGTTTCTTCATGAATTTAATCTTTGTACATGATAATTTTACCACCATTTACCATCTCATTTGATTCTGAGAGCTGCAGCAGGCTTGCTGAGGTTGCTGCTGGGATTTGGAGGACACAACTGGCTGGGTGATAAGGCAGGTAGTACAACTGCTGGTATCACCAGCCAAAAGTGTGAGTGGGGGAAGGGACATGTTGGGAAAATTACAGTTGAACTTAAGTAGGTGTCGGGAGGTTTTGTTTGGGCATATACCGAAGCCATTGATTATGAAGAGATTTACTGTTCAAGGCTCTTTATTTACAATACAACTGAAGTCAACTATTGCAGTCCTAAAGCAAGGACTGTGATTTTTACAGGTTTTTAATGGACTTCTGCGGAGTAGCAAGCATAAACTTTGAAATAACACTGGATAAGAAAGGCAATATCCTTTCCTTTCCACATATTTGTTGTGTTGCATTCTGCTCTCTGTTACACAAGGTATAAATCTGGAGCTAGCTCCACCATGTTCAAAGCATTGATCCCCATATACGCTAGTGTAACCAACAGCAGAAATGGGACTAGGCAGCTTATTAACCTCTTTAGAGGTTGAGTCTATCCTACCCACTGCCTTTTTTCAAAGTTATCTTATTATTGTTAGTTTCAACAGAGCCTCACGTGTCATTTTCAACACAATCTTTTCTTATTTTTCCCCCTTACAGTAGGCTGTACAAGTAAGTTTTGCAACACAGAACACCAGAAAAAAATGTGCCAGATTGATGGTAGGGAGGAAGATGTTATTCTGCACACATGGCACTTCTTCTGATGCTACCAAAACATGTAAATTCATATCACTGTTTCTTTCAGTTTGCACTATTTGCTTTTTTTGAGGGGAAGGGTACTAAGGTAGGAAGATAAATGCAGATTAAACAAGCAGGTAAAGGGGCTGTTCCAAAATGGTGTTACTGAAAGGGAATACACTGATGAATTGCAAGCTGTGGGGATCAACAGGCTTCAACAAAATCTAACCTTGCTAGGGAAGCAAGATCATGGCAAAACACTCAAAAATGGAGTACTGAAGAAAAAAGCTCAGTGAAATTATGGATATGCATTTAAGGGTTTTTCAATAATCAAAGTGCTAACTGTATCTTAAAAGTCACATTTCTGTCAGTTTGGGCAAAGCATTTTCATAAGTTCATGCATGTTTTTAAGGAATAGAAATAATGTCTTGACTAGTTAGACTGCCATGAAAGCCCTTTTTCCCTTTTATTTTTTTAATGCATGAAATGTTAACAGTTAACTGGTTTTGGTAGACAGAACAGGCCTGCACCTTATCTCCCTGACATGCCAGAATTGAAGAGAGCAGAAAGGAGTCTGTAAAACACAAAGCAGCTTCTGCAGATGGCTGGTACACATGCAAAGGAACACTACCACGTATAGCTGCTACTGCCTTAAATACTTCCAATATTTCTCTAGCACAGCATTAGCAATTTGTGGTTTACTGGTAAGGTTTCCATGCCCACACTCTTAAAGTGTCTTAGTTTATTTTTTAAACTGAGGCTTTGCAATTATCTCATGTGCATGATTATGTAAACCCATGGATGGAAAACATATTTTACAACCATTTATGTACAAATACATGTTATGCACTTTATCACACAGACAATAACAGAAAAGAACATTTTACTAAGGCAGCTCTTTCTGCTGATGTATTAGTATTTGAAATAATTTAACTAAAATACAATTCACAGATAATTTTAGTGCATGGTGTAGGTAACTGCTAATTTTATTTCGTTCCAATTTAAAATTTGAAGCAAATGTTGAGCCAAACAACATGGACTTGGGCAGGTCTGAGCAGCAAATAAAGTTGCTGCTATGAAGTCAGGTGTGTGTAGGTGCTCTTCCCACAACAACAGAGGAGCTGAAATCATGCTGTGAACTCCTTTTCTGTAAGCCTTTTCCTAACGATGTCAATGTTTCATGTAAACTGTTATCTGTGTCTACAGATTATTTGGTTAGTGCTTGTGTTATAGCCCAGAAAAACCTACCGAGTCTGTACTAAGTGGCAGGGAACAGTTACATTCTTGAGCAAAACTGGGTTGTACAGCTCTCACAAGTTGCCTGATTTTTTTCAAACAGGCAGTGTGTTCTCTTTGTAATGAATGGAAGAGCTTGATTTTCTTTTTTTGACTAATTGAGTTATGTTAGGACTTAGAGTAAGAAGGAAATATTGTGAAAGAGGCTGTAAAGATGTAAAAAGCTGCACATAGGATAATTATTCTCATTTACAAATAAATGAATTGGGGGGGAAAAAGGCAAGAGGTGAGAAATTTATATTAGATGAGAAAGTGTATTACAACCTGGGGGGGAAGACCATATATGAGTTTGCTCTAACTTCTTTAATGTTGCCCTTTAAATACTAGCTTTCTCTCTAATGTATACTTCTAACAATACTGGTCACCTTTTTAAGTGGTTTCAGTAAGTAAAAAAAGGAGGGGGCGGGAAGGAGAGGAAAACCCACTTTCACCTTTTCAGTGGGTTATAGGTTCAGTAGGTTACTCAGGTCAGTTCACTGACAATTATTTTCCACAGAGAAACTGTTGACCTCAGCCTGATGCAAGTGGAGAACTTAACTTTAAAAAAAAGTATATAAAATATATAAATATTATTGCTGTAGGACAATTTTGACAGTTGTGGCAGAGCTCTGGGCTCTTCTGGTCAACAACAAATACCAGTTACTTTCAGGGTGCCAGGAAAACACATCACAGGCTGAATACCAGATAGGGAAATATGAAGTAACCTTTCAACTCAAGAAATACTTCCCTTGTAGGAGAAGCCCAAGGCACTGTTTGGGATGGCTTGCTCTGCAGCCACCTTCACCATCCGTGCTGAAGACTTCATGCTGTTGATCGTGTTTTTTCTCAAAAGAATCAACCTCTTTTCTCTCCTTTGAGCACATGGCAAAGCAGAGATCAAACCCTACTGAAGTGAGAAAGTGACCAGTGGAAATGACAGTGCTCAGTCTGTCTGCATTCACTATGGTTTTAATGGCAGTCTGCAAAACATGAAGAATTAGATCAACAGGAATGCAGAAAGCTTTCTGTTGTGGTGTGCTGCTAATGATCATCGTGGCAATCATCTGATTGACCTGAGAGACAATTTAAACACTGACTATTCAAAGCTGAAGCAAAGCTAATGAACCATCCTTTCTGCTGTGGTTATTTGTGGCCAGTAGATACAAGATTCCCACACAACCTGAAACTTCATAAGAAGGAAGAGGTCTTTTTCACCCATGACTGAAGGAAACAAAAATAGTTTTAAAAAAAGCACAATCTGAGCATTAAGTGATTTCCAAATAAAATCCCAAAGCTCTTGTTAGTTTTTAATACCTGCAGAAAGGAGTCCTGATATTCTAGTAAATGCCAGAATGTATGTTCTGGTACACATTAGGATACAGTTACATTCTAAAATACAGGATGCCTTCACTTTGATATCTAAGAATGAAAAAACATTTTTCACTTACATAAGCACAAATGCACAGTCTGTCCCACTTGCCATCCCCCCTTCCAAAGGTTTGAGAATGAAATAATGAAATAATCCTGTGCAATCAACTATGCTTTTTTCTTTTTTAGATTACAAGTAGTTTTACACACTGGAATTGTGGTAAACTGCAACTTAACTAATGAATTAAAAGTTAAGTATATTTAGTCTTGTTTTTATTTGGTCTTCACCTCTGTAGACAGGTACTGTGTTACTGGAAGTTTGCTTAAAAAGGAATAGGTTTAATAATAATGACAAAGTGCAACTGATCCGAGAAAATAAAGGAATGATTTCCCAAGGTAAGTAAATAAGAGCTGTTAGAAAATCACTGAAAGGGAAGAAAGTATTTGAATTTTTGAGAATCAGATGTAGGAAAGGGAGGAGGACTATTTGTATTAGACAATGATAATAAATCAAGAAACAATTGGGCAGAAGTTCAAAAGAAAAACAGAGAAAGATTCACTGGTAAGCTCCAGCAGCTTAGCTCTGGTAATGCAGACTGGCCATAAACTCAGTTTTAACACTTCAATAAGTCAGGTTTGCAGCTGCTTTGCATCATCTGAGGGCTGCAAACAGTTGCAGCAAGCCAGTTGCGGCATACCAGTGAATCTAGTCTCTTGTGTGTTTATTCAGATAATGCTTTTTTTCCCCCCCCCCACAGTATAAGGGCAGTCTTAGTATAATACAAATGTACAAGTGACAGCCACGCTACTTTCTTTAGCTACTTTCTTTGTATAACTTGCAGAAGGCTGAGTTCAGATGTTGGTGTCCTATATACTAAACTCTGTGCTCCATTGCCAAGGCTTTCATTCTTTGCTTTTTAGCTTTTTTTTAAGTTTTTTTTAAAAGAATGCCTCTCACCTGTCCTTGCTAGTTCCCTTTGTTTCCTATGCACACAGTTTTGCACCCATTAGCACAGTTTTGCACCCATTGGCTCATTTTTGACCCACACTGATGAAGATCTTGGAGGTGGTGTTTGCACAAGCTTCATGGATCTGTGAGGAACAATTAAGGGAATGAAATGCAAAACCAGCATTATGTTTCCACATCCCTCTTCAAAAAGGTGCAGTGGTAACTGCTTACCCCTTATGAGACAGCTACTGTCTCATTCATGGACAGAGCTGCTTCTGTCCAGCCATCTGTGTCATTTTCCCACTCAACAGCTACAGCTTTTGGAAGGGAAGAATTGTCAAGGGATGAAGCTGAGTTTCAGGATCATTAAAGCAAATGTAGAGCACAGAATTGTAGAAAACCAGGCTTCTCCTGTCCTTCATGTTATGGAACAGTTGGAGTGATCTATACTTAAAACAGCCAACTTTTTTCCATAGAGCATTCTAATTTAAGTTGACTTAATTCAACTGACAAATAAGATTAACTGTAATGACTGCAAATATAGGGATTTTTGTCCTTACTGCTTCTTGGTTACTTCAGGTAGTTATTTCTGTGGTTGTAGTTTTTGGGTTGTGCTATGCATTACTGAGCATGGAGAAGGAGGCTCAGCTCTGCTGTGTAAAATAGTTGAGTTTCCTGAAAGCATTGGTGAGAACATGGCACCTTGCTTTGCAAAGGACAAGATTGTGCTGACTTCCGTTTATTAGCATGGTGCTTGACAAGTCACACTTGCAGCAGTATAGCTGTAAGCAACCTTGAGATTTAGTGTGGAGACTGTCATTGCCATGTGTGATATGCAAAAAGCTGCAGACAGTTGTGGGTTTTTTGGTGTTACTCTCTATAGCGTGCTGACCTCCATGTGTAGTATTTAGCAGATGAAAATACTCCTCACGTGGCCTCTTAGTAAAACACTTATTATGATATTTAAAATCAAATTACAGGTTCTACATAAACATTCTGATTATGTATTTGTCTTGCGAGATGAGCTTTCATTCATTTAAAAAATTAGTCTTTCTGAACCCTTAAGTGTACTTACCTGTAGTATCTAATGTTAGCCTTACCATTTATTAAATGGTGTGGGTTTTCCCTTTTGCTTCTGTGTGGATCAGGAGCATAGAACAGATCATCTCCTCAGCAGTAGAAGCTGAACAGAGACTACAAAGGTGTCTGCTGTGGTTATTTTGAAATGGGAGGTTTTCTCTATGCACAAGTTTGAAGCGCAGCTGTACCTGCACAGATGTTGTCAGCAGAGTGAGCCCCACGCTATCCCGTAAACACCCAGGGCAGTAGATCATATGCCAGGGCAAAAGGGCGGGAGTGATTAAGACAATATGTGATTTGACTGTCCTCACCTGGTAATCAGTCTCTAGAGAAGGATACACAGTTTGCTTTACCCTGAAGTGGTGCTGAGCCCGTGTCAGGAGTGGGGAGATGTTATTGGCACGGTGACAGACCCCCACACCTCCTATAAACACCATGAAACTGGAAAGTATTCTGTGCTCAGATTTTGCCGCCCTTACCTACCTCTAGGCTCGACTTGATAATGTGAGCTTTTAAAGCTACCAGTAAACAAAATTGTAACAATTAAGTGTACAAACCCCCAGTGGGCTAGGACTGGGAAGGAAAAGCCATGGAAGATCATTAATTTTTCCCATGGTGTTTGACTCAGCATGAGATCTCTTGGCCAGGAAAGTACTTGAGGCAGCACAGTTAGTAACACTTCTCCCAGAGGCTGTCATAACCATGCTTTAGACACTGAGTCACAGATGTTTACTAAATCATCAGCGCACACCCTGGTTTCTAAGAATTACAGAGAGATGGGTTCAGCAGAACTCGTTTCGTGAATGGCCCTCTCTGATAGCAGACACCCCGTGTATAAATTTTCCCCATACATTTTCCTGCAGTTCAAATTACAGTGCTTGATTAATTGATTTGACTGAAGAGAATGCACCAAGTAAAGTTCAAATGGAAAGAGTAAGCAGCTGGACACATGTTCACTTTCTTTCACAGTCTTGTTAGTTAATTTTGGCTGATGATTTCATGCAATCTGCAGTACTGAAGATATTCACAGCACCATTTCACTGAATATAGTTGGAAGTGTGAAATATATTTCATATAGGGCCAAATTCTAGTCCTTTTGATATCTGTGGGAGAATTGCTGCGCTGTCAGGGGATCAGTATTTGGCCCTTGATATTGGTCATGGGTTTGTTTTATGATGTGTGTGGATTTTTGTGGTGTCTTTGTTTTTGTTTGTGGAGTTCTTTGTTTGGCTTTTGCCTTTTTTTTTTTTTGTTCTTTTTACTTTCTACTAGAAATCGGCATTCAGAAAATATCCAATGCAGCAGAAAGATTGCATATATAAAATTCCTCTCAACAGAATGGTTTTTAGCAAGTTTGATGGGTGAGTCTTCTAAATGATTCAGAAGCAATACTTGCTTTAAAATTGCGGCCTCTGCTCTTTAAAGGAAGTTGATATACTTAAGTTTCAAAGGAGCAGGAAATTTGCTGTCTTTTTGTACTGTAAGGAAACATCCTTCTAGAAGTCACAAACCTAAAGCTGGCAAAGCCGGTGATGTATCCATGATAGATCTTTAGTCTGAGATTTTGTGTGCCATCAATAGGCAGAAACAGACTTTACAAAATTTGTAACACTATCTAGCCCTGAAAGTCCTATAGTGGTATTTTATATCCTTTCCCCTGGCAAAATTTTGCATTCAGTGCAATTCACTAGTAAATGAAAATCTTGTGCATCAGGATATATTTAGACACTTCTATAAATAGTAATTATTTTTCTTAACATGTAAGAATGTCTGCAGTACCACACCATAGTCATGTTCAGGGTGCTAAGCTAACCACTGCCAGGAGGATGAAGCAGAAACTCCCCTTTCCTGAGGAGAAAGGTGGGATTATGGACTGTCACTGTGAGATCGAGTGAGTTGCCGGGGACACCCGGTCTGTCATGTTGCTGCTACTCTGCCTGTGAAGGCACGGCAGGGATGCATGGAAAACGGCCGGTCCCTTCCTCGTATGCATTGCACAAAACCTGTGTGAATCAGTACCAGTGCTAATTACTAATTTCAAGCAAAGTGACAAGGTCTGAGTAAAGAAGAGTTTTAAAAAATGCAGCAGAGGCTGCAGAAGCAGCTGTGAGTCCTCTAATCATACTCCAAAACTATCAACCTGCTTTTCAGCTGGATAAAACACATTTTCCCTCTAGACTTATGAGATTTTTCCTTCACTGTCAGAGACTGTATTCCTTTCTGGACACTTATCACAGAAAGATGAAGGACTCTTTCCCTCTTAGAGCAGAGCAGGAGTTAAGATTCACTTTCAGAAATGAGATGTGGTGAAAGAAGATTACTAGACCTCATGCACTCTAAATTTAATGGCTGGTCATAGAGTTTGCCTTGACGAAATTTTAGCAAATAGCATTATCACATTTCCACCAGTATTTCTCTCTGCAGCCTGGTCTTTGATGTTAATTCAAATGTGACTTCACTTTGTACATCAGCAAAACAGTTAATAAAAACGTTATTTTCTTTCTAAACAAATAGTACAAGATGCTGTGTAACACTGTGTTAGGGAATTGCAGAGCAGTTGATAGGATAGCTGCTTGGAAATGGTCTTCCTGAAGATGTCTCTCATTCTTTACTATGTTTTCATCTTTTGTGACAGGAATAGTTAAAGGGGTGGGAAGGTTCAGACTTCACTTAAACGTACTTTCTTTGGTTTCAGAGGAGAAAAATGTCCAGCTTCTCGAAGGGTAAAAATTTAATAAAAAGCTGTCACTTGTCAATCTGAATTTTGGATACATGAAAACAGCTGGTGAATCAGTCTTGGAAAAAACCCACCTTCTGCACTGTCACAATCACAGATACATCTGAACTTCACTGCAAACTTTAATCAGTCCATCTCTGGAGGTTATGGAGCCCTATAGTTGTAAAGAGTGGGTACAGGGACATCACATTTAGGGTACTGCTACCCCTTTCCTGTAGGGCTGGGTGTCTCCAGAAGGTAGTCCATAGCACTTAGCTAAATTAGTTAGGATGCAGATCTAGATGAAACAAGCTGCCCTTCCTTCTCTGTCCATTAGAGAAGAGGCATGAAGCGAGTCAGACTCCATAGGAGTTGTGCCTATATGGTCTCTCTTATGTGGTCATGGCTGGGCTGATGCAGCTGGAGATGGGGCTGCTGTGAAGCTGTAGCAATGATAGCAACCCTAGGCTGAACCTGATCTAGTCCTCAACAGGAAAGTGTAATCTATTAAGAAAAATTAGGAGTTCATATTGGATGTAGTGTGTTACACTAGATTTCACTTCTAAGCTGGGTTTCAAAAATCATTGTGTACTCTCTTTAAAACACCTGAGTGCTTTCAGTGGAGTGGAGAAGCATGTGCCGGGTGGAGGTGGTAGGTCAGCTGTTCCTCCCACAGACTGTAACACTGCAGGAGGACTGGCAGCCACAAAAAAGGTGTTGTCAACCTGGACAGATTGTTACAAGGGATTTGACCTCTATAAGTGCTGGAAAAGGGAAACCAAAACTCAAACATAACATGCTTGTTAGTCTTTGTGTCAGATCAAATAATATGTGCCCCTATATGTTGAAGTATATAAATGGATTTGTGTGGGTAAAAAGAAGAAGAAAAAATATAAAAAAGAAGGATGACTAAAATATGTACATGTAGCTTGACAGTATATTTTCTTTTAGGAAAATCTGGAATAAAAGCAACATTTATGCACACTAAGCAGATGTTTATGATTAGTTCTTTAGTTAACATCACCCAGCTGGCCAAGGATGGCTTTATGGAGGGGAGAGCATTTAAGAATGTCACGTTTATATAAATCAAGAACATGGCAGTCATGGTACTGTGGCAAAAGTGCTACATTTCCCATTTTAGGTAACTCTTTTGAATCACATCATAGGGCAGTGAAGTAGACTGTTGTCACCAAAACAGTGTTTCCAGTTTCCTGTCATGATGTGATGCATATGTCTATGTATTAAAGTTCATTCTGAGAATTAGATATAGACATGTAACTTATGCATTACATATGTAAACATCTTTTGTCAAATTTGAGGAAATCAATAGGTAATAAAATATTAGAGACATTCTTCTAATTGCATTTGATAAACTATATCAGTTTAGAACATACAAAATTGTAAATACACTGGCTTGAATATAATCTGTTACTGGTAATGTGTAATTTTGATGGTATTAGTTTTGAAATTTTCTTTGTGGGTTAGGAGATGGACTGTGATATTTTAGAAATGTGAAGTGTCATCAGGACCTTAAACTGTTTTCTCCTTTACAGAAAACCTGCCTTTACAGGAAGATTATCTACCGATTGCATGGGAAATCATCTCGTGTGGGGACATAAATAATATTGTGCACAACATATGTCTTATCCACAGTCAGAGTTGTTAGGAAATAGGACATATTTTCAGAAATACATAGCAAGTATTTAGCTCCTAGTTAACAATTAAAACAAAAAAATAAAACAAAAACAAAACAAAACAAAAAAAAACCACACACCTGACACCTTATCCTACTGGGTGAGAAGGATGAATGAATCTTTCTCACTTGTTTCTTGACGAAGTTTTTTGGTGGTGTTCTAAAGAGTTTTGTAAATTTTCACTCTATATGATGTGATACTAATTCCAACTCAGGGGAAAAAAGGTCTCTTGATTTAACCCAATGGCTGTTTGTCAGGCTTTTCATGTAGGTTTCATCCTATGCTTGGCCCTTTTATTTTCAGGTGAGTCCTTGACTCAGTTTCTATATCTATTAAACAAGAATATTGATACTTAATTTACAAGCTAAGTTACTATAATGAAAGCTGTTATAAACATGTGATACATTGTTCAGTTGAGATATACAGAGAAAGGGGAAAAAGGTGTGCAGCTGGATAGTTTTCTTCCACAGCTCTTCATTTCTCAGTTTCTTTGGAGAAATTCAGGAAGAGAGCACTCATCTGCAAATCTGAATCAAGGTTACTTAATTTCTTTCATGACCAGCCATGGCTCTGGTATTTGACATTTGTTGATTTCCGAGGTGTCTTTCTAGAAAGTTAGTGTGAAACATGGTTTTTAAATATTCAGAGATACCATCATGGGAGTCTAATTTAAATAAACCACTTTTCAGTAATTGAACTTAAAAATAAAGGAGAAAGAAAGGGGCGGAGAGTGCTTTCCTTTATTAAGAGATGGGCTTTATATATAGCTGTATATGTAAACTTTCAGGAAACAGGCTTTAACTGTTATGGGACTCTAAAGGTGTGCAAATGATGCAAACAGAATCTCAGCTATCCACATTTTTGTAATGTGAAGTGAGTTAGAATTAATGCATAGCACATACATGCATTTTTGTGCTGCATGGAAAGACTTTTAAAATTGTGTTGCTTTTATATAGTCCAGCACAAATTAACTTTTTTTCTGACCAGCTTATATTAGTACTCATTACGAGAATATTAATTTCCAGAATAATAGTTTTTCCTTCCTGGTCTCATCCTGTTAGTGTGTGATATGTAGAATATACCCATCTTTGTGCACTTAAATGTGCAGACATGAGTCCAACTTCGAAGGACGAGGATGATGTTTCCTGGATAATTATTACAATTAAACTAGAGCATAAATGAATGATTCCAGAAAGGAATTAGTGTGTCCCTCTATACTGCAAGTGGTGTATCTAAATGACATTTCCACACTTGGTTAGAGAAGAACGTAATTCATTCTCTGGTCTACAGAAATGTGTAACTGATAGACACGCTTTCATATCTGAACTTGGCAAAAATTCTTAGCATGCTATGCTTACCCAATTAGTTAATTTTGTCTATTTAAAACACTAAATTAGAGCAGCTATTTCAAAGTATGTAAGAAGTTTGGTTAGCACCTAATTGTAGGACTGAGGAATTAATGAAATACAGTAAACTGATTAGAAAACTAGAAATCTACACTGGCTTCTGCAGCCTTACAAAAACTTTCAAAGAAAGGTAGGTAACACACACACCTGCCATCACAACTGGTGTTTTTTAGAAAAGTAATCAACAAACCAATCAAAATACAAAATTAGAAGCCAAGAACTAGCAGTAAGACCACCTTAGGTGCCAAACCCTTTCTCACAGCTGTGAAAGGGATGACACCAGAACTCAAAATCCATGTGGGTTGTTGGAGTCATCCTTGCCCTCTTGTTTCCAGAATTTAACATGGTAGTTCCCAACAACAAGATGGGGCAAAATGTTGTGAAGTTATTTCCATTGAAGGGGTGGATCTGCATAAGACCAGACATCTGAGATGTCTCAATTCCTGCCAGGAATTTTAGGCTTCATAGCCCCTCCAGCTTGCTTTGCTATTAGTCTGTTATAGAATTTCTTTCCACATTTTTAAGGTCTCTCCTCATTGATGTTAAGAGTTACACTATTCTGTCACAAAAAAAAGAAAATATTTACTAGATATTTTGTGAGTCTTACCCACCTTCATATAGCCAAATACTAATCAAAAAGCTAAACAACAAATCATTGTTCATTTTTAGCCCTTTGTGTTCAGCCAGTCAGTTATTATCCAGCATGCAGAAAACAGGCTTTGGATCATAAGAGACACATGCACATAGTAGGAGCAGTTAAACTGATAAATGCCGATGATTCTTGTTTAGTGCACAAACAAATCTTCTGTTTGTACAGACATACTTGATTTGACATGACCAACCTGGATTAATATTAGGACACTGGAAAAAATAAGGCCACATATAAAAATGTTATTAAATTATTTTTAAAAATATATAGCTGAAAAATGGAAACTTATTTCTCTCAAGTTCAAAAGTTCATGCATTTTAAACTTAGTTGGCTAATTTTGTCTATAAAATAAAAGAGGACAGAATGACCTTTTTGACTGACAGGTATAAAAATCATTATGTTCAGCTTGATTTCTCCCAGCTGTTATTTGTTTTTGGGGCCTTTTTTTCTGCTTAGCTGAAGACCCTTATGTCTTCACTCTGAAATGTAGGAAAGTTTTGGCTATTGACTTTAGTGGCAGCAGGACCAGACCCTGCATTATTGATGCTTCTTCAGGCATTCAGAAAGAAAAATGTTCAAAGTGTTCAGATTCTGTTGGAGATATAACCCTTTGGAAAAGTTTGTCTCTATCACAAATATTAATCACAGTGCAGTGGTTGGTCTATAATGTTCAACAGATGGGATTTAAGTGGCTGAAAGAAGTCTGCTGTTATTAGTTCTGAACAACTAATTGCTGTCCACATTAGAGCATTTACTTTGTTTTACGGTAATTAAGTATAACACTCTGGTATCAGAGGCCCTGTGGTGCATTCTCACTAAGTAGAAGACCTTTGTGATTGCAATGTGGGAGCTCAGCCCTGGCTGCTCTTAGCAGATCTTAGGTGCCTGTGTGTTGAGGGTCCCCACAATGGGGACCCGATTTCTTCCCCTGTCTCTGCAGGTCACCTTCATGGAGGGACCTGAAGCATTGCTAGTGGCTTGGTGAAGGTTCCTCAGAAAGGGCCCTCTGCCATGAGGGCTTGAAAATCCATCCTGCTCTGTGCTGGGAAGTGCTGGGGGAGAATGAGTTCAGTAAACACTGAAAGCTTGGGGAAGCTTGGTTCTCTGTTTGGAGATAAGCCTGTTCCCCCTTTCTGTAAGCCAACCAGGAGCTGAGGCAGCTTCCCTCAAGGGCACAGCCTTCTACCAGCAGCACTTCTCAGACTAGGTAAAACATTATTCCACCATGTTAAAAAGAGCATGAGATGATACAGGTCAGAGTACAGGATATGATGTGAAGAGAAACTTGATTTTTACATAGGGTTCCCATTCTTCTTTTTTTTTTTTTTTTTTTTTTAATCTCTTATATGATGTATCAAGACAGCAGTGGATAATTTAGCTTGAAGCCCGGACCTTACCCTCTGTATCAGCAGAGCTGGAAATTACATCCTCTGCAATGTTGTGTGAAAGTCCTGAAAATTTGAATGTGTTCGACCATAGAAAGTGTCATGTGAGGTCAGTAAACTCCCTGTGTAAGTTCAGTGTCCCAGGTTGTTTGAATTGCTAGCCCAGCATGATCCACAATGTCTCAATTTCCATCTCAGGCCAGCAGTTCTCTGCAGTCTGAGTCAAAGCTATCAAAAAAAGACTGGCAAATTTAGGAGTTTTCTTCAAAATAATAAACATGCTGGTAATCAGTCTATGAAGGGTTCTTCTAGACTTAAAATATTTAAGTATGAATTCACATTGTCTTTGCTAAATACTTCATTTCTTTTTAGTCTCATTTATGGGTGTGCATGTATATATATATATATGTGTGTGTGTAGTGCATATCAGACAGCTTTAGCTAAAGTAGAAACAGTGCTGAGTGCCAACAGCTTTAAGAAGTGATTAATCAGCTGAACAGGGAGATTTTGAAAGAACTCTGTTGCTTGAAAATCATCTCTCCAGATACAAGAAAATATAGTTCTTCTTGGTGGCTCTTGCATTTGTAGTGAGGGCAAACTGTCACTTAGAATGAAGCAGTTGGTTTGAGTATAAAGTTCACAGGAGTATTATACTAACACTAATCTTTTACATACTATATTAATAAAAGTGGTTTAGATGCCCCAAATGAAGTTATGTAAACAACGCACATTGGGTTTGTGAACCATTTGACAGACACCTTCTTATACTTTGTCACTAGGTGAGGTATTTTCACAATGCCTACCATACTGGCTGTAGTGTAATAGATATGGCAACAGACATGCAAGCTTTATTGAGAAATAGGAATTGTTAATGTAATTCAATAGCATACAACAATGGCATGAGTTTAAACAAAGAGGAGAAATTGTTTTACTAACGTGCTATCTGTGTTTATTCATATGAACCAGGTTGTACCTCTGGGACTCAAATCTGCAAATGATCTGTGCAACTTTTCTTTTGTAGAGTTTAAGTACTTGGTTACACAAAAACCTCTGGGGTTTTTGTGGTTCTTTGGTTCTTTCCCAAAATATTCTAATGTCCCATGACATATTTAGGTAATTGACGTCATTTCTATCAGGGTGCAATACACTTTCCCATGGAAAGTGCTGAAAGGTTCAGATTTTGAATAATTTAGATCTGGGTGGGGTGAGATCAGTCAAAAAAAACACCCTAACACAGTTAAGTTGATGTTCAATTTCAACTAGCATCCTGCTGCTGGTAGGTCCTGTGATTCCACCACAATGAATTATGCAGCCCTCAAAATGAATATAAAAATGGTATGACTATCAAAATGGACATGCACAGCCTCCTTGGCTGGAGTGGACACATGAGGTTGCAAATTTTTAATATCCCTCTCAGATATTTCCTGAAATAAAAAAGCCTTGAGTACCTGGGTATACCATATTTTTTTTATTATTATTCCTGCTTAGGAAAAAAAAAAAGTCCTGATTAATTTGCAAGTGAGAGATATGTCTATGCAGATTCAGAAACTGTATCTGAGGGCAATCAATGATGACTGTTAAGCAGGTTCCTCTGGGTCTTATAACTGATGTGCTTGACTGTGGATGCCATCGTTGCCTTTGTGAGGCTGATGCCAGCACTTCTGTACCTGGTTTGCATTTCACTACTACCCATAACTCCTGTTCCTTTGTTTCATCTCTGAAAGCTAACATATGCTAATATTTAATTCCTATCAGTGCTTACTCTATCACAGAATATAGTATGGCTAAAATAAATCATGGAACCATGAAGAGAGTCCTAGCCTTGTAGGAATGGAAACATTTTTTGAGCCCTTTTTCAAAGGAAAGATGGAGTACAAAATACGTGTTTCTTGTAGGTATATCTACATATGTGCTAGCTGAATTTATGGGTAAAAGAAAAACCAGAAGAAACTTGTGGCAGCAATGGTTCACATACTTTCTAGAAGTACAAAGAAGTAACAAAAGTTGTCCGGTTTTCTGTACCCCTTAGCCGTACAAAACACATGCTGCAACTGTAACATGTGAAGGCTGCATTTGCAAGGGAACAAGAACTTCACAGATCAAAGACATTTGTAATTATTTTTAAAATTTATTTGTTCTCCTTTCAGAACCAGAATTGCTGAGTACAGCTCTGGATGGGGTTTTAAGTTGCGCTTTTCATGCATATGAAAGTAAGAAGCTGCTAATGAATTGGGTGCTCACTACCCTCACTGATGCTTGGCAGAAGAGTTGCAAGAAGGATGCTTCTTATCTAGTACACATCAAATAGTCTTTGTCAAAGACTTTGTCTATTGATGGTCAGGGAACACAAACTTACAGAATCCTTTGCAGTGGTGAAAAATGCCTCAGTGAAACATGTAGATTTGCTGTCAGCTTAAATTGCCAGAAATTTAATACTAACTGTGAGCATGGGAGAGAAAGCAATTTTAAACATTAGTTATTGTTCAAATAACTAAAATAATGACTCTTCAAAATGGCATTCTGCAAAACATTTTGCCAAATTTATATTCCTTTTTAAATATGAATAAGCATACATATCCTTTTTTAAACTTATATTTGCAATAATTCCTTTAGACTTTAGAATTCCCAGAGAAACACCCCAAATCTAGATAAGTTTTCTTCCTAAATTTTATAGAGAACAGAGAGATCATTTCACACCATGCTGGACTTAACCGTATCCTTTTACAAGGAAGAAATGCATTGTTTGAGTCAATTAATATCTGCAGTGTCAGGAAAGGTATTGGAGAGATTACTTTATCCTGAAAGTGATGTCCTGAGCTTCATGCTTCTTAGGGTACATCTTCCTGAAATAGGTCTATCTCCAAAATTGGAAATCATACTGAATGGTCACAGAGGGAAAGTATGTTGCTATTGATGCAGGTTCGGACAGATTGGCATCATGATTTACTTTTAAAGGCAAAAGATCCTGAGTGTTTTTTCCTAAAATTCTCTGTAGAGTATTTTAAGCTTTAGGGTTAGATGTGTGACACACACTATTTTCTAACCTCAATGCACAGCAGTTTCAAATCGGGCAGTTTTAAATTTTGCAGTTAGTGTTAAATTTTTTTTTAAAGTTCTTGATAAAATACCTCAAAGGTAATGATAGTATGGAATATGTTTCTTCATTCTCTCTCCAGTGAAAATTCTTTTCTAATTCAGGTAGTCATCCCATTTATATTTGCGTGCTGTGGAATGAATATGGCATATATGTGCATGGAATGGTGTCTGTACAAAGGCAGGAGTATAAAGCCTGAAAATATTGGTAAGAGACAAGCAAGAGGCTTCTCAAAGTAGTTCTGCAGTACCTCAGGTCACAATGGCAAGCCCTTTCTTCTACCCCAGCTCTTGGGAAGTTGCTGCTGTGACAAAACACTGTGCTGTCACAGACCCTTTGGTAGTTCAGTGCAGAGTGAGTGAGTGCCCACTGGAGACATGGCTGGTGCTGTGGAATTATTTTATTAATGACTGGAGTTGTGCTTGAACCCTCACCATCAGTTCCTGGCCCTGCTGACATCAGTGAGATTTTACTGTGGACTTCAACAGAAGCAGGGTTTCACCTCAGGTCTCCAGATGCAAAAGGCTAATGCATTAGCCAATTGCAGCATTTAGCTCCCTGGGTTTGATACCTCTTTCAATATACTTTAGTGTGAGTCTGTAAATATGACATTCAGAGGTGGTTGCCAAGAGAACTGGGTACATCAGAAACAGTGCTAGCAAGGATAATGCATATCACAAGGATTTGAGAGACTGTCAAAAGGGAGATGTGACCTACCCAAAGCTTGTGTTTGAGACAGTCCTCTAGAACTGTGAGCTGCCAGAGACTTTAAGAATTTCTATATGCATAAACATGTTCATATAATGATGATCACTCGAGTCCCCATTGTGCCAGGCACTATACAAATACATAGTCTTTCTTCACAGAACTTACAATATAAGCACATAAGGTGTATAAAGTGTTGGATAACTAAGTGTTGTTATTCTTATTTTACGAATTGGGAACCAAGGCACAGAAAGGTTAAGTGATTTGCCCAGGTGCGTATAGGATATCTGTGGTAGAGCTATCGTCTGAATCCAAATTATCAGTTTTCAAGAGAAAATAGACCTGATGGTTCTTCCAATAGCATTGTGATTATCCTTGAAAGTATTAATACATCTGCAACTTTGAGTCATACACTTGCTCTTATACCTGCTTTTGTGACTTTAGTTTCTGCCAGAAGAGGGGAGGTGGGAAAAGTGGTTGATGTTCTTTCCATGAAACTGAAGTTATAATACTCTTTATTTCATTGAGTAGATATCCCACAAATGTCTATGTTTCATAGGATACACAGTACCATGCTGTGCAGTAGGAAAGTGTAAAATCTTGTGTGGATTCAAGTGATGTGGTTCTAATGCAGCTAAAATTACTCCTCAGCTTGGACTGACCTGTTCTCAGTGAACTACATTAACGAGAGCATATGTGTGTTTTACATGGTAAATGGCACCTTTTTTTGCACATCATCATCCCAGGTTTGTCCCTTGTGGCCAAGGAGCCGCCAAGTGGGTTCTAATTTGTCACCTCTGCAGTGTCTTGTTGCTTCCTTAATTTCAAAGGCACAGGAAGAAAAAATAATAAGTCATTAACTCTTCCACTGTTTTCTACTAGCGTAAATTATGGAAATAGATGTGTGTCTAGTCTTATTCAACTTGCATAGCTACTGTCAAGATGAAAAAATTGTACTTTCCTGTGAAACTTTTTTATCCATTAGTGTTTCAATAACATCAGAGGTTTTTAAAGAGGGTTTTGCAGCCAAGAGAATGTGGATTTATTTTTTAGATCATTGACTTTGCTTATTTAAAACGTTTTCTTTTTCCCAAATAATTTCAGTTCCAACTTTCCTTTTCTCTCTCTCTTTTTTTTTTTTTCTGTGAAAAAGACCATACAAAGGAAAAATTTGAAAAACTTTTAAAAATAGGAAAAAAAATAAAAATAGGAAAAAGTTGATTGTAAAATCAGGCAAAGCACCCAGGTTGTCTTTAAAGTTTTTCCATGTTTCATTAAACTCTCTATATCTCAGGTTGATAGGTCTCTGAAACACAAGCCTTTGACAATTGTTTGAATCTGTAACTAGAAAAATAACTACATAAAACCAGTGAGAGCTGAGAGGTTGAACACACTATCTTAGCTCTAACATCGGAGTTTAGAACATCTAGTAAAAAACAGTTTATAAGAGGATGCAAACTTGCAAAACTTGGCCTTTGCATTTAACCTCAGTCTAGCAAAAATAATAACTTATTACTAACATGCAGAAAGCTACTGAGTGTAATTGAAAGCCTGAAAAAGACAATTCATCAATAGCAGAAGACCTAGAAAGAGGGCTTTAAAGACACCTGAAATTCAGAGTAGACACTTTAAGTTCAAAAGTTAGTGATATACTGCATCTTTGCTAAACCGCTAAGAGTGGCTGAAAAGCTGTTATTTTAAAAGTCTTTAAAGCCGTGGGTTGCATGACACTAGTATTTAAGGAAGAACTTTGGTTGTCAAGTGACTATAAAACGGACTGTTTTATAAATCACAGTAATGTTAAATGAAGTTCACATTCAGGTTCTCAGAATTTTAGGGTCACAAATGTGAAAACAAAAACCCCCAATATATTCCCTATGAAAACATTGCATTGTAAACTTCAATTCATGTGCTAAAAAAATCAGTTTAATAGTTGCCTGTGAAAGCCTCTCACATCAAGCTTCCAACTTCAGTTGCAACCTTCTTTGTTCACTAGACAAAGATAAAAATGGCACAGACACATACCAGGTGCAGTCCTGGCCTGAAAAATCAAGTTACTCTGCAAATTATGTTCTCTTGCTCCAGAAACCTGATCACTGTGTAGACAGCTATACCTGGCTTCTGCGAGAAAATCAATTCCTACTATATTTAATCCTGCTCGCCCTGCAAAGCCAAGGCAGTGATTTGAAAGGGAGTTCAGACTTTCTGTACCATCCACGCAGCTGTTTTCTCACTTCCATTTGTCTGTGCCAGCCAAGGGTGGCAATAACATTACAAAAGGGTTAACCAAGGCATTGTTTGGCCTTTGAAATGCCAACTAGTAGTGGCAATAAAAAGGAAGGGCAAACATTCATGGAAATCTGCAGAGCTGATGGGGAAATGACATTTTCTACTGGTTAGGCAAGCACTTAAATCTGGAAATGAACAGAGACAGTGCACTGAGATCCTGCAACACTGTTTTACAGAGGTGAGAGCAGAGCTCTGCTTTATGTGAGTTGCTCAAGATGAGGGAAAAAACATCTGGTAGCCCTGTTTCCAGGTGTGCATTGTGGTAACTTTTGGGTTATCTTCCCTGAATCGTACCTCTGTACTGGAAGGGGAAACTGAATCTTTAGAGGGTGTCTTGACTTGGTTCTCCTGGTAAGGGCTGTGAAAAGGACTTTCAGCTGCAGCTTCATTGCAAATACAAGAAAGAAATTGTGGTTATTTGTTTCTCTTGCTTTCAGCTCAAGAAATGAATTATGCTTAAAAGTGATCCTTGGGAGCGTTTAGGTGAAAAATGTGTGTTAGTGAATTTGGATAGGAATTTGAATCATTTTAAGCAACTTGCTGAGCCACTTTGCAAAATCCAGGTATACAATTCCTACTGAAACCTCTTTCTCAGAAACAGTGAATCACACCTCTGAAAACTTGACACCAGACCAAAGTAGGGGGAAGGTTTTTAGTTAGCTTACAGTTGCATAATAGTCTTTTGACTTACTGTCTTGGAACTTGTAACTATGCATCTTATTTTAGTGCAGAGTTGATATTTGATGATTAGTAAATCCAGGAGATATCAACACAGTTTGAAAATGAAGTTCACAGTGCATTTACTGCTCAACTGCCAAAAAAAATTCAAATGCACGATTCTCTTAGATGAAAATAAAATGGCTAGGGTTACTGGCTGGCTCTGTGCAGCACGTGGAATACTGTAACTCTACTGTGTGATAATCATTGCTTCAGAACCTGTTTTCAATTATCAGCAAGTCCCAAGTCTGCTGCTGACTCTGTCCCAGACACACAGTGTGTAGCATGAACTGGAGCATTGCGTAATACAGAATGGAAGCTAAACCAAGCTCTCTGAAAAGACAATTTCACAAACACTGTTAGTCTTCTAACCTGTGAGAAAACTCTAAGAACTTCAGTGTTGAGATTGCCTCCAACTTGAAGTCATTAGGCTCTCTTTTATTAATTCAGCTTATGTGATGCCGATCTCTATCACTTGTTTTTCTTAATTTATGTGCATTAAAGCATTGCCCAGAGGCTTGAGGCATGTCGAGATTGTTTTCAGAAGGACAGAACATCAATGCCTACCAGTGAATGAAATACTTAACAGGAGCAAGAGTTCATGCCTTGCCTTAAATGGGCAACTGGAATCTTCAAAGGATATGTCTATGGAAGCCAATCTCCAAACAGTATAAATGAAAGAAGAGCTGGCTAAGGAGGAAGGTAATAATGACTGTGAGGAGAAAGAACCAGAGAAGTGGCTGGGAAAGAGACTTAAAAATGTGGAGAAAAGTAATTTAGTGATTAACAGCAGAAGCATATAAATATATATATTTTTTTTTTTCTTAAACAACTGATGTGCAGTTGGGGGTATCAGGCGCAGTTCAGTTATAATAGTGTCACATGTTCTAACACATCAGCTACACTACTCTATTATGGGCAACTCAGTCCAGTTGCTCTAATCCTGCTGTGACTGTAAGATCACGTGAATTACTAAAAGATCCACGTTATCTTGTAGTTGAGGTGGACAAAGAGGTTACATGTGACTTGTTACTACAGGTCAGCTGCTGTTACCTGTTCCATCACTGTAACTTAGCTGTGACCTAGGGGACACAGAGAGATGGAACTCACTGGGAAGGATTAAAAAAGCTATTTAGAGAAAGAAGACTAGTTTTTGCATATTTTCCTCTTCCTATGTGTATAATGCTGCCGTCAGTTCCGATATTACAAACTCCATTACAAATCTGAACCCTTCCTAGGCCAACAGATTGTATTCTGTGCCACATTACAAGTGCTTTCTGTTCATTCAGCCTCCATATTTCCACGTTCCATTATTTCTTACTCTGTGAGAAGTGGGACCCACAGGGACCCACTCACTGGGACCCACAGGTATGCTAGCAGTGACCAACCAGTATATCTAACAATGATATGACTGGTATTGCTAACCTAAGTATTTCTACCTTTTCTTCTGGATAACTTTGGATTTAAGGAGTGCTTAAGCTTTGACAAATCTTGGCAACAGCTATAAATCGACTTCATTTAATACCTGCTATTTCCCTAAGGCATTTACTTTCAAAGGCTCTTAGGCTCCTTTCTGTACTTTTGGTATATTTCCAGCTTTTATGTCCTTGCAATAAAATGGAAATAACACAGTTGGGTCTATATAAATAGCCATATAATAATAATATATCAATGGAAAATTTACTGGGAGAGGACCCTGTAAAATATAGTTGTAACAGTGCTTTCAGGCAGAATGTACCAGACAGAACAAACAAGTAGAGCGAGACCAAGAATATTCTTCATTTCAGACGTGAACATTGGCAACTGGACCCAGTCTACCTCTATGTGAACCAACCGTAAGAGCTGAAAAATTATAAACACGCAGCTCACATACTAAGCTTAAAATCTGAGCTACAGTGTACTGCACAGCATCCCAAACTACGTTAGAGATACTGTAGGGTGATTTATATGGTGGGGGGGCAGCGGGAAGCAATAACACTAAAATATGTGATGTCTCCAAGAAGAAACCAAGGCTGGATGTGGCAGGTAGTAAGTTGATTATTAGGCATCACAATATGGCAGATGGCAACCCGAATCTCTTTGAGCCAGGAGGTTTGTCTTTATAATTGGTAAGGAGAGTACAGGTAAAACAAAAGATTCAGTACTCTCTCTTTTTTGGGATTAGTGTTAGTTATTTCTGAATTAATAGACAAGTACGAACACACTATAATTGATTCTGATATTTCCAGTTGACTCTTTGTCAGGAACTTCTAAAATGAAAGTATATCCATTAAATTACCTTTAGGAAACTTCGGTATTGTTTAACCATAAATAAAATGCATCAGACTTTCTTTACCTCAAGTGTGAGAAAAAGCAACTAGTAAGAGACATTTTTCTAGCACCAGAGGGAAGAAAAAAAAAAAAATAAAAAAAGCTAAACTGACAGATGGTTTTCATTTACAGAAGAAAAGTGGTGACCAAAAATCTGTTTGCTTAAAACCAAAATTAATATAGCCTACTTAATCTATATCTGTGTATGGTTAATACCAGTGAGAATTCTTCAGGTTGGAATAATAAAGTGTTTTTATAAATATGGAGTAAATGACCTGACTAAATGGGTTTTGGGTTTTTTTTCCAAGCTAAACTGGAGTTTATGATCACTGCAAGACTTATGAACTGAAAAAGATGGCTGTTTCTGTACACCAACTTATATTTATCTTGTTTAAAACGGATCATTGCCACTGAAGTTTATGGCAAAAAACTCTTACATATATATGGAAGAGTTTACTTTCAAATGGTATCTTCCTATCTCACACAACTCCTTGTTGTAGCTCCACTTGTTGTTCTTTCTACCAAATGAAAGATTTCAGTGGTTCTTGTGTAAGTTCCTTTGTAGAACCTGTAGCAACTGTCCAGCATTTTCCCTGGCCACAGCTAATTTTGAAGTAATTTCCATTTAAACTGAAAGGGTATTGTTTGTCTCAGAGTAATTTTGGGATAATTAACATCCTGGTAAAATTACAGCAGAATATATCTTCAAAGGGCTTTTCTTGCTGTCAGTATGATATGGTCCTTCTGGCAGTGGCTATGGTAGGAAATCCTTCATTTCTTACTCTTCTTCTCTAAGAAGCAGGTTTGAGCTGAGGATGCATTTGCAAAAATGTCTGCAGTGTGGTAGGGTGATTCTTGTCCTCCTGGCACTCCAGGACATGGTGTGGGGTCAGACAGAGAAGCACATTCCTTCCAAGCCCAACAAATACAATCCTTATGTATCAGCGTGTTTTGTGGCAGTGGAAAGATTAAAAATGAGGAGATGCTTTGGGGGCATGTTTAGAATTGGTTACTTCCAAAAAAGAAGTTTCCGCTTGTATTTTTATTTTTCTCCCTTATATGACTTCTTGTGGCAAATTAGGGAAAATTATGGTCTTAATCTCTGACTTCACCTGTGCTTTTTTAGGCAACAGGCATGGCATTTTTTGGCCTTCCCTGAAGCACAAAGTAACTGGGATCCTACAAGAAACCATCTGAAGCATGACTTCTGCTTAGTCCTTCAGACTAAAAGAGGTTTGACCAAGACTTTGATTATTGTCCAGTCTGAAGATCCCTATTTTTGGAAGTTCCTATTTGAGGTTCACCTGTAGCCAAAATTAAAGATAGCCTGCCCTGCTCTCTTCCCGTTGGAAATCTTCATTGCAATTGACCTTGAATATCTTGGCTGTGCTAACTATGCAGTGTATTAGTTATTCCTCCTGTGCAGTGAAATATTAGTTGAGGAAGGATAGAACAAAAATGAAATTTGAAGATATTCCTACAAATACATCATTGTAATGATTTGCCATCAAAGTTAAAAGCCAACTGATTTCATCATTTCCAGATGCAGTGAATTGAGAACTGTTACATCAATGTTTATGTAAGCAGAGCCTACAGACTTAGATTGTCAATTATTTTTTTTAAAAGCCAGATTCTGAGGGATATCACTTTTAAAAGAAAATCTGAAGAAAAAATATTCAGTTGGTATTTACATTCTTTTAGTTCTTCAAATGGCAAGCTAAGAGATATGAATAAAGCAGGTGCCCTCTCATTCACAGTTGCATAAGTGCTCATATTTTGATTCAATTTCTCTTGGAGCTTGAAGTCACAGATGTTTCTCTGGTTGTATTTTTAGCTTTTCCTTTTCTGTTATTTTCACTCTTTATATGACTGGGCCTCTGTTTTTTGGGCGTAGAATTCACTAAAATTGAAAGGGTCTTTTTCATAAAATGATATGTATTATTCAAGCAACATTGGACAAATGCTGTTACTTTCAAGTATGGAATGTGTTTGTATATCACCACATGTATAAATGAGAACTTCTTTGTTATTCAGAGGATGTATAATTGTAGTAGGAGTTGGATAAAAAGAGGTACTGAAGTTCAAGGCAAGCATATTTGATAAACAGTGAAGAGACGCCACCCCCCTTTTTTTTTTCTGCACAAACAGAAAAGCATAAACTGAAAGTCTATACTGGGAACAAATTGTACACAAGCAAATAACAAGATTCATGAATTAATTTACTTAACAACTAAAGTAAGATCTACTAGGTTTGTCCTACTCTTGCTTTAACCTATACAAGATGCTTTGGAAGAAGGTGAAAGCTGAAGTAATGCACATCTCCAATCCTGTAAATATGTTATATACTGAGGTGAGGGAGGTTCTACTGCTACAAACAGTTCCCACAAGCGGTTGTGTGTCATGTTAAACTGATGTGTGTAAACTATAATTCAGTCTCATGAACGTTTATATTCTTTCACATAAGTGTCAGGGGTAATTGTACTGAAATAATCTTGTGCTGGTACAATTTCAATCAAGGTGACACAGAGAATAATTAATTTCAGGATGAAAAAGATATGAAAGCTGTAGGAACATTTAATAGAAAACGTGACTGATATTGCTCCCACCTTGCCTGGGAATAAGGCCTTGTAAGAGCTAGGTTTTCATCAGACTTGCTTACTTTTTATACAAAACTTTTGTATTTGTTTCATATCCATCTCTGATTTAAGCACACGAAAGAATGATGGCTGCACCAGTGAGATGCACAGAATCCACAAGATCAGTACACAAGCCAGTATATTGGCACCAACATTATATTATGACTGATACTGCTGAACTGTTCACATTAAAAGAGGGTTGGACTTGAATGTATCGTATTGGTTGCAGGCTTGCATGTGTTTGTTTCGTTTTAATGAGTCCTTTCCCTTCGATGCAAAGAATTTCTCTGGCACTCTAATTTTGTATTTGAAGCTCCAGCACATGTGATGCTGTGAGAAATAACCTGTCTTGTTTTAGTCAGAACATATAGCACTAGTTCCTGATTTTGTGTGGTTTACACTTTATCCAATAGGACTAATAAAACAAGACAGTAACTGCAGTTTGGGGGTCTAACGGGGAATTTGTTCTCTCATTTCTTTCTCTCCTCCTTTTTTCCGAGCTGTTTGAGACCTGTTACAGTACAACCTCCACTTTAAACACAATGACCAATGTGAATGTAACCCTTACTTTGTTCTGACATCTTCCTGGGGAAGAGAATGGGAGAAGGGTAGTGTCCCGACTTCATAACTCTTGCCTGCCTTCCTCTACAACAAATGGCTGAGAAGAGTGAGGCAGCTAAGAGCAACTGGGCAGGATTTAGGCAGGGAAATGGGACGTTAGTGACTGAGGAAAGGGACAACAGGGAAAGCCTGGGCTGCACCAGGCTATGCATTTAGTGCAGAACTGGTAATAGTATTTATGTTGGTAATAGTGGTGTCCTTTTGGCTTGTGCATGTTTAGGAGCTCAGTAAACCAGATATCAATATCAGACAAAAAACCCAAACCACCCAACAAACCAGGACTCAGCTGAAACACTCTCCTAAGTAGTGACCTGCTTCTAACTATGCCCTCCTGCTTGAACTGGCTATAGAGTTTCTGTAAAGAACACATGCATCGTGAAGCACGTAGAGAATAGGGTTAGACTGAGAAACAAGCGTCATCGTGGCCTGACAAAACACAGGTGTAACAAATGTTGGCTGGCTTTTAGACATTTTGATGACCATGATCACACCAGAATCCCCTGTTGCCACGGTGCTTTGAATAAGATGAGAAAGGTTTTCTTCTACTTTTGGCCAAATTTCTCTTCCTTTCATGTACAACGGGTATTGACAGGGCTGTGTTTCATTAAATGGTGTGTACATCTGTACTTACATTTTGGGAGAGCCTAGAGAACTGTAATTTTTTTCATATTCACTCTCTTAACCCTGAAGAGCCAACAGATAAAATCACTTTATAGCACGGTTTTTGTTCTGTGAGGCTGCTACTTATTGCAGAGTACATACCATGAGAAGCTGTACTTTTTTAAATTGAAAAATTGCAGTTATTGTATCAATACATTTTTGTTATAGAGGCCAAAATACATATTTCTTGAATCTATTTTTCTCCTTTTTTTTTTTTTTTTTATTTTGAACCAGAATCTTTTCAGACAGAAATTTACGTGGAAGTAATTACCTGCATAAATGAGTGATATTTTGTAACCTGTGTTTTATGAGAATGCTATGTTCTTATCAAGGATCTGAAGGATTTGAAATTGTTTGTTCTCACACAGAAGTTTCATGGGAAAAAAACTTCAGATCAATTTAGAATCTAATGGAAAGAGCATCAGAAATAAGGGTACAGGAAAGCACGGATTCTTTTCCAATTATGCTTCAATGTTTAGATATTCATTACTTCAGCAAAATGCTTTTAAAAAAGCTCTGAGTATTGCAATAGACTGTTAAACAACATTATTGATTAGTTTTCAAAACAACCGCTATATATCATCAAATCAGTTGGTGGTTGCAGTTGCTTAAAAAAAAGAAAAAGTATATAACGATATATCCACTGACATCTGAGTGCTAGGTTTAATTCAATTTCTCGTGTTTCTGACCCATTAACCACTATTGAGAGCATATCGCGATACAGTCCGTGTTGTCACGTAGCCGGCAAGACTTGGGTTTGAGACAGGGGCTCTTTCCATCTGCCCTGGGGACGGGAGGCAGAAGAGGAGAGAGAGAGAGGCTGGGAATTACAATGCCTCATCTGCTCAGGTCATTCAGTGCCTTGCAAGTTTAATCAGGCTTTTTTCATCCTCCATTACACTCATTAGGTCTTGTTAGGTTAGTGCTCGATGTTGATCTGTATCTTGGTCAAGACAATTGTTGCTGATTAACTATAATTACCAGTAATGGTCCCAACCTGCTTTCAAGCAGGCTGTTGCTGTCATCTTGTCCAGGCCCCGGCTCTGTGATGAGCAGTCCAAACCTGCTAACCCTTTGCCTGTTTGCTGTTTGAACCAACAAGTTGCTTCTTGTGTGGGCTCATCCCCTCATCCTTGTACTTGCCACCTAGAAACATCCCAGCTCTGCTTCAGGTATGTAAAAATGCGAAACTAAAGAAAACAGGAATGACTGGTATGGGGAGGGGGACAGCAGAAGCGAAGAATTAAAAATAAAATACAAAATAGGACAAATAACTAAGTATTTCAAGCGCTGTGAAACTTAGTGTTAACAAAATAATTTAATGCTTTGTAGTCCAAAGTAATAAATAACAAACTAGTGACCGATCTCAAAATGTGTTCTTGTGTGAATAATATTTGTTCGAGTCGACTCTCCTACATATTTCCATCAGATTATTTTGGGAATAGCTGTCCTCAGGATCAGAGGATCAGACCTTTTATGTTGCAAATGTTGCTTAGGGCAATTTTTACTTGTGCATGGTTTTCTGGTTAGCCTTATGAAAGCCTCTGTACGCTTACACTTCACAAAGACCATAAATAATCATGAGTCGAGTCAGAATTTATAGTTAATTGTGGTATGAACGCCAAGGTCATGTAAATGTTTATGTTCTTAATTCATAGTTACAAATAATGCCTGCTAAATTTCCAGCTGACTTTAACTACAAATAATTTGGGGGATGAAACTGAGGTCTAGTTATTTATGCCTCTTTACTGCAGACATCAAAAGAACGATTATCTTAAAACAAAAACAAAAAAAAAAAGCATTAGCACAGTTTGGACATAAGTGTAGTGGTGAGTAATGCTACCCTAAGCAGCTAGCATAATGGGTACACTATCAAAACTGAGCATGTAGCCATGCTCATAAATCCCAGAAATTCAAGAGTGCACCTGATATTGCAGTTTTGGGTGCGCATTCAGTCATTGTACCTGGAAGGCAAATCCTCACAAAGAATCCTTTGGGCTAATACTCTCTTGTATTTGTGGACAAGCCTGTAATTGCACCTTCTGATAGCATTTCTCTCCTTGAGATGCACAGTGTGGCTGGTGTGTGTACTCCCTCAGCCAGCGCTGTAAGCTACAAAGAGCTCCAGCCTCAGAGATTAATTTCACATTGCTCTGTGCTTGGAGTAACTAACTCCAGGAGGGCAGGGTGGTGGGACAAACGAATGTGATCACAGAACTGCCAGGCAGAACCTGTTTCGTGTTCCAGCCCGAGGTGTGAAGGCAGAGTGCGTGAACGGCTGTGTACCTGTCAGATCTCATAGGGACAAGACCTGGAAATACTGGAGTTTGATACAGATTGTAGCAGCTCCTTTATGTGTACCTGGAGGTACGTCCAGGACTGTGGGCTCAGTGTGATCTTCCAAGGAATAACTTAAGGCAAGAAATTTGAGGAGACAGGAAGTAGTCCCAATATTCATGTATTTACTCAACATGTATCTTAAATAAAAATTGTCCTTGAAGATATAAGAAAGCCATTTTAGTTGCAAAGTTAAACACTTGACTGTTGCATCTGTTCCTCTAGCATTAATTGCACTGGGAGGTGCTCTCACTCAAAGCACTGAATGAGGCAAGGAAAATAAATAGTCTCATGTAATTAAAGACTATATAGTAGTTTATATATCTATATGAAATATCAGAGGTAGAATTTACTGGAATTTCTAAATGTGGCATTTTCTTACATTCAAATACTCGATTTTGCATTCTAAGTTATTATTTTCTAGTACGTGCAGCATTCACCATGCTATATATTTAAAGAAAGGAAAAATAAGTTCTTTTTGCTGCTTTAGCAGTCTTAAATATGGGTACAATTTGACTGAAGTTTCTAAGTGGCCTAATTTTATTGATACCAGCATACATCTATATACACACAGAGGAGCTGCCATTTTTAAAGGTGACTGTGTTCCTACCATAAGAATGCCTCTTTTATTTTTCATTGTGTGGCAAGAGGTAATGGCAATCCATACTGGTTTACAGCTGCTTTATGTCTCTGCAAGAGATATGTATCTTTGAATGCAGAAAAATACAAGAAGTATGATTGCTTTTTAAAATAAACATCTGCAAAAAAATCACTTTTCTCTAGCAGATATAGTGCATGCAGTGGGTCTGATAAATTAGAATAACACCCATTATTTACTCAATCCTGGGATGAGCTAGACAGCTTTCTTTTACATAGTTTTCCTTGAAACACGTGCATCTCAGATTTCATCATAAAACAATCTCTTATACAAGCTAAGGAACCTTCAATGTATATTAGACACAAGGCTTATCCATGTTTATGTACTGTAGTCATACTTGTGTAAAGAAATACTGCATAAATGTATATATTCCACTTCCAGTAATATTTATAGTCCTAATGCATATGTACTTTCAGAATCTGCACATTTATATATTTATATATTTGTGTATGATGTGTGTTTTACAGATGCAGATGTAAAATGCACTACATGCTCTAGTAGTTTAATTTTTCTGCATAGTGCTTTAATTTCCTACTGAAGTGAATATTCAGCCTGTAAATTTAAGTCAATTTCTAGGAAAAAAAATTATAAAATTTAGCCTAAAGGAATAAATGGACACAATAAATAGTAAATACATTTACATTGTGACTGCCAAATTACAGTTCATCAAGACTAGCCCATATTTTTTTTAAATATTGGCAAAAGCATTAAAGAGTATTCTTTTATATGCATATATATGCATGTGGGTATATATAAGGTGTATAGATATGTATATATATAAAAAAATACTATTGTAGGTTTTTTCATCCCGAAATCACTAACTCTCTTTGCAGTTTATGGAAGGAAATGGAGGTTGTTAGCCAGGAAATCACATCCCAGAAAGATCACGTTCTTGTGATAATTTATCACGGAAAAAGCTATGTCTTTGAATAGAGATGTAAAGCTGTGGTCTTGCAGTTTGTGGTCAATGAAGATGCCTGGGTTTTTTTTTTTTTTGCTATCTCTTGCAAGAAAAGGGTTATTAGCCCCTGAAGTCTTGGTTACATTCCAGTTTTAATAACTATTTTGCCTACATAATTCCCACTGTAGCTTCAGGTGGATCGTGGAATTTTCTTCACTTCCTGTCATAAACTATTCTGTGGCATTGCTGTGCACTGTGAAACAGCTGCAGTTCTCCTCTGCTACCGTTCTGTGCTTCTCCCCAAACTTCTGACCCTCTTTATTTAATCTTACATCATCTTTTGTTGAGTTTGTACTGGTATTTCAAACAGCACTTATTACAAACCATTACCAAATGGGAGTTATTACAAAAGCTTGATGTGCTATTTTCCAGTTGCATCTTTTAGATCTGCTTGACAATCTACACATGGCCTATCAAGGACTTCAAAAAATATTGAAAGGAAACAATACAGATTTTAGGGGCTCTTGCTTCCTATGTGAGTCTCATCCATTAGTGATAAATGGGAATTAAACAGCAATTAAATGCATTTCGGACAGGCTGCACACATGTAATGTTATTAGCACTTTTCTGGAATATGGAGGATGTAACTCTCTTGCAGAAGCTGAGGCGGCAGGGTGAAAGGAGGATGCTAGCTGATTTTTTTTCTTCTTTTTTTCCCCTCTTCTCCAGCCCAATGAAATAATTTTTTACTGGAATTTTAGTGCTTATTATTCACACTTTTTTTCCAGTAATTTATTATTTGATTGAATTGATGTTTTTTATACTTTTTACTATCCATTTCATCTGATCTTCTCACTTCTTGGTTTTATTTAATAGCCAAAGCAGTATCTTTTTCTGTTTAGGACTGATTGACAGTGGAATACTCCGGTGAAGCGTTACAGAGTCAAACCACAGGCCGAGACACTGTACAGACTGTACATCCTCAGAGTTTGCCAGCAGACTGTTCCTTACAAAATATTACCAAGTCTGACTATGAATTCTGGAATAACGCTTTCTTGGCTATTTGTAAAGACAATGTGGAGTATAGTTAGTAGGTTTACATTTCTTGCCAGAAAACCGTAATCCAATGCTTGCGTCGATACATGAAAAACTTTTGTTATGATTATTTGCTGACAGTTGCTGTGCATGTGAGAAGTGTGTGCTTTCATTCATCAGCACACTTTGTGCTTGTGCATCCTTTGGGCCTCGTTGCTCTCAATTTGATGAAGTAGGGAGGACTGGAAGTCGTAGCACCTTCCAGCGATCATTTCCTTGCAGCAGCAGCATGTGGGTGCTGCTTCATGGGTGGTCTCCTTGCTTGTCCTTCCTGACAAAACAGCACCTATGCAAATTGTACCTGCAGGAGATAGGAATCGCATAACCATCCTCTGGATAAAAATTGAATGGATTCAGCCGGTAGCTCATTTTGCAGGGGGCAGTGCACTGGGGTAACAGGCTTGGTTGATGCTCCAGCCAGGACCTTGCTGTGCCTCCAGAATGGGGTAGCAGCAGTTGCGAGCCCCTTTCTTACATGGTAGCTCACAGATTGCAAGGCGTGCCCATTTGTTTGCAAGTTTTTTTCCATACAGGTTATTTAGCATTAATTTGACTTCATGTCTTTTTAAAGCTCTGCAGAGATGGAAAGCTCTGTAAACCTGTAATTATTTCTACTAGTAGTGCTGCTGTATGTTATAAAAAATCTGCAAAATGGACTAAACCAAACTACATACAAAAAGTGAACAAACTTGAATTACATGTCAAGAGCTTTCATTTCCTTCTTGTTATCCCTACGTAAATACTATTGAGACTGGGGTTTAGCCATCATTTTGAAGGACTCCTCATTGCTGCCATTTGACACTGCAAATAAGTTGCAAATTAGTAATTTGTCTTGTTAAAAAAAAAAAAAAAAAAAAATTGGTAAAAACGAAGATAGCACAAGAGCAACCCTGTGGAAAATGTATTACTCCACCTCTTTGACCTCAGTAGCAGTGGGATTGAGTTCAATGGAAAACAATCCCATCCTCTTCCCTTGGCAGTAGGTTATATTTAAATATTTATCTTCTTCTGAAATGGTAGACTTCATATTTCCATCAATTTTGTTGTGGTGATTTTGTTTCCAGGCTATGTTTGGGGCACTTTATTATTTTCTTTGTTGTACCCCCATGCATACTTGGGGGTGTTGTTGACCACACCTGGATTATTGTGTCCAGTTCTGGGCCCCTCACTTCCAGAAGGACAGGGAACTGCTGGAAGAAGTCTAGTGCAGGGCCACAAAGATGATTAAAGGAATGGAGCATCTCCTGTGTGGGGAAAGACTGAGGGAGCTGGGTTTCTTTAGCTTGCAGGAGACTGAGGGGTGACCTCATTAATGGTTATAAATATATAAAGGATGAGTGTCAGGAGGATGGAGCCAGGCTCTTCTTGGTGACAACCAGTGTTAGAGCAAGAGGTAATGGGCTCAAACCAGAATACAAGAGGTTCCACTTAAATATGAGAAGAAACTTCTTCTCAGTGAGGGTGACAGACACTGGACCAGGCTGCCCAGGGAGGTTGTGGAGTCTCCTTCTCTGCAGACATTCAAACCCACCTGGACACCATCCTGTGTAACCTCATCTGGGTGTTCCTGCTCTGGCAGGGGGATTGGACCGGATGATCTTTTGAGGTCCCTTCTGCTCCCTGACATTCTGTGATTTTGTGATTCTGTGAATAAGCGTAGGGTGCTCCTAAACGCCCAGCCCGGCCTTGCGCGCTGGAGTTGAAGGCAGGAGCCACCGCGGGGGTGGCGGCCGCTTGCTCCCCGTCCCCTCGGCAGAGCCCACGGGCCGGCATTCCGCGAGCGGGTGCTGCCATCTAGTGCCCCGGCTGGGGCTGCGCCCCCGCGGGCGCCGCCGCTCCGGAGCCGGCGGCCGCAAATCGCCCCTGGGTCGCTGGGCAGCGGCCGCGGACACACCCCGCGCGCACCTGTGGGCGCGGCCCTAACGGCCACCTGAGCGCCAACCGTCACTAACGGTCGCCAACGGCCGCGCGCGTCCCCCGCCGCCGCTTGAAACGTCCCCTCCGGGTGACTTGCGAGCGGGGAAAGCGGCGTTTCCTTGGCCGTGAAGGCGAAAGAGAGGATGTGCTGGTCAGGAGCGGCCCCTCGCCACGGGGCTACCGAAAAGTCCGCGGTGAAGGGTTGTCCTCCCTGTGAAAGTGCGAAACCTCCAGGTTCTGTTAATTACTTGTTTTATTTTGATAGCGTGGTCTTGTTTAATTTGCGTGTTGGCTTTATATATTGTAGGGTGCTTTTGATTTTTAAAGCTTTTTGGCGAGGAGTATCAATCCAACGCTTGGGTGTTTTTAATAACAAAAATAGGTTTAGAAAACGTGGAGTAAATAGACGCGTTTTGTAACTTGCTTTTTAAAGCGGGGAAGTGGGTTTCGGTTTTAGCGTGGTTTACAAACTTTGCTGTAGTTTTCCTGAGCCAGACCCTGAACAAGGCTGCTTCTAGCAGTGACAACCATAAAATAAATATAATCAAATCAGAAAGAGAAATATTTTCCCTGTAGTCAAAGTGAGTGACATACATAAAGGTAACTATGAAAACTAAATAATTTCGGCATTAGTTTAGCATAACTTAAGAATGTGGGTCTTAACCCAAGAAATAACTATATGCTAGTTTTTACACATAAGTAATTAACATAACACTATCTAGTGATGAAGCTGTAAGGATGCTTAACTTTAGGGTGCTGCATCTTAATTTTGCACTAATGCTTTTGTCTGGCTGAGGGCCTCTGATCGCCATGGACAGGCTTAAAAATAGAAGTCTTACATCCATGCAGCAGCAGTCTTCTCTAATATCCCTCTCTTCAGGGTCTCCAATGAGAATAGAGAGTTTTGCCCTTAATAGTTAAAGCAAAAAAAAATCTCATCATAAACACTTCAGTACAATTTTCTCCCTTTTATAAAATTGGATTTTGAAGCTGGGAAATATGTGACACTTTGAAATACCTTGTGGCATGGCTTTTTGAGGGTTGAGAAACCAGTTTCAAGAGGCTCTGCTAAGTATTTCTCTTTAAATTTGAAATCCAGTGTGGGATGTTTTTGTGAAACTTCAGGAACAATACTCTGATCTCATCTTGATCTCTTTCCTTTCCAGCTTGCATACTGGGGAGCGGATAGATGAGAAACCAGTGGAAGATTTTGGAGAGAAGAAACATCACCTGGGGTAAGTGAGGGGCAATGCTGGGGGAAGGCTGAAGTGAGTCAGCATGACACAGATGTGTCCACTTGGAAACCACAGCAAGATCTTCCTACTGCACTGTGTGAACCTCTTAAAAGCAAAATCCAGACAGAGTCTGTCTCTCTATAAATCTTTCCCCTCTTTCCATTACTAGTTGAGTATTGTTGGCTTTAAGCCACCTGATTTTACAATGATTTATTAACTGCTATGCATTATATATGAGATTCAGGTTTACTGAAGAGTTACCCTTATGGTCAACATTGCATACAAATCAGCTACTGTTAGAGAGGTTTACTGCGTCTTTTTATGTGGCTAGAAGTTTTGTTAGGTAGTGTTAGAATTTGTGACTTGTAAAACAATACAAAAAAATCCTCATCTGTATTTCATGTAGTGCATGTATTACACAGAGTGCATCATATAGTCGTTGTAGACTTACAATTATCCCTAAGAAATCTGAGTACTTGGCAGGAGCCGGGAGGGAGGACACACAGACTGATTTTTCCCAAAGTTCCTAATAAATGTGTAAAGAAATCAGTGTTCTGTACCAAAAGAGGAACACGTGAATGAATGAAATGGGGAGTAAAATGTTCTTCTGTGTGGAAATATGACTTGCTAAAGTATCTGTGATTTAAATGATAATATGGCATGCTTAAGAGATGCTGCTTCCTGAAGAAGTTGTGTTGTTATGCATTGCTTACTGTTATTTCTCACATTACTTGGTGGAAGCTCTGCAGGAGAGTCTGGCCTTTAGTCATACCCTTGTCTGTGATTATTCCAGTGATGACCATTGTCTCTGTTTCAACACTGAGTATTGCTTTATGGCATCTTTACTTTACATTTTCTACATGCAGATGAGATGTGCTCTAAAGATGTGTAAATAAACGTAGAAACAGAGGAAAAAATAATAAAGTTGATTTTAAACTGACTATAAAACAATTTAAAAATGTGACCCTGTTTCAATAGTTTAGGAATTTTGTGAAAAGGATGGGAGGAAGGGCAGGAGAAGGAGGTTATGCCTTATTAAATAAAATAATATAGCAAGTTGCAGAGTCAAAAATGACCATAGGGATGTCAAAAGGACGCGGAGAGGATAAAAGGTGGAATACAGGGTTTCACCACATCTGAAATTAGGCTGTTGTATTCAAACCATAAGCATTGCTGTCTGCTTCAGACTGGCATGTGTTATGAAGTGATTGTGAAGAAAGGAGTTATTTTTAGGTAAAAGTATTGTGTACTAAACTAGAGTTAAGCACGTATTTCTAATTTTATTTCCTTGTTAAATATATTATACTTGCAACAGACTACAGAAATGTTCATAGACATTATCTGGTTTGCTGGTGTGGAGTTTTTTGTTGTTTAGTTTTGTTTTTTGGGGGGTGAGGGGGCTGTTTGTTTGGTTTGGTTTTGTTTTTTCCCATATATTACATTCTATTATTTTAATTTATGTAGCAGAGGGAAAAAATGGAAATAATTAGTATCCTGAATTAACTTTTTACCCGATTATATTGCAAATTTAGTCACCATTCCTAGAAGGCAGTTTATAGAGAACCATGTTATGAGAATACGACAGGAAAATGATTCTTACTTCTCAGGATATTAATTTAGTATTGTTTCATGTGTTCCAGATACGGATAGTCTGAAAGCTTTAGGCAACATATAACTAACTCTCCTATGACTATTTACTCATGATCGTACTATTTAATTTTGTTTTGTTCTTTTTTCACAAAAGAATGAAACAGTCTGTTGGAAAACTTCATGAGGGCATGTTGTCCCTTCAAAGATACTTAACTAGATAGAGATCACCAGATAAAATGTCAGATTACCTTTTCAGACTTGTTTTGAGTTGTTTTACTTAGGATATTTTATAAATAATGCAAGTGTCTACAATCAAAACACATTTAAACGTATATTACCAGTACTGTCTTCAGAAGCATGGTTTATTTTATATATAGGTGAAATTGAAGCTATTTAAAAATAATTGAGTTTGTCTAAATGCAGGGCTAATGTTGAAACACATTTTGTTTCTCTCTCATTGACGCTTGGAACTGGCCCAAAGTCCTCTATCCTTGGCAAAGCAGACACTGTCCTACAGACAAAAACTTAATTAAACTGAGTGCTACCTGTGGCAAGGACATATAGAAATTCACAGAGTTCAAGCAACCAAAACAAAGCATTGGTTTTAAGCTTTCAGATTTGTTCTCGATAACACACTGCACAGTGGTTTTTCTGATGTTCTTTGTGGAGTTTTCTTTGAGAACAGTGGTCTTATAAGAAGCCAAAAAATGAGGCAATGTTTAACGATAGCAAATATCCCCATTGTATGTCACTGTTTCTGCTTCTTTTCCATGTGTTCTGTAAACTAATACACTCTCTAAGGGAAAACTGGTGAAGAGAAATCAGATAAATAAAAATGAAACATTAGCAGATGACTAGGATGATGTTATTAGCCACTGGAATGATACGGCTTGATGAAATCACAGCACTGAGGCAATGTTTTGACTGACTTTTTCAGCTTCCTGTGTGAGTGATACAGCAAAAATTTCATGGCTTCTTACATTGGCATTTCAAATGCTCCTTGTCAAAGTTAGCAAAAACATAGCATTCTATTGTGCCCTTGCCATTTGAGTATAAAAGGCAAAGCAACTCACTAGTTCATCTCTAATCTGCTTGCAATCCTCATCAACTCACTTGTATCTTTTTCTACTTTATCAGTGCTAAAGAGTAGAAAATTATCCCCACTGAAATATACTAAAAAGAACATTTTGAGGACTACTCTAATATTATGAAAACCCTACTATCTGTGCTGTGAGGAGTGAAATATATATCTGAATTTCTTGATTGCATTATACAGTTATTAGTGTGTTATTGACTGAACAGGGCAAAAAATGAATGAATGGGTAAATATTGTGATATTGATATGTATCTGATTATACTTACTTTGAGTATACAGTTTTCAGCTCAGAACATTATCGTGTAGCGCTCCAAGATAATCTGAAGACATGGTGCTTTTTTTAGGGCAAAGATATTGGCATCTGATATGGTGATCTTGTGCCATGTTGTCATGAGAGAGGCTACTATGTAGCAACAGTTCAATATCATCCTTTGGACTTTTCTGATAGACCGCTTAACTATCTCAGCTTTTCCAGTGATCATCTCATTTATCTAGGATTATTGCAGTGAATTTACTGTTTGGTTTTCTTCCAGAACTGAAATGTCAAGTCCGGTGTCACGTATGCAGTAGCTTTGTGCTGTGAGAGCTCAACAGATCCACCAAAAGCTGCTAGTAGTTGATCTTTGGATAGAGCTAGAAATAAATAAATCCTCTTTAGCAGATCAATATTCATCCCATTTAATGCTTGATGTGAAACTTGTGGATTTGAAGTAGCAATGCTGATGTACAGCTAATCGTTGAAATGGGCATTAGGGCTTTTATAGCATGGCAACATATTGTCAGACAGGAAGGCGGAAAGTGTTGAGTGCATCCTAAGGGGGAAAAAAACTCTCTAACAATATGTAATTTAATGCACATTTGTAATCCGCACAGTGTCCTACATTGCAATGATTTGCTAGGTTACAAACTAATACTGTACATCCAGTGTTTACTCCAGGGGTTTACTTAGTAAAGCAGATGACTCCCCCGTCAGTGAATCTTTCAGAGTCTAAATATATCACCCAATCAGATTTCGAGACATAATTTTCATCTTTAGTACTCTTCTCGCAACTAGTCACATATCTATCCAACTATATGGCAAGTGCATGGAATGTGCACTTCCTATGGTACAGAATATATACGTATATATATACAGTACCAAACGTGTATACATTTGTGTAGGTATGTATTACCTACTTATTAAATTTCTGTGTAGAATTTGTATTGTGCATATTTCAGAGAAATGGAGAATTGGCAAAAAAGTTCTGGGACAGTTTAAGAGCACATTTGAAAAAGCTTTCTGGGTTGTTTTTTTTTGGGGGGTGGGAGCTTTCTTGTTTGCTTGTTTGGATTTTCTTGTTTGCTTTTTAAGGTGTGATTTAAGGATTTTTTTTCTCTCTCTCTCTCTTTGGTCAGCTGTAGTAATTAAATACTTAAGGCCTTTACCTTCTTTCTTAAAATGAATAAATAAAAGTCTTGGTAAGTGGTTAATAATACTAGAGCAGATAAAGATAGTGCTGGCAAACATGAAGAAAGTTGAGGGTTGAATTTTCTTCTGTGCCAAAACTATGCTCTGATCTTCATTGTCTTTGTGTCACTGTAAATAACTTTGTAATATTTTGCCACAGTATGCCCTGGCGTTCAGATTCAGCTGCAGAGTTTCCAGAAACTGTCCTAGCTAGTATATACCTTCTTTAAACAAAATGGTGGACTGTTAGTGTAAGGTCATGCAAGCAAAATGAGCCTTTCTGGCAGACCTCAGTCCTTTGGCAATTTCTCTTTCATCAGGCAGAAAGACTTCCACAAAGTTGAAAAGTCTCGTTATCTTTAAAGGTGAAGCAATTAAAGTAGTTGTTTCATACGTAAGAGATACCAGTATCAAACACACATTTATGAATACTGTACAACAGGATAGAATACATTTGTATCATACTTTTTTGCTATTATCATTAGCTGGTTTGCTAAGGAGTATTTTCATCTTAAAACTACAAGAAACATATAGGGAAATATCTGCTGATGCAATGTCTAGTGAACTTCTACCCTCTGAAGACAAGGGCATTAGAACTGTTACCTTTCATTATAACAGCAAATCTGTATTGCTTTTAGTAAGTCTTCCTGCACAACTTTGGCTTGTGGTGGCTCCAAGTTTTGCAGAAAAGGGTATGGGAGACAGTGGGAAGGATTAAGTTTATCTACCAAACAGTAAATCACTGGGAAGGAAAGAAATGTCTAGTTGTGTTTCATGCCATAGAAGGGAGATGGTTTGGAGGGCATAGATAGTGACAACAGTGGGAACTTTCTGGGTTGCTCTGTCCTCTGTCAGTGAGGGTTAAATAGTCTGGTTGGTATTCTTCTTCTAATCTTGCTTCAGTGACCATGACAAAAAGTGGTATGGACAATGGGCATTTACTGTGTTGTGAGGAAGAAATGCTGATCAGGTTTTCTTATATTCACCTGTCTATTTTTTCTGCTACCTTCTTGTATTACTTGCAGCAATATTATGTGTTCCCAGTTCTTAGGAAAATGTAATAAAAATTAAAGTCATTCTATTTATAAACACTTCTGTAATCATAAAAAAAATTCAGACCATGGCAAGAATAACTATTTTCCTTCTTATAATTAAAACCAAAAGAGATCAAGAAAGCATACATCTGCTTTTCCCAAAGAATAATGAAGGAAGAACTACACTCCCATGGAAGGTAGAGGGAATGTTCTGGGCCTCAAATACCTCATTGAGGAAGCAGAAGCATGTCTTGGCATACTATTAAAAATAATATCCCTCAAACAAACAAAACTCTCCTACCTTTATCATTGACACACTATATATTGATACAAAGGGACATGTACAACTTATTAGCAGTTGTGTGTGGAAACGTATGGTCTGGCCCATGCTCTCTTTATGTAGTGGGAGAGAAAAGCAGGATAGTAGACAGGGATGCTGTTATAAAAGCTTACATTGACATCCCATGGACATTAATGACTTCTGAGGCACTGTGTTGCTTTCTGTATTGCTTTTATTAGCTGTGTTGTGGGAAGAGTTGCCACATCAGTGCACCTGAGTAGATCATAAATCCAGAGAGATATCTGCTGGCCTCTCCATTATAAGAGGATGCTTTGAAGGAGTGGTTACAAAGTGATGTTCATTTGATCGCTTCTATGTAAGGCCTACTCACCCAAACACAGCATGTGATCTATAGAGGTAGTAGTCTGCCAAACACTTTTTAAGGCTTTGTATTTGTCAGTTATGACAGTACGAAGTTAAAATAGGGGACAAGATAGACATATAGGTTCACATAGCACTCCTTACACTGCTGCCCATGTGTACAGGTGATGAGTCCTCTGAATTAGCTGAAATTTGCAAACATGAAGCTCTCCATTGCGTGTAAGAGATGGACAACCTGGTCCTAGACACTTTAATCTGTTCTTAAGTATGTTCTTATTAAATGTGGTACTCAAATCTATTAGTCGTTACTTCTGTATTTAAATACATACTGTGAAGAACCATACTTTTTTAATAACTTACTGATTATTTTAACTGAGAAATAAAAAATAGTTCTCTTGGTTTATTTTATGAATTTCTAAATCAACTCTTGCTCATAAGGAAAAATAACCAAACCCCAGCCTTGCTGCAGCGAAGTTGTTTTAGCCGGGATGATACAAACCCTTCAGTTTCTTCCCGGTGCTGTGAAGAGGTTGGGGTTTCTCACTATTGAGGACTCAAACCTGATCCTAGAGAAGACCCTTACACTGTATCACGAAGCCAAGGAATAACTAGGATTCTGCACCGTTGTTTTGGTTCGGGGTTTGTTTGGGGGGGGTTGGTTGGTTGTTTTTTCTTGGGGGGGAGGGCGAGGAAGGGGGGTGTTTTGTTTGTTTGTTTTAATAAGATCCTTTGAAGTTCAACCTGTATAGCAAATGTTTTGTTTTAAATGTTTCTTGCTGAATTTTTGTGGGGTGGTGTTTTTTTTTCATTCCGCTTTCAGAGCGCATACATAGGCGCGTTCAGGCAGGAAGTGCAGCCTGAAAGGCTGGGCCAAATCCAGAGGGATTAGTTACAGCAAAAGGCTGCTCTGTGATCCTGAGTTACTTTCTTAGCAGAATGGCAGAAAAAGAAAACACACACATTCTTGTGTGTGTCCAGATCCTTATGCAAACCAAATCCAGCAGACAGATGGAAAATTAAATCACCATGATAAGTCGTATAGGAACATTCTTGTCAACATAAATGCTGATAGTGTTGTCTTTTTGGGTTTTGAAAAGCAGGTGATTTTTATGAAACCAAGTTTCTGTAAACTATACTTTTCAATGACAGCAGATCATTTTTTTTTTCTACTCTGGCTTCGGAAAGGCTTTATGCTTGAAGGGGAAATGAATGCTTTTTGCTTAAGGTAGAAGTTCAAGGGTAAGTTTCCACATACTTGAAGGTGTGTTGCAAACGGAGAAAATGTTGTGGGTTTTTTTAAATTTTATTTTTAATTTATTGTGCTTTATTTTGCCTAGTGGCCAGTGAAAGAAATCTGTTGAAAATTCAAAGCACATCTGCTATGTAAATACTTGTATAAAAATACCATATATTTGTCTCAAATAATTATCTCATATTCAGAGATCTAATATTGAGGCCAACAGACTGAGTTGACACAGAGTAGCAGAAAAGAGAATTTGTGATATGCTGGAATCGTGTCAAAAGCCTATTTCCCCTCCTCCTCCTTCGCAAAAGATAAATGGCAAAGGAGTGTTTCGTTTCGTTTTCTCCTTTTATACTTGTGAAAACGAAAAGAACAGCAGAGGGAGCCCCTGCATGGCTTAAATCGCTTGGCGTAAAGAAAACAGAGCAAGTGATTTCACATGGTGCCAAATATTTGCCGCCCTCTTTTGAGCCTTCTCCGTAAGGCAGCAGTTGCTGAAGGCTGGTCCGGGAGCAGACGTCCCCAAAATTCCTCCCTTCAGCAACAGGGCTCGACCTGCAAAATGCTCTTGTGGATAACTAGACTATTTGTTTAATTAGTCTTCCAATCAGATTTGAATGTGTGGTATACGTTAATTACAAAGTAAGTATTTATCATGCACACACACACATATATATATATATATATATATATATATATGTATGTATGTATGTATATAAAATGTTCTAAGAAAATATTTACCTGATGTATAACAGTACACAGAATCCTGTCTCAGGCATCTGTCTTGTGTCAGCATCATTTGCAGAGTCATTGAATATTTTCTACCAATGTTGTGTTGTACTGTATTCTCACAAGCAGTTTAAACCCAAATATGCTGTTTGCTTCACCATTGGATAATTTTTTGTAAGCCTTTGACTGAACATGACAAATGGTACTAATGCAAACTTGAGAAGCAGATCTGGAGACAAAATATCCCAAAGTTTCAGTCTTTAAAGATGTGCTGGAACAGCCTGATTATTTTAATTTTAGTTTGTAGAAAAATAAAGTGTGCTGTTCAAGAGAGTACAAAACACTTTATTTGCAACTGGTCAATTATTTGTTGCCAAAGCTTTTCTATTGCAGAATGACTCATCAATCTGTATACTCTCATCTGAATTTATTTTGAGATGGAGTATTTCAAGTTCATAATAGGCCTTCTGGTTAGAGTTGGATACCTCAGAATATGAAGTTATTTAGAGAGGTTCTCATTTGTCTATAAGAGTAACAAAATCTGAATGTGCCAACAAATACCACTGGACTATTAGTTTGGTCTTTATTCTTTGTTTCGAAGGACTTGATCTCATCTTCTTGTGGTTTTCTCAGTGAAAAATCATATGCAATCAGCCATCCTTATTTCCTCCCTATTAAGAAGAGTGAAAAACATGGGTGTCTCAAAGGCTGTGAAAGAGTTAGAATCAGAGTACGATGTGGTTCCCATGCTTGTACCTGTGTTTATTAATAGTACCTGTTTGGACAGAAATATAGGAGAATGTTTTGTGTGTACAGGTGAGCTTGTTATTCATACAGAGGACTATGCCTGTCAAATCAGTTTCCAGGCCATTCCCTACAGGCAGGTGCATTCCACCACCGAGGTCCATAAGCATTGCTGCATCTTTCCTTTTAACAATTTTCATTGCTCTGTGCAGCATTTGTCAGGAGCAGAGGTTACTAGTGCACTGCTTATACTGCTTTTTCACTGTGACCTGTCTGAGTTAGCCAGTCTTGAAATCTGTCTTTTATTTCTCTTTTGTGTTTTTGTTGGTGGGAGATTTATTTCTATCCTGTACTTGCTGTCATCATTTTATACAGGCTCTTGTTAGTCATTGTGTTTTTCATTTCCAGCCTTGGGTCAATTTAAGTCTTGTGGCTTTAAATCCTCCTTCTGTCAAATGTAAGAATGTTCGCCTCTATATCCATACTGAAACTGCAATTACATCAGTTGAATTGTGTAGTAATGTAATCAGCATTGGCTAGAGACAGATCTGCCAACTGGCCTTATTTTTCTTGTAACACTACCTGCTTAATTTGATGTTGTTTTAGTCACTTATAACTTCTTTCCTTCAGATGGATTTAGTTGTAGAAATTTACTGTGAGGGTCCAAAACCGTCTGCTACACTTTACTTTTCTATCAGTCATTTGTTGCCTGAATGATGCATTAAGAGCTGATTCCCAAATTGAAGCTGAAGGTCCATTTTGGAGTTGTATTTAATGCAAAGACCTATACCTTCAGCAGGTTTTGGACTGAACCTATCTGAACTTTTCGCTGTGCTGTTTAGACACCTGGCAGGTCAAAGCAGTGTAAGTCTCAACTGTGCCATGTAATGAAGCAGTCAGTCCCCGTGTATCTACGCTACACAGCGATGTGTCTTGTAGAGATCTAAATAAATAGGTTTCTGTGTAATGGTTTGTTATCCAGCACTAGTTCAGGTCTCAGATGTGCTACAGCTATGCTAATTTTCACGAAACCTAATTAACCATGCTTTCCTCCCATCAGCAGCCGGGAGCAAACCCACATAGAGATCTTGTGTTGGTTTTGTACAAGTGTAAGATGATAGGGATTTGTGCACGCGCTTAGCTTTTGGGATATGTGCAGTCCCGCTGAAGCTAGTAGAACTGTTCATGTGTTTAACTTTAAACATCTTTGAAAGATCAGATCCCTGGTGGCCAATTCTGTTTCTGATGAACAAGCAGAAATAAAATCCAGCCTCCAAGCAGAGCTGCAGGACTAGTTGGAAGAAAAAAAACGCATATTTTTTTCACTAAAGTAGGTAGCCCTTTTATGCTTAGAGTAAAAAACCTAGCTTTTGTGCAGACCAGATTTTTTTAGTAGGATTTAATATGAAGTTAATGTACAGAACATTATTTCTACTTATAAGTAGAAATATTAAATAAAGTTGCAAATCCTGAAAGAAACTTCTCAACCATCTGGTGTAATTTCTGCAGCCTTGTCAATCAACTCATTCTGTCTTTGGAAGAACTGAGGAGACTAGGAGGAAAAGCCCAGGAATGCATCTAATACATTTTCATCTTTCATAAGACAGAAGTAAAAGAAAGTTTGTTTCCAGTAGTGTATTTCCTCACAGTTAATTCCTTTTTGTCTTGTAAATTTTGACTGTGTTCTAGATTAACTTCATGGTGCTGAATGCCCTTTATTTCGTGGTGTCATCTGTTTGTAATACCCAGTTCAATTTCTGTGTGAATTTGGCACTCATCAGTAATTCATTCATTCTATGAACTTGCATGTAAAATTCCTCTGATTTATCACAAAACGTGTATGTGTGTATGAAGATCTCCTGCAAACAGACCCATCTGTTCAAAAGGTCACTTACAAAACTTGCTTATTTCAGCAACAGTGGCATATCTTTTCATGAGGTACATTTAGACTTCAAAATATCAATTATGCAAGTTAGTAAGAGAAGCATATTAACTTAATATGTCATCACCTTAATAACAGATATTTTCTTTTTAGATTTCCTAAAACTGCTATTTTTTTTTAATGTTAAAAAATGTCAGATGTAAGATTTTTTTACCACAATTTAAATACTATTGGACAGGTTATACTAACCCTCAGTTGAAAAAAATTATTTATTGTTTGTCATTCCTCTTTAAACTGTGAGAAATTGCTATACTCGAATGAAAGTCTTAGTGTTTTGGTGCTAACATTTCTTTGCCATTTGATGACAGAATGGTATGCTTCAATGCAGAATGTACTATAAAACACCTCCAGTGTTAAAATTAACATTTTTCTGATCACTTGCCATATAAACAATATCCTGATAATGGCTCAATAAATATGACTCATGACCATATATGTTCTTCATTTCCTGAACTGAAAGCTTTACAGTTTGCACATGTGCCTCATCTGACCATAATGAATAAGTGTACAAAATGCTAACATCCTAGCTCAAGAGTAACATGGAAATGAAGTGTTCTAGCTACTGACTGTAGAAGTATGCCTATCATTCCACGTCTTGTCTTGTTATCTTTATATGAATATATTTCTAAACTGTGTATAATGTATATATGTTCATAGTTGTCTCTTGAGGATAGCAAAACAGTTACTTGTATTGATACATCTGACATACACGCACTGGGAAAACGCAAGGTTTTTCAGACACCGTAGCAGGGAAAATATTACTTCCCTTACTATGTTTTCCTCTATGAAGAATGAGTGTGTGGAGTTCGTATTTCTCTCCCACTATGTTCCACAGTCAAAATACCAAGTTCATAAGTGAACTAACTGTTAGTCTTAGGGGTTCAGCAATTTGGCACTCAGCCTGTTTTTCTGTCCCATAATATCTCTAATAATAATGATTCAGGAAGGCAAATTGTCTTTGCTTGAGTCTGCACAACCTTCATTTTTTGTGCATCCACCCTGTCAGGGTCCACTTCTCTGCTACTGTGGATGGCAAAGGAGATACAGTCCAAAGAAAAGCACAGCTGTCTGAATACCCATCAGCTCTTCAGCTTTCAGGAACTAAGAAGTGATACATCAGAGGAATTCCTGGAGCAACAGTTCTAGTCATAGTGTGGCACAAGGAATCCCTGTAAGGGTGTTCTAATTCATGCTTACCCATCTGCTGTCCACCGCTGTCCTGATCCCTGAAACAATAAAATTGAAAACCAAGCCTATTTCCTTGGATTTGTCTCATGTGATGGTGCTGGGCAGACTCTTGAAGTGCAAGGCAAGGGAAAATACAGCCTCATGAGCTGTTTTCGTGGGGCTGCTAGTCAACACAATCCTGAAAAGGTGTTTTTGTCCTAGGGGAGCATGTAAAAATGTTTTGACACTCCCAAACAAAACCCCAAAGGCTATTCCAAAGTACTGCCATTTGTTTGGCGTGTATTTCATATACAAAAATCCAATTTACTAGGGGTTTTTACTACTTAAGCTTTACAGTGGAAAACATTCAGATTAACAGAAATACTTATTATAATTTATTGAGGTGACTCAGATGAACTTTATCAAATTAAAGTATTCCTAAAAAAAAAAAAAAAAAGAAAGATATTTAATTAAGTTGAAACCTGAAACTGGATTGAAAGTCCAGTGTGCGGTATTGAGTGAAAATTTTGATATTTTTTTTCACATCTTATCTGCTGCATCAGGAAATAAAATACTCTTAATCTTAGTTGTGAAAACATTAAGCTTAAAAATAACTTTTAAAACCCCCAAAAATGAGTAGGAAGGGTAGAGGTTCATTTTACATTATATCAATTTCTATCTTTTTTTAAGTTTTTCACTAGGAGAAAATCCTATCCATATACATGTTGAGAGCACTGTAAAATGCATATCAAGATTTGTAAGCTCTTGTATTTTTCCTCCCGGACCAAAGAAATGATGAGAATTTTTCACAGCCTCTCTTTGCAAGTGGTTACTTGGGCAACAGTGCTAAGGACTTAGATAGATGGGCAGAGAGCTGAGGTCAGTAAGTTCTGTGCAGTTTTCAGATGCCCTCTGCTTCGTTCTGATTGTGTAAGAACTATGCTGGTGCCTGCTCCAGTGCAGAGTGCATGAGCATACATGTTGTTTCTGGTCATTTCTTCTGTAAAAACAACTATTTACTCCAGTCCAAGATGCTTTGTAGAAGTCATATAAACCTCGCTATTCTGTACCTGGACACAGTGGCAAAATTCCTGTTTTTCTCTAACCTTCAAGATCTTTTAAATCTTATTATATAACTTATTGGCCCCTTGCTAGGACAAGCTCAGCTAAGTGATTTGCAGGTTCCTATAAATTGCTTTGATTCTAGTTTTATGTCTATTCCTTTGTATATTCCTCTGAATATAAGGAGAGAAAAAAAAAAAAAAGCCAGATGATAAACCTGATTTGTGCCTTTATTTCTTACCAGATACTCTAATGGAAGCCACATTTCTTTAGATACTGATATTAAATGAGGATATACTAAAAGGCAAGTAGATAATATTTTCTCCTTTTGAATGTCACTGTTGTACTAGCTTATCCATATTTTACTTGTCTCTATATTTTTATTTCCTTATTTCCTTTTGTTTCCCCCATTCTTTCCCCCTGTGTATCTGTCCTGGTTTCAACTGGGATAGAGCTCATTTTTTTCCTAGTAGCTGGTACGGTGCTCTGTTTTCAATTTAGGAGGAGAATGATGTTGATAACACACTGATGTTTTAGTTATTGAACATGCCTTACACAAGTTAAGGACTTTTCAACTTTTCATATTGTTCTGCCAGTAAGGAGGCTGGGGGTGCACAAGAAGCTGGGAGGGGACACAATCGGGACAGCTGATCCCTACTGACCGAAGGGGTATTAATACCATACCACATGATGTCATGCTCAGTATGTAAACTAGGGGGAAATTTAGACAGGGGACACTGCTCAGGGACTGGCTGGACATTGATCAGCAGGTGGTGAACAATTGCATTGTGCATCACTTGTTTTGTATATTCTTTTAGCATTATTGGTGTTATTTTCCCTTCCTTTTCTGTCCTATTAAACATTCTTTGTATCAACCCATGAGTTCTACCTTTTTTCTGATTCTCTTCCCCATCCCACTGCAGGGGGTGTGAGTGAACAGCTGTGTGGTGTTTAGCTGTCTGCTTAAAATGAATTTTTTGTAACATGCCCTGGTCAGATCTTTTGTTGTCTTAACCCTTCAAGTCCCACACAAGTTGCCAAAAAGGACTGTCGTGATTTAACCCAGCATTTATTGTCTTAGTTTAATAGTCACTGGTCACAATGTTGACTTCCACCGCCACACCACACCCCTGCCTCAGTTGTTGTGCTGGTTCTCAGAGGTGTGTTATGTAACACCTTACTTGCTGTATATGTTCCTTGTTGTGCCATTTATCACCTCTGGGGGTTGGTTAAGGTATTTTGCTATACTGTGTAACACTGGCTTATGATATGATAGAGTTACTAGTCATGAGACTAATCTGGTATTTCTACTCATCATTGCTGTCATCTCCCTGCTTTGGGAACCATCTCTCAGAAACCATTAACAATAACGCTCTTTCTCTTTTCTCTTCAGAAAGACAGTCTAGGGGGGATACTTTTACTTGCTTCTTGATTTTCCCTTTCTCATTCACCTTCCCCTTCTCCTTTAGGCTAGTTAAAATAGCTCTTGAGAACTTTGAATATCCTTAGGATGTTCAAACCATCATGTTCCTATTCCTATGTCTCCTGAATGTGTTTCAGGTATTGTTTAAACTTAAACAACTATTTAAGATATCGACCAGAGATCTGCCCTGAGGCTGGATTGTTATGAGTGGCAGGATGTGTGGGATAGTATGGGCAAGTACCTAGGACAGTGGGCACTTCCAGTGTTTTGAAACTTCACCCTGAACAAGTGCAGAATCCTGAAAAATTAGTAAAGTGTTTGGAATATTGTCCTGTCAGCCTGGCAATTCCAAAGAGACACAAATCATTGCAATGTGCTGAGGCCTGGCCCATGCCTACCAAGCCCAGTTCAACACTGTTCAGTACACTCAAGGGGGAGAGGAGGTCTCTGGATCTGACAACTAAATGTAAGGCACTGCAGCTACTCCAACCTGGCACCAGGCACTGCAGCTTGAAACAGAGAACCAGCCTGTCCTGATATCAGTTGTCCATATGCACAAGAAGAAATACTGGATGTGAAAGTCAGCTTGTTTAGTAAGGGAAAACTTGAAAGCAGAGCCATCATGAGACTAGGAAGAGGAAGAGGCAGAACTAAATGAGACAGTAACCACCAAATCCGTGTCCCTGCGTAAGCTGTGAGACATGTGAAAAGATTTCAGCCATCATACCAGTGAGCATGTTTTCTGGCTGCTCAGATGCTGGATAACAGGGCCAGTAACCTGTAATTAGAGAGTGAGTGAGTCACACTGATCACACAACAGGCTCATATAGGAAACCCCAGTCTCCCAGGAATCTTGAAAGTGATCATGGACTGGCCAGAAGGCAAAGATTTTGGAATGTTGACAGAGGAGAAGGCAACTTGTGCTGAAGAGACCCCACTGTATAGTAAACTACCCAAAAATGAGAAGCGATATGCCCAGTTCACTGATGGATCCTGTTGTGTTGTAGGAAGACATCAGAGGTAGAAAGCTGCTGTGTGGAGTCCTACATGACAAGTCACAGAAACTGCTAAAGAACAAGGTGAATCGAGTCAGTTTGCAGAGGTGAAAGCCATCCAGCTGGCTTTAGATGTTGCTGAATGAGAAAAATCGCCAATATCACAGATGGTCTACCATCAGCAGTAGTGCTTTTGTAAATCACTGCAGCTAAGCAGATCCAGTCCTGACACAGGTGGTGTCAAAGCATTCATCCTAACCGCCTGAATCTCAGCTTAATACCACCATCATATACACCAAAATGATTTGCTGCCTGAGCTGAATGTGCATGAAATCAGTTTAATTATTTAGAGCCTGATTAGATCTGTAGGGCATCACAATTGCCGTTAAATAATTTCCAGTGATAAGGCAAAAGAGCAGAAATTATCTGATTTATTTCTTCCGTGCACATGACTGAATGGTTTTATTTGGTGCACTTTGTTGAGCCAGATCATAATTCACACTCCAAAATCTGTTTCACTTATGTGTCCTCACTTTTGCAGTGCTGGTTGCTGTGGTAGCGCCTCCCATCAGCCCACTCTCCCTGCATGAACTAGCCACTTAGAGTAACCAGCTGTCAGCCAGAATTTATATTTGCTTTGCCTTTTTCTAAAGGTATGCTGGTAATGAAATACCTCTTTCTGATATGAGCTTATTCAGTTTTGAGAACATGCTACTTTTTTGAGGGTGGGTTTTTTCCCATCAAAGTTTGATTATTGCCACAGTCCCTCACTGTGAGATGAAATACTCTCACTCAAATCCTTCAAGATTTTGAACTTTCGAAACTACATCTGCAGACTTGCTGTCATCTTATTTTACAAGAATAAAAGTATGTGCTTAGGGAAAAGAAAAGTGGTTCGGTTTGTGGCTGGTTTGGTTTTGTTTTGTTTTTTTTTTCCTGTCTTTCCGAGAAGTGATTCAAACATCTAGAACAGAATGGGAACTTCATCCCACAGTGTGGTGAAATGCCTACCTAGATCCACTTGCTTTGTGTTTCACAGCAGTACCGCTAACGACAACAGACTGACTGGACTTTCTAAGCACACACACTTGGAAAAATGAAGTATGTCTTATTTTGGTGTAATGCCAGAACAATTTGTGTCTAGAGGATCAGTAAACAAAACAGGCCTGTGGTCCTGTGGTCAGGTTTGTGTTGGTTTGGGCTTTTTGTGTGTGGTTGGTTGGTTTTGAGTTTTGTGTTTGTTTGGGGTTTTTTGTGTTTGGTGGGGGTTTTTTATTTCTTTTTAAGTTATTCTTTACATTAATGATTTTTTTCTTATTTTAATTGTTATATTTAATGGAATTACCACCTAATTTGTATTCCCAGAAAGAGTGATGTTTATTGCTGCTCTCAGTCTCAGTGAAGAAAAATAATCCTGTTTTAAATCAAACACTTGTTTATATGATCTAATAGAAAACACTAGGCTGTATATCAAAATCAAATTCAAAACAGATGTATTAAATTGACAGTAAGAATAAATTTGTCACAGCTATAAATGCTTATTGAGATATATGTTTATATACATATGTGTGTGTATATATATAATTTCTTCTTTCTTTGAGGGTTGGAGGAGAGGACAGGAAAAGAACATTGCTTTAAAGAATATCACCAAAGGGATGCAGTGCTTTAGATTTAAAATGGTCTGTTAAGAGAATATGAAAAGAGAAACTAGACACATATGAAGTTTTAATTTAAGGGTTTGAAGATTTTATTTCAGGGTTGAAGTTTTTAAATTGAGTTTAGGTAGCCCCAAATTTGTTTTGCAAAATTTCTCAAACTAGAGAAAACATTATAAGCCCGGAGTACTTGGGGAAATTATTACATTAAACTAATACAAGTTGTTCCAGTTTGGAAAAAGAGCATCTCTACAGTGCTTGATACTCAGCTGTAGTGAGCCATTTTTTACTTTAGACTGTGGCACAAAACATGTGATGGGTGAACCTGAAGGTCTTCATTTCCACATGCACCCTTTCACAATGAATACACTCTTAAAAACAGATCTCAAATACTTTATGCATCTTTAAATGTAACTATCAAATTAGTCCATTCCTGAAATATGGTTGCATCCTTTCTAGTCCTGCATTAAGTTCCAGCTCAATATGTGCCGCTAGTGTCTGAGCCCCTCACAGCACAGAGCAGGAGTGATCCTGGACTGACAGGTGGGGCTTCCTGATGTGAGGCTTTTCACCAGGGGAGCTCCCCAAACTTTAGAGGTGCTCCTGTACTTGTGGTTCCTCAGCCACAAATCCAGCTAGTTCTGCTGCAGTGCTGATAAAGAGGTTCTAAGGAACTATTAGGAAAGAGGAGGAAGGAATCTCTGTATGAAGAGGTGGCAGAAATCTCTCCTATTTTGCTGCAATCACCTAAGTATCTTCAGTCATTTCACATGGACCGTATGCTGGGGAAGGCTTTTACCGACTTTGACTTCCAAGAGTTGAACCCAATTTAAAGAGGCGCTGTTCCTCCTTTGCTCCCATCTAAGATAGGACCAGAGTTTTCTTCTGTCACCTCTCAACTCTGGTTATCTGTCTTGCCGGCAGAACTGAACTAGTGTGCATCAGAGGTATCTGATTTTCTACAGTTAATGTTCATGGTCTTTTAGGAGGGAATTATGATACTTTTCAGAAGGAAGAGGCATTTGAGAGCAGAAGATTGATCAGAAGGCAAGAAATAAATAAATAAATAAAACACAAAGAAATAAAAGTATTTAAACAGAGTAGATAGACAGGAAAGGCAACAACTGCACCAAATGTAAATATGATTATTTACTTTACTCTCTTGATACAGTGGGTGGCTGATGAGATGTGATGATCCAATCTTTGACAGTCTTATTGATTCTGTATACAATATCATAATTAGGAGCTGAAAGGCTGTTCTTAGATATATTCATTTTTGTTCTTTGTTTAATTGGCATAGGTGTTGAGGGTTCCAGGAAGCTAATGATGATCAAATTTTCAGTAGTTGCATAATAGCTCACCTTTGTTCTAATACATATGAAAGGCAGCTTTTTCTGATTTTGTGAAATTTTCTGATATGAAAACAGAAAGAAAGTTGTTCTTTCAGACCATCTTTTGCATTGTTCTGTGTCGCTTGGTTCCAGAAATCTCAGGTGTGCTCCCAAACTGTCTCCCCTGTTTTCTTCTTTTTTTTTTTTTTTGTGATGTAGTAGGAATCCATCCCAGTGTGCTTCCTTTGTGATAGATCCACCTGCTTTGGTGTGGGATCCTCCATGAGCTGCATTGTAGAGTGTCTGCTCTGGCATGGGTCCTTTTCACAGGCTGCAGGGAAATACCTGCTTCACCCTGGTCTTCTCACAGGGAGCACCTCTTCACCCTCTTCCTTCACTGACCTTGGTGACTGCGGGATTGTTCCACTCTTTTTTTTTCTCCCACCTCACTCTCCTGTGCAGCATTTTGCCATTTCTTAAACATGTTTTCTCAGAGATGCACTTGGTAGAGAGTAGAGCTGTGCCCTGCAGTGGGTCCATTGGTGCCATCTGGAACTGTGTCTGGCATTGGGGCATCCCCGCTCTCTTCTCCTAGAGGCCACCCATTAACTCCCGTACTAGTGAGACATTGTCACCTAGACCAAATACAGTGGCCTATAATGCAGTAAGCTACTCCAAGATGTGTGTTAGCTATTGATTTTCACCCACTGCCACCCATAGTGGATTTATAGAGCAAAATCTGCCAGTCATTAATGGACTTCTGTGTCTGTCACATGCATCATGAAAACTGCATTTTCTTCATGCCTGTTTTGTCATTCGGTGTTTTCCTGGGATTTTATGAGCTAGGTGTCCCCTGCAATAAGCCTCTTTTGTGAAGGTATCTAGATTTGTGCTGTAAATTTCCTGGCCTTGTTAATGTCTAAAATTTTGAGAGGTGGGGGATTATGCACAGCATGAATGAGCATTGGTTTAAAGTATCAGTATTGATTTACAAAATGCATATTGGAGAAGATGGTTCATTCTAAGTTTATTGGTTGCATAGTGGAACAGTGTTAATATTTTGGTGGTGCTTGAAGAAAGATTGTGCAGTGGCAGTAGAATGGTTATGTATTAGGATGTAAAAAAAACCCTGAATTTACTCATCTTTTTAGAGAAAAAAATTTCTATTTAGAAATGTGTCTTCATGTTCAGTGTTTCTCATGGGTCTTTGCACACTGGAATAATCAAGAAGTGTTAGAAATTTTAGAATAGTATCTTCTTTATCACATGTGCAGAGCACTTTTTTTTTTTTCCTCTCTGGGTATAACCTCGTGAAAAAGCAGTAACACACTCTCCTGAATTGGAAGAGACCAGAGGCATCCCTGCACAGATGGACCTGTGACCCAGCTTCATGGCTTTTGCAGAGTGAGCTTTCTCCCCTTGTTTGTTGATGGAGTTCAGCTGACATGCTAGGCCAACACTTCACACTGAAATAACCTTGAATATGCTGGGTGCATGTTCAGTAGTTATTAGCTCTGAAATATGAATTAGTAGTCCAAACACTGCATACTGCTATTGTAATGTATTTCTTATAAGGAAATGAAGGCATGTAAAGTGATGTGCCCAAGGATGCAGACAGGGTCATAAAGGAAGTGCAGGAGACTGATTCTTGAACCCTCATGTTAAAACACAAGCAGCAGACAATGAATTACAAACACATGAGCAACTGCACAATATCCTTTTAGATTGATATTTAAAATAATAATGCAAAAGAAAAATTCCAGACATCTTTCCTGTCTCCTGATTATATTCCATCACTTCCTTAACATCCTAGCATTGTCTTCTTGTTGCTTTTATTTGAGTACCTACTATCTATTTCTCTAACCTGATCTTTCTTGATTAGCTTTCTCTGTCTCCTCTCCACTAGCTTCATTGCACTGCACCCATTCCTTTTACAGCTATCTCGCTGCTTTCCTTCATGACCCCAGTTATGCTGGGATGTCAGTGACCCTTTGGCATATTTAAAACCTTTACATTTGAGGACTAGGTAAATAAGTAGTAGGGGAGAGTGACGGTGAGACAATATCAGGAATTTGAGGATCTTAGAAAAATTCTTGTTATATAACAATAAAACACAAATAACAGACTTTTGTCACTGTTGACTTTGTCTGTTTCACTCATGTATTTGTTCCAAACTGTTCTTTTAGTTTGAATTGAGGTTATCCTTCTATATTTGCTTCAGGTTTTAGACCTCAACTGCATTTAACAGTAATTAATAAATAACACTAATTACTCATAAATAATGTTAATTACTTAGAGTGAAGATGTTAAGACTATGTGCAGATGGGTCAGGAACATAGAGTTTGTGCACCTTTCTTGCTTTGTAGCCTGTCTCTTATCCACGGTTAGAAGGAAGCAGAAGAAACTCTCAACACAAATCCAGATGTGCACAACCAGGACATCTGTCTCAAGTATGCATAACATGCATACCCTTAGTTAAGGGCAATTGACCACTCAGGTTTTCTGTCTGTGACTATTATGTTTTATTAGTGCTCCCTCTATAGGTTTTGCAGGAAGTAAGCCTCTTCAAAGACAATAATTTTTACACAGAAGGGAAGACATCCACAGCAAACCAAAATATGTGGAGAAATATAAGCAATCAAGGGAGGTCTTTCTGTAACTGAACCAGTAAAGATAAGTATGAGCTTAGGGTTGAAGCTTCTTTGTAAAAGGAGTGTCTCACTGTGTCAGTCCTGGTCTGTGTAGTATCTAAGCCTAAAAAAAGCTTTTGAAAAATTTCTAGAACACTAAAGGGAAGTTCTGTCTTTCAGAATATCAGCCTTATTGTCTCTATAGACAAAGTTACTATTTAAATCCAGCAGCATTAAACAAACGAGGTGGAAGTTGATCATTAATATTAACAGAATCATAGAATATCGTGAGTTGGAAGGGACCTACAAGGATCATGGAGTCCAGCTCCTGTCCCTGCATAGGACAATCCCAAAATTTACACCATGTGTCTGAGGGTGTTGTCCAAATGCTTCTTGAATACGGTCAGGCTTGGGGCTGTGACTATCTCTCTAGGGAACCTGTTCCAGTGCTCTACCACCCTCTGGGTGAAGAATCTTTTTCTAATGTCCAACCTAAACATCCCTTGGCACATCTTCCTGCCATTCCCACAGGTTCTAACATTGGTTATGATCAGTAACATTTTTTCTGAAGTTATAAATCTGTAAACCATTGATCCCATTACACTACTGTTGCAAAAATCACTGAATTATTTGTATTGATGGCATCAACCTGCATAAAGTTCATCCAGCTCATTCATGTTGTTCTCCTATACTGTCATAAAGGCCCTCACCCTCATATCAACAATATTGTTATCAGAGCATACTGTTCTCATTTATTGAACTGCAGAATTTGCAGTATTTACTGTAGTTATTTAGTTTTTTATTACTCATTCATCTATTATGTTGGAAAAAAGAGGCATGTTGCTCTTCAGGAGGAGTTTCTGTATTAGTCATATTGACACAAGGGCACACACACACCACAAAAGGTGTAGAGGATGCAGTGTTGATTGTTACCCTCCTCAGCCATATTGTAATATCAAAACCACCAAAGACTTTAAGTATAGCTTTGAAAAATTGCTGAAGTAGGGGATTCCGTTATAACACGTAGTGTTTAAATTTCCAGAAAACCATAAAGGTTTCTGAAATGTTCAGAATAAGGCAGTTATACCTTTTGGCTCAGTATTTTTTAAAAATTTTATAACATGTTAGTAGATGATTTTTTTTTCCCCTCATAACATGCTTATATAGAAACTTCTAAAATAATCTCTGTGGAACTTAAATAGTTATTGCTAATTGGACCAGCTCATGAATTTGGTGATAAATGAATAAAGAAGCCTTGAAATATTCACAGGATATAGCCTAATTTCCGTTTGCACAGTTAAATTCAAAACACAGGAAAACTCTACAGGAAAGAAAGTAAATATGCATTTGTGTAATTTCTTTTGTCATATTTTTAACATGTTGGCAGTAAATGAGGTATTTCTAGATAACTATCTATATTGAATTTGCAGCTATGTAGTTGTATTTTAGTTATTGTATGTATCTCTTACAGCATATTAAGGTAAAAAATGATACTGTTCGTTCTCTTAAACTGAGGTTTGTACTTCATAGTAATACTTTTGTAATCCTTGAGCTGTGTCTATACATTTTGCTTCATCAATCTTCAGTAAAATATGGTATTCATAAAATTAGTATCCTGCAGAGTACAAGAGAATGTTTTGCTTTTAAAGATCAGAGATGATTCTTGTTCTGCTCTCAAAGGCAATTTGGATGAGAGAGACAAAGATAAATCATAATGTTTCCATTGTTAAACCTCATTTTTCAAATTATGATACTTTAGCACTAGGGTACTTAGCACTGCATATTTTATATCCAAAAAAACGTATTAATTCATGTTTGAGAAAATAAACAGGAGTTTAAAATAAAATCCTCCAGGATCTTGTGTTGTTTTGAAATCTAAAGGGCTCTATAATCCTTTAAACCTGTAAACACTAGCAGAGACCATAGTCACTAAATCAAATTCATCTTTGCATGCTGCAGAGTTCCTCATGGCTGACAAATAGTATTTAGGGAGCCAGCCTCACCTCTGCTATAACTGAAGTGCTCTAGTACACCCACCAGTGATCAATTTGGCTAATATCTTGAAAATGATTAAATGTTTGTGAAACAAACAATGAGTTGGACACCTCCCAGCTCCCTGGTTGAGTAGTTTTTCTTTATCATTTCTGTAGACTGATGCTTTGTTTAACATTTAAGGTTACATTAGGTCAGTTCTTAATACAATAGTGTATTTGGCAAGAGTAGGTGAGGATTAATTAGTTAATGTTTGCAGAAGGCTTTGAAAATGTGAAGTACTATGGGGGCATGAATGAATGTACCCACTTTTCTCTGGTCTTGGAATAGCTGGTACCTGCAGAATGCTATTCTCATGCTTGATTAAGTGTTAACACTTTCTGGGTCTTACTGTAGGTAAATTCTGCGTTTTATTGTTAATTAGTTTTGCTTTTAATCTGTGATTCATAACCCTTCTGAGGCTATTTTTAAGTGGTCTCCAAAAAATGTTGAGATAACTCACTGGTATACAGAAAGCTACACAGGTGAAATTCATAAAAAGGCTCAAACAGACGGTGGAAATATTTTAGGCATCCTGAAATAGAGATCTGTGAATCTATTGGATGTATTTATAACAGGGAATTTGGCATTTCTCAAAGGACATGCAAGTCTTTAGAAGTATCAGATTATTTATGAAGCTGATATTATGCAATTTATGAGTTTTCTCACTCTGACTTGCAAATGTTACCTCTTCCCTGCAGTGGTTGTTTCCTGCTGTTCATTGATCTGTACCAGGCTTGTTGTGAGACATAACCAGCTGAGGTGCTGGTAAGCTAGGGTATGTGGCAGAATTGGTATCCAAGTGAGCCATAGGAACATCTTCAAAACATAATAGTCTGTAGTACTTTAAGTGAATTAGATTTGAACTGCAGTTTCAAGGTGAAATTTCATTGTGCCCGACCCTGTCTCTTGGAGACATTTGATGCCCCACGCTTTTCTGTTTTCCAAGATTTAGAATATACATTGATATTTTCAGCAGTACTCCCCTGTATGGGACAGGAACTCTTCCCATCTAAACATTTCTAAAAAAGGCAAATGATGGATTGCACAGTGGACATTTTCCCATCTTCCTTTCACGCTAGCTTCAACAATTAGACTTGCTTGTAATTCTTGGAGATGAGATACGAGACAATTCGACTGATGACACCAACAGACAAAAATTTAGAGGCAGAGCAATTCTTTCAAACAGACGTTTCCCAGACGGACTGACAACACTTCAATTTTCAAGTGACACCTCTTCTTAAAATCTCTAACAACAAGAAGAAAAAGGTATAGTGTCATACAGTGTCAGCTGTGAAGTAAAACATGATTCATCTTTAGTGTTTGATTATTCCTCAGTTATTATACAGCCTGTCTTTTAACAAATAATATTTTCTCCAGCCTCTTTGATTTCACAAAAGGTATGGATGGCTCATCTGTCTTCCCTTCTTTTATTTTTTCATTTGCTGACAACTATGGATTTTCTTTCCTAGCATCTAATGTTCTTTACTGTTTTCTGCTTTGTTTAGCAGTAAATATGCCCTATTTAGGGGCTTTGGCACTGTTCAAATTTGCAGTTCAGGCTATATTATGAATGAATTAGGTTCATTTTTATTTAAAAGAATTTTTTAAAAAGCACAATACTAGTGTTTGCTGTAGGGCACTTCACCCACCTGGTATTGCACAGTAAAAAACAAAACACCACCACCACAACTCATTCATGGATTTCTTAGGCCAAAGAACTCTAATCCTACCTATATATCCAATGTTTTGTTGCTGCACGCAACAAATATCCTGTCACTTTTAAAAGAGCTGTATTGATGTTTCATTCCCCTTCCCTTTCTCATTTCATTCTAGAGTGAAGAAATTCGGCAGTACTTTTTTGTGTTCTATTCTATTGTTCATTTCCTCTCACCTGTAATAAACACTCTTTTTGACCTACAAGTGTTTCTCTGAGGTCAATGATGGCAATACTAACAATCATAAGGACTAGTCAAATTGTAAATGTGCAATGGGGCAAATCTCTTTCCATAAATGTTTAACAAATAAAAGCCTTTTCTACAAGGGCAGAGGCTCAGAAGTCCCACTGTTCCCTATAAAATGAAAAACATTCGCTGCTTAGTAGCATTTCATTAACCTAGAAAAGCCTAACAGTACATGGGAGACCTGATTCTCTTTTGTACTACATGACTGCTGCCTTCTGTCTCCAAGAAACTCTAAGTTTCTCTTCTTTTAAATCTTACCCCACAGTTGTACTAAATGTTACACATAAATTTTCCTGCTATTTGTTGGGTTTACTCGGAGTATTTCAGGTTTCATACATAGAGGTTCGACCTAAATTTGACAGTTGTGTGTTCTACAAATGTTGCTCTGTAGGAGTTAATGGAAAATTCTACAAACTATTGAATGGACATGATTTTAAGATGATGTTTGCCCTTTTTAGATCCCTTTGAGATAAAATCCATGCTGCTCTTGAAGGGGAGATTGAATAATGAAGTTGATGTCAGGCATGAGCATTAGCCCTGCTTGATAACCTATCCCAGGGGTGTAGGGATGAGGAATCAGCAAAAACAAGGTAGGAGTGCTCCCAGTTCTTTGGTTAGCTTTCTCATTTTTATAAGCCAGATACTGCTCTCTGCTAAGAGCTTAGACACTAGTGTTAGTAACATAAAGCTAATCCCACTTCAGTCCTTCCTGTAGTTTCTAAAACTTTGGAACAGAAAATTATATAATACATTATACTGTTCTAGGTCAGCTTTTTTTTCTGAACAAGCTTCCCTGAGTACAAGGGCTTTGTTGCAGTTGCTGCCTTCAACACCAAAGTTGTTTATCTCTGCATATACTTATTTCTATACTTGTATTTTTGCAGCATGGGATCTAGATGGAAAAATGTATTTATGCTATATTTGATGAAAAGTTGATAACCTCTTCCAATTCTACTTGGAAGATAAATGTTGACCTCAGATTTTCATTGTCACTTTGGTAACAGAAACACCTAACAAGGCAATCTGACTTTCACCGTGCTACCACTTCTGCAGGCTCTTTCCTATAACCATGTCATAGCCACAGTCTATTTCTGCTTTCATGGGATGTAAACATGCACAAATATTTGTTTGCTACCAGTTAAAGCAAACCTGTGTTCAGCTTTATATTGGCAGTTTTAAGAGAAGTTTGATCATTAAAAGTCTATGGACTTTTTTTCCTAATCTCTGGTTCTTTTCTGACAGTTAGGAGGATCAGTGTTTAGATTATTTCCAGAGAGGGGACAGCCCTTTCGGCAATGACTGGAGAATGTCAAGGGGTCATCTGAGAGTGCATCCACTGTTTGAGCCTAGCAGGAATGTGCTAGGGTTTTTGTTAGTGGTTTTGTTGTTTGTTTTTGGTTGGTTGGTTTTTTCGTTGTTGTTGTGTTGTTTTGGTTCGGTTTTTAAACATCAAGGTCATCACAACTGTGAAAAAGTCAGGTGTTGCAGAATGGTTAAGAATGTTTACAAACCTTAGTACTAGACAAACTGTGAGCTACTACACTTGAATCACAAACTGAAATACTCCCAAAGCCAATTAGGAAGCTTGTCCCAATAGTAAGTATAAATTGTTTACCATAATATTAATTAAAAAAAAAAAAACCTTAATCGCACACATACATAAAAAATATCATTAATCCGAAATGCCCTTTTGCAGCCCTCACTCATTTCTGCCTTTCTCTTGTTATAGGAGTTATATGTACTTCTGTGTGTGGACCTCTAAGGGAAGCTTAAATTGATTTTTGTTTTGCTGTGGCAACCAGGGCAGATCCAATGCATTTTTATGGAGAATTCAATCTCTTTTGCTGTGATTGCTTTGGCAAAGTAACTCTTTTAAACAGTCATATCTGTATAATGAAACATTAGTGCACTGACCCTGCTTGTAGCCTTCTCCTCTTGATTGCACATAATAATACTTCCATTTTTATAAGTGTACTCTTTAATCTGAAAGCATGCAAAGAAATGCTTTTGAAAGGAGAAAGGAGCACAAAACTTTATCGAACAAAAGCAACAAGAATAGCGGGACCCAGTTGTTTAGAGCCAAGGATGACTGATGTAAGAACACAAGATTTAGTGTATTCTCTTCTTGCCTGCAGAAAGAGAAACTTGCTGCTATGAGCTTCTGTATCCCCAGTGAATAGTATTTAATGGCATGCCCAGCTGGAGTCTGATCTCATGCAGAGAGCCCTTGGTGGCAGCAAGACCCCATGTAAGCATTTCCTCTTGAGAGTTCAGGGTTTTAGCCATGTGTGCAGGGACTTCAGCATATGAAATGAGCAATTCCTGTGAATACCTGAGTTTGCAGAGTATGATGTCATTAATTATGAGTTGCACCCTCTGAAACTATGAGTTGTACCTTTCCTTTCCAATTTTGTATCTGATAAAACAGCTGGCTTCACTGATTGGCTTTATTGATCACTGAACTGGTGATCAGAGAGTACAAGTGAAGCGACATTGAGTGAAGACCTACACAGTGGAGGTGTCAGGTTGTTTTTTGAATGGTACTGCCTGCAAACTTGTCTTCCTTTTTTTTTTTCTCCTTATTCCAATTGGTTATCCTGCAGTGAGGGAATGGCACCATGGAATTATTATACTTCATCCCTAGCCTGGCTAGTGTGGCAAAAGAGTGAGAAAATAAGGTTCATAACAAAGGCTGCAGTTATTTCCTTCCAAAGCAGAGAGAATGGAGAAAGAAAGGCTGTGAACTTAACTGATGTTTTTGTTGCCTATATGCTCTCTAAACTGGGAGAGCCAGTATGTTCTGTATAGTCTCAGCTCCCTGAAGCAGACAAGTTTCTTTTGAGTCTTGTTTAAGTAAGTAAAGAGGGGATCTCAAAAACTGAGAAACATGATGTCAGTCAGCTGCAAAGGCAGAAACAGCATCTTGTCCCCAGCTTCCTGGTGTGCTCAGGAAGTTTCACGATCCCCCAATATAGTAAGAGGTGGTGATTAAAACTGAAAGCCTAAATGACTAAGCATGCTGCTTCCTCTTCATAAAAGCCTTTGAATACATATATATGCACATACAGGGCTTGAAAGCTGGCAGTGAAGGCCATAGGTTAGATACCCAGGTTGTAGAAACTGGTGTAACTCCATTGATTTTTATATTCTAATATTGATTTTAATAGGGATGGTTTCATACTAGCTGAGATTTTGATCACAAATCACTGTTGCAAGAGCCCTGAAAGCATCGTTTCCATATTTTAAGGTGTATATTAGATTACTTGTATGTATACCTTGTTTACAAAGTATAAAAAGGGAAAAAAATCTATTCTAGCTTACACTTTGCACAGTCCTGCTGAAAGTCATGGGGATATAGGTCATGTACAAAAATGCTTTCTACAGAAAATTCTGGTTTTCTCTCATTTTGGTTTTAATTTTTCTCTCCAGCCAGCAGTGATTTGTCTAAATGAAAAGATATGCAGGAGATTTCAGGAACCAAATTGCATGACTCTGTTGGAAATAATGATCAAAACTGCTATATGTTAATTATGTGACTTGTATCTCAGTGGGGTGCCCCAGGAAGTGGATTAGCATTGCTCTAAACATCATCAAGGATAAACAACAGGATACTCACCCTAGAAGAGTGTGCCAGTGGCTTAACATAAACTCCCAGAAAGAGCTTCAGGCAAGACTTGCTCTTAATAAATGTCACAATATTGAATCTGAGGGGCTCTAAATTCAGTTTGCAAGGCTACCAACACATGTTGAAGTTCTTCCCAGGACCTGGCCCTCCAAAGAAAGCAAACAGTACTGGGCTGTAGAAAAGCTTTAAACCTAGACTTAATTTATTGCAAATGAAAAATTGTGTCTTTTTGAAAGCTTTCTTCTCTTATACCAAAGGACAAAGAAGTAAAAAATCTGTTTGTTTCTTGATCAACCTGGAGATTTTCTTATTTAGAATAAGGAAATGTGCTGTTCTTCATTTAACAAGCTTCTTAAAGAAGGAGAGAAAAAAAAATGTACAAAGGAATTCATGCTTTGAGAAAGCACACATATTAGACTGGTTAACAAAAAACCAACAAAACAACAAACCACCTACTTTGCTTTGGTTTGTTTTGGTTCAAGAGCACCAAGGAAGCATACCCAAATGAGGCATTTCCTTGTCCTGCAGTGTTGTTTCCCTGTATATCTGGCGCATGCATTATTCCGGCTTCTAAACTATAGTGTCAAAGTTGTATAGTCCCTAGAGAAGCAGCAATGCATACTCTGTTTAGTATGGATTTTTGATGAAGGCATGGTACTTGTAGGTGGTGAAGCTGCAGGTGAATAATATAAGGCCTGTGCAAGTCAGTAAAACCTTTCATTTAGATCATAACATCATGTATTTTGTATATTCAGCATAGTAAAACTGTTTTAGGGATTATTTAAAAATACTAAAATGTTTTGTGACTATTTTGCATATCTTTCCATCTTAAGTAAGGCATCCTAGCTACTCTGACTCCAACAAGACAAGGATCATGGCAAGTGTGGAACAATTTTCAAGGAAGTTTAAATCCCTGCTTTTAAGTCCCCAGTCTTGAGACATTCATGAGTTAGTGGCAGGTGTTTAGTTAGAAAGCTCTCACATTCCCAAAGTTTGGTAGCATTTAGGTATGTATAAATGGAAGTAATTACTGCAGGACAATAATTAATTTTGCTCCGTAATGAATTGCATGAAGATTGGTTTGAATTTGATGAAAGGCATTTCAAGTAATCTCTGATCTCTTTGCTGATCATCTCCAACCCTACCTGTCAGTGTGGAATGGCAAGCCGTCCCCTTGACAGAAATCCTATGAAAGGACATCTGTGCTGTGTAACAATGTCATATGGAAGGATTACTGGTTTAATAGAGTTGAGTTTTGTTCTTGTTCAAGCAGATGCATCTGTCAGTCAGGCTAAAAAAAGGAACCATGTTTTACAGCAATAATTTTCACTTTGAAATTTCCATACAAATACAGAAATAAAAGAAAAAAAACTATATACAATTTCTGCCAAATGTGTGGTTCATGTACCTGTTGAAAACCAAACAGTAACTACACTTGGAGTATCATACATATATTAATCAAGTATCACAGGGAGTGGTTGTTACAACAGATAAAATCTTAATATTTGACTGTATCCTGGACAGCTTCTAAGCACAGCTTGAAAAACAGTACTTAAATGATCACTTTCCAATATGGTATCTCCCAATTTTTTTTCCAAGCATTTTTTTTCCTCCTTATTTTATTTTACTTCCAAACCAATCCTCTCTTCAGGTATTTCCTCTTTTTTATGTTTATATATATGTGTGTGTATGTGTGAGAGAGAATGCAACAACTTTTTAAAAAATAAATAATAAATTTTAAAAAATATTCTTACCACTAAGGAATTGTATGGCTTCAGAATTTGTCTATGCTAAATATTTTACTTCAACAGTTACAACACCTACATGTCCATAGGAGAGAGTGGCACGATTGTGCCATGCACATGAAGCCTTGTATTTGGTAAAAAGCTGGTTTGTAGCCAGGTCTTTTGTTCAACTGAACTTATCAAAGACCATAATATCAAGGAGCTGGATCCTTAGAAACATTCATATAAACACAGTGATAGTGGAAAACATATGCCTCAGCATATACTGCAGCTGAGAGTGTTCCTTTTCTTCTTTTGGATGAAAAAGAAAGTTTCCATGGTTTTAAGATAGCCTTTTTTTTTTTTTTTTTTTTTAAGTGAAGTCTATCAAAGTTTGCCTCCAATAATCTGTAGCTGTTATTTATATCTGCCAAGGAGAGCTATAAATTCAGCCTTGACATGGTTTCAATAGTGTGAACCTCCAGATCTGCTCTAATCCCAAGATTAGATACTGAAGTGCTGCTTCAATTGTGCAGTATTATCACGTACTATCACTTGGCCCTATTTCAAACTGTAGCTTTATTGACAATACTTTCAAAGCTGTTGCTAAGTTGTGAGCACTCTGCTTTATCTACTGCTGCTTTTACAACTCCAGCTAGGTATACTTTCTTGCAGGAAGCACCATGCTAATAATAATCACTAGACAAAATGATCTGTGTTTAGTCTTTTTTCATACAGGAGTCTTTGTTCTACTCATAGCCTTTTTTTGCATTCTTGGCGATTTAAACTCTTTTTTCTGTGTACCCTCTTGTTACTGTAACTTCTCCCTGGACAATTCTTCAAACCAATCCTAAAAAGCTATATATTTATATCATAAGAGTGGCTGGTCTAAGTTTAACTTACGTTGTAGGGTAGTTGTTCAAATGTCATGACTCACTAGTACCTTCAGTCATAGGACTTTTCCACGAAGTGTGGTAGAACAAGTCTGTTTCAATCCCTAAGGTGTTTAAGGATTAGATACAAAATAGAGATGAATAAAATAGCAGATACGTCCATGAGCAAGGGCAGACCAGAAAGCAGACTCAAGTTCTTTGTTGCCTGCATGTCACTAGTGAAGGGGGTGAGTCAATAAATTTCTGTGCCAGCTAAAAAGAAGAAAAATGCCATTTGTTGAATCCCTTGGGATACCAAGGGCCTAAGCTGGATTTTGAGAACCTGCCTGAAACTATAAGGAAGCAACTGCTTATCCTAATGTCCAGTGTGAATGGTTTCCAAGAGAAAGCTTCTGAGCTGTGTTTATTTTGGGAAGATCTGTTAGCTGTTTTGCTGCCAATGTGCTGAATAGGTTACAGGAAAAAACAGTGCTGCCCGGTGTGGGGGATCTGACACAGATGATCACTTCAGAACAGAATCGTGGTTGTACAACTGCTCCTTTGAAGGCTCGGTAGCAGCTCCATTGGTTTGTTTTGTTTTGGGTTTTTTTTCTGTTAGACAGCTAAATGGTTGACCTGGAGGAGGAAAATAGGAAATGAATACTGGGAAAGCTTGAACCATCGCTGCTGTTCATAAGAACATCAGCAGGAGGGGATACTGCCCTCAAACTTCATTCAGGTGCGAAAGTTTGCACTGATGTATGCTTTAAGAACAACAACAACAAAATACTTTAAGTGAAGTGAAGAGTACTGATGCTGCATTTTCTTTTGTCAAATGCTTTAGCTCAATGTAAATACTGATTCAGAAAATCATGACACCTATACCCGCACCTCATGTTTTTAAAGGCCAGAAGTTTTAAAACATGTATTCTTAACTAGCATTGTTATGTCTCTCTTCCACTTGGCGTCAATTTACATCATGAAATGTTCTTTTGTTACAAGTAAATGGTTAAGAACTCCACTTTTAAAATCGTGACATTATGGTTTTGCTCTGGGTTAGCAATTATTGACATCCATGGTATTGTTTCCTGAGGATCTGAGTAAGCAGTTTTTTCCCATAGACACAATAGCTGCAAGTGCTTCTTTTAATTAAAGCTGAACCCCTTAATACCAACTGAGAAATCTCCTATGTTCCCAAATTTGTCCTCTGTACCCTCCTGCCTATTGGGAGTATTGCCAGCAAGCATAACTTCATATGATACACACAGGATTGGTTGGTATACTCAAGACAAAACCAGTTTCACTTATCTGACTTTCCTTCTCTTTTGAATAATTGAATTTACCATATATCTTAGTGAGTCTTTCTGTATTCTTGAGTTTACAATTGTATTGCTATGCTACCACACCACAGAAACAATTTAGTGCACTATATTATAGAAGATTTTCAGAGCGATTGATTCTGTGCAGGCAGAGTCTGTTCTATATTTTCTGTAAAGTTTACAATAAAACCAAGTAACACAAACAAGGCGTCTAAAATTGAGTTGCTTATCAGTGAAAAAATATTTCTTTGCATTTTCAGTTTATATAGTATAAATTCTCTGAGCAGTTGTTTATCCCTTTACACCCAAATAGATGTAGAAAAACCTTAACCTACAGACTTAAGCAGTCTGATTTTATACTTGTCAAAGTGCTGTTTATCTCCTGGGAAACATGGATCACAGCCAATGGCACAGCTTCACTTCACCGCATGTGATGGCTAGAGAATGCAGTTGCCTCTCATACATACTGAGATAAAAGTATTTTGTATGAAGAATGAGAGTTTCTTCTGAGGGTATATCTTGAATTTCATAAGGAGTATTGTTGCTTTTCAGGTATATGATCTAAGAGTTGACCATGTAGGAGATATATATGGAGATTCATAAATATCTTAATTTTTTAAACATGCCTCTGTGTGTGTTAATGCATGTGTTTAATCATACGCTTTAAACACACTTTTTTCTCCTTATATTACAGTGTGCTTTTACAAGGTTTTCTGTGGCCTGTGCAAGATTGTGAGCTGTGATATTGACCTTGGTTTAAGTTGTTCTGGTTTAAAGGTTTGAATTTATAGAACTTGGGTGTCTTATGATACTGTGCCTTGTAAAACAAGTCATTGGATTTTGTTAGTTGTTGTAGAGAGAAGCTGCATGAATGGTACCTCCAGTGCAGGGATCTCAGGTTCAAGCATTTCTCCAGAACACTTTCTGACAGTCACAAATACTCCAAATAGCCTGGACCATCTGATAGAGATAAAGGTGTGACCTGATGTCATCCCATTTTGGACTTTAACATCAAAGCGCAGTGTTTGATGAGAAAAGGTTTTATGTGTGTTCTGCGGAATGCTTCTGCTGTAATCTGATTTGTGGCGGAAAAAGCTGTAAACAAAAGAATATTTTCACAGGCAGAGCAGATAGGCTATGAGCATCCAGGAAAATCTTACTTCAGCAGATGATCTATGTGTAATCTTCATCACCTATATGATGATAGTGATAAGTTATAGATGGTTGCAGTTACTTCAGAGAAGACTTTAACTTATCTCCACTTTCTTGTACTATGACAAGCATCTACAGACCAGATCTTCTGTGATTCCATTAAACTGCATTGTGTGTAATGTCTCCATGCAACTGGTACTATGGTCTTTCTCCAAAATAATTTTGGAGTGAAATGGGACTAAATCCTTCCCAGTTCCCTCACTGTCCCCAGTCACTCTGTTACTATCATTGCTTTTTGTGGGTTTTTGTTGTTGTCGCAAAAACTCACTATATACTCTCTGGTTGCATATGTTAGCGTTTAACCTGCGGTAGGTGTAGAAAAGGTGCATGAAGGGAGCAGAATAACTGGAGAACTCAAGAGAAATTATCTTAAATACTCAAGTCTATAAAGTGTTAAAGAAAGATGACATTTCAAGTTTAGTAAAATAATAAAGCCTAAGGGTCTTATAGCAAAAATTACTCTTACTACATCAAATGCAAAACACAGGTTTTCATTAGAAAACCAAGTGAAGAACAGGAACATTTGGCTCTGTACTGGCATGATGGAAAGGACTGTCAAGCAGAAGCCTTTTGCTACAGAAGAAAAAGGCAGGAATGAAGTCGGGCTTGCAATAGCATGTTCTCCTGAGAGACTTAGGGAAGTGGCCTGAAGTGGGGATTATGAGCCAAAGCTGAAAGATAAGGATAAAAGAGTGTGTGTGTGTGCATGGATCACAGAGGATTGGAAAGAGAACTGAATGCAAATTTCCTGCTTACAGTCCTGGGCTGGAACTTCCAGAGGAGGCAGAAGAAGTCTCATTTGAAAAAAAAAAAAGCAGTACAGAGGTGCTAGCAGAGCAAAAAGCTGTAAAACTGCTACATCTAAAGAGAGCGAGTGATCGCTGAAATAAATTTCAGCTTTATCAGTTTGAGTCACTGAAAAATCCCAAGAGTTTTTATGTTTTGGTGTAGTGCAGAGGACGTAAAGTAGGACCCATACTATTCTGTGAAATTTCACAGAATAACGTAGGTACCAAAGGCACTATCTAAGAAAAGCCTTTGGCTTAATATGCATTTTTCAAGAAGGGATATGCTGGAAATTTCTAGTTATACCCTGAAATGATAGATTGTTTGAGGTAATGAAATTACAGCAACATGGGATTCTGAGAAGGGAAGTAATAAGCTTCACTGTAATTCCACTGAAGCTCCAAGAAGTATGTGAGTGTTGCAGGCTATGCGGCTGACCTTTGTAGGACTGTTCTTCATTGATGGAGTAGATCTGGAAACTCTCTTCCAGCCAGCTCAGTGTATCCTTAAAGAATACAACCTGGTAAAATAAGTACCTGGTCCTATAAACACTTCCCAGGAGAGCGGTCATACTTGTTTCCCTGACACAAAAATGAATATTGTATTTGGGAGGTCCCAAAATGAAAACCTCAACATCATGCCATCATCATTCAAGATGTCAGTAGATGCTTTTTTTAGAGGCCGTTTTTAAAGATATTTCCCAGTATCCAGTGATGCGATGCATGTGAATGGTTCAAAGCTGTGCCAGGGAGGTTTAGACTGGCCATTAGGAAGCATTTGTTTACTAAGAAGGGTGGTCAAACACTGGAACAGACTTCCTGGAGAGGTGGTCGATGCCCCAAGCCTGTCAGTGTTTAAGAGGCATTTGGATGATGCCCTTAACAGCATGCCTTAATTTGTGGTCACGTAGTTGGAGTAGATGAACATTGTAGATACCTTCCAACTGAAATAATCTGTTCTAAATTATTAAAAATGTATTAGACTGTGGAAAAATAAAAGGAAAGCAAATAGTTGCCAGGTATTTCCAAACCTGTAGGAACAGGACAACACAATAGCCCTAGAGGAATGGATCTGTATGATTTGAAAAGCAATATTAGCTAAAACAGTCATTAGATATGTCATAAGGCCAAGAATAGCTCTATAGTCATCATTCTGTCAGCATGTAAAGGGATACATTTTCATGAGGTCACACAAGAACCTCGATCAGAAAAAAGAACAACCTAAGCAAGAAAAGCCATGCAGGAAGCTTCTGGGGCATTTGGCGAGATTTCTGCTTTCAGAGGGAAATTCCCTTTTTATTTCACTGTTATAGGCCCTCATTAATACAATAATGTAAATTTAGCAATTACTGTGAGCCTTTACTGCAAGGGTTCTCTATAGGAAGTTTTGTTTGCTTATAAAACACAACCTCAGATGACATCCTTGTAGCACACAGCTCCTCACCCTTCTGCCAGATGTCCATTTGACCTCTTCTCAAGGACAGGCCCTTACTTGACACAGATGCATAATTTCAATTTGCTAGAACTATGCATGCACTTTCTGCACATGCAAGTGCCCATATATGATGGAAGCATAGGAATTCTGACCTCTACGTGTATACTAAAGTCAATTTGGAGAGAGACTGAGCGTTTGCTATGTGCCAATTTTAGATTTATCACAAGCATTAAATTTTATATAAAATTGAACTAAGGAATGGCTGATATGAAGTTGTAGTTGTTTTTAACTCTTGCTCACTCCACCAAATTGGAGCATCTTTTGCCAAATCCCCCAGTAGCTTCTTCTCATCCTCTCTCAATAAGGATGATACTGAGGAGGAAAGGGATCAAAGCTGACTTAAGTTAGCTTGTGTCTTCCCTCAGTGAAAAGAGAACTTTTAAGCTCACCTTCCTCTTTTACTCCCCCTTCCTCTACAAGAAAATGAAGGGAGTTACTTTTTACTTATTCCTGCCCCTGAGCAGCTTAGGAACTCAGTGACCTCTTACTTTTAAACTGGAGGGAATTGCTAAATGTATGAAACCCTGGTGTTTTGTTTGGTGTGTTTTGCTGTTGGTTGGTTTGGTGGGGTGTTGTTGTTTGCTTGTTTGTTTTTGGAGGGGGGTATTTGTTCTGTGGGTTTTTGGTTGGTTGGCTGGGTTTTTTTTGTTCTGTCTTTTTTTAGGTTTTTCAGTAGATTCAACTCAACCCTGAATTTCTTCTATTGGTAAAAGCAATAAACTAAAACTATTCTGAATCTGATGAAGTGGAACATATTTTTAAGTACGCTATAGCTATTTACGTGTTGGTTTCCTCTAAAAATATTAACAACTTTTCTAGTTCTAAAATAGGCAATCTTCATGCTACAGCTTTAGCATTGGAATCCTGTTACATTTTATGGCATTTCTTCCTCCCAAATATAATTATGTAACGATACCTCTTCTGTTCTACTTTTCAAAGTCTCTTTCAGAACTACATGGCTTTTTAGGCTTTTGTCTATAATTCCAGTTCAGAAATTACAAATTGATTTAGAGACTCCAATGTCCATCTCTATATTTTTAAGTGTTGTACTAGCTGAAGTCTGAGTGTTGTAACGCGATAAGTAACCTACTTACCCTTTATTACTTTAAAAAATGGCTAGTGCTCCAGTTTGTGGGATGTTGCATAACATGAGACTCCCATGTATGATTTATAACATTGAGATCACAGACTGTGCTGGTTAATGTCAGTCCTGGACTGCTGCTTTATATCAGCAACTATCAAGCTTATTCGTTATCAATAAATAAGAAATGCCAAATAGTTTTATTTAGCTTTCTTGAAAAATGGTTGTACTTTTTTTTTCTTATTTTGAGCTATAGGTATTAATATAATTATCTGATTATATTAATCAGGGAAGAAAGAAAAACAAAGGAAGTGACTCAGTTTTCATGTTTATTCTCATAGGCAAGCTCTCTTTTGCCTTTCTGCCCCCACATACCTTCGTTTGAGACTGAATTCATTCCACACAGATGTGATGACTCGTTGACGGTGGCTTATATTTTTCAGGTCATGAGGTTACCCTGTGTCCATCTGACCCTCTGCACAAGTTAAAGCAGTTACTGGGACCTCACAGACTTGGAGATGGGGGAGAGAAAGTCCATTCACCCCCCATCTTAGAAAGCTCTTCCTGCAAAAAACTTTGCATCTGCAAACATGTCCTGAGTCCTTTGGGTGCAAGCAGGGAAGAGACTTTCTTATGGCCTTATGCCAGGGAGCAACTTCATGAATTTAACTCCAGCTCATGACAGACAGAGGTACAAGACGAGCTGTACTTAAATGAGCACCTCTTAGCCCTACCATGGTGGTGACTATTGGGTGGCGTCCTCATGTCTGGTATCTGCACATGTGCTTGCAAACACTTACCTATGTCATGCAAATTGCTACTCTGATATCAGCAGGCTTCTTCACATAATATAGTTTCAGGTACTCGGTCTTTGCTTGTCTATCATCTGCCTGCATGTTTGTCCAAAGCCTTCCCATATTGGGAGGTAGGAAATCCCTTTAGGGCTGAAGGAAAGGTAGTTGTACAGAGATAAAAATGTATTTGGGGTTCTTAAATATCTTATAAGGATTATTTTTATATAAAACAAATACATTTAGTTAAATGATGCTGGATCTTTTCACCACTGGCCTAGTACTTAATGGTACTGCCCCAGTTTTGGATGACTTTGGTTTCCTGCCAGAATTTTATACACTAGATGTATCACATGGTACTTCTGGTATCATTTCAATTATTGTTCCAATTTGGACTAAGACTGTTATATTCTTTTTTTTCCTCTTCTTTTTTCTTAAAGTTCTCTGAGCAAGTGTCATTCTGAGGATTCTTTCTGAGCATGTTCTCATGCTGGTCCAAAGAAGATTATCCAGTTGCGAAACTTAAGGAGATTAAATGTGTTATTAAGTGGGAGATGCTGGTAGAGCTTTGGAGTACCAAAGTTATCCCTGAATCCTCATAGTGTCCACTGAATCTTTTTCTTGCATTCGTGCCACCCAGTTTGTAACTGCAGCTTTTCCTCTGAAATTCACTGTGAAATTACGTGGTGAAAGGTAATACATTTTTCCAATCTCTTAGATCCATGAGGTGCAATATGAAACATAGGACTTGAAAAACTGGCTTTAGTCACACAATTTAGACCACCGAATATATGCACATTTCCATCTATTTGGACTGTATTGTAAGTCCAATTTTTCAAGATTATCATGGCAAGTTTCATAACGTATTTTTATTTACCTTATACTTGACATTCTAAATGTGGAAAAAATTAGAATCTTCATTTCCAGGGCTTTTTCAGTTTCTCCTGTGGTCCAAATGTGCTTTCAGTTCTTCACCAGAATGTAGTTTAAAATCTCATAACAAGAGAAAGGAAATCAAAAGAACTCAAAATGCTGAGGGTGGAAAAAGAAAGAAAAGAACAAGAAAACAAAACAAAACAATCAAAAATAAAACAAAAAAACCCCATGAACCTTAATTTGGAGGAGGTAGGCCCTGAGCCAGGCTCTGGCTGAGCCTGTCTTGGGCTGGGAGATTAGACTTACAGACCTCCAGAAATGTCTTCCAGCCTCAGCTGTTCTGTGATTTGTTGTCCACTTCCATGCAATGTGAAGGCAGGGTAACGAAACCTGCTAAGTGTTTCTGTCGTGCTTTTGTCTTCCATCCATGAATCAGTCACTCACAAACTGTGGTCTCAATAGTATCAATCAAACAGCTTGGATGAAGGTATACGAATAATTCCTAGAGGTCTGTGTAGTGTTTCTGCTGTGCATTAATTCACATGCTGCATTATGCCGTACCACTCTTTGGTTGTCCATGTTCCTTGAGATTAATGAATAGACAGCTGTCTGAGTGTTGTAAATAAACACTAGTCATCTGCTTAGAAGCAGGCAACATGGTCCTTGAATAAAGGACAGAATGAACCTGTCCCATTATTCACAGGTATTTTCTGTTCATTATTTAATCAACTTCAATGTGAAAGGTTTTTCTAATGTAACATACTAGATCACAAATTAGATTATAATATAAAGGACTAGATCACAAGATTATGTTATGCATCTGGATATATTTTTGCAAGGCCATAGGTCTGTCAGTGGGGACTCACTCACTTGCAAAAGCCTTTGCAAACATAGCAAAGGTGACAGATTCTCTCCTGGATCGGAGTCTTGTAATTTATTCATTTAATAAAAAGAAGATACATTGCTTGGTACCAAAGAGCATGGAAATTGTGTGAGTAAAACATGTAAAATTTAAAGGGATTGAAGCCTACAGATTAGCACAGAGAAACAGGAATTTTAATTCAAATAGAAAAGCTTCAGCCTATATCTTTCCTATGTCATCTTCCATGGTTTTACAGTTTCTCTACATATGAAAGTTTCTAGATAGTTAGGTAAACTGTGAATGTATGGGGTACCATCTATGGAATGTTAGCTTCCCCACATGCACATATATTAATAAGATAAATTCCAGGTGAGAGGGCTTTACGCCACTTTCAAAACAGAGTAAAAAGTGCTGCAGAGAGCTGCTCACACAGGAAATGTCTATGTATTATTGACAACGTGGGTAAGTCACACTGAATTCCTGTAGAATGTGTTCCGTCTGCAGATAACGGCTTAGAAAATAGGCTCTTTGCTGCAAAAACCTATTTTTGCCTGTGAATGTATTGGGAGTGTCTAGTAAAGTTTTGCATGCAATTGACTGATTACTTTTCCTTTTACTCTACCTAAATTATGCTGAAATAGTTTTTACCATGCATACACAGCTATTGTATTTTATGTACATATCTACTGTAAAACAATTTCATTCAGAAGCCTGTCACAGTGCAAGATTATTGGAGTTGACTGTGAGATTAGAGCATTATCTACAAATGTGTGCTTTACTGTCCCTGGTAATAATATGCAAGCATGGCTTAAAACTGGAAGCAAACATATGGAAATTATCCAGTAGATACAGACTAAAGCCAGTTACTCAAGTTGCTCTTCATTTGTTAGTAGAAAGAAGATTTGTTAAAGCTTCAGTTTTCAGCAATAAATATGTGTGTATAGATAAATACACATTTAAAACATGTATATATTTAAATTTTGTATATCTATATATAGCATTCTTATATATATAAGCTGTGTATCCATGTAAAAATATATGTATCACTTAAATATGAGAAAGGCCAAAACAAATCTAAATCCAAACTGCTTGTCCATACTTTAGTATGAGGATCAGTGCAAAATCAGTGTAAAAACCTGACTAATTTGATAGCATTTCATACTGGCATTATAGTGATGTCTATGACTAAGAAATGGTGTAAAGAAGTGGTGAATCAGACTGCTGGCAGGATTTCATTCTACTAGTTGTTATTCCTTTTGTAGTACTCCTTTACCATTGCTGTTGTCATTCACAGTCTCCAGCTTCAAAGCACAGATCATTTAGACTGGTTGTGTCTTGTCACCAGAAAGTATTGTCCTAATTATAAACCTCTATCCCGTATCAGTCTGTTTTTCTGATGAGAGTGAAATACTAGTTTACAGATTTCACCAAACCTGTTTGATTCATGGGGGGCTGTGACCTGGCAGTGCAGTGTTTGACAAAAGCCATAATTCATTCAAGAGCCCACGTAGCTTTTATTTAGAAATGCTTCGTTTCAAAAGGAATTAAAAGGAGCAACGTTCCTAAATAATTTTTAAAGTATCCCATGATGCACTGTTTTTTTTTTAACATCCAGAAAAATCTTGATTCTTGTTCACATGCTTATTTCATTTGTTTGTCCAGAAAAATGTCAGGCTACTTCTGCAAATTTGATGCATCAGCTGCCACTAACACAAATAAGAATTAACTCATTGTTTTCAGCCCAAACTGAAATGTATTAGTATTCTTTATTGAATGCATTTTTTAAATAGTGTATTCAAATTTAAATAATAAATTCAAAGTATTGTACAATTTACTAGTGCAAATAAACATAAGCCATTGGCAGAACTTGTTTCTGTGAGATACTCAGTTCATCCGACATGAACAACTTTCCTTATCTGGATACTGTGGGAAGCTAGCCAGACTCTTAGTATAATCAGTGAAAATAAAAAGTCTACACAAAGATACTGTTATCACTCATATATAGGGTATTTTAATAGATATGTAAATATGTGAAGTGAAAAAACTATGCCCAAAATAAGAAATTCATTGTGGAAAACACTTAGGAATGAGAGATTGTGTATCACCCCATTAAAAGCCATATAACTCATTTAGCTCAGATTATGATTGCGTTATAAGAAACTATGTTTCCAGAAAGCTGAGTAAAAATATGTTAAGATGAAATTAACTGGCAGGTCTGAATCCGTTGATCTTTTATATTTACAGACATTTCACAATAGACAACACAGTAGTATTTCACAGCAGCTCTTTTTCAAATATGAATAAAAGGCTATGCAGGGGAAGGATGACCTTTTTATCTTTGTAGTCAAAAGGCTCACAGATTTCTTTTTAGACAAGATGCATGTGGTAAAATGGCCTAAAATTTTCCCCAGGTGCCAGGTTGTGAGTGGTTCTGAGGCAGCAGGAAGAATTTTGTTAAAGAAAATATTGTGGTGAATGTATGAAACACTTTACAATAATAAAGATGAGGGGGAGGGTGAGGGGAGGAGAGAGAGAAATGTACAACTAAATGTCTCTGTCTCCTAAATACTCACAGAAGTGCTGTTTGAAATTGAGCAGAAATGGGCAAGCCTCACATTCCTCCTGTGGTCATAGAGCTTCCCACTCTTCTAATGCACTCCAGTAGACTTGCAGAGTTCAGCTGCCACTGCAGAGCCCACATCTGGTATGGAGAGCATGCTTTAACAATCCTACAAAAAATTTAGGAATACTTACTCATCTTGGAAGCAGTTCTTCTTGGAGAAACGGGGCCAGAGTGTCCTGCAAGGAGGCCCTGCAGTCCCCCACGATCGATTTTTCAGTGCACAAGTACTATGCCAGATATGTTGCAGCTACTGTGCATCCCCTGTGCAGTTAATGTGGGAGTTCTGAATTCCAGATCTCAAACCTACAGGTTTCTCGGCAGGATTGTCTCCAGAGTCCTGGAGGTGCTGAGTCCTGCATTTGTACACAAAGCTGATTTGCAGTGAACCCAGTCTCCACTTACCATGTTCAGTGGTTTGCATGTGCATGTGTTCATATACTAATTTGGGGGTGTATGTGCAGTAGGTCTAATTTATTCTTGCCTATTGGGATTAAAAAGATTTTCTTTTTGCTTTCTAATCTCTCACTGAAGTAAACGAGGGTTTGATTCTGCCCATTTGCCATGCTGAACAGACACTTTATCTTAGCTCAGAACCCCGTTGTGGGGTGTTGTTTCTAAGAGGGGAAGTAAAACCACATGCTGTTTAAGTGTTCAATGAATAATTAACATTTTTAGCAGAAAAATACTGTATTGTATAAGCTGAAATTACTGTCCCATATTCTTCCACAGATCTTTAATGAAATCAGTAGGACTTAAATACAACTGAAGAACTGATTCTTAACTTACAAAACCAGAGATGTTAATACAGTGTCATATTTTGAAAGCAGATGAAAAATAATGCAGTTTCAGGACTGTCTTTTTAAGATTTGATAAATAATTTCTGATTACTCAACAAGCCCAGTTCTTCAAAAAGCTGCTGGCAGGCTTATGGTGCTTATGATGAAAATAAATAAATAAAAAAATAAAGTCTTGCAAGGCCTAGGGGGCAGAATGTCAAGTTTTTACAGGATTAGGCTGTAAATTAGAATGATTCCACATTTAAGAAAGGATACATCTGGTAGGCAGAAACAAAACCTGCATGTATGTTTACCCAGGAGGACATGAACTAAGCTTAAGATGTTGTTAGTCTGGTGACAAGGTGGAGAGCTTGGATGTATGAAGGTTTGGCTTTTCTTCGTACTTAGAATAAGGTGGTTCAGAACGGACTGCTGAATCGAGCTAATGGAAAATATGCAGTCAAAGCTCCTATGTGCCAAGTGGAGCACAAGATCCTTGCACTGGGGGAGGAAAGAATTTGGTTGGCTGACTTGCTGAATAACACGTCCGTAGCTGCACCTGTGGGACACTTTGACTGGGGGTGCCAGAATGGCTGTGGTATGTACATCACAGCTCAGGACACATGGAAACAGCCCACTGAAGGGATGGCTTGCACTTGTTTAGTGAAATTAGACCTGTCTCAAGCTGTCTGAGGGTAATGTAGAAGAAACGTTGATCCTTCAGAACCTGTGGATTTGGATTTCCACTGGAATTTGGTCTGGTAAAGATTTAAACTTGATAAAGAGCCAGAGCACAGTCCTTAAACTTTCCTCTTTCTCCAAATCAGTGTGGAGATTTGGACTTGTTACATACCAAGGTCATTTTTCTGCTGGCAATGTGCAGTGATGCGAGAACTTCTCAGACTGATCATTGCCCATTGGATGGACTTTGCTCAGTGGACTTTTACTCCAAAATGTTATAATGGAAAAAAACAGATAATACCTCTCCAGAAGCTCATTCTGTGTGTGTGTCTGACTATTATTAATAGCAGTTACCTGTAGCTAAGAAACTTGGGTTTCTAGTTGCAAATGGCCTGCAAAGAACTGTTAGAGTAAAGGTCAGACAGGACTGATAATTTAATGTTACTCATAGGTAATTTTATTGTTATGTGTGCTTACAGTTCTTATCACATCCAAACACATACTCATTAATTTAATGTGTCTTGATATCTTGGATCTGATCAATGAAAACATGAACCGTGCTACGAGTTTTCAATTAAAGTTTCTGTTTTCCAGTTATTTTGATGAGAGGCTTGGGTTCATTTGTTTTTTTAAGGGGACTTCTATATTTCAGCTGAAAGACAGAAAATTACCTTTCCATATCTTAAAGAAAAAAAAAAAAAGTGCCTTAATTTTCTCCAGGCTAAATGGAATTAAAATAAAAGTTAATTTCACTTAGTTGTATAAACAGAGGGAAGAAGGGATGTGAGTGTTTTTTGTATCTTCTGTCCATCAGTACTGGTTGAGAAACTATGCCTGGACAATCTCAGCCTTTTCTTTATCTATTACCATCAAATCTACAACATATACCTCTAGGAATCACTTGTGTTCTCTAGAGCAAGGGTGTCCAACTCATTTTCACTGGGGACCACATCAGCCTTGCGGTTGCCTTCAAAGGGCTGAATGTAGTTTTAGGACTGTATAAATGTACTTACATATAGTATAAATGTAGAGAATCATGGGCACTCTTTCTTTATTGTGTTGTGTCAGGACACAACAGCCTAAACTCTTGAGTCTCATATGTCTATGTAACTTCATTAAAAGATTGGTTATCAGACAAACATTTTGCTAGAAGTGGATTTGTAATAGATAACTTCTGCTGAACTCCAGTATCTCTCATCATAGTTTAAAAATGTCATAATTTATCACCATATGTGACATAGAACAGAAAGTTTTATTATTCAGCCATTCAGTATTACGAATTATTATACTTTGTATTTTTTTTCATACCGAAAGCACATTAGAAGACTGTCTCCATTAATTGTGGCAAACAATGCCTGATTTCAGTCACTTGGGGAGAATGGTACCACCTGAAATCCTGTACTTAATTACTGCATATAATGATCTATGTACTTAAAGATGTGTCATGCAATTTCAAGAGGAAATTTGTAGATATTTTTATTCACGATAAGAGAGGAAAAGAAAATCTAGAAAAAAAAAAAGACTAAATTGAGATCAGATGATGAGAGTCAGCTCAAGTCCATGGGTAAATATTAGACACACCCCTGAATTATTTGTAACTTAGATGCTACTACAGGATACATAAACATTTAATATCCATTTGGGGAGAAATCTGCCTATTTTAACAAAAAGAAGGTGCTTTATCCATTAGTTTCACAGAGCTGAATTGTCTTCTTTCTGTTTATATTCTGAATTATTAATGTGAGTATATCTAAATTAATTCCACATCCCTGCACATGTAGAAGAGAAGGTCTCTAAGTGTTACGCTATTGTGTTTAGATGTCTTCTTTTTAATGAAGCATTATTTTGATGACCTATTCTGTGATTTTGTCTCTTATTTTTCTGTGTCGTGGTGCTTTCTGTGCTGTTATTTTGTAGCATTTGGGTATTCTTTTGTGACAATGGTCTTTACAGCTACCATTCTGCCGTTACAAAATCCATCATGAAAGCTAATATGCATTTAAAATATCAACATACAATGCTAGATGAAAGGATTGTGAAACAGATAAACAGAGGCAGATGGTGCAGATTTAATTAATAAAAAACACAAACAGGAAAATAAATCTGCTGCAATGATTTAATGCCTAATTTAATTAAGAAAAAAATGTCTTTGAGTTTAGTTATTGCCAGGAAATTATATACTATGTTGTTTCTATTTGAGAGAAATATTTTATGTAAACTTAACAACATTTTGTTTTATCAAGAATCTGACGTATTCTTGTTGAATTCCAATAAATTTTGCCCCTTGCAAGCAACACAATTTAGGAGAAAGCAAAGAATGAGGCTCAGGTCGCTGGGTTAGATGTACAGAGCTGGAGTTTGAGGTCGAGCTCTCGAACACCAGGTTAATGCCTTAACCGTTATGCCACCGACTGTCTCACCAGTGAAACTTATGGCCCATTTTGAGCAGAAGTATTGCATCATGCTGAGAAACCCTCCCCACTGAAAATGAATATTTTGAAACTAGTGCACGAATATATGGAGCACAGGGTTGTTTTGCCAAACTGGCATATTCCTAAAGGGAGGCAGAAAAAAATAATAATTTTTAAATTATTATTAACTACTAGTCTAACCAATTCCTTAGATATCTATATACAGATATTTAGAACTGTTTAACAGTGGTTAAAAAATAAGAATAGAAAAAGCATCAAGGGAAAAAAATGATATAGAGTACTTGACTCACCACTTTGGATTCTGCTGTCTATTGCTGCTGTCTATTTGCTGTCTGAGGACTGTGCATGCAAAAAGCAATGATATTGTTATCTGGGCTTTGATACAAGTTTGATATTCTTTTACCTATATGGACTAGTTTGATTTTGAAATTAAAACAATTCTCTAATCTGATAAATAATATCCAATTTTACATGAGGTTTATTCTCTGGAGATAGTGTATTGCTGGCTCTAAGTACAACGTTGAAGTTTGTCTCATGAGATTTTTCTCCATTGCTGCTACAGGCATAGTGTCATAAGAGGCCAAAATTGGAACTGAGTTAATTTTTGGTTTGTGGAGTACTTCACTGGGCAGAAAATAAAAATGAGAGAGAGAAGCTTGTAGGTTCATACAGGAGAATGGGTCTGTGGAATTGAAATGACAATTTGGGTAGCATTTGTTGTTTGACCTGTTCAATCTGGGAAAGACTAGTAAAGACAGAAGTGTGTGACTATGCTTCTGGATTTTGGTTTCAGAACTATATAACTGTTTATGGTGCTTTAGCTTTCAGAAAAAGAGGTTAACACTGACAGTCTCAAAGAAAAGAAAATAAGGAGAAATAGTTCTCTTGTTATTGCTGAATCAAAGAAATGTTATCCTTTTTTTTTCTCTATAAATTAAAATATTTATTTTAGGTCAAGCTGAGATGAATTTCATTTTTATTGCATTTTTTAGAGAAGCAAAGTGTTACAGACTGTTGGAGGCTGGTAGGAGAGCCATTGGTTTACATGCAGCTTTCTTATACTAAAATCAACTAAAACACCCCCCCTGGACACTCTCAAGGGCCTGAGAGTGACATGGGGACATCAGCCCTGCCTGACCCAGGTCACAGCCAAGCCCCACTTACAGGATGCCCCGCAGACAGTGCAGGGTCAGAGGGGCCTGGAGGGGTGACGTCTCCAGCCTCCAATCATCCAGCTGCTCATGGTTTTTCAAGCACTGGTTATGTTGATCGAGAGCAGTCCCAGAGTGACAGGATCATTCTTATCAATCTGCTTTCTGCTTCCATTTGCCACACAGACAGGGCTGTAGCTGCTCTCCCTGAGTTTGCTGATGTCTCGTCACTGCTGTCAGCCCGTCTTCCTGGCTGAGTGTGGGCAGATTCCTGGCTCCAGGAGCATTTCTAAGAGGGCATCTGTCCCCTGGCACTTCAACTATACCTCCTCTGTTTGTCTGTCTATATGTGAGAAGAGGGTGAGATCTCCTCCCTAGCTTATGTGTAGGTATACTCTGGGTACATAATTCTGTAAAAACACTATTAAAAATTCAATAGTCTTCTCATTAATTTCTTTAACTAATTTTATCATTATCAGAATACTGTTCTACTCCAGTCTATAACCTTCAGGAAACTAAACCTTGTTTTTGTAACTGCTACCCAGAATTAATGTTGTAGAATAGGTCTAGTACCTCAAAATACTTCAAATATTATAGGAATTGCTTTTCTCCACTAATGATCCATATTGGCTATCTGTTGTTTTTATTAATATACTGCTTTATACTGTTTTATATCTTGACTGTTTATCTTACTCATCTTGTATAAAAAGAAAAAAAAATACAAAAATTCTCATTTTATCACTACTCTTTTTTTAATGAAGAAAATCCTCACAGGGTGTTCTACTGGTTTATATTGGAACCTTAGTCCTCTAGTATAGATGTGATTATTATCCTGTTATGGAACAAAATTTAAAGTGAAAGAAGAATTTGGTTTTTCTGCTGAGCTGAAAGAAGTGGCATTAATTTCTTTCAAATAGGACTTCTCATTGTTTACTGAAGCAAAATAAATTTCAGAAATGGGACTAACCATTTTATTCTGATATTTTCTAATTTGTTACTGCATTTCATGTGGAACTATACTTTATCCCTTGTAGGTACAGGAGATGAGGAATGCAGTGTGTTTATTCTTGCAGATATTTGCAAGAGACAATACACATATTGGAGTGAACCTCACTTACCAACTTCTACATGAACTAAAGTTCATTTAGCAATCTTCATAATGTAAGCCTCTCACAAGAAGACTGTCACATTCCTCATCTGCAGGATTCTTGAAAAATTGTCTTGCTGTCAGGCTGGTTTAAGTTTTTAATAGGTGTGTAAAATCTTACAGACTTGTAAATCTCCTAAAACATTCACATGAATAATGCAGAAGTTAAAATTCACATGGGTGAGAAGTCTCACAGATAAGAGACCATCTACCAAGAAAGCATGTGGTTGCCCTGTGAGTGCAATTGGAGTTGTAAACATTATCTGGTAAAAGTGAGGTTTCCTGGGGCTGCAGTAAGTAAAGCCTGTTACATCTTCTGGTATTAATCATAATAAGTGTTTTATCTTTGGCTGTCATGTTTAGTTTCTGCATGCAATTTACCTCTCAGGCAAGCTGTTCACGGTATCGGCCAAGCTTATCTCTGAACTTATGGTCTTCAAGTACCTAAATGTATTTCCACCAGAGTTCCCACAGTTAATGTGACAAAAGCCCACATAAGTGCTATTTTAAGACTGCACTGCATCCCTTTACAGAAAAATAGTGTTGCTTGTATTCTGATCACTCCTATCAACCAATGTAAAGCTTAACTGCCTTTACTAGTCCTACACTCTACTGTAATTTTTTTATGACCTATTTTCAGATAGACTTTCTGTACACACATAATTTATCTTGACTCTAAACTTCCCTCACACATATTATCTCCTGTCCTCTAAAGTGCCTTTGCTGCCACAGGACTTCCGCATACAAAGCATGTCATCCATCTGACTCCAGAGGTATGTTTAGCAATACGCAAAAGCATGAAGGAAACACATGGTCCCTGTCCCAAAAAATCTGCCAGCAAAACAATTAAATTGCTCCAGGAGATCCTGCAATAGCCCTCTGAGAGGACACCAGGGGAAAAAAAAATAACCCTGCCTTGAACAGCTTTGTGAGTGGCTCTGTTTACATGATGATTCCAAAATGATACGGAGAAAGAGAGCAAAGATTAGACAGCTCTTAATATTCTGCTCTGCATGACCCCATCTCACTGCAATACTCTCATGATCTGCTAATAATCCTTTATAATTAAGCTTCCAGCATAATATTAAAATGTAATCCACATGAACACCAATCAGAGCATACAGCAAGAAGTGAAGCGGTTACCACTTTGAGTTGTGCATCGCAAGCACTATGCAGTTTTAACTTATAATTTTTAAAACATTTGGCCCTTGATGTGAAGACAAAGTAAGTTTCACTTCTGTTATACACAAGCACAATACAACATATCTAGTTCAGATCTGCTGCTATGACCCTTTCTCTGTACAATGTTTGCCAAAAGAATATAGAAACATTGCTGCGAATATGGAGACTGCACTTAATATCTTCCTTAACATTTACACAGAGCATGACCACCAAACAGATTTTGTAGCAGCCCATAAAACAAATGGCCCAGTTTCATAGCTGGTAAATTTTGAATTTGGCCTTCTGTATTGGATTTTATATGCAGTATGTGTGTGTGTGTCTTAGTAATCACCACTTGGAGGACAGTCAACTGTTTTCTTCTTGCACTAGTGTAACTCTAAGAACTCGACCGACTGGGCAGAGAGTTAGACCATGTGTGACAGGATGCAACATTTTACTATGTGTTTCTGTTCCATTTCCATTTGTTATTGCAGATTCTCTCTGTGGATTCTTTCTACCCTTAGAGCACTTTCAAATTAGTTGTCACTAGTGTGATTGGGCTATTGTGCATATTAAAATGGATGGGTCTCTCTCTTTTCCCCTTGCATAAAACTACTCATCAGAAATCTCAACTATAAAAATACTTGTATTCTCAACAAGTTACTCTTCGCTCTCAAAAAAGAAAAACAAACAAACAAAAAACCAGTCCAATATACTAGACCAATATAAGAGAAACAAGTTTGGTGGTTGGGGTTTTTGTGTGTGTGTGTTTTGTTTGTTTTTGTTTCCTTTGTCTGTTTAAATTTTGGTGGCGTTGGTTGGTTTTTAATTAAGAGAAATATTTGAATGTGCCAGTACCTTCTAGTCAAAAAATATTCTCAGGTTTAACTAATCCCATGAGATCGCAGCTCCGTTTCCATTTTATGTTCTGCAACAGTAAGCACTTAGCAGAGTTCAAGGGAAAGTGCAGTGGGAATATTAGTTCATTGTAATCTTTTGATTGGCTTTTTCAGATAGAAAAGGGCAGTTTTAGCTTTTACGAGTTAAGCTAGAGTAAGCCTATTGTGAACCACAGAACATACAGTTTTTCCATTTGAATAAAACAGGAAAAGACTGCAGCTTAAGATGCTGATAGTATTTCTCATTTCTTTAATTAAGCTTTGCAAACTAGCTAAGAATGTTTTCCACTGGTGGCATATAGTGGAATTCTAAACATCTAATTAGTGCCCAGAGAGCTAACTAGGCACTGCCAGTGATATTAATATCTAATATATATTGCTTTAATTAGCCAAATCCATAGGTCAACATTAACACCGATTTTCCACTCTTGGAAAACTTCATTCCAGAATTTGACACTTCCATTCCTACAGCTGCCAGGGAACCTCCATGAATGGCCAGGGCAAACTGAGGCAAGAGGGTGAAGGGCACGAGAATGGATATCGCTTTGAGCAGAAAGATGGGTTGCCAAACATTGTCCCCGTGTCATTGTAGAGTGGAATTGCTTTCCAATTTTGGAAGGGACAAACTGTGCCAAGAGAAGCTTTATGTCATCAGTGGTGAGATTGCCAGAAAGGATGCAAAGGACATTTCAGAATAGGAAGACACCACAGAGAGCACTTACAACAGCTATTGTGGTTGGTTTTACTCCTTTAAGGCAAATATTTTGTTTCTCACACTCTAGGCTCCTTTGATTCCAGACTGGATTACAGAAGTGATGAAAATCATTACTGTCTTTCAGCACTATATATATATTTTTTAATTATTATTTTTTTTTTTTTTAAGAAAAGGCTTTATTATCTCTTGACAAGAAAAAGAGCCCATAGAAGGAGAGAACAAGGAGAAAGCAAGCAGACAAATAAGGAATACACATTTACTTCTCTAGGCATGTTACTGTCTTGGAGGTCACATTAAAATTCAAATATAATTGTGTTTCCTGCTTCTTTCCCTATAACATCTAGATGAAACTGTAGGAAATAGCAGGAAACAAAGCTAAAACCATATTTTCAGGAGGGGACTTGAGCTAAGCATGAGAAGTAGTCTGGCCATGATTTTTTTAGGGCACTGCATGATGACAGCATGGTAGATAGACCATTCATCCTTTATGGGTAGAAATACACAAATGTTTTTCTGTGTTTTAAATATTCATGCTATATTTACAAATCAATACATCTAAATGCATATGGCATATTGCAGTACCAGGAAAATATTTGTTATTGGTTTGTAAGTAATTAGAATTAAGTTGCTTGAAAAATGTAAACAGGCATATTTCAAAGAACATGTGTAAAATCTGTGATATAATTTCATAGTAGCACAAGAAAACAAAAATAAATGGGTTTGGGTACAACATAAAATGTAAACTAATGTGTTAGGCTAATTTAAATAAAATGAATCCTTATTTGCTGAGTAAGTGCAATCTCTGTGGTTCTCATGATGTATCACTTGATGTAGTTTACTTTCACTGCAGTCAATGAAAACTTGATCAGAATAAGTTTAAAGATCATGGCTAGTAAAGATCATGGCTAGTATATGTGCTGGGGGAGTTTTATTAATAGAAGTACTTATGGTTTCTTAAATTGTGAGTAACCTCTGACTAGGAGGCCAGGTATTATTGAATAGAGAACAAAACAATAAGTGCTTAATGCAGTAAATTCATTTACGTGCCATTAAGTCTCATCTTAAAGTATGTGTGTACCTTGTACCACAGTCAAAAAGGAGGAAACAATGAAAAAGTTTGTAGTGGAGAGGGCAGGAGACAGGCAGACTAGGGTTGAGTAACAATGACATTAGCTATTGATGGTCTAGAAAATGATTTGGTTTTGGAGTAGCTTCCCATATTTTTTATGCTCATGTATTGGATTGCACTGCAGTCTGTCCAAGGGAGCAGGTCCTGCTGGTTCTGAAAACCCGTCTTGAAATGAAAGAATAAAAGAAAAGAGACAATGAGAGTATATCCCTGTCTTTCTCACAGTGACTAGTAACTTGGCATGGTAACTGAGAGACCTGTATCTATTCATACAATATCTCTGGGGAGACAGAGGTGAAAGTATCAGCAGTTTGCCAGAATAAGGACTGTATTATTAGTATAGAGAGACCTAAATATCAGGCTTAATTCTGACAAGTCAAATGACCACTGTTACAGACCCTAATTCTAGAGTGTTTTCTAGTTATAAGCCAGGATTGTTCTGGCTTTGTATTTCACTTAGGCTGACAGAGTTGCCAGGGAAAAAAAAATGGTTAAGAAGTCTAGATTTTTTTAATAAAAGCTAGAGAAGGAAATATTTCAGCTAAACTTTGAGAACTATTGCTGCTTGTATTACCCTAGCAGCTAGTAACAGAGGGGAAGGGCAGAGAGCTTGGCATAAACCAGAAGTGCTTCAAAGAGTGTGTGTGAAACGGGGACAGACGGACCCACACTTTCTGTTTCAAGCCAGTCATGAGGCAGCTGTGGTAATGACACATAAAACAGCATAAGTAGGGGCCCGTGCCTCCACAGGGCACAGGGTTGTTGCCATCGGATTGTGTAATATCCAAACCAGTTCAGCACTGTGATTCCCCAGCAGGAGTCAGCATCCATGCTGGAGTAATACCACATACAAAGCCTTTGGGAAACCCTCTTCCTCCTGTGAGGCTGCCTCAGTTTATTTTGAGAGCCTGTTTCTTGAGCATTATTGACTGATATACATGGTCTATTTCACATAAACAAGATGTAGGGACACAAAACAGCTGAACTACAACTCCTGCGCATCCTGCAATGGCACGGGCACATAGAAATACTTCAGGCTTCAGATGAAACATTACAAGAGTCAGGCATGTGTTAATTTTCCTTTTTCCAAAAACTATGACTTTTCTACAATACAGATTCTCCACATACAAAAATATTTATTATAAGCCACTGGTTTTCTCCTCTTGCAAAAACACTAGAAATTTGAGGAATAACACGGGTCTAAGCACTGGGATGAAGAGCCCAAGTTATTTGTGACAGGGGTGGCTAAGCAGAAGATGAGGAATGACAAACAGATTGGACAGGACCAGATCATTATGAGCTGCCTTCTAGGTGAAGATCTTGAATTCCAAAGTGTTAATGTTATGCTTGGTTCTGCCCCCTTAGCTTCCTTTTCTTATCAGTTTACTTTCTGGTGTGTATGTATTTTTAAGTAGAGCCCTACCAGATTCAGACATTCATGCAAATATTTCATCTGGCAAGTATACTTTAAACTAAATTTCAGTCTGAATCTGCACTTGATAAATTATATTAAAAATATACTGTGGACTAAATATATGAATTTTTTATAAAGCTTTTAAAAATATTCTAAACTGTTACTTAGCTCATATTTTCTGGAAACTTGTACTGAGGTTTTCTGCAGAAGTTCTGTTCTGACTTTCAGACTTTAAGCCACATTCTGTCCCTGTTTCTACAGTTTAAGATTTTCCTTCCAGCTCCTTGTAGAGCTCCGCTTGCAATCCATCCTCAGAGAAGCCACTATAAGATAGCGGGTTGTTTATTTTTAGGCTTTTGAAACTTACTTTTAGTCAGTACTTGGACCAGTGAAAATTAAATCAGTAGAAGGCCTTCCTATTGCTTCTGAAGATTTCAGACCAGATTCTAAGTGCTATTTCATTCCTGTAAAGTTTGTGCCCTTTTCCCCTCCAGCTGTCTTAAACAAAATGAAAATCCAAATAGCAATGAAATAACTTTTAATGCTTCTTCTCTCCCTGCCTTACTCCTCCTTTTGCCCAATATCAAAAGGTTAATGAACCAAGTCCACACTGTTTAGATTTTGTACCAAGTACAAAGAAATATGTTGTGAATAGCTGATAAGTGGCATAATCAATAATAGGGAAACATCTTCCAGCTGGTGTTATATAAAGGAAAAATTATCAACAAAGACCCTGGCATTGTCAACATTGGTTTGTAATATATTGATAAGTTACAGATTAGTCACTGCGTTTTAAACAGTTGTAATGTTGACCACTGAACCGTGTATATTTGAATCATCAAACATGCTTAAACTCCATTTCTGAGTGTAATGGCAGACCTTTAAGTTGTGCCTAATTAACTTCTCCGTAGCATAAACTTAGTAGATTTCTAAGACCTTTTTCAGACATTGCTTGCCATTATGAACCTTATTCAAAACAATAAGTACAAAAGCAAAGAGGTGTTACAGCTTAAAAGCAGGCATTTCCTAGGTAACTCAGGTATGGTTACGTTAAAATGAATTTGCTTAGTATCCCTGAAGACTGAATGCTATTTGGCAATCATGAATAAAATTCTTGAGCTGCAATTCTGTAAGTTCTAGTTTAACTCTTGTAGCACTATATTTTTATTAACAAACTAGTAGTCCGGTGGTCTCTAAAAATTCTGGTGCTGTGGAGATTCAATGGAGCTTAAGAACATTTGCAAAATTTGAATTTATTAGAAGTATTTTGAAGCAGCAATATCTTAGAGCGATCCTATTGGTATAATACTGAAATTTGTCATGGAACTTCATGGAATTTCTTTTGCATCAGTATTTTACCTGCTATTTATGTAGAGCTAAGCATAAATGTGTGCTTTCATACACACAACTTTGTTGTGTATCGCTTAATTGCCCAGGAGGTTTCATGCCTTCTGGACACTGAATAAAATCTTGGTCCTATGGAAATCAATGAGAGTTTGGTTATGGACTTGCAGAGAGTCAGGGTTTTCTAAAAGCAAAAGCAAGAAGGACTGTTGGCCTTCGGCTGATTTTCCAAAATCCATTTGCAATTTCACAGTTTCAACTTTGTTTAAACTAATAATGAATAAATTACTTGGGGGAAAAAAAAAAGTCTTTATAGGGAAGAAAATGAAAAGAAGTTCTGATTTTGAGCAAAATTGTCTGACAGAGAGATAAGATATATCTTTTAAACTACTGCCTTTTCCCAAACAAAAGTTGTCAGCTCCCCAAGACAAACTACTGTCCGAGACCTTAATGAACTTTTCTGTCAACAAAATAACTGTTGTTTTGAGGTGAGCTGGGAAAACAAGGAGAATAGATAGTGACAAAATACTTGCTTTAGTTATTTTTCAGACCAGTTTATTATAACTAATATTTTTGCCAAATATTTGTTTCTGTGTTACTTAGGTTAGAGCTTGTGGGGATCTAAAAATAGCAGCAAGGGCAAATTTTAAAGCTCGTTAAGGATTAACACTTCTTTGGTACATAAAAAATAGGAAAAGTGTTAGAATGAGTAGCACATCTAACAAAGAATGGTATTTTAAAACTATCCCTGCATTTAAAAGCAGCAAGAGTATTTTAAACATCTCTGGAATCTGTAGCATTTATAAGATCTATTTATTAGCTGCCACAAGCACACCACTTCTAAGAATGAGTAAAACCATTTAAACATTTCCCAGGACTCCTGAGACCGAGGTGTGTGCTTTGCATGTATATGTAAAGCATAAATATGAATGTGTCTAAGTGGGTGGGAGGGAAGAACAATTTCCCTTCTTCCTCTCAAGAGAACGCCTGAAATTTAATTGAGGTAAAATAAATGCTCTTATCAGAAGGCACAATGGACCTTCCTAGTTTTGTTTGTGGCAGAGTTCAGGAGCCCTCCCCATGGCTTGCTCTGCCTTCCCCCACTTCAGATATTAACCTGGACATCATGCCTTCCAAACATTAAATGAGCTGTGCAATGTTTTATTACATTTCTCATGTGACTAAGCTTAGTGTGGCTTTTAAGTGTTCCTCGGTATGCCATGCTTACGCAAGTTATTTTCTGTTGTGGATTGTTGATGCTGCAGCAGCAGATAGAGTGATGTGCCTTGAATTCCAATGAGGAGAAGGCGTTGGTTTATTTTGGTTTGTTGAGTACAGAGTGAGTATTTTGCAAAGATTTGTTACTCAGATTTTTCTCTATTTCAGGTTTATAGCATTAGAAATGAATTGTTTTTAAATGCTGCTTGGAAATAATTTTATGTCTTTAGAAAGTAAGGTAATTTAAAATGTCATTATTTGCTAAGTATGTTGTGTATGAAAATCTGTTTTAGCTAGTGACTTATTACATTGTGTAGATCTCTACAAAATGCAAATGTGCAAACAGGAAACCTAGAGTGCTGCAAAGCTAATTTTTATGAAACTAATTTTTATGAAAGTGGATTAAAGCAATGTGTAGAAATGTGCCGTCAAGAACCTGAATTGTAACTAAATTAGACTTTCTTTCATTGTACTAAATTATTTCTGACCTTGTCCTGACAATTAGGGAAAATTTATAAGCAACGAGGTGGGCAATTGAGATGATGTGTATATTTTCTCCAACTCCTTTAGCGGATTAAAACCTTTCAGTGTGTTCTTTCCATCTGCTTATTTAGTGCTTGTATTATTGGAAACAATCTTTTCCTCTTCCAGCAGTGATGCTTAGATCCCTAGTTCTTAAGGGCTGTATATGAAACAGATTTTAAGGGATCCAGCTCTGATTAGAGTAGTTAGCCTGTTAACGTCCTATGTATTTACAGTGGATTATTTGAAGGGAAGCAGGGGTTAAGTCAGCAGGTCTCTCGGCTTCCCCAGGGGTTAACCTGGCAGCCTGTTTGGCACACACAGGAGGGCTGACAGGTAGCAGGATTTGTCTAAGCAGTGTGCATGAGAGCCAACAAGGAAAACTGAATGCTCTGGATTAGTTTTGGATTATGTTGTCAGAGTGAAGCCTGACGGACAAACTGCAGAGGAATAAAATGCAATCTGTTTGGGGAAAGAGACAGCGTGCATAGCTTTCATTTTTCAAGAAATGACAAGAAAAATCATTAATAATTTGTAAATCCATGTCCATTAACTTTTCTCTTTGTTATCCCAAGACAATCTTTTTAACATGATTTTGCCACTGTTCTATATCTGTTCTTTCTTTTGACAGATGGCAAGATAAATATAAAACTGTAATAGACCAAAGTGAAAAATATCTAGAAATTGTAACACCTGGAATTGCTTAATGTGGAATATTAGTTGGGGGGTCTGGGGGGGTGCCTTTTCTCTTTTTGTGGTAAAAGATAAAGTTGAATATAATTTACATTCTTTTCTTATTCTATAGTTTCCTTTGGGTGATCATCATTTACTTCAAAATACTGGAAGCAGCATTCCATCATTTTTTCCATTAAAGCAATTACATTAGCAGTATTACTAACACGATTGATTCCCTGTTTTTCTTCATCTGGTTATTGCATTATTTTACTGCTCAAGTACTGAATGTTTTACAAAAGGGGATTTTTTTTTTTTTATTCCCACCAGAAAGAATTGCATCATTTTTCGTTAGAAGTAGCGTTTGTCCTTGCAAATATTGCTTAGTTTAGTCAACAATGACTTCTTTGGCTATAGAAGAATGGTTCCTGCTCATGAACTTCAGTCAGATTTGATTTTCAGAAGTGAAGGGCTTGAGGGCAAAAGGAGATGGGGGAAGGGGTCGTGGTTCTACAATTACTCTTTTATAATAAAAAAAAGAAATACACGCTACGTGTATGCTGGCAAATAAACTCTATTAAGGACCAAATAAAGTCAAGGAAAAGCTGTAAAAATTAGTGTAGACTTGATCTTTGTTAGTCAGGTTTATACCAGATTTGTTCAGTTTTCACACAGTTTATTTTTACTAAAATGCCAAAACCATTTAATGGCATCTTTAATACAAGAAAAAATGATTCATCAGTTACAGCTGTTTGGATTATGCTGTTGCTGAGGTGTCAGCAGAGTAAAAGAATTTATAAATTTATTAGGACTAGAATTGTAATAGTACAGTCAAATAATTTGCAGGAAAATGTTTATATGATAGATTTTTTTTCTCTATATGAATTATGCAAATATAGACTCAATGCATCTGGGTTTGGAAGAGTACAGTAAATATTATCTATTAATTAATCTTGGTCCATTTATATGTTTATGCAGATTTCGTGGCTATTCAGTGTATCAATTTTGAGGTAAGTTGGGTTCATTTTCAGTGAGGATAGGAAATGTACATAATGTTTTGGTCTCCTATTCAGTGATGTAAGAAAGATTTTGGTGTTAATGTTCCTACTTTGATTATATTTCTATCTGAAAGCAGTCTTGCTAGCTATTTTAAATTACTCAATTATTTCTGAAAAGTAAGTAGAAAAGTGTATAGAATTGCTGCAGCCAGCTTTTACTTACCTGTGTAGAATTTGCTTCTGGTTATTAACTCAGCTTTGGCTAAAAGTGTTGTTGTGTTTTCCCTTGCTACAGTGAGCCCATCTGAGTGTAAGACACCAAGGCATCTCATAGGCAGCTGTTAGTGTTCTGATTACAATGTATAAAATTGTTGTTTTGTGCAAGTTAAATGCTAGTTTCCAATTGGTTAGTAGTGACATTAATAAGGGGAAAATGGAGGAATATTTTTGTGTTTATAATAGGGTCTTTATAGAAAATTTCTGGTGAGTACCTCTTGGCTGAGGGAAGGAGAAAGAAGGAACTACTGTACAGCTGCTGTAACACAATATCACTGTTTTAATATAAGATAGTACATAAATTTGTGTGCATATGTACATCAGCTTATTAATAAAATAATCTCAGGACACTTTCATATAATCTTTCAGAAGTATTATTTGGCTAGCTGGGAGTAAGCAAGTAGTAAAAATTTCTCCTATAGAGAAAAATGTTTATTTGCAAACCCATCCTGAGTCCCTGCACCTTGAATTAATATACACTGTTACCTCACTCTCTAGATCTTTAGAACTGCTTCCTTAATAGGAAACAACAACACAGAAAAGAATTCAGACTGGATTAATTTTGGCCATATTGCATGTCAAATTTAAAACCATTAAATATTCTTTTAATATTAAGCATGTGCGACATTGCTTGCCTGATTCAGAGTGGCTAGATTTGCTCCTGTAAGCACTGTTGTCGGGGCATTTTATTCTTGTTCTGCACTGAATTGATAGAAGTTTTGTAAAAGCCATGTAATCTCTCTGGGCTTCTCTTTATCCTTGAAAATACTATTTCATAGAAGTTGTAAAGGCTGAAGATTATGTTTTGGGATTTTTTTCTGGATAAAAGTTCAGTGACTTAGTTGTAGACAGCTGTTAGCTCTTGTCACTAATAAAACTTTCCAAAACTAGTCGTATTGTACTCCTGTCTCCAAAATTTTAATCCAAATGAAAATTTTAGTGGCATTATAAATCTTTGCTCTAGTTATATGTATTCATCAAGAAGCCTTCTCCAAGAGTGTTTTCAACTATTTTGAAATGACCAGACACTTAGATTGGGACAGCAATACAATTTTTGTGTCACCTTAAAGGTAAAAGTACCTGAAGGAGAGTGCTAGAGTAGTAAAAGAAATGTTTAAAAGGCTAAAAGAAAAAGCACTTAACAAATTGTCCACAATGAGAAACATTTATTTTCTTGTGTTCTTTCCACTAAGATAAGTACTACAGGTTCAGATTTATTTTTTTTTTAAATAATGTATCTCATCAACATTGTTTATATACAAAATAACTAAGATAATTCACTTGTTTATTGATCTGTTTCTGTGGGCATTCACAATATCCGTATTCACAACCTTGAGTACTTGAACTAGTGAATAGGCCTAGGACATTTTTCATCTTGCATGTTTCAAAAATACCTTAGAAAAATCTATGCAATCTGTAGCTGTCAAGCAGTTATTTCATTTAATGCTAAACTAGAGTGAAAACTCAGCAAATGTACTGAAGAATTGGGGGAAAAGGTCGAAGAAAACTGCAGAAATATACAGGCATAGATGCAGTATAAGTTATGTGAAGAATTTAATTAACTGCTCACAGTAATATACAGCAATATCTAATGATAAATGATAGTCAAGAATTCAGTATCATTCTGAGAAAAGCCATCAGTTCTAACAGCACAGCATTTTGCAATACCTTTAAAATTAGTCAGTCTCTTAAGCTCTCACAGGATAGAATACCACCTAAGTAATGGCCAGCAGGAACTCCATGTTGCTGTAGTTTGTCCTTCCTGAAAACAGGTCTGTTTCAGGCTTGCATAACTTTTCAGAACTGATGTGAATCACATCACAGTTTGCTGTGGCCGCAAATCATTATTTCATGGGAATAAAAACAAGAAAATGCTGTTAATTCTATTACTCAGCTTCTAAGCCTGTCTGCTTTGGGCCAGGTTGTCTGACCAGACTTGGATTAGTCATTGATTTCTTTGTCATGGATTTATGGGAAGTGACAGAGTCCAATAAAAAAAATCAGAATACTCCTCTTTGTGACATTAGTAATAGCAACTTTAGGAAAACTTTAATATCCTGTTCCCTTTTTCATATAGGAAAAGTTAGACAATAACACACAAAGAAATAACTGAAGGAGTAAATTGTCAAGGGGCATACAGTTTTAATGGAAATAAATCCATAAAACTATTGCATATATCCTCCTGTTCTAGGGGAATAAAAGTCTGCATGACTTATTTATCTGAAAGAATTTGGTTGGTATGTAGGCTAAGACCACCTTCTAAGCTACTGAAAGAATATGACTTCAGTATTGTTAACATTGTTTTAATAAGTTGTGATGCAAAGAGTAAGCAAAAAACCTAAGTTTTCCTTTAGTTGATTACTTGTATACCCTATCTTATTCTGCACTGTATCATCCTTGCTGTGAGGTTTAAATTACGTTGTTGGCCACAAACCCCACCTCAAATGAAAGACCTCTCCCAGCATTCAGTTTACACTGTCAGTTCAACTCAGTTTCCTCCTGATTTCTGGTAAGTCCTTTTAGTCCATTCTTAGGCATAAGAACTTTCAGAACCAGAACTATAGTTCTGCTCTGCTTTGTTGCAGGTTGCATGTGAAAACTCTTTTTATCTCTATATGCATATGATAAATAGGGTGATCAAACGTACTTTTTTGTCTGGCCATGCAGGCTCTGTCCTGGTATTTAAAGGACTGATTTCTGGATGCTGTTTTGTCCTGGATTATTATTAGAGATATTGACTTTTACCAGCTGGTTACACTTGAGCTACTGCAGCAAGAGCTGATGTGTTCCTAGGGCTTTGGTAGAATCGCATGAGAGAAGAGTCTCTGCGAGCAGACAGCACAGAAAGTGTCCCCCCTCATGTTAGGTTCCATGGCCTAACATAAGAGATGAGTTTTCAGTATGTAACACCACAAATTTGTGCTCCATTTTCTAGAAAATTTTGTTTTTAATCTGAAGACCCCAAACAAAATCCAGAGACACTCAATAACCACCTCAGAATTTTGTACTCTCAAAATTAGTGCTGAGACCATAGCAGAAGCGGAAGAGTACTTTGTGTTGACAGGATGGTGGTGCAGGTTCTGAGCCCCATTTGTGGGAGGAACCACAGCTTTAATGATGCTGTGAGCTGAAAAGAGCCTAGCTCATCTCTGAGACCCCAGTGCTTTGCAAGGTGGTAAGTGAGAGATAGCATAGTTTTATCTATGAAAAGAGAAGATATGAAATTGTTAAGAGACAAAAATAGCATGAGTTAAAGGAATCACTTCTTACAGAAGTGAGAGAGTTTGTCTCTCTCCTTCCTCTCTGTTCTTTCCCCACATTCTTTCAAAAGAAAAGAGAGTTCACCAAAATACTTTTTACAACTTCATAGATTTTACTGACTCAGAAAAAAATAAATGACCCTTTGGAGAATGCAACCTTGAAATATCATATTCAAACATGTTACAGGAAAGAGATCTCCACTGTTCACACACAGATCAGTGCTGCCAGGGTCCTCTGGGCTACAATTGGCAGTGCTTTTCTGCTTTTGAATTTTCCTGCATCTAAGTCATGCATCTCGGAGATTTCTCAAAGGTATTTTCATCTTCATTATCCTATTAACGAGACTAAATAGTGTGCTTCCTTCCAACCTTCCAGTTTCTACATCTGAAAATAAATACACCATATATACTTCATTTGTAGAAGTTTACAAATTTTAAGAATGTGTGGATGACGCATCCCCACTTTCCTCCTCAGTTTTGTGAGGCCTGTGAGACTGAGTGAGAAACCTGTGCATCCATATTAGCTTTTTTTTATATATAGCAGCCTTCCTGCATTTACAGGTCATCCAAACTCTACTTAAGTAGTGACATCCAGTGCACAGGTTTGAGAGGGCTTGCAGGGTTAATTCTGTCATTACTGTGTTGACATGAGGCATGTTACAGCTTTCAGCTGAAAATGTTACTTGTAATCTTTTAATCCCAAATTAGGTCAACATTTTATCAAGTTAATCTAACATGAAGATTAATTAGGCTAGTTAACACGCGCACAGAGGTTATTTGTTTTGAGTCTACATTTAATCAAGGAGTTAGTCCTTAACACAACAGGCAGCCTCCCTCCTGCCCCCTAACCCCGGCTACAGCTCATTCCATCATTTTGATATGATGCGTTTTTTAGGACATAAAATTATGAAAAGGCCAAATTGAATTTCTTATTCAGTCCACCCACAAGCCTAGCTGAAACAAAACCAACCTCTTGTAGTACAAGAAATTATTTACAGAAATCATATAGATTTGCAAAATTAAATCTATCAGATTTTTTAAGGAAAAAAATGCCATTAATATTAAACTGCTCAGAAAATTATTTTGAAATAATTCCATAGAATTCCAAGGTATTTCTTCATGTAAGAATTACCAGCATTTGAAATGTGAGAGATGCATGGTGCTTTCTAAACAAGATTGATAGTACCATTAAATCCTTAGGGCTACAAAACGCAGAATGGTAGGAAAAAAAAACTGTTGAGAGAAATGTGTCAGGCAAAATGGAAATGTTATCAAGAGAGTTTCTCAGGTCTACATTATAGTTTCTCTCAAAATCAGACTGTCTCAACAGCTTGCTATGCTTGCTAGAGCACTCACCTGAGACAGAAGAACCCTGATTTAGACTGCAGCTCTGGGGTCTCTTTTGCGGCATGTTTTTGACTCAGTCTCTCAATCTCAAGTAAAATTTAGTAACCAGCAGACAACTAGGAACGATAAAGAAAAGGAGCTTTCTACACTTTTTAGATATTTACCATTCTTAAACCTGCTTCCCAGCACAGAGGAAACCACCTTTCAGTTTTATGAGTGTAGTGAAAGAAAATAGTTTTTTCCCATAGGGCAGGATGTCTTTTAATAAGAAAATCTAGTTCTACTAGGACACATTAAATTACCTGCTACAATCATACTGTCTATTATTTTTCTTCATGTTACCCTCAAAACTAGTTGCTCTTGTGGTGTTTTGAAGAATAAGAACAAAGACATAAACAGAATGGAAAAAGGAACTTGGCCTGTTTCTTTACAGTTTTCATGTCATATCCCTTCCAAAAAAATACTATTAAATATAGTTACTCTCAAATTAAACATCCAAAAAGAGGGGAAAGAAGCCAGTTTCTGTAGAGGGAGGTGGCATAAATCTGCTAACAGGGGTCATTATGCCGGACAAATGCCTTTCTCCCCTGAGTTTCCTAGATAAGGAGCACCTATCTAGTAGTTAAAAATTCCAAGAGTCATTCTGGATAGTATTACCGACCCCCCTGGGTGTTGCTGCAGAGTTCATGCCCTGTTTCATCAAATACCCGGTGACATTCACCAGGGGCCATGCTAATTATAGGGATTTAGCAGACAATGTTTAAGAATGTTTCACCACAAAACACAAAATAGCATGTCTTTGTCTACAAGTATTGCTTCATTGATGTGCTAAGTTAGCAAAAAACTGGAGGTAAAATGATTCTGCAGTTTGTTAGTGTACCTTTACAGCAACGTTAATCAACATATTGAAATGTTACATACAATCTCCCCTGTGTTTAGCACCAGCAGTGCCATTCTGCAATTACATGGAGAAGAAGGGCTCAAGGTAGCTTAAAACTTCATGGATTATACATTAGTTCAATGTCTTCTAACCTAAATGTTTTAATGAGCTACATTCACTATAAAATATTTTTCTTGGGCAAAAGTTAGACAACCCTTGTCTTTTACTTATGCCAGACCTATTCAGTAGTCTCTTTACTGAAACTGGGGAGAGTGGAGAGTATATCATAAGGGAGGAAAATCAGACTCCCATTTTGCTTCACCACCACTTGAATTGTTTGATTCTCAGAGAGCAAAGCTTGTGATTACAGAGTGAAGTCCCTTGCTCAGGGCTAAGTGCAGAAACAGCCGTAAGTAATCCTCCAAGTTAGCTTTACCAGAGTGCAATGCATAGGCTTTCTTTGTACAACACATGGAGGCTGGGTGTCTCAGAAAGTTGTAAACGTAGCCAGCTTCTGAATGGTGAGCAGCCTACTCCACTCATCTCAAAAAGCTAAAAAGAATAATACATTTTATAACCCTCCAGGTAGAGAGGGGCTTAGTCCCAGAGGTCACATTACCATTGTCACTGACAGCCTCTCTTGGAAGTAGGTGCATGACTCATTTCTCTTTAACAAGAAATAGAATACAACCTATCTAATACTCGCAAAATGTTGGCAGCGATTGTGTGATATCTTCAGTGTTTGGGTCCCACTCTGACCTAGTCACTGCATTACAATCCATACTCACATTTTAATTCTATTTTTGAAAATTAACTCAACTACTTAAGTACCCTAGGAGCATAACTTCGGCTGACAAAAATCTGCCAGATATATTAATAATGATAGAAATAGTAATGAGATAAATAGACACAAATGATGAGCAGAAAACTATGAAATGACAAATTGGTAGTGGGATAGCAACAAAAACAGCACATGGCATAGAAATCACCTATCATTGAATTTCCGGAGTGTTTGACATTACTATTAGAGATGTCATCATAATCAGGAGGCTGTTACTGTTTCCCCCTCCTCCTCCCATCCCCCCCTTCCTTTTCCTTACCTTTCTTTTTCCTGTTATTATAACCTTTTCTAGGCTGAGGTTCATCTCCTTTGCCTTTTTTTTTCCCCTGCCAACAGTTTGTAAGAGGCACATTTGTCTCATCCTCTGCAATGTAGTATTTGTTTGCAGAGCTACAAAGGCACAGGCAACACTATTGTCTAGGAAATAACTCTGCACTGGGGTGCACAAAGTATTTCAAGCTATTTTGGCACTGCCTGGTTCCTACCTATGTCTTCCCTAAAGAGTTTTAGTGAGAAGAGTCCTTGAGTCCTCCTCATTCCCCAAAGCAAAGGACCTGTGATTAGTTCTGGTCACATGGTGAGGCATATAAGTGGGAAAAGGATTTGTGGACGGGAAGGAGAGCTTCTTGAACCAGCTCTCACTCTTCTGAATTCACAGAGGGTATAACACATAAACAGCATTTGTTTACTTAATGGTGTTTTACAGTGGCTGACACATGCAAGTTTAAGTTATGTAACCATATCATTTCTTTTTAACTATCTTCTAAATTTTTATTCTTTATATTAAATAGTTGAAAATATAAGGTATCTAGTTCCATGACAATCAAACTCCCCACAGTATTTATCTAAGAATTTAGCTTCCTTTTCAAAATCTTCTTGTAATATCTCATTATTGCAATTTCTTCTTTTTTTTAACATTGGGGTAAAGGTTTGCAGAGCATTTCTAATGTGCTCACTGAAAGCTGACAAATAAATGTATTGGCAGATGTGTTCATGTTTAATGGCTCCAGGAAGTGTTACTGACAATTCTGATCATATAAGTTCTGCAGATACTCTTAAACCGAGACTATGCAAGGTCAGTTCACATGATCACACCAGGTTTCATTTTCCATAGTTGTGTTGGTTTGTGGTTTTTGTTTGGGTTTTGATTAAAAAAAAAAAAACAGCTCATTTGGAGATGTAAGAGCTTATTACAAGTTAATGTGATGTTTTAAAATGTAAAAGACCATGCAGTGAGAATGCAGAGAAGTTGAGGTGAGGAGGTGATTTCTAAATTATGATGCTGAGAAGTCATTGCTCTAGTTGATAAATTAGATAGCAGTTTGAAGATGTAAACATTTATATTATTTGTATTTCCTCCTAAAATATTTCAGTATTGTTGTCATCAGAGAGCAGAGACTTTGATCAATATGTAAGTTGCCATTTTCCTACATTCCTGGTGAGAAATGAACATTCTACATAAAGTTTTATTCCTGGAGATGGCCCTAATCAGAACACCCGTCTTGTTGTTGTTATGAGACTCTCAGGGAGACTGCACTCAGTTACTCTCTAATACAAATGGCCTTGTACTCTGCAATCTGTGTGAAGGGAATGTATCCAATTTTATGAATAAGATTTTTCTAAAGCTCCCTGATGTTAAAAGGAGTCCAAAACAATGTAGTCAGAAAATTCTTAGGCAAAATTAATTTTTAAAAAATATACATATATATATAATCTCAAAAGCCTTTATCCTGTGGGAATTAGTAAAGGATAGAATCTTGTCAAATCCTTATTACTGCACTCACCTATAGGATGTAAATTTATTTTTTCCAAACAAATTTATTGCTTCAGTACACATTTGGTTAATGAGCCCCTGTGACATGGAAGTGCTACAGGGACTCATTGTCTTCATCTCTTCCTGCTGTCCTTTAAGTCAATATTAGTTTATAAGAAGTGCCACAGTGCAATTAATTTGCCCTTCCAAGAATTCAGATTCATAAATCAGCCTCTTTCTCCCTCTCTTTCTCTTTTTTGCTGCACGCTTCATGGTGAGGTAAACATTTGCAACAGACAAAACTCAAAAGGTTGAAAGGTCTAATTCAGAAAGGGCTTCCCAAACAGGATGCTTATCTTAAACATACAAATTTATCTAAAACCTTGCAAGTTCACCTTGCTCCATGTGCCATTATTTTCTTTTCAACTCACTCAGGCTACTCTCCTTACCCTCATACTATTTTTTTAATTTATTTTTATTTGTTTGATATGGATGAAATAATTTTTTTAAAAGCTACTCCAGCCATTATTGTACTGAAGAGAATGCAAACCATTTCAGGATTCATTAAAGCTCACATAAATACTTTCCTGCCCCTCTGTGACTCCCAGTAGTCCTTTTGAACCCTGTTTCTCGCTGAAATCTCTCTCCACGTAGCTGAGAAGCTGGCAATCTCCTCTGCAAGAGCTACTGTCTTCAGATCATGTAAGTTCTTGGGAACCACTGGGAAACCCCAAGTGTTAGATGTGAATGAAGCAGGCTACCAGAGAAGGTGACAAGTCAGAGACATACACCTCATCAGTCACATCACACTTTAAGATCAGGGCATATATCAGGTCAGGTAACGCACTAGGTCAGGTTGAAGGGTGGGGGGGAATGGAGTCTCTTGGGCTTTATAAAGTAAGAAGGAGAAGAATGTAATGAAAGTGTCGAAAGAAAGGCTGGGTGGGGGGAAGAACAGATGAATCTCAAAGGGCAGAGGCAAAAGATCTTAAAACAGAAAGAAACCAAATTTCTCAGAACTTTTCCAGAAATCCTTGACTCCTTCCCTGAGCTCTACCTGTGTCTGTAATCTCTTATTTTGTCAGAACCCTTCAGCTCTCTCCCATGACTCCAGAAAAACTCCCATCCCATTTTAAATCTGATTCTCATTCTGCACTGGTGGAAGCTAGCAACAGAGATAAGGTCTTGCTATTACTTCTCTCCTAGTTTATTTAGAAATTAACTAGGTTTTTCATGTCTTTTATTCTTCCTGCCTCTTCTGCCAAGAGTACAAATAAAATTTTCTTCATAGAGTAGCAACTAAGACATAAGTCACATACTACAGTATTAAATGTCTAGCTTCCAACATTCACAGTTTTACTTTGCTTTGATTTCATTTTCTTTTCCTGCTCTTTTTGAGGACTAGATTGTGAGCATTTCTGGGTGAGGAGGTAGTTGTTATTCCAGTTTGAATCCACTTATTGGGCTGCTCCTTAGTTACTGTGGAGTAAGTAGTAACTGATAATAGAAGCAATATTTCTAATGCTCTGCAGTTGATACTGCATCCTGATGAAATATACCTGATGAAACTTCCCACTCCACTAAAGAACTTTTTGACATGTGTTATTATGACCAGACTGGAGTGATTTTCAGCCTTTGGTACAAGGAATTCTCTCTGTAATGGAAGGGGAATAAACCCTCTTTCTAGTAAAATATTGCATACTCATTACAGCAGTGTCCTGATGATAGGGATTCAAACCCCTTTGGGAAGAAGGAAAACCAAATTCAGGTCCCTACATCTTTAACAGATGCTTTGCCAACAGCTCTAGACAAAACCCAGAAGCACAAGGGTTGTGCTATATACATACAAATAGAACTCATGCCCATTTTAAAAGAAGCAATTCCAATATGACCAGTTATGAAACTTTTGGCAGTTTTTCATTCTTGTTTTTCATTCTTTGATTGCTTGCAAAGCAAAGGATGTGAAGAATTCAAAAGCCACAAACCATGCTGCCACTTAATATGTTTCCTGCATGACAGTATTCAGGAAACTAAAACTTAAGTCTTCAAAGAGTTCTCGGAGACTCCCGCTGTAAGGGGTGATGTGATGTTCAAGCACAACAGCACCTTTTTTGCAACCTGAAGCAACCAACCTCCACTATTCATTTGCCCTGAACTCAGAAATTACATCGTTGAACATAGGCCTCTTTGAAAGCACTGTGCTTGTAGCTTCATGCCTTTTGCACTGTTCTTGAAATAAAAGAAACAGAGAAATTACAAAGGAGAATGGAGAGCGTTACAAATCTAAACATTAACATGGGAACTCAAACCTGTTTGCTAAAAAGCAAAAATTTGTAATAGGGAAAATGTAAAAGGGGAAAAATTGTAGCAAGGTTCTCTTTCCACTAGCTCTGTAACAAATATAATCATTACAAAGATAAACCTATATATTTACTGCCCGTTTTTTCTCTTTGTAAATACAAAATCAGTTAATGGTCTCATAGCCCAGTTTTGTCAAAGTGCCAAGTCCTAATTTTTTTTTATAATCTCTGCTCAAAGTGACTAGAAAACTGTAGGACAAAGAAGTCCATAAAACCACATTCATGTCCCTTTACATATGTGTAAGCCCCTAAAACAAAGAAATGGAGTCATACTTGTCAGAATATTTCCTACAGGTATTAATGTTCATATATATCAAGTGAGTAAAGTGTAAATATATTGTGAGTTGAGCATCCTAGTCCCATCTTCATGGTTTAATCCAGGTCTTAAGCTACTGAGGGCAGAGAAATAGTCTCTTAAAGATTATTTCCATATCTGTCAGTCACCTACGTAGATGATATGGTGGTAAAATGTGCCCTCCTGAGAACTCAGGGAAAAACAAAACCAAACCAAATCAGGGTGTTCCCATTAGGAAGTTAGCTGGTGAAGTTTGAAAAATTACTTGTCACTTACTGCAGAATAAGTTTGTGTACAAAACAAACAAACAAAAATTCTCTGCAAGTTCACAACTCCTCTTATTTTATCGTAGCTTGTTTATAAATTCATATTGTGAAATACCATTTACTCAAAGTACCATGTTTTGTTTTAATTATCCTTAAAAAAAATGAATGAGGGATCCAGAAGTACTTCCCCAAAGTTAGATTTATGACAGAGGCAAAGAAGGTATTGAAGTGGAATAGGAAGGAGGGGAAAAAATGCAGTGCAAGTTCCAAGTGAGTCTGGGGCAAGCCATCAGGACTGGGATTTACGAATCAAATAAGAAACATATAACTAAACTTACTACTAGGGCTGGCTGAAAGCTGAAATTTCCTTCATTAGATCATGCTGTTGTAATGTTTGGGTGTTTTTTTATTTTCTGAGTTAAGATGAAAAAGCAAAATAACTAACCTTTTTTTCACAAAGCATAGTTTAAAAAATACAAAAATATATATATTTTTAAATCAATCTGTCACTAAAGGGTATCACTATGAGTCATTGCAGTGTCTCCCTCTCCACTTAAAAGTGTTTGGTTTATAATTGTCAAGAAAGGCTTGACAGAAAGTTCTACAACCAGCATTCAGAACTTAATATCCTTCTCTTGGGATTGTCTATCTCTTCAGTATTTAAGACATTTTGGAAGTGAAATACAGGTAGGAAAATGTGTTGATCCGTTGTATGAAACTGTGAAAGAAAACCATGCAACTCTGGTAGACTTCTACTTACTAATAATGATACCATGTAAGTTAGTGCTAAAGTATAGACATCTGATTTTGAAATAAATAATTTGTCTATCCATGTCTAAAAGGTCGATATCCTCCTAATTGGTACAAAGTTGTTTAAAATCTCTGTTAAAGGGGATTATCTGAGTGAAAGTTGCTTTCTGTATTGGTGAGACATAGTACTACAATTTCTGTAGGAAATGGGCAACTTTTTCGTAGCTGTGGGTTCCAGTCAAGCTGAGATCAAACATCCTGATTATTTTTGACAAATGAATCTCTGAAGCTTATTGAACTATTCTGCAATATTACTTACTGTTTGGCTCCTTGGGACGATACACTGTTTCTACTCAGTACTCAGCTGGAACTACTTTCCGGGAATTTCACTGAAGATTTTCCTGCCAGTTTAATCTCTCCTTCTTTCCTTTTTCTTGTTTCCTTGTGATCCTGTTTTCCTCAATAGTTAATAAATTACTTTTTTTTCTTTTTAATTTGTGTAACAGATATTCTGTGACCAATCAGAAGCACTATGGTTGCTCTTTGTATATGAATCTACCTGTCTCTTAGGGATGGATATTAATGCCATGTCTGTAAGTAGATTTATGTTTAGAATTACTGCTTTATGAATTTGGCTGCATGATACCAAAGGAGAAATTATTTGGTCCACTTATACATAGCCTTACCTAATGCTTAATGATTAAAGCAAATGCCTTCTCTTTTTCTTTCCTTTTGCCATTCCTTTTCTTTCTGTTTTAAATCCACAGTATCAGTTAGATAGCTTTTTATGGCAGATGTTTTCTCCCGCTCTGACAACAGAAAGTAAAATCTGTCCTTAATTCCTTGGTTTAACTAAGTTTACAGTTTATTTGTAGCACCAAAATTTAAAAACCTGTATTTATAACCTGGAAGAGCTGCAAGTAGAATAAATATGGGTGACTTAACATACTGTACAAGGCAGGTGGAGCTGCTATTTTGCAGCCTACCAGATCAAAGTATAGTGCCTTTCCTCTTTACTGTTAAAAGGAATTAATGGAAATCAGAGGATGATAGAGTGTCCTCGTAATTCAGACTTCTGAAAGCAAGATAGACTCAACCTATTAATAAAAGAAGAATATTGTGACCATATGTCTCATCTGTCCCATTTTTGGCTTCAAAATCAAGTGATGGTACATGCACAGACACAGGCTGCATTCATGTATCTGGGAATTGCCAGTGGTCATAAAGTACTAACATTTTTCTTACTCTAAAATGCCACATCAAAAGAGGCTGACTACAGCTTAACAATAACTTTATTCTTACTAAAAGTTTTAGTGATTGCGAATGAGACACCAGTGCTTTTAGTTCTTTCAAAAATGGATATTTTTTTGTCATCTGTATTTACTTTGCTGCAACACTGGCCTGTAGCGCTACTGAAACATATTCAGTTACAATAGTGAATAAGAATTTGTCAAAAATCTCCTTTCAAAATATATGAATAGGGAGATAAAATCCCAAAGGTCAGGGAACAAAGTGAAGCAGAACACCTGGTGCTGGAGCTGCACGGGAGAAATCATCTCAGTCAGAGTCACTTAAGGTGGGAAAAAGATGTTCCTGAATTGATGATCAGGACGACATCATGCTGTTGTGAGGCTTATGATGTAGATGCTGCTAAGACAGGGGATGAAAATGAGTTGAGCTCTGCAAACATGAGTTGGTGAATCTGGATAGATTTGTAAGGATATCAAAAAACCTGAATACAGTCCAAGTTTTAGACAGTTTCTGTGCAAATTTACAGCATCTGCTGGAGTTGGTTCAAATCCAAAGACTGAGCTGTATTCTAGTCTGGTGCCCATTTCATGAACGAGATGAGATGGGATTGACAACAGAAATCTGACTTGGAGAGGAAAAGGGTACCTTCTGCCATTAATTTGTACATGCTGTACCAGAGCTAAGCAGATACGCAGAACTGCATTCCACCTTTACAGCCTCTCTTTCCTGATTCTGAAATGATGAGGAAATTTTTCCAATCTCTGACATAAAGTAATGCAGATTAATTACAGCTCTACCTTTTGGGTTTGTTTCTCACTTGAGGGGTTGTTTTGTGGCCAAGCATTAACTAAACAGGTTCTTCAAATACACACATTCCCTGGCCAGCTGACTTTTAACTATAGAGCTGTCTTGCTAATGCAGTGCCATTTAAGTGTGCCTTGTGCTGAGGCAAAACCTTAGTGTCTTTAATCTCATTTCTAATTTATTGCAGTCAGAGGAGTGCATGACAAGACAATTAGAGCCTTTGATTTTGGAACAGAGTGGACTTGATTTGAAATTTCAGAGGGAAACCTACTGTAAGATGTTCAAGAATCACTTGTTCTTGGAAGGTGTATGTGCTTGTTGATTGACCAGAACATGATTCAAATATCAAGTCAATGTGTGGTTTGGAACATTTGCCCTCTCACAGGGCTGGACCTGCTGGGCTACATGCTGCTAGTTATTATCCGTAATCTAAATCAGACTTCAGTTGTGCGACTACTAGCAGGGAAGTGACATTTCCTTATGAACTTTTCTAGCTTTACAGTTACTGCATTAACCTTGCAAAACAAAGGTGATTAGCCTGTCTGACCTTACAAGCCACATACCAAATTTTCATATAACTGAGCTATATGTGAGAGAATACACACTCTAGGAGGGTGGCAAATGGTGATGGGTGCCTCACAGCCCATTTCATGCATGCCACGTGTGGGAATTTGGCTGAGCCCCAACCTGCCCCACTGCTAGTAGTGTCTGCTGGCTCAGTTCCTCCCACCAGTGACAAATCGTCTGTTCCACTGCTGCTCTTTGCTGATGACATGTTCTTGTCTCAGCACAAATGTTACAATACAATTTCTTGCAAACCAGATGTGGCCTGAGGGCTACAGGTTGACCACCCCTGTTCTATGAAAGAGGAGAAAGTCTTCTGTCAAAGTAGAAGTGCTTTTCAGTACTTGAAAAAGCAGTTTCACTTCTGTTGAGAATGGTAGTGTAAAAACGTACACCAGTCTTCGGGGAAAGTATAACTGTCAAAATTTTCCTTGAATAGAAACACTCAAGTAGCTTTGTGTCAGTAATGTCCTAATATTATATGTGAAACATTGAAATGGCATAATATTATATATATGTAAAAAATACTGGATGCTCATATAATATTATATACCTTACAGTATGTTTAGGTTATACAGGATATATCAATTTTAACACAAATACATATTTCTTTCAGTAGGAAAGAGGACAGAAAGGAGAGGAAGTTCTTGCACTATTTTTTTTTTCTCTTGCACTATTTGTTCTTCTTTCTTTTACTTTACTCTTCTTCCTATGCTTCATTTTCTTTCAATCATCATTTTCTTCCATTTCCCAAAGAAATGTAGCTAACACCAAGTTTCTCTCAGTAGCAGGTGTTGACTTTGATCAGCTTGCCATTGCCCAAGCAAATGGAATATAATGCTGTTTCACAATTTTTTTTGAGGGGGAAAGGATGATGGACAACTCATTTATATTTTGCTAAGTAAAAATTTGCTATGAGGAACTTATCTCTGTTCCATTGGAAATGTATCAGACTTGTAAGTTCACCGAACTGCTAAAAATCAAGTCCATATAGCCATAAAGCTCTGAGACAATATATTCCATACTAATAAGGGACTGTTTCTGGCAAATTTGTATTTGGGGCAAGGGTGTGGAGAGAGCTCTTTTCTTTTGGAGAAAATTATTTCTTTTCCAAGTCATGTTACATTTTTAGAATGTTCATGTTGATTATAAGTAAGCTTTCCTATGTGAATTCTGTAGTGACTGAGAATGGTTTTCAGAAAGTTAAAATTATTTTTTGACACTAGTTTTGGTGTGTTTCTCAATTCCATTTAATAACACTAGGAATAATACACACTTGGAAGGTCAAAGGCAAAGGGAAGAAATGAGAATGGTTTGTCAGTACCCTTTCTTAAGTCTAAATTGACTGGGAAGCAAAGGACTTTAACACATTACAGATAAACTGTATAAAGAGAAATAGTAGCTATAAGAAAAATTCAAAATGGCCACAGATACAGTCAGCAAACACAGGCTGGAAGATAAGAAGGTGTCTGTGATACAGTGATAATAGAACATATATTGTGTAATGCTCGGGGCTAAGTTTTATCCAGATCATCCTTCACCTTCATATACCTGTCTGGCTTTAGAGCACGATAGTTATAGATTGATCGATAGATATGTGCATATGCACACACATGCAAAAGCATAATTTTGTATGGTTTTTTTAATATAAAGAATACAAACATATCACTGACTGTATGTTGAGTTCCAACAACACGAAAAATTCACTTCCCAGTCACACATGCATACATACATACATACATGGGCAGTCAAATGCGGTAACCATTATATCATTACAGTTTATTCTTGGAGGATGTATGCTGAAAGTATATACATTAACTATCTCTACTCTGCAATTTGCAATGCTTTCACAAATTATTGCTATATACAGTTTTATTTACATGGATGAATAGTACTTCTAAAGAGAAAAATTAAATAAACTTTCTTATTATGTACACGAATAAAGAAGTAGGCACAGCCTTTAATTAGCGATTACAGCAATTTCAACATGGAGTTAAAAGGTGAAAGAGACTTAGTTTCATCTAGTCTGAACCTTAGCGTTATCAAAAATCAAAGGCTGAATTTTTGAAGGAGAAAGAAAATGCATTTGATTTTATTTAAAAGTCTGCAAAGCCAGCTGTGGTCACATCTATCTTTGGAATTGTATGTGAAATATATTAATTACTAATCTGGTGTTGGTGGAAATGGATTATGATTTTGGCCTGCCTAATATCAGATTAAAATGCAACAAGAAAGGGTTTATTAATCTTTTCTGTTTCACTGTCTGTAAGTGTCTCTGTGTAACTATTCTGTTAATATCATAACAGTGTAATTGGGTAAACCAAAGATGCCTGTTTGGTTTTAAAAGCTTTCTAATAGTCAAGATGAGGCAAAATTGCCAGTTGTTCTGCCCACAGATACTTTAAGGCATTAGATTAAAGAATCAACATAGATCTAAAATTAATTGTCTGGTCTAATATACACATAAATTCCATATTTGTCAGCAGGTCTTGTAAAGAGCATGAAATTTATCTGCCTGAAGATCTTGTGTTAATCAGAAGAGCAATCAGTATCTAGATAGGACAATGGATGTGAAATGCTGGTCATTTCTATATTTACCAGCCACTTCACCCTGTCTGTTAGTACTCCCACATCATTTCCCAGAAGCAGCGTCCTTCCAGGCTGTCAAGTATTTATTCATTTATCATATATAAAGCAGAGGTTCTCTTTCCAACAGTTTGTGGTAACAGAGAAAATGTGGAGATATTCTCACTTAGCAGGGTAGAGTGGAAGCACCTAAAATGTTCTAAATCAGTCTCATCTCTGGCTTTTCAAGCAGCAGAGGACTACTTGCCAGCATTACAGTTTACAGCCATTGCAAGATTTAGCATGTGATCAATGTGTTTTTCATGGAAAATTGGCAGAATGTGGCAAATTCCCTCTCATTCACTTAATCTCTCTTCCTTTTCCCCATATTTTCCTCCTTTATATGCAGTATCCCATTTCAGAACCGGAGTGACTTCAGACTTTCCAAGGATTATTGGACTTTCATGGGCAACAATATATCTGAGACATCTAAAAGTGCCCCAGAAATGCTTTGCTTGGAGTATCTTACTTCTAAAATAGGGCAAGCAGTACTCCATCTCACCTCCTAACTGCTGAAACAGGCACATATTGAAAAGAGGCAAGATAAGAGAGTTGTTCTTGTTCACCATAGCAAATCAGAGCAGTCTTTTCCATAATCACAAAATGTGAGGGTTTGGAAGAGACTTCAAAAGCTCATCCAGTCCAATCCCCCCGCCGGAGCAGGAACACCCAGATGAGGTTACACAGGAAGGTGTCCAGGCGGGTTTGAATGTCTGCAGAGAAGGAGACTCCACAACCCCCCTGGGCAGCCTGTTCCAGTGTCTGTCACCCTCACTGAGAAGTTTCTTCTCATATTTAAGTGGAACCTTTTGTGTTTCAGTTTGTACCCATTGCCCTTCGTACTATCATTGGTTGTCACCAAGAAGAGCCTGGCTCCATCCTTGTGACACTCACCCTTTATATTTTTATAAACATTAATGACTTCACCCCTCATCTTCTCCTCCAAGCTAAAGAGCCCCAGCTCCCTCAGCCTTTCCTCACACAGGAGATGCTCCACTCTCTTCATCATCTTCATGGCCTGTGCTGGACTCTCTCCAGCATTTCCCTGTCCTTCTGGAGCTGAGGGGCCCAGAACCAAACACAGTATTCCAGGTGTGGTCTCACCAGGGCAGAACAGAGGGGGAAGAGAAACTCTCTTGACCTACTAACCAATCCCCTTCTAATACACCCCAGGATGCCATTGGCCTTCCTGGCCACAAGGGCACAGTGCTGGCTCATGGTCATCCTGCTGTCCACCAGGACCTCCAGGTCCCTTTCCCCTACACTTCTTGCTGGGCATGATGTGGGAAAATTACAAATTGTGGTTACTACGTAATGGGCACACCTTCTTGCTGCTGTGCTTATATGGATCATTTTAGTGATGCTATAAACAATGCTGCTTAATGTGTTTGTTAATTATAATCTCAAGCTGTAAACACAAGGTGACTATTTCTATTATATCCTCCATCTTCAAAGTGATGGGCTTGTGTGAATGTAAGCGGGCACAGGATTTGGCCCTAAATCAAGAAAGATTTTTGACTTCGTAAAACTGTCAATAAAAGGTTTGTGCATTTTTTTTGTTTGTGCAATATCCAGTACAATGAAGCCCCCTTTTCCTTAAGGCAGTGTCTTAATAGAAATATTATATAGCAATAGAAGTTAAAGGACTTTATAAAAATTGTATGACTCTGTACTCCATTTGCCTATACTCACCTTAATTTCACCCCTCTCCTAGTTATAAATGCAATTTTCTTCTCAGGCGTCATCTGATCTTTGGCTTAAAAATTCAGTTCATACCACAGATTTTGCATAGCTTATGCCATACAAGCTTCTCACAAACTTCACAGCTACAGGCTGAAGATATAGTAAGACTGGAAAAGTAGAAAAAACATTCCTGCTTGACAAGGATATGAAAATAAGAACCCAGGTTTTCATCCTTCATCATGTTTTTATGAAGTGATAGAGTCTTTTGTTGTTTCCTTTTGCATTTCAAAACCATCCAGAAATTTTTGAGACATTAGCATGATATTTTCCCTTTTATGGCTAGGAAGAACGGTCAAAGAATGCAGTGATAGCTTTTATGTTCTGTAATTCTGTGATTCTGTAATAATGCTTTGCTAGAGTGAGTTTTAATAATTTCCATACCTATAGAGGCCTGGTTTAGAATATATATAGTGAAAACAATTTCCCATGAATTTGAGTAAAAGGCAAGTGTGGATTTCCTTCCTGTGAACAGGCTTGCGCTAGAGAGTGTTTCATGCACCCAAAAGTCTGTACTCCCCTGCTGCAACATGTAGCAGATAAATGTGCATGCAACAAAACGGATAAACGAAAAAGAAAGAAGACCAGTGCAGAAACAGTATAGGGAGCAGAGAGACTTCAGAGAGCTTCTCTATTGAACTATTTAATGCCTCATAGTTAGAGGGACTGCTCATCATCTGGACAACTATACTAGAAAATAGCTCACTGTCACCAGCTCTATGTGGGAAAAGACCAACAATTTATCTTTTTAAGAGCTCAATTTTTTCACTCTGTTGGACTTTAAGAGACAACTAACTTGGAGGTCTAAAGTCAGCATAAGCTTTCCTGACCTTCTTCAGTAAATCACACTGTTTAGATGCCCATCTGCACTTTGTGCACCTTCAGAACTCCCCTGAAGGAATTTCTTACTTGGGCACCCTGGTGTGTGATCACCAGAAGGGCATGGCCCAAGAAACTGTAAAATTCATATTTCAGTGAAAACACTGAAACCTAAAATATGAACTCATCTGAATGGAACATGACTCATAGAAGGAGGTTTCAGTTTACAGTTAATTTCTATACATTTTCACTATGACAGTAACTTGTCCTTCTCCATTGATTGAAGCCACTGTGGATCATGGAGAGCAGTTATTTGTTGGGAAGACCTCTAGAACCACATCAAGGCAAAGAGCCCAAGTTGCCAAGGTGACCTCCTGGATCACTTGCTCAGGTTAGGCAACAAGAAGCATGTTGATCCTTCTGTTGCCATCAGAGCCCAAGGGACTGCTAGGATGTAGAAAATACAGGACTGTTTGTCTTAATGGGTAAAGAGATTGGAGTTGTCTTACTTTACAGAGTATCAGGCCTTTCCTGAGGTCTATTTATTATCAATAAACAGCCTTCATATAACAACTGGGGGAGGTGGTACATTCATTTACAGTTTTATTGGTTCTTCTGACTACCATGCAAAACTATGCCATGGCATACGTGGGAACTCTTGCATAAGCAGGATGACCCATCTGGATCCATATTAGACCCCTATGCGATAGAGAACGTATCTTGCTAGAGATGCGAGGCCATGGTGCAAGGTCAGTGTCATTCCAGGGCCGTGCAGATGCTGCCTTCAGCCAAGCTCATTAGCCACCTAGTGGGCTGTGAGCACCCAGCCAGCCAGGCTGTTCTCTTGGCAACCTTTGTGTCTTAGCTTCAGAAAGAGCTGAAGTATTTCTGGCATTGGCTATTAATGGATAAAAAGCATGTGAACTTCAGCGATCCATCTGATGCACAGTGTCTCAGGGCAAAGATGAACAAGGAGAACTTTAGAAAAGAAAAGGGCAGGGGGGAAAGACAAATTGAGCCAAGTGGGGTCTGTACTTTGTTCTTGTGTTTTTACTGGCAGAAATGCTGCTATAGTCTTTTGCAAAGCTTCAGAGTTCTCAGTATACTGTGACTAACTCTTGGATCAAGCTATCAAAATGCAGTTTTTAAAAACTCAAGAGATTCAGAATATGGAAATTATTATGGCATACTCTAGACCATCCCAAGATTTGTTTTAAAGCTTCAAGGTCTTATAAACAGATTCTTTTGCCTTCTTAATATTTGTGCTCTATAATTAAGTCTTCATTAAAGATATGGGACATGACTTTACTGTTTATTCGTCTAAATTCTTACTGTGCTTCTATGATTTCAATATCACTTGATAACTACAGTACTAATAAGCTAATGTTTTTGCATAACTATACTAAGTTCACTTTATTTAAAGCATTTTTTTAGAGGAGAAGGAAGAAGGCTGCTGAAAAGCAGTAACAAATTTGTATATCAATAAGTACTTCATGTATATGTTTATTTTTTTTTCTATTTCATTAAGTGAAAAGTAGGGATGGATGAAGAAGAAAATCTCTTTTGGCCTTAGGAACACATAAAAGTGTGGTGGTATAAGTACTTTAATAGATACCTGCAGTAGAAGTCGTAAGTATTTGTTAACGGTAAAGAGAAGTATCAAACAGGAAACAACCCAGCTCTGTGTTTGCACTCTGTTAAGCCTAAGCCTTTTTCTCCCGTATTATTATTTTTTTAAAAAAATATTTTCAGATTTTTTAGACAAAATAAAAAAATATATGCATTTAATACATGTCAGCCTGAGTTGCAAATAGCCATATAACCATCTTACATATCCCTATTCACACCAGTTCCATTTCAACCAGAATACAATGGTGTGGGATTGGTTCTTGATCTGTCAAGGTCAGTCATCTAAACAGAGTGTAAAAACCATACGTTCGTAAGGAACGACAGTCCCTTAATGACTAGTGGAGGCTGGTGACATCTGAAAGTGGATAGGCAGAACTGTCATAGGTCCAAGACCAGAGCCAGTTCAGAGCATCTGGTGAAGATCACAGAGTGTTAAACTCACATCTGCCCGTGACACAGAGCCTTGTCTGTTAACTGCAATGCTGTCTACCAAGTTGCACAAACAAATGCGGATTTTAAGATCGCTCATTAGGCGGCTACTTTGCAAACTCCATTCTCGGTCTTTAGCTTTAGTGCAGTATCAAACATTCCAGGGGTTATTCTGAAGTACTTTTATTCGGACTGTGTAAGTCCAAAAATATTACTTGGACTTTCTCCTTTATGCTTTGCTCTATATGTATATGCCTATATTATTCAGCTGCAGACAAAGATCGTCTGTTTTCCACATCAGTAAATTATAAGCGTTGTGTTGAACCAGTAATTGTATACTTATATAATAAAAGTTTTCACAATGTTGCAATAAATGTAGTTAGAGCTCTTGGAAGGACTGGCAAGCAAAACTATTAGGCCGTGCAAAACACCCTTTTTAGTTTTTTTGAAAAATTCAGTTTAGTAAAGCAAAACATGGATACCACTAGCTGATTGTAATGGCTTTGAAAAAGAGCTTCTTACACGTGAAGCAGGTCAGGAAATTCACAGGCTAGTAATATAACCTGCACTGTATGTGTGAATCAGTTTGGTTAATGTTATTCCTGCTTTCAGAATTTGTTTATGTTGGTTATCGTTTAGTTAACAGAACCGCATGATTCATAGATGTTAAAATCTAGTACCTTGTTCAAGTTTGTCCTCCTGCAGGTATTATATATAGCTTCTTTGATATAGCATGGTAAACTGATGCCAAATTGGAAATTAGACCCAAAGGTGTGTACCAACATTTGCATCCAGTAATAGGTAATAGCTGTTCAAAGTGCTACATTAGCAACATTCTCTTTAGCAAGCAAGCAAGGTATAAGCACAAAAACAACGTGTGCTGTAAAATAACCTTACTAATATGTAAAGCCTTTATCAGAGTTTCTGCTGACAGTCTTTTCTGACTGCTTACTAACATACCAGGGTACAGTTTCAGCAATGAAACATCTGAAGAGAGGACTCCGGGTTTTCTAGGGTTTTTTGCAGGTACTTGTGCTGCAATTCTCCCAGCAGCTGGCTGTGCCTACAGAAGCAGGCAGACCCTGTGCAGCTTCTGTCCTCCCTTCAGCTTTTGTCATTCTCTTTCAGTGGCATAAACTTAAGAGGTTAATGTGAGAGAATCTAGTATTACTCTCAGCTCAGATCGAAGAGGTTTACCAGGCAAAGGCTGACGCATACCGAGACCTGCAAATCAGGACAGTTGTTTAGTTATGGACAGAAGGAAATGCAGCAGCAGAATATAGTTAAGGCAAGTCCAAAACTCTGCCTCCCATGCTGTGAGAAGTGGTGGTAACACAAACAAAATCAGGCAGGTGTGGGATGAGACAAGTGCTTAGTCCTATTGATTACTTGTATTGTTTGACCTGTCCTGATTAATTCAGCCAGTAAGAATCAGGAAGGCTGCCTGCCACTTACTGCCAGGGCTGCCGGCCCTCATGTTCTGCTCATACCCTTTGCTCAGATGCACAGACACCTTCTGCTTGTTCCTGCAGATCATCTGTGCTGCAGGGGCCAGGTGAGGTGGAGAGAAGGGGGCCTAGGAATTGAGCTGTTGTTTGGTGTAAAAAGTGTTGGGCAAAGTTCCGAGAAGCAAAGAAGAGTTGGGGAAAGCTGGCAGAGTGGCAAGCTAAAGAGCGTTTCCTCTCTAAGCAGATTGTATCTAACAGAGGCTCTTTGTGGCCATGATTTTTAGAAGCTAAGTGCTTCTTTGAGTTGAACTTACATTGAAGCTGCTTACTGAAAAGCTGAAAGGCACTGTCTAATCCTTTTATTGCCTTATCAGGTTGTTCTGGGAAGACAATTGCTTAATATGTTATATGGAGATCAGCTTTGGCAGTATTATGTTAATGCAGGTCTCTGGGCAGATAGCAGCTGAGGCAAAAATGCTGCATAGGAAAAGTTGCCTCATAACGAAGTAGCACATAGTAAGTTTTGTAGTTAGATTTATATGCTGAGAAATCAAGTAATCACTGACATTTCATGCAAGTGTCTCCAAAGCTTGGGTTTAACTGGATCATATCAACTGAGGGAGAAGAAACAGAAACAGCTTTCTAAAACTGGAAAAAACAGGACAGGGTAGGAGTAAAGTACAGGAAGAAATGATGTGTGATGCACATGGCATCTGATTTCAATATGATGACTTTTTCCGCCCTCTTTGAAAATGTATCTGGAGTATGCCATTTTTTTTAATGTCCATGGATTGCTTGATTATTAAATTAAACATAACCTCTCTGTTCCTATCAACTTAAGAGCGAACTGCTGCTTTTGTAAGTTTATAGATGGTTTTGTCAAGTAGATTTACAATGCATTTATTCAATTCTTATAATATTGTCTTCAAAAGTTATTCCAACAAGTCTGGCACCTTGTAGTAGCTTTGTACCTTTGCTGTAATTGAAGTGAAGAGTTTGAAGATTATTGTTTCTTTTACTCACTCTGAAATACAATCTTTCTGTCTTTACCCCTATCTATTTCTCCCTTGGTATTTTGGCTGCCAGTTTTAGTTCCTTGGACAGCACTGTCGTCTTTGAAGTCAGAAGAAAAATGTATCTTTCCACATGATCAATAGGCATTTGGCCACCAAGTCTCCAGAACACTATTTTTAAAAATAATTACAAAAGTATCCCCTGAGAGAGAGAGGAGAGTAAATTTTTGAATGGTTAGGCGTTCATCAGATTAGGCTGAGATAAGCAGATAAAATAGGGAGGCTGGATCAAACTGTTACAGCATTAAATTTTTGTGCTTTTACTTTAAATTTTCTTGCTAGATGAGTTAACACTTGGCCCATTTGTACTGCATATTTAGGGGTTTTTTATTTTAATATATTTTTCCTTTTCTCAATTGTTAAGTAGTAAAATGCCAACGTCTTCCCTTACATGAGATGTGTGTTCTAGTTGAGACTGGCATGCAGAACTTAAGCAGGCCCGTGCTGCCCAGGGAAATGCCATGGCTGTGACAGCAAACAACTCCTGACCTCAGCTTGCCAGCCCAGGTCAGACACTAATAGTGAAGAAGTTTTAGGAGACTAAGAGACAAATGCCAGCTGGAGGCAGGAGGAGAGGAAGCACGAGAAAAATGGAAATGAGGCTTGTTTAAAAAATATCCTTATTTCGCATGAGATTCAGCATAATCACCTCTTTGACCGGCTGGTTGTACTGTGTTTAATGCACCCTGTCAGTGTAGGTTGTCACTCAATTGAGTCTCCTTGCCTGGAGTCAGAGGTCTCTGTTTAGTCCCTGTAAATCAATGAGGCAATGCAACTGGACTGAGAACCTCCCCTAAATGCATGGAGTAGGAGATCAGGGTTTTAGCAAATGGCAAATATCAAATGATTCGAAATTTGATTTTAAAATGTAAAGGTGCGTTCATCCTTAGAATATTTTCTAAATCTGCTTCTTCCAGGGCCTGTATGAAAACCAGGAATGGGCAAGAACAGGACTTTTCAGTATATTGAATTATATCTAATATAGAGTTCAGAAATTGAAAGCAAGGCTAGTGCCACTCTTTTCAGGTTTTAAACATTATCTCAGATGTGTTTGGAATTTGGGGAGGAAGTTTTCAACTCATTGATTTTAATCCATGTCAATTTAATATATACTCTGTGTATGTTGTCATTCTGTTAATTGAACTCCCACTGTACTTTGATTTCATACACACAATGGCACTGAGGTATTAGCTTTTAAGTATTTGTGCTAAAACAACTTCAGTTATGCATGATTCCCTCCCCCCACCAAAGAAACAGGGCCGGGGGGGCTGAAGAAAAATCAAACCGCAAAACCAAATGGCAAAGACTTTCCAGTCACTGACAGTATTTTTTCTTGAGACCTCATTGTTACTCCTGTACAAGAAATATTCACCTAGATAAAAGTCCTTCAGGCAAATGCTGCCATCTAGAGAGAAACAGACAAAGCGCACAACTTACTTAGTGATCTGATTTTTATTTCCAGGGAGCCCCAGAAGCTGGACAAGAGTCCGCAGCATGGACTGCAGTGTCAGAGATGGGAGCTATGGGGATGCCTTTCCAGCAGCTGTTGACTGAAAATAGTCAGGTAATTCCCATAGACACTGAGCAAAAAAACACAGAAAATCCTGACAAAGGGCTTTGAGTATGTATCAAACATGCCAAATGCCTCTTCCTAGCCACTTAAAATTATTTCACGTTGCACATATTTTCCTTAGCATTTCTTTTTTTTTTTTTTTTTTTCTGAGAAAAGCTTTTACTCTAAATTCATTTTGCTTAAAGGAAGAAATGGAAAAAGAAGCTTACATTATTTGCTATTTATTGTTCATCTGCCTCTTTTTTCCATGTCACAAAGCCTCTCTGTTTACTCTTCAGCTGGTTTTGAGAATTAGGATTGCAAAATTTAAACAGAATCACAAACACAAAGAAACCACTGAAAATACCTGAAGGACATGAAAGAAAAGTGGGGATTTACCTTGTCTTAGCATATTATGTGTGCAGCTATATAAACACCCCAGTGTGTTCAAAGACTGAGCTATGCATGTTGAGCCTGAATAGCAAAAATGAATTCTTGTAGGTACTTTCAAAACTCCACTAGTAATAGCATTTCTCTGGCTATAATGAAAATGACTCATTATGAACTAGTGACTTAGAAGAGTATGTAAATAATGTTACGCATGCTCAACCTTGTTATGCCCATTTATGTCACTGAAATTCTTTGTACAGAGTTAACCATGAGTGATTCAGAGTTCCAATTTGAAATGTTCAAATGAATAAGCACAGGAAAAATAAGTGTACATTTTTTGTTTCACATAGACAGATATGTTTTAATGTTGGTGGGTAAAACAGTATGACTTGGCAAGTCCTCTCTGGAGTATATTTTTAATGACCAGTTTTCTTTAATGTGGCGTGTTTTTAATGGTGAACTGTATGTTGTCTTGGTAATGATGTAGGTAGGCAGCATGTGAGAAGAATAATAAGGAAACTTCTGTGTCTGTCCTCTGATGTACCCAAGTAACACTGGCAGTCTGAGATTTAGGGCAGCTTACCTACTTCTCCCTAAGTGAGTCCTGCAAGTGGAAAAGAAGTATGGGAGAACCCTATTTTTTTCCAAGTATATGCATGTTTGCTGAGAAGTGTGCTCACAGGGTGGATGAAGTTGTATTTTCATCTGAAAGCTGTGAAGGGGCTGGAGGCATTTTGAAGATGTGCTAATAATCATTCCTGTATTTTATGTATATTTATAACATAAATAAAGTTAGCAAGTTCTCTGTGACTTAAGAATTTGCTGGGATTGAGAGAAAGATGGTCTTTATTTTTTATGTAGAGATCTTCAGAGCTCTCTAATGAACTCAAAGAAAATAGTTTTATAAAGCAGTACTGGTTTTAAAGATTAGTTGATAGGTGGGACATTTTCCTAATGGTTGTAATGCATATCGGTACCAGTAATATTTTCCACCTGGAAACCTTTCCATCCTTCATATTTGATATGTATAACCTTTCCTGCAATATGATTATATTGTAAATTGCTCACATATACACAATACAATGGAGTGAGACAAAGGCTAGTTCTGCCATGCACCATAAAATATTCTGAAATCACAGAACAGATTCTTTTTTTCTCCACATTTCTTCCTGGAGTATTGATGCTGACATTTGTATCCAAAAGCCTGAATAGATTAAACTTGCCTTTCCTTTGTTCTTTCAGTTATGATGTTAACTGGGTTTTAAGCACCAGACAGGGTAACTGTTGCGGTTGTTTTTATTTCATTGGTGAGAAGGCTTCAAGTTTGAAGTTGCGAGGCAGGAAGCTCAAGCTATCCCTTTAACTACAAAACATACACAATGTGGTTTTAAATATATTTTCTCTCTGGTTGTCATAGAGGATTAGAGAACTGAAATATACATTTCATAGTGATGGAAGGGCATTTTTTGAAGTGACATTTCCATATGTTACCAAAAAAAAAGCCTGAAAATGATGGGAAGCTGGTGGGTTTCCACAAACACATGAAAACTTCCCAAAGGCAAATTCCCTGCTTTCATAAAAATGCCCATCCATATCTTCTATTCTCTAGCATATGGTACTGCCTATAAAACACTTCAGCCTTCCAGAATGCCAGTGATGCAAATAGAATTCTGCATTCCTGCAGTGGGATATTCTTACTATTATTTAGAGTTATTTATGTACTTTGGCAGATCCTGTTCTCACAGTTCTTTGGTTCAGTATGGTCACTTGTTTATTATAACTAGGGAGGATGAGGTATCTTAGAAAAAACAAATAGGAACAAATAGTTAAGTTAGATTAAGAATGGGTTTGAAGGAAGCCAAACCTCAAATTATTTGCAAGATTTTGAAAAATCAGGTGGGAACATCTGTCATCCTCTTCATTTTTGGTTCTGTGTGTCTGGACTCTTTGCCAAGAATTGCTCGACATAGTAATGAGATTGTTTGGGAAGGGAATATTATAAAACATCCCACTGCAACCTCATGTTGCACTTACTACAGTAGCAAGATTCAGAATTATAATCTGAGTCCTTAAAAAGAACAAGTCCAGAACCTGTAGCTCCCAAACCATGGATTTAATTGGGAGTTTGAGGGCTCTCATTTAACTGATAAATTTGGCCATGACATGGAGGCTCTTCTAGGATGACATAATACATCATAAGGCACGTGCTTGTTTGGTTTGGTTTTTGTTTGGGTTGCTTTGTTTATTGGTTTTAATTTGTGTCTCTTAGCATGTTGTTAGAATGAGGTTAATTACTTTAGGGTGAAAATTCCCTGCGTTTTCCACTAGTAGCATTTTTATTAGGGGCTGTGCTGAGGAGCATGCTGAAGCAGAAGAGAAGGAGCTGGACACAGAATTAGATTTGGGTCTGTGGGCCAGCCCTAGCTGCATGCAGTATAATTGTTCAGGGGAGGCTGCAATTCAGGGCAGGCTTGAGAGACAAGAAGGAACCAGTGTCTGTTAATTTGTGTATCTACTCTCCTCAGAAGTCTATTTAGCTGAAAACTGCGCAATGTTTGCTACAAATACATTTTCTATTTAATGTAAATACAAGGAAATCAAAGTTGAATGCGTAAGATTCATTCAGTTACAGGAAGAAAACTTGACACCACAAGAAGGCACTGGAAATTTGTAAATTTAGTAAACCCAGCTTCATTATCAAATGAAATTTTTCTTGCTGTGTTTTCAGAGGTATTTTAAAACAGCTTTCTACACAAGCCACCATCACCTGGAATCCAGTTTGTTAAAACACACCAACTTGAAATGTCTTATTTCTGACATCTCTGTGCTGTTGATAGACTGAAGATGACTCTAGATTCAGCACAAATTCAGGACTAAATTTGATGTAATTGAAGTTCTCCATAAATTAGGATCTTGGAATTAGATTAGTAGTACATTCTGGTTTAGATAACCATAAAATGGTAGTTAAAAAAAAAAATAATAATAATAATAATTCTACCATACTCACTGGGCATATTTTTGACTTTTAAGTAACCCTTTGCTTGAAGCAACTGGAAAAAATGCAGTGCAAATGAACAGATATGGGCATGTACAAGTGCACGTATAAACTAGACAATGTGCAACTGCCAAACGTGTCTGATATAGCTGGCATCAATGCCAGTAGGTTTTATCTCTTTTACCTGTTCCAGAACAGCTTACTGAATATAATGGTAAACTCTTGCCTTCTCTTCCTTTCTTTTCAAGTTAAAGGACAATACATTCAGGTTATTCCTACAACAGCCTGTTTAGACTTAGCAAGTGTGATTGCCTCTTACATTAGCAGTTCTAAGTTCTGACCCTGTTGGGACTTTATTTTCATTCACTAGTATATTACAGTTGTAATATTCTTCCTTTTTTTTCCATTGAAGAAAGCATGCTGGCCCAGGTCACAAAAACTTGGTCTGTTCATAAATACAGAACATTTAAAATCAGATTAAATAAATCAGAACATCCTTTTAAACGTGGTTTGTAAATGGTCATTTTATAAGAATATACTTTTAGTAGCCATACTGCATACTACTATGCCTTTCTTAGTGAATGTATTACAAAATACAATTCCATGTAAATTCAACGTTACTAAATAACAATGCATTGCCACCAGAACAGTGGTAGTTTGTAACCACTTTTTCATACACAGTATAACTGGACAGTAATGTAGATTTGAAGATCTAAGTGAAACTGCAGTAAGAACTGAGTTATGGCAGGATCTGGAATCGGTTGAAGACCAGAGATGAAGACACTTCACTTTGGAACAAGCAGTAAAAAATCCTGACTAGCTGGGACATTGATTTTATTTTGTCTAAAAGCTGGCATCCCCAGGTTAGACATTCCTAACACTATTCCAAAGTGCCTCATTCAATACTGACATACAGGGAAATCATCCCAGAAATCAAGGCCAAGAACATCTATCTTATTAGACATAAGCATGCCTTGTTTTATAACCATTTTCAGTGACGTGGTTTGGGCCCAGTTTTTTAGCTGTTTTGTTCTTCTTTATAGATCGACCTTTTCTGTCTATTAGATTCTTTGCAGGTTTTATAACCTACACCATTGTGCAACATGATTATTCTACCCCATCAGATACTGATTATCACAGAGTGACCTGCCACAAAGGTTTGTGATAGGAGTTCTCCACCTCTCTCTAGAAAATGTGACAAGAGGAATGAATTGTTGACAGATTTCAAAAGACTCCTCAGCCATTCCTTTTGAAAAAAAAAAAAAAAAATCAGTAAAATTCTAAAGAATATTCTACTTTCTGTGAACCAATGAGTTTGTCCTGTGTGTTGAACTATGCCCCCGTCACTCCTAAACCATTGTTGTTACTTGATTTGATTGTCCAGTGACCTATGCTTGGCTTCTATTTGTGCTGTCTGTGCTCCGTGTTTGGTTTACATCTATCATGATACTACCTTTCTTCTGAATGATAAACTCTGCATTTAGCCAATAGAAAGAGCTATAAAAATTAACCTAGTTAACTTTTATTAGCTTGTTTTGGTCAACTACAAACAGGGTGCGACAAGACGCACCCCTGACCTGAGCACCTTCATCATCAACTTCTGGCATGTGACATGCCTGCTATATGCCACATAGGTATGGCTGATGTCTAAATGCCATTTTCAAAAATATGTGCATTAGGCAGTCTCTCACTTGTAGTAAAACTTTACTTGGAAGTGGAAGAGCTATGATTTTGATCGCCTACAAAGCAGACCAAATAGTATATGGAAGCTACTATAGCTTCTTATATAGCACAGAAGAGTATTTTTACAAACCTCAACAACTTATTTGTCTTTGGACTTGCTGTGATTCACACAGCAGGACTCATTGGACCGTACTCAAGTATCTAGATCTAAACTGGTTGTTGCTGGCAGTCTGTATGCTTATAGGAGAGTAACCAGTGCAAGTCATCTCTAGTCTGAGATACCTCTTGAAATAAACCAGATGAATAATATATGAAAATTGTCCATAACACTTTACAGACTATACGGAAGAAATAAGTAGTCTGCTGGGACTCTGATCTCCTTTGTTAGGTCTATTAATACAATAAGACCTAAGTTATGCCTATTGATACATCCCTCAGGAGATATGGCTCTAGTTAAAATACCTCTAGACTCTGCTGCATTTTGTCACTTAATTAAGTTAAGCTGCCTTTTTTTCCAGAGCATACACCATTATTTTTTGTTTCGCTCTTTTCCAGATATGGTCACCATCTTTTAAAATATGTGAATTAGAAGTGCTTTCGGTTTCCTCTAAAGATGATCCAAATATTTTAAAACACTTAAATCAGCAGTGCTTTCAGGTTTCTCCAAATTTGCCAAGCAGGACTGGTATGCAAGGAACAGCCTGTGTTCTGTGGATCATTAAACTACCTACACATACCTTAATATCTGGGCAGTAAAACCTAATCTGAGTTTGGCTTGTAATAGCCACTGCTTCTCATGCTTCAGAATAAGAAGATTTACATTAATTTATAGGTTAGATCCTTGCTACGTATACTCTCTGTTGACAACTGAATTAAGGGAATCACTAGAGGCAAGAAATCTATTTTTTCCAAAATGCAGACAAACTGCCAATCGCTTCCTGCTGACTCTTTTGAGACAAGAATCCCACTCTGTTTCAGGATTTGGTCCTAGATTGTTCTATTTGCAAGTATAAATTTAGGGATACACACATCTGGAGCTAAAGACTGAGAAACAAAAACACAACTGAAGTTTATTAGATGGTAGAAAATCCTGAATCTCATTAAAGACATTTCAATATGACACCTGCAAATCAGACAATTAGTTGCTTCAGGAAAAGCAACTAAAAGCAGCTAAAATGATGGATTTAAGCAACTAGAAAAGCAATCTCAGCATAAAAGATGGTTACTGCGTCATTGGAGATAAATTCATAGCATGTTAACAGAGAAAAAATAACATGCTGGATTTAAGTGGAAGGTTTTTGCAGCTTTGAGAAGTTCTAAGAGGTTATTTTAAAATTATTTCAAAATAAATTTGAAAAGTGTTGTAACTGTTATTCTCATCCAGGTGAATGGATATTGGATAACCATAACAACAGTGATTTTCCAACTGCTGCCGTTTTCTTAGACATTTTACTAGTGTGCTCTGCAGTGAACTAATTGTTCAGCAAAAGCATGGAGCTAGCGCATCAAACAACAAAGGCTGTTTTAACTGGTTTCAGAAATGAAAAGTAGACCATTTTTTTTGTCTTCTGTTAGACAGGGAAATGCATGTAATTCTTTGGATTTTATGGAGTGGAGGCTTCAATTACCAAATGACCACACGCATGCGCAAAATTGGTTTGGACTTTTCTAAGGCTTTGTCTCAGTATCCTGGCATTAATGCATGGAGGAACTCAATTTTCTCACTGAATAACCCTGTTCTCCCACTCCCCCCTCCTCCCCCAGCATTGCCAAATGTCTGTGTAGTTCGATGGCATCTTTCCAGAGAGCGATGAACAGGTCAGATCAGCAACCAACTTTTTATCCACTGACATACAGACTGACTGATGGAAACTTCTAACAACCTTAAGACTTTAAGCCTCAGTACAAGAGTTTACATCAGACCCTTCACAGAAGGGGAAAGCCGTTTAATCCCAGAAACTGTTAAAACTTCCCACAAGACAAAATAAACTACCGTGGTAGGGTTTGTGTATTCTATTTATTATTTCTAAACAATTCAGTATGAAAGATAATAAACTTAGATCTCTGTGTGTTTTTTCTATTTAATCTGGCATTGGTACTTGAGTGATCTGCTTCAGATGTCAAGACCTTTATTCTCTGCCACTCATAGAATTTGCTGTGAGTGCCTTCACTTGTCAGGTAATGCTGGGAATCTTGGTCCCTCGTTTCACTGCAAAAGTAGTTCCGTGATACAAGTTCAATTTCCAGCTGTCACTTAATTCTAAGATAATTTCAGAGCATATTTCCTGTATTATTACCTTGCAACAAGTTCCAGTGTGAGATTTCCTGTATTCAGTTGAATCATTTTACAGTGTAGCCAAAGAAATCTAATAAGCCTAAGTGCAAACCTACTCAGGCAGCACCTCTTGTCTGTCTCTAGTAGCAGATGTAAGAATTATGTAGCATTCTGCTTGCCAATCAGCAGGTACGGCCACGCTGCTGCCAGCCTACAGTTGATCCCTGCCTAAAATAGACGTGATTTCCTTCCAACAGCAAGAAGGGGTTTCAATACTGTTTGTATAGTGTGTAGCCCTGGGGATTCAATGACAGCACACAGTTTCCTGCAAGGTCCAGCCGTTAACGTGGGGTTGTAACATTTGCTAAACATTTCATCAGAAGATGGTGGCATACTGTTGGGGAGTTTATCAATAAATTCAGATGGTTCAGAGATTTTTAAAGCCAACAATTAAATGCAAACTACTGAAACTGCTCAAATTCTTTATTAAAAATCTGTAATTTTGTATTATTAGTCATTCACATAGTAAAAAAAAAAAAAAAAAAAATAAGACAGGACATCAAACACTCTGCACATGATTTGCATTAGTTTGCAGTTTAATTTGTAGTCATACGTCATCATCTGAAATCTAAGCAGGCATACATCATCATTTAAAGACCGAGTTAACAGAACTGTCCAACTCCTGACATCTTAATTCTCACTCCAAAGAAATAAGAATATGTCTTGGATAAAGAATTTGCTGTCCATTTTTAAAGCTTTTTGTTTGTTCATTTTCACTCAGCCTAGGCCTCATTTACCACAGGATTTGTGCAGGATCCTTCTGGAGTGCCTCAGAGTTGTTAAGTGACAATCTAAAAGCCGATTTAGGATTAGCTAGCTTAACCAGGTGAACTGAGGGTTTCACTTTGATTGGGTAGAAAAGCCGTAGCTGTGCTTGGAAGTCCATATTGTGATACTGAAGGGCTTTATCAACATCCTGAGAGGAGTGCATTCAGAATAGGTGATGATGCGAATCTCACTAATCAGTGAAGGATTATCTGAGGCTCAAAGCTATACTGCTTCTAATTCCTTCTTCATGACGCTGTTCATGCACTTCAAAATGATCTAGTGCAACACCAGAAGTATAAATATTATATGAGACTCTTCAGTTTCTTAATTAGCACTTTCTAAGGGAGTAGTTCTTGCATAGTCAGGGGTAATCAGATACAGGTTTTCAAACTAAAAAAAAACCACACAAAACCACAGAAAATCAGAAACACAGCAGAAATCTGTGATGAATTCAAATGTACAGTGACTGACACCATGTCTTGCACTACATATATCACTTACTAACTTTAAAAACAGTGCCAGCATCAACTCTGACGCCAAATTATTGACAGGATGTACTATTTCAAGTCACACTGTTATGATGTTGAAGACAGTGATTCTGCATTAATTCTTTCCTTTTACTGAAATACATTAAATTCTCCATTGTCAGATGACTAATATATGGGTTGAGAGTCTGCTAATACCTCTAATATTCATTTAAAACAGTTCTTCCTATACTTGTCTGTTCAACAGGAAAAAATATATATATATGTAATATATATATATATTAAAAGGAGGGTTTGTTTGTTTGGATTTTTTGTTTTTTGGGGGGGTTTCTGTTTGTTTTTTTACAATGTATTTAGCGGAGTGTAACAGGCTGTGAAATATAGGACTGATAACAAAATAAAATTACTATTTCCTATCACAACTCTACTGAAATATTTTGCTTGCCTATACAGTAACTGACAGTTTTTCTGAATTGGATGGATTGTATATGTATTTTAATGGCATATATATGGGTAAAACAAGAGCCTCCTGAGTTAGCTTCACTACACACATTGTCAAAATGACAGAACAAGATATCTTTAATTCTTAACATCCAATTAGGTCCAGTATCTACAAGGCCACCAACAGAGTAAGGGATTGCTTCCCAGCACTTCTTGTAGTGCTTTTTACTCTTTAGTCTCCATCTCTTCTTACCATCCCTAGTTTAGTTTCTTAGCCTCCAAGAAATGTATTTACAAGTCATTGACAGCTCTTAAAATATGTTGTTTATTAGACCGTTTCTCCCCGCCATAATTTTAAGTAAGGTATGGAGGAGAGATGGGCTGTGAATAAAACCCCAACTTTGAGGAATCCAAGAGAATCGAAAGAAGCAGGTTCTGATTTTCCAGTATAGAATCATTCATGGAGTATCTTCATGTAATAAAAATTTTAGACGAGTAGTTCAGGTTTTTCATATTACAGATTTTTAGTTGAATTTACTTTTTATGTAAATGAAGCTTAACAAAACATCAGTTTTGTGATTTTATCAGACAAGGGTCATTACTCATTGTCAGAAACATCTATTTAAAGTTCAGAGAAAAAAAAAGTCTCCCTTAAAGGAGGGCTTAATTTAAGATTAATTTATATTGCTGTACTTAAGATTGTATTCCTATCGGTATACTCATGGAAAGTACATACTTTCAAGCTGTCTTGCAATGTTTTTATGAAAAGGAATAAAATAAACATCTTAGAAACCAGACATTATAAACACATGTAATGTATTTCATTTTAATACTGTTTTTAAGACCAGATAGCAAGGTTTTATCTCCTGCTTTCTATGATACCAAGAAAACATACATCCAGGTAGACTTCAGCTATTATGTCAGAGGGCTTCCATTTCTATCACTCCTTAATGATGAATGAGGTGGTTCTTCTAAACAAATAAGCACTTCAGAGAGTTACCCTTGACAGGGCTGTTAATCCTGGGAGCCTGCCTTATCATCGTAGAATTCAAGAGCTGAAGTTGTACAGTATCCCTGTACTGCCTGTCTCTTACGCTGCCGCTCTGGCTGGAAGTTGGGACAGAACTATTTCAGATCTTGCATGTAAAGCCACGCTCAGTGCTTCTGTTCTGGAGTGCTCGCAGATAGAGGGGCTTATCATCTTAGTAGCCACTGGCCTTTCTAATATCTGGCTTAATTTCTCAGATGGACGTGCTCTCAGCCTGCTTTCAGTGCTGTATTGTTCCTTTTGCAGTCTTCTTCACTGAATGCAATGAATTTTGGACTATAATACAAACCTTAACCTTGAGCACTACAGATTGTTAAGGCAAGTCAGATCACACTGTTGTCACAAATGAATTAAAGACATCATTCTTAAGAACAGCGGGACTTCACAAAATGGACATTTTGAAGAAATGCAGAAAATCTCTGTCTTATTATTTTGCATACCTGACAGCCCCTATTTGTGCGTAATACCACCTATCTATAAAGCCTTTAAAAATCAACAGGTAATGGTGTTATTCTGGTGATCGAGGAGAGAGTCTGGACTCATTTTCACAGGATTGAAAACTGTTCTCAAGCATCATTCCAAATGTCTTTTATCCTCCTTTTCTACCACCTCCCAAATCCCTTTCATGCCCCCTGCCATAGAAATTTGGAACACTACCGGGATCATCTGAAAATAAGAATTGAATACTCTTTTTACTGCCATCAGTTTCCTTACCCCTTAGAAGGTTTAGAACAGGCATGTGACTTCAGCTGCTGTTTGAAAATTGAAGAATAATGTGTTTCCAGTTTATAAATTATAAGATATTCAAAAGCACAGACTAACTTTAAAGAATTGGTTATATTACTTGATATCTAGAGCTGCCTGTTCCTTTTATCTCTGTTATTTTCCTCTTCTACTCCCTCCCTCCTTTTCTTCTTAAGGATAGAATGCAAATAAAATGTAAATTTTGATGCCTTGGGCCTTGGAAAGATAGGAAGGAAAAAGATAATTCCAAAAAATAAACAAGGGAGATGGGGTGAATCGAGGGTCTCTTTTGATGTGACACCAGTAGTTCCATTCGGTAGTTTAATTCCTTGCCCATCAGAAAGATCCCTAATGCAAAATATTATCTTTGTAAAGGCTTTTCTGAACACTAGGAACAAAATCAGACATTCATACTGTACTTTCATTCCAGTCTCTCAAAGCTCAGCATAAATATAAATTGTCATCAATGCCATATGAGATAGATATTTTATATTTTAACAACCAGTTTACAGATTAGGATACTGTGAGGTGCAAATAGTTAAGCCTAAGGAAGCAGACGAGCATTCCAGGAGTACTGAACAGAAAATGTATATTTGGATCTGATCTTCAGAAGCTGTTTTCTTTAGGGGCAGGGAAAGCCCTGCACTCGTAGCTGGTAGAAAATATGCATACCATGCCCCTCAGCTGCCTGCACTGAAAAAGATGAATTCTGTTAGATGTAAAAGGTGAAAATCCTCATTGAAGTGATGAGTAACTTCCTGACTTAAGCAGAGCTGAGCTTTTCTTTACATTCTAATTTCTGCTTAGTACATAGTTTGTCAAAGTAAAAAAAAATGATTTAGGTTGTACTTGATTTTTGTGGGTCTTACAGTGGCAAAACCACTATGAAAAGTCGTCTGTCTTCCTTGACTCTAGCTTCATAATCCTGTATCCCAGTTTGTGCCCTCCTCAGCTGTGCTGTGGTGACTGTCTGGATAGCCAGGCTATAAACCAGGCCACTAAAATGATCCTGATTATGTTTGAAATTCTCTGGCTTTCTTAGGTGAGGGAAGAGGAAGATTTAGATAATTGTACTGATCTGAATTATAACAGATTGATCAGACAGTTGCAGAAAATGTGAGAGTTAGGGGTAAACTGAACTGGAGAAATACTGCTGCTTAGGGAGAAATATGTTTAAAAATACCCCGAGAATTAAAAGCATTTGGTTGGGTTTGTACTGTCAGTTCACAGTGAGCCTATGTATGGTACAGGCCCTAGCACAATGAAAGTATGATGCTGATTCAGGTGTGAAAACTTCCTTTATAAGCCTTTATTAATATAATTTTTTTGATGGAGTAATGGCATAAGGGTGTTAGCTTCGTAGACTTTGTCCTATCTGCAGTCAATGACAAAAAATCATAGGAAGAACCAGTCATTTAGGAGTCATTAGTCCATAAGCCCTTGTGAAATGGGGGACATGCTACTTCTTTCTGCTCTTAAGGAAAGGTGACCTGCAGTTTTGAGTGTACTATGTTAAACTTTGTTTTCTATGTCGTATCTCTGCTGGCTTTACAGCCTTTTATCTTTTAGCTAAGCAAATACTTGAATATTTGCCCTATCCCTGACATGATGTTTCTAAAAGCTATAAATCAAAAGAAAAATTGCAAATTAGACTCAAAGGAGTTTTGCTGATGGGAATTCTATTTGCTTTCAAAACATATGCACCAATAGAGAAGTAAATATACCTCTCTCAATTACTTATTTTGTCTTTGTGTATCCATTGATTAGGACATTTATCTAAAGAACGAACAACAGCATCTTGGACAGTGTTATCAAATGTGATGTAATCACGGCATACAGAGATTTAGTCGCATGTTTTCTTAACTTTGTTATCTAGCAAACCACATCATGTTCTGTTTAATTCTAGTCTTAACTCTGCAATAATTAGCATTCTTTATAATAGGTTAGATGTAACTTATTTTGATCTGTTTAGCTTTTATGTGTAATTGATTGGGGCAAATGATGCTACTTAACTGTCATTGAGTGATTTTGAACCTGTGAGAAAGCATTATATTGACTGAACTTTATTATAGGATGAGTATATAAAATTGATTTTGAGTGATATGAGGTTCATGCTCTCCATGTAGCACTTTATATTATAAATGCCTGTTGATGCTGGTTTCATTTTTTTCCATCAGTCAGGCAGAAAATGCATATTTTTTTCTCCCTTGTATTTTACAAAATGAAAGGTTTGACCTGTATTTAGAGTAGGCAGAATGCTAAACTATCACATGTCTGGTCTTTGAAAGCCCCAGAGTGTGTTACAGCTCCTATTGAAGTTGCTGGGAGTTTTGCCACATATTTCAATAGGACTGGGAGAAGAGCCTATGTTTATTGTTAACTGAGATATACTGAAGTTCTGTTCACAGTGAATTCGGATGATGTGTCTGAATTGTTGCAGAGGTTTATTACAAGCAGGCTGCAATTCCAGAGAACCTCTGTTTACAGGAGGAAAAAAATTCTGCATTCCTTGTACAGTCAGAATTTCCACTGAAGTCAATGAAATCTTTCCCTGAGTAAGGATAAACACTTGCAACCAAAGTAAATGGTTTAGTGAAAAGCATGCACATTACTGAAGTGCCTGTTGGCTGTGTTCCTCTATTTTCTGTCATGTAGATTTGAAAGGTTATCCAATACTGGTAGGTTTCAGTTACTTATGTTCATTTACTGATGGTCATTTTACAGCAAGTACACACTACTACTGCCTTTCTTACAAGGAGTGTTTATGTGAAAAGAAAGAGCAGAAGCGCTTTAACTGGATTATCAGCCAAATTCTGGTTGACTCAAAAGGTGCTGTTAAGCCCTCACTTCATTTCGTATTGCTTTCTGCTGAGAATGTGGTGGTTGTACAAGAGCCACAGCCTACTTGCAGATTTGTTCATGTCTGGGATCCAAGCTTCTGAACAGTGAGAACTTCAGGGTATTGTTTTCCCTTCGAACACCCAAGCAAAGTCAGCTATAGCCTGGTCCCAAGCACTTTTCATGTATAAACACGTTGAAACCTTGGTGTCTAAACAGTTATATAATTGCAAATGCTCTTCTCAGTGCTCTTCCAGGATTAGTACTTTGTGGCATATGTGCTAAGTGCTACAAAACTAGACTGCCACAAATTGCAAATCAAAATTTGAGGACTTGTGAGTAACTGTGAGAAAATAAAAATAGGTGCCTTAAATGAAGCAGTGTAGAATTAATGATTAATCTGTCTTCCCTACTAACTCAATTTTCAGAGGAAGCATAATGTCTCAATTTGCCCCATATATGTATGCAATAGTGTTTCAAGTACCTTCTTGAATTTGAGGTGCAATGGGAACCAGTCAAATTCTGCAGCAATAGTAGTACAGTAGGGACCTCCACAGGAGGCGAGGAGTGGGGTGGAATTACTCCCATGTGTTTCAGACTGTTTTTCAAGATTACTGGTCTGATGTGAAAGAGAAATGATGTTCCTAAGATACACATTAACCCTGGGTTTGAAGGCAAAAAAATAGTGCTTAGAATTTGCAGAGAGCAGCTCTTTAAAAAAAGAATAAATAACAAAACTGAAAAGTATTTTCAAATTGGAGATTACATACTGCACATTGAGAATAAGAGATACTAAGAAAACAAAGACTTAATTTGAAGTACATTAATTTTTCTACAGTCTGTATTATTCTCTGTCAAATATACTGGGAACACAAATCTGCATCTGCATTGACTGGATGAATTTCAAAGACCTTTTACCTGCTCTCTGTTTGTGTTGCCTCATATCTTTATGACATGGAATGAACTGCTTGGCGCCACGTTGCTGTTATCCATTAACCATTCCTGTTTTCCTAATCATCTTAGACTCCATCTTTCTCTGTCCTATCTGTTATTGTCTTCTGCAAAGAGATGTGATGTTCCTGTAGCCTGTTCTGGTTTGCAGGACATGATTTGTGTTTCTGCCTACAAGGGTTTCTCTACTGAACCCTGTACATTATCTTCCCCCAGCCCCCCCTCCCCTGTAACCAGGAGAAGAGGGTCATACATCTGTAAAATGACAGCACTTATGAAAAATGAGAGTTTGGTACACATGGCTCTCATCAGACACAGACTCATCTTCCATGCCACAGACAGTACTTGTTTCCTTGCAATGCAGACTGTAGCTGGAAACACAGGAAACACCTAATAAATTGCTTGACCTATCAAATTAACAAGTCATCAAGAAACTATTTTGGTAATCAATGAGCAAAGCAGAATTGTTTGCTTTCTGGCTGAGCAAGAAGAATGCATGGAGATGAAGCAATTTCTTTTCTCCATCTCTCTTCCGTAAACAGCGTTTAACGGGTTTGTAAGTTTGCTGCAATACAGGGAAAAATGTGAAGAATCTATTTTTAGAATTAGAACTCTTAGAACTAGAGGCGTGCACTGGCCTAAGTTTATGGCTGAGTACAGAAGTCAAAGAAACTCAGATATACTCAGATATCTGACACCGTTATTATGTCATCACCATTTCTGGCGAAGGTGGTTTAACTGCTGATTTTAATGAATACAAAATTTTCTGGTTTTAAGCACGGAAGGAGTTGAAGTGTGTCTCAGTATAGTCCCTACTCCTGCAGCCTAGCAGAAAATTTACAAAGTGTAAAATTTTCACTCTTCATCTAAAGGACCTAATTAAATCAGATATTTTCTTCTTCTGTCTCATGTGGCCCGAGATGCAGAAATAGGCTGATTTTTACTTCTGGTTAGAAAAGGTGTAATAGATGCTTGGAGCTGCTGAAGATTAAGTCACATGGTGATGCTGGTAAAGGCAATTGCAATGGATAGTTGGAGCATTTACTGCCCAGTTGGCCTAGTACAGAGAAGAGCTGTTCCTGTGAAGTGAGATCAGCGTATAAACACATGAGACAGACCAGAAACTTGTGATTCTTTAACTTACCCCTCTAACTGCGAAGGATATTTTACCCACTAAAGGTTGTATAGACAGCAAGGTGCCAAAGCAGGTGTCATTTATACAGTGAGATTAATAGTAGACATCTGCTCAAGTACTCTGTCAAATTGAGGACTCAAAAATAATTTAATTATTTGGAAATTCATAGAACACCAGTAATCTTGCTACCACTGTGACATCCTCCTGCCTTTTTTGGGCATTTCCATGGTGCTGAACTTCCTATTTTAATAGCAGACCTTTAGCAAGTCTCTGTCACATTTACAGAGTCCCTTGTAAGGTTATGTATCATTCCAACTGGTCATTTACTTCAAGTACAATTTTGTTTTCTTTATTAAATAGAAATTTATAAGATGAAATCCTGATAGTATGGAATAGAGCTCTGTAGATTATCAAAGTATTCTCTGGGAATATCATTTTCCCTCTGTTGCCCTTCTGACAATGAGAGGATTGAAAAATTGCTGTTGAGGAATAGATAGGATAATACAGGAATTCTTCTGACAAAATTATAAATACACATTGTAGAAATCTGTGACGTGTGTTATAGCTTATTTGTTGAAACAAAAAAATGTTTGCTTTGAAATTATGTGTACTTTTTTCTGTCTAAACTCGCTTCATTTTCTGTAGTCCCAGTTCAAGTAAGATGTTTAAACGTTTGGACTTCAGTAACCTTTCTTATGTTTTAAATCTGTTTTAAATAATTGTGGGGAAGTTTTGTTGTTACACTGTGATGAAGGGATGAGGGATGCAGTGTGTGTAAATTGTCTACCTCTGTCAGCGTTGTAATGATGTTATTTTGATTTTGATGTGCAGAATTATTTTTGTTGATATAAGTGAAATTTGTGAAGACTGTGTGATGAACGCATATTTTAATGACAATTATTATTCATGCACAGAAATACTTTCTTAATGTCAAAACCAGATTATAAGGTCCCTTTCCTTCTGTCTTTTTGTAAAATGTGGTTAAATAAAAAGTTATATCTCCTATGGTTATTATAATAACTAGAAATGGCCAAAATTATGACTGTGAAACTTGGCACTAAGTTCCAGATAGGATAAAAACATGGGTTACACTGATGCTCGTTTACAACTGTCTGAATGTAGAAGTACACCAGAGTCAGTGACTCATAGCCTCATCCCACATGCTGAGCAATGTCTCCAATCTGTGTGTTTTCCCCATTAATATAAATCCTGGAGTAGAATACTTATTATTTGCCAGTACTTCTGCCTTTTCTTTAGATTAAAGGTTTGAGAATTAGAAACAGAATACTTACAAAAGAAAAACCCCACATTTCATCCTTAAGACAAAATGTTTAGTATATCAGAAATTAGCGATGTTATATATTGCAATAATACAAACTTAGATTTAATTGGGGAGAACTTAAAAAAAGTACCAGTGGAGGACAGACAAAGAGATAAATTAAAATTTCTGTATATTAAGCAATGAATTATTGACTTTTTAAGACAAAGAAGCAGTGAATAAAACAGAATTGGCTAACTATAGCATTTAATTAACATTTTAAATAAGAACAGGTTTTGTGAGTAAGCACTGAGTTATGGTAATTAAGTTTCTATTTTCCAAAATATCCTGATCAGAAATTGTATCTGATGCACATCAAGATATGAGAAAGGACAGTAATTGCTGGAATATTTGTTGAAGGCAGCATACCTCCATCCTCAAACACTGATTGAAAGACACCACAAATCTTGTGATATCAGAATACATGCAATTAGGTAATCAAGACTTGATTTTCTTCAACTGTTATTGCTTAATATAATAAAATTACATGTTTTCCTTTTTAAGAAAAGAAAGATTGAGATATAATTAGTGTTTCCCTTAAGAAAGCAGAAACTTCAATACTTCCTCTTGTTGTACTCCTTATCATTCCTTAGTTCAGAATTTTTCCTAGCAGGTTCTGTCTGTAACAGGAGTAGTAGTTTGTTTATCCATAATTTTACATTTCAGAAAGAAAAATGGCTGTAGATTAACATCTTCTTCCAGGTTCCTTAAGAAAAACTTATTTTATATGTGAAGACATTCAGATTGCAGCATTAAAGGTCCTAGTTAACATATAGACAGCTGATAGAGCAATGAAAATGCTAGATTGGTCTTAATTTAATATTAACTGCAATAGCCAGTTGTTTTGCTTTTTGCATTAATGTCATTATTTTGCCAAGTTTAATGCTTGTTGGTATGGGACTGTTCAGTTCATGGGAGTTATGCAGTTCTCAAGTCAACTCCTGGTTTAACAGATGTTTGTTTTAAAACAATTCCTTCGCAGTATAAATTATAGTAGGTTAAATTGCTCATTTAAGGGCATGACAAAGTGACTCTCAGAGCATGCTCTGGTATGTGAAGGAGAGGGGTATGTGCAAAAAGCAGCACATGGGTCTCCATGAAAAAAGTCCTCTTTCCTATGTTTTAGAAAGGGACTCTGTCATACAAAAGTTATGCCTCCTGCTAAAGTAGTTGAACCAGCTGCATCCCATGTGCTGAAAACACTCTTGTCTCTTATTTCTCTTGTTCAATTATTATGTCTATAAATTGCCGTGGGCCACCTGTGCAATGCACTCATCCAGAATAGCCCCAGAGGAAGCATTAACATATCAAGGCTCATAAAGCACAAATCCTTAAATGTAAAAACTGACACTTTCATCCTACTTCAGCCTACATCTATATAGACATTAAAAAAGAAAAGAATAAAGAATATTTTACTATGCAATTTAAAGGCCCTGCTCTCCTCTTGCAGAGGTCAGCAGCAAAACTCCTCTTGATTTTTACCTGGGAACAGGATCAAGCTATAAAAAGCATGAATTCTACTTACATATTTTAGAAACTTATTCTGACTTGTGCCATCTATCAAGTTTGATGCACCTATTAAAAAAAAAAAAAAGAAAAAGGAAAACTTCTGTTCTTGACATTAACCATACTTTTGTTATTCCTTATCTAAAAGAATTAAATCAGATCTCTCTGGAAAAGGGGGAAAGGAGCCTGTGGATTTGGGCTGGCCAGAGGAATATCTCCGAATTTAAAAAGCTGCTTCTTCCAGCTCTAATACTCCCTCTTTAGAAAAGGTTTAAGAATGTTTATTCTTTTTCTGACATGTCAAAGATAAATCGATGAATGCTGAGACTATTTTTTCAACCTCTGGGCAGAGACACTGGCCAAACTGAATGTAGAGATGGCAGTTTTCCAGTTAGTGCAATCTGCAGCATAGGTAGCTTTCAACAGGGAGAGATCAAGGTGAGCCCTAGCTATTTTCAATCAACTTGAGCAATTCTTGAGCAACATTCTTAAAAACAGAAGCTCTCCGTAGAACAAACCATCTTCCATAACAGTCCAAAAGCATCTTTCTCTCTTTTTTTTTGTCTCCCAATACATTTATGCATACATAGCACCATTGATCAGTAAATAACAGTAGTAATTGTATTATGAGGACTGCATTTTGGTATGCTTGTCATAGACTGGTAAGGTACAGTTCTGTTCCACTCCATTCCCTTCTCTGAATTTATGTATGCTTTCAGTTAAGCTTTGCTCCAGGCCAATGTATGGTTGTATATTAAGGACCTCTTATGAGAATTATGCTACCACATGCAGCAGTGTTGTGCTTTGAAGGAAATTAGTTTGAATATAGAAGCTGCAGAATGAGTCTGTTTATAGAAGGAAGAAAATCAAGGCAATTGTCTCAGAAGGTCAGCAATGAACTGGGTGATTTGGATCTTCAGACATAAAAGGCTCAGGGCAGATTCCAAACGATAACAGCAAATCCGGGGCGGGGGGGACAGGGACGGACTTGCTGACCATGAGGACTGCATACCTGCCTTAATCTCAGTTTAGGGTTATGTCTAAACCAGTTGAATGTCTTTGACCTCAGAGCTGTCATTTTTTTAAAATGACATCTTTCCCTGACAGTATGTTCACATTTCCATATCTTGTACATTGAACATGTATCGAAGCAGTTGTTTGCCTCAGCCCTTCATAAACAACACTGTCCTTCTTTACTTTGTTGTGTAACTGTTTGGTTCTCTTTCTTTTTTTTCACTAATTCCCTAGCTCCAACTCTTCAGACAGTTCCTAGCACATCCCCACATTGCAGACTTTTCCTCTCTGCAGCACAATTACACCCCTGACCTGCTATTCCCCAAAGCTAAAGAAATGCCAAATTGCCACCAGCACTTCATTATGTTTATATATAGGTCCTATGAGACTTGAATTTTCTCTGGCTATCCACATCCTCCTTTTTATTTCCTATTTACTAGGATCATACAACTTTCTGTGATATCCATTGCTTTTGGAATAGTATATATTTTTTAATCGGGGAAGGCTATCTGCACTTAATGAGTTTTATGTTTCTCCAAAATTGTATCTTGAATATTAACCAATGTGAATTAGTGACTATTGCGAAACCTAAGGAGAAAGAAAGTAAAAATCCAATGGTCTTAAGCATAGTACAAGAAAATGTCATGGTCTCAAATCAAGATCCAGCATCTATGTACTCAATGAATAGCCTCTGTCTTCAGTGCACTACTGAATCCTTACTTTTCAAGTGCACTCTTGCCAAAAGCTCCCATATTAAACCTTCCTAATTGCAGATAGAAATCTATTCACAAATGAATACATTTTCCCCAAAGAAGAGAGGTCACTGAAAGTCATTCAGTAAAGGATTCAAAGCACGTTTTATCAATTTTAATACATATTGTTATATCTTCTGCTGAGTCAAGTGTACATGAGCAATTATTGTGGCTGTGAAGCATGTGAGATTACCTGTGTGCTGTGATCATGATCTTTATGTTTAACTCGGTCCTGAGAACAAAATAAATCCTTTCTTATCCTTCTGATATGGTTGCTTCACAGTGTAAAGAAGGTGGCCTCAACTATTGAATGTTAGCAGGAATTCTGTCATACATTCAGTGAATTGGACACTATTTTAAGAGAGCATTACTCTAACTTCTGAGAGGAAATACTTTTGTAGGTTAGCTCCTAAGATCCTGATCAGATCCATTTCTCTGTTATCATTGTAGTTTCTGCTTATGGTATTCACCCTTCCACATATTCCCAACAGACTCTGGTAGCAGGCTCTGGTAGCTTTTTTCACTGCTTAGTCCATTTCAGTTTTTCACATAGTTAAGAATAGAATATACAACCAAGCAAGATTGTCCATCTTTACGCAAAACATGCTGCAGTTCAAATGTCATTTTTTGGGAGCAAAACTGTGTAATATTCTGTCACCCTTAGTAGAATGCAAGTTCAGGCTAAAATTATTATAATGGTCACTTCTGGGCTTAAAATCTGTTAATCTATTTTCATTATTTGTAACTGCATGAGATTAGATGTATGTGAGCAGACATGGCAGTAGAATTAAAAAATCCTGTTAGCTCATGTCTCTACGCATCTTGAATCAGTGGGTAGTTCAGCCTTGACCTGCCTTGGAGGTGGTCAGCGTGCAAGAGATTGTTCTTGATGGAGAGCTTAATGGAGGGGTTTTCCCACTGGTACACACTGATTCTCTACTACTTTCATTTAAAAGTCAGTCTATTTTTCATGGCTTATTCATAACTACAAGGGTGAGTCCTGGCCTTGGTGTGTTATGAGCCCTACAGGTAGGATTTGAAATTACCAGTATAGAGTCATCAGTGAAAATTTGCACGTCTGTTTCTACAGCTTTCCTCTGTGTTAAGTCAGTAGTTATTAATCTGTAAAGACCCAGTTTAACACTCTGAAGTTCTCTGCAGTTAGGCTTGGAAGAGAACTCCTGCCTTCCTTTGGCTATAAAAAGTTTAGATTTTGCCTATGAATATCTTGATCGTGTTTGAAAAATCTGTTGCTTAGCTGAGCAGCGCCACCTTTCTCCTTGAGCAAATACAACATATCATTTGCAAAACATTTGTACTTATCACAATCAAACTGGGGAAATATCTGATTATTCTGATTTAGACCTCAAAACAGGCTGAAAATTATCAATGCAGTAAATGTATTGCATGGAAATTGCTGTGGAACTGCTAACAGAAAGATTGTGGTCTAGTTCCATGAGTTCCTCCTTAGGCAGCTGCAGATGGAAAGGAAAGGTTTGACACATGGCAGAAAGATGTGTGGTTTGAATAGATGCATTTTTAAAGGGAAAGGTGTAAAAGTATTTGTCTCTGCTTTATAGCAAAAATATCACAGAGAAACAGTGAGCCATGTTCTCTTTTCTGGCATTTGTTCTGTTCATGAAATGTGCTTTTCTTTGTCTTTTCTGGAAATAAATAATACCAGAGGAAGGGTGGAAAATGTCAAAATGACCTTCTTGATGATTGCATCTTAACTGTTCTTCCTTTTAAGCAAGTAGTTGCCCTATTTCTCTGAATTTCTTCTCTTCCCATAGTTTGGCAATGGCGTAATAGGAAACATCAAACTTCTCGTGTAGAATTTTTCAAATCCGAATTCATAATTTTGTTGGTAACTACTAAATAAGTATTTATGTAAATTAAAGCAGCTCCCCTCCTATTTTCCAAGCTTACAAAAATGGGGAAAACAGGTAATGTACTGTCAAACATGGGGTCAGTTCAGTGGCACCACCCGTCAAACTGTTCTACAGTTTAGTGTCTCAAATTCAGCCACTTTTTTCCCAGTCCTGCCAGCCGTGACAGGGCTGCATGTTTTAAGTCAGCTGCATGTTTCCTTCATCCCAGGAAAGGGGAGCGCTATGGGCAGTTATTCTTCAGCACAGTTATCCACTGACAGAGAGCAATGGAGCCACATGGCAAGCCTAAGCCCTTTGCGCAGCTGGCCTCTGCTCACCACTCTGGAATGGTTCCGCACAGTCTGCAGTGCAGAGCAAAGATAACCATCTCCTGTAAAAGATAATAATAAACAGAGGACAGTGTTTCCTGAAAGAAACAATGACCAGTTATAGAGGGCAATGCCAAATGGAGGTAATGTTGCTGGTGCCTGCTGGCCCTGTTTCAGCAGCCCATGAGTACCTGTTTAAGCCACATGCGTGCTGCTCACAGGCTTTGTCTGCAGTGGCAGGTGTTTGGAAGGACAGTGAGGAGACAAACAAAAAAGGAGCAATACAAATACAAGTGTCCTTGTCCTTCCAATAACAGAACACTACATGGGTATTGAAAGCATATACAGGCTACCCGTAGCTTCTATGTTAAATCAGGGTAATGACAAAAAACTGACAAAATTCAAACATAGAGATGTCATTCTGAATTTACTTACAGAAAGAAATTCACTGAAAATTGTAAAAGAACATTGCTATAAGATAGCGTAAGATTGGTCCTTAGGTTTCGACTCCAAAGACACCTATAGTTTCACCCTTTTGTGTAAGAGATGCGAGCTGATGTAATGAGGTGACTGTGTGGCATGATTAGAATATGCTAAAATTGCTGGATCTTTGGCAAGATAGTGCGCACCAGGGAATTTGTATGCAAATGTCATTGTCACTTTTTGCCAGAATGGTGTTACATTGTGCTTACCAAAAATAAGTTAATATCATTGGTGATTGGTATCTGGTCCCAGTGAATCTTTATGCTACAAAACTGGCCTCAATAATTCGTTGAAATCATATTCACCAGTCTTTGAAGAAATTCAGGGCAGATACAAATAGAAATAAGGCCAGTTCCAGTCAGCCCATCCACTACACTCTGTACCTGTATTTTAAATGTTGGGCATTTGAAACCCAGATACCATTCTAAAATTTATATGTGAGACTTTAGTCTGACTTCAAAATACCTTTAGTGAAGAATTTTGAAAGTCAGAGGTTTATGTTGACAAAAATAAAATGGAGCAATCTCAACCTAATACATTCCAAATAGAGTCCAATTCGGTGAAATTACAAACTGGATGTAAAGTCAAGGCAAGATGAAGGTAAGAGATTTTTGGACTGGTACAAGTGGAAACTCAGTTGCAGAAGGCTCAAGTCAAACATTTCAGAACAAGTGGAAGGGCTAAACTCTGAATAGTTTGTGAGATACATACTGAGATACAGTAATTATCTACATAGTGACAAAGAGGAATCTTCAGTTAATACCGTTCCTTAAATCCAGGTTCAGTTTTTTAGTAGTCACAAGCCTTTGGCCCTACCTAATGCATTTCAAAGTTTTTCTGTTATTTCCAGTGGATTTTTCTGTATGCAGTTTTAATAGGTTTATAATACCAGTTTTCCTTAGAACTGAGAGATCTTTCTCTTTAGTAAATAGTACACAATGCGTGCTGGTTTGGTGTTGGTTGGTAGGGCTTGTTTTTTTTTTTTTTTTTTTGGTCCAAAATTTATCGCAGTTTTCTACTTTTTGGTGAGTTTCAGCTGGCACTGAATTGGTCAGTCTCTCTGCCCTGAGATACAACTGTGGGTTAGCAAGGAGTTTGTCCTTGGGATGATTAAAGAAAATAGCAACATTTCTTCATAAGTAACTATAAACACTGGGCTGTCCCCCTGTGACCTCTGACTGCTCTTAGTCGCACATATGCATGGAGATGAAGTTTGAGACAGAAATCCTCTTTTGTAGCAGAGTGCACCTGCCATTTCCATCACGCAGCACAGCAGCTCCGCAACAAGCAGTAAATCTGTCAGTGGGATCAAGCAGTGGATGGCACCAGTGGTTTCACATCCAGCTATTTTGAGTCAAGCAGCCGAGTGATTCTTTTTTTCCTCCTCTGAGCTGACATAATTCTATGCTAAGAGAACAAATACCTTTAGTATTTCTCTTGTTCCGCCTGATCCCCAGTAGGCTTCACAGTCTAATTCTTTCCATTTTGGATTCCCTGATTTTATAAAATCAGATTTTGAAAAACAGGTTTCCTGTTTCCCAGCACAATGCCCAAGAAGTAGGTGCCCATTCGACTTCTTTTTTTTAAACACCTCTTGGATACTGAAGACTGGCATAGAAACCAGTGAGTTTAAATGCAGTTCACTTAATAGGTATCTAAAATACCAATATTTGAGAGAATCCAAAGAACTCCAAGTCAGAAACCAGACAAGTCCGGATCCAGTGAGGAATCTCAGAAACACAAGCTTTACGTGACTTCCATCGGATTCCAGGGACCTCTTTCACTCATCTAAAACTTGCCCAGCTATGGCACCAGTGTTAAAGCTTCCAACATCTGATCTTAAGGAACCAAAGCAAAACAAAGAAAAACCTCAGAAAAGCACATCTAAATGGTAGAAAGTGATAATCACATCAAGATACAAAATTTACAGTAGTATCAAGCCAGAAATTGTACATGTAAGCTGCATAAGGACACAAACATGCGTTCATGCAGATAGCATGATTAAAAGGCAGACCGTAATAGTCACCTTATAGATGCTTTTCAAAATACATTCTTTTTGGGGGAAAAAATAAAAGAGCCAATTTAACTTAGTGACTTTGCCACTACAATTCCTCTCTGCTTCCATTTCCCCAAGGGCTTTTATGTCTTGGCTCCCTTATGCAACTGCAAATATTACTCGCTTTTACAAAAAATGTTAAAAGGTAAACTTGATAAATACAGCTTCTATATTAGCATTAAAAATAACCTAACTTGTATTTACACGAAGAATCATTTACACAGGAATAAGTGTGGTCTATATTCACTACTGCGAGACTTTAAATTCTGAGAATAGTAAAGATGCTGGCTAACTGGACCTTCTCTTCATATGGAAGGATAATCTAATATTTGCACCCTCATCAGTTCTTAGCTAACCAGAGCCTCAGTTGATACCTGCTGAATGGCTGCCTTAGTTACATGAGTATCTGTCCACTAGGCACTGAGTTCATCTTTTTTAATCAGAAGGGTCTCACTGAGAGTGTAGAGCCACTAGGAAATCTTGTGATAGAAGGGAGAAAAAAAACGAAAACAAACAAACACCTACAGATTGTTCAGTTTTTCCTATAAGGTGAGTTAAGATAAAAACTAAACAATATAGGAGGTCTGTTAAAAGTATTTAAACATATTTACTGCTCTAAGCAATGAAAGCTCCCTGCCAAGGAAAGAACAACAGGAAGAATGAAGGACCAGTTTAAGAATAAATAAATTATCTCTGTTTTTTTCAGCTTATATTTCATACTTAGTGCTTGTGATACCTCTTAACACTACATTTAGGGAGCTCTGGTGGAGACTCCTCACCTAAGGTCACACTGAGGAGTTTGAAACTCTTTTTTTCAAACCTGATCTGTCTTTTGGCTGGACAAAGCAGTATGCCTAGAAATGGAAAAAATTAAACTATTTAGGAGAAGGTATTATTTCGTTGATAACCTCCAATGTGTTAGCAGTCAAAAATTAGCTGTGTTTCAAATACTATCTGTCTCATTGTTCAGTCACGGAAAACATTATGAAGTCTGTATTTCATAAGTTGCACTGACTCCTACACAGGAACTGAGAAGGTTTGAGCTGCTTAAATTTGTACTTCTGCTATTTAGACAGGAGAAGGTATGTTGAGGATGTTGGAAACAGTGATCACTGTAAATACAAGAAACTTTTCCAGTCCTTTTATTCATGATATCAAAGTAAAGGAGCTTACCTAGAATCAGAAAACAGCAAATTTAGAGCCAGTGAAGCTTGTTTTTTAAAAAAAACCCTCAGGAGTATAATTAACATACAAAATTCCTTACCACAAGACAGAAGGGTTGTGAAGAAAAGTGAATAATTACTCGCATTTAAAATATTCTGTCTGCAAGACAGAAAAAAAAAGAGAGAAAACAAGAGTTTAGACATAGTTAAACTACTTCAGATGGTATGAGGCAATTTTCTATGGCAGAAGCTTATCTGTGACCACAGTTGGTCCTTCCTTAGAAAGAACTGGTATTGACCACTGCTGAGAGAAAGGATCTGGGCAGAATGTACCGATGCTCTGATTCAGAATGGGAACTTCTTTGTTGTGTCTGATTTCTCATCATTTTCTACAGAGACTTTGTGGGCAGAAAAAAAAAAATAGCGAAACCTGTAGGAACGTCATTGTCTCTGCGTTTGGCCTCAAGTTTGGATTTACAAAGGTCCTTCCGTTCAATTCCTCAGAAGTTTTTTTTGACTGGGAACAGGGTTTGACACCACTTTATGCTTAAGTTTTTAAGAATTATGGTTTTGCAACATAATTTGCAAGCTGAACTGCAGCAAAATGCAGTGCTACGTCCAGGCTTTGAATTCCTAAAGTTCTTTCTGTGATCTGATTGGAAAAATCCGAGTTTAGCTGGGTGAAAAGCAGTGAAAAGTCCCTGGTAAGCTTCATTGACAGTCTATTCATGTCCCCTGCAGAAAGTAATGTAGAATCTTCCTGTTTTATATAGGCAGTAATCTTCTTCTTGGCCCTCAGCAGGATTGAAGAGGAGAAATTTGAAGAATGTTAGCAGGCATGTCTCTAAAGACACTGAATATAAAATCAGGAGGTTTAAAAGGTCTTGAGTGTCACAAGTGTTGGTAATAATGTGAGGAAATAAGGTAAGAGGTAAAGCCCTATATTTGAGTGCTAGTTGAGTCTTCATAGCATCATAGAATCGTAGAATGGTTTGGCTTGGAAGGGACCTTTGGAGGTCATTTACTCCAGCCTCACTGCAATGACCACGGCTATTTTGAACTCGATCAGGTTGTTCAAAGTCCTGTCCAGCCTGGCCTTGAAAGTTTTCAGGGACAGGGCATCAACAGCCCCTATGAGCAGCCTTCACCACCTTCATCATAAGAGCTTAATCCTAAGAGTGCAGAAAGGCAGAAAGCCATCAGTAAGAGATACAAAGAAGGTGCTGCGTAAATATTGTCCGAGTATAACTTCTCTACGCACCCCAAATCTGGGGGTAGACCTCCCATGTGTTACTGATTTGTATCCAAAACTGAAAGGTTACATCTAGTTTTGGAAACCCCATGTAATACGCAAACTGAAAAAAAAAAAAGTGGAAGTTCATATATAGGGTAGGAGACTGAACTCATCACTAATAAGAACCAATAACAAAGAGATAATAAACTTCTCTTATGAAACCTAATATCATCATGCTAATAATTGTATGCACATTTCATCCAGGAAGATGAATCTTAATCAAATAACAATGTGTATCCTCTTTGAAATGCCTCTTCATTTTGCTTTGAAGTGCCAGACTGCAACCAGAAGAGTACTTCTGTATTTCTTACTTGACATGTTCCTGCCTGCTACCATCCAAAACTGATTTTCTCTCTTTCACTTTTTTCCTTCCTCTCTTCCTTTCTACTCCCTCCTAAATACATTAAAATGAAGACCAAAAGTTTCTCCACCTGATAGGGTAAAGACACATTGACTACATCAAGCTACGTGTAAACAGTGCTGCCTCATGGATAAGAAATTTGAAAAGTAGCAAGAAAGATAATCTCCCTTTTATTGGCTTCATTCATATTGAAATGTATGATCAGAGTCAGTCTTAATCTTCACCTCACTTTCGCAGCTGCTCAGCTAACCTCAGTGTGTATCCCAGCCCTCTGTGAGAAAGCAAGGCCCCTCTGATTGGATTAAAGGGAAAAGAAAGGGAATGCGTTACCCCTTTAGGCAGCTCAGGCTCTCAGAAGGAAGCTCAAATAACAAAAGGCAAGGAATCTGGCCCAGCAAAAGCATGGCAGGCTCCAGCAGACTTCAGCTGTCTGCATCAGCTATAGTGAGGTCACTTTTGACACTCTGCATGAGGTGACTTCTCAGGTTGTACTAAATCCTCTTTTTTTCTCAACACAAGACAGGAGGAGCTCTTTCTGTGTCTTCCTATTGAGACAAGCCAATCAGTAGCCCAGAAGGAGAAGAAGAGTGTTGAAGCTTCCCTTGTAAGACCTCCTGTTAACAATTATCAGCTCCTAAAATGCTAAAGAAAAATACTGACTGCAGTTCAGAATATGTCTTTATCCAACAGGGTGTACAACAAGACCATTTTTTTTAAATAATTACTGTACTTCCATGAACATAAACTGCCCTCTCTTAGCAGTAGGGCTCTGGAGGAGTCCTAGGATAACCTATTCTGTCTCAAAGGCGCCCTTCCTTGCCCCCAGTCAGCTCAGGGATGAGGAGGACAGTCAAACAGAGGCAGGCTATGGAGAATGAGCATTAAGGAGATACTAGAGAAGAAAGGGCTGTCGGGTAATCCCCCACACTTGAATGCCCAACTCCAATATTGATTCATACATCTTTTAGTCCAACTTGTGAAAAGATAACGTGAACAGCTAGAAACTAAAAAAGAAAAAAACAAAAACAACCCCTCAGAGCTGAGATGCACGTGCTCGCAGCAGCAGAATGCCTTTTTAAAAAAAGATCATTTTGTATTCTTCAAAAAGAAGAAAGTCTGAAACATCATCACGAAACATGTAAATAGCAATCATTACAGACAGAGGCCTCACCTCAGTACATGACCCAACTCTGCCGTGAGAGGCTGGTGAGCTTCTGCATCTACCAAGCTGGGGCTTGGTCCTACCCTGCCACTCAGCTTGCTTAGGGTATGGCAGACAGAACTTTGCTAATTAACAAATGTTAAATCTTATCCCCAGAATTGATCCTTGACTCGGGCACCTACGAACAATTGACACTGCAGGCCTATTGTTACAAACACAGTTTGGGCAGACAGAGATGCTGCTCTGAATTAATTGTGTTCAGGCCAGGCCCTTGGACAGACTCCAGTGGCTATCTCAATTTTAATCAGTCATTTGTAGACCTATTCTCTGTTAGAAAAATACTCAAGGGATGCAGAGTCATTTCTAGTCCAGGTCACCTTGATTTCTGTCGTAGGTCAAGTCTAGGTAGTACCATGGTTATGGTGTCCTGTGAATCCCTATGTTTTCAGCACCCAAAGCAGGATCAGGGTCACATTGCTGTAAATTGGAGCTATCCCCCAGGTGCTTTATTTTGTTGGCAGCTGTTGCTTTGATAGTCCAGGGTTTGCAAAAGTGGTTTAAAAACACCTTTTCTCTCCACTTCCTGATCTTGAGTCAAATGTTGGTCAGCTGGACTGAGGGATTAAGTATCGAAGTCTGCTTTTTACATTCAGTAGACTTGCCTTTAGGAGAAAACTTTTTTCAGTGCTGCTGGGAAGAAGTACAATCCCTTCTCCTCCAAATCTGCACTTCAGGACTACGAGTAGACAAAATACCTAAATTCAGCAGCACAGCTTCCCAGAGGCTGCTGCTGTGGCAGCAGAAATGGAGAAGTAGTTAGTGACATGTTGATCAGCTCCCTGCTGCTCTTTGACCAAAGAGACGGAGAGCCAGTGTTTATTTTTGAATAACATTTTTGCTGAGGTTCTAGAAAGATGGATGAACTGAAACCAACTTTGACTTGGAGCTAATGGCCCAAATCAATCACTAGAAGAGGCCACTGCCTTCCCTCAGGTAGAAGCATGAGCTAATGGTGTTTGGGCAACATACAAGCTGACGGTTTTGTATTTGCTGATGTGTTTACCTCAGCCATAAACAAACCTTTAAGAGATTGTTCTATTGATAGCTGGATTCTCAGTGTACATTTATTATGATAGTATACGTGTGAATAACTGGGGAAAATACTTCAAGTCTAAAAAGTTAATATAGAATGTAAAGAAACAGGGTTCATATAGTCTGTTCAGTGGAGGAAAAAATGGCTGGTGGTTGAGCACATATAAAATTGTACCCTTTGCCTTGTGCTAAGCTATAATATTGGCTTTCGTGCAGAAATGAATAATAGCTTTATTCACCCTCTCTAGATTGCCCTAACATGCTGCAACTTGATTAAGGGTGTGAATTCAGGGCATGAATCTTCCTGATATAGTGAGATTATTGAAATTATCCCAAAAGAGCATGTTTGCTGCTCTGCATGCAAAGATCTTCCATTGTCTCCTTAAGAATACACAAGACAGGTCAAGAGAAGCTTAATTAATATGGAATTAGCACAAGTCAATTTTGTTTTTTTATATTGTCTTGCCCTTTGTGGCCTTAGGGCAGCTGGCAGTTGGAGGAGATCATGCTCATATAAGTGTATTGATCAAACATCATTAGTTAAAGCTTATTTGTGTGCTATCTTTATGGCAGCAGAACAGGAATTCTACATAGCGCACAGTGCTAGGCAGAAAAGACCAACAGGTTTCTGCATTTTGGCAAGTCTGATTTAGGGCTAATAAGTAGCTGAGCTTTACAGCAGAGAAAAGGCAGCAAAACAAGGTTTTTGATTAACTCTGTAGCTACATGAGGTATGTCTTGCCTTCTTTAACACTGCATTGCAATCAAACAGCTCCCCCTTCCAAACTAGCATGTCTATGAAGGATCATTTAATATCCCTCAGTTGTCTGCCAGGTTCCAGTACCTAGTTTGCAGAAATAATTGGGTTTCTTTAATGTCATTTGTTTTCAAATTTATTGGGCACGGATGAGCAAAAGCAGGCTATTCATCTAATTGACGAGCACTGCACTCGTTGAATATCATATTACCATTATGTCTAAGCTCTCAGGAGCCAAGCTTAGCATTTGCCAAGAACTTATTTCTCATTATTTATCCATGTTGCATGACAGCACAGAGATTCAGAAAAGATCATCCTGTCATCTTCACTATTCATTTCTCTTCATATTCGTACCAAGTTCATAGTGAGGCAACTGAATTAATCCTTGAATATTTAATGATGCTGTGCCATGCAAAATTCTCATCGACTTAGTGGATCCCCTGTGGAAGGTACTGCACAGCAGAAGGAATCTCTTCTGGAATACGCCTTCTCAGCAGTCCTTCTTGAAGGCAGTAAAAACGCAGCAGAGCCAAGCACCTTGCAGATAACGGATCTATGCTAATCAAGTCCCTGAACAATTACTGCAGTTAATTCATACTTGTGGAGCACTTCCACAAAATTTGTAGTGGGTGTGAAGAGCATATTCTTGCATGATACTGATTGTATGATACAGCCTGATGTTCCTCACTAGCTTTGTTCTTAGATTTGGAAATGTGCTAATCATACTTCTTCTATTTAGCTTTATGGAAAATATCTTCTCTAGGTCATCAGCTCTTTGCAATGGGTTTATTCCCATCACTAGAATCACAATGGTTCATAGTTTTAAAACAAAGTTACTTTTTTCTTTTAAACGATTCTTAAGTCAGGAGGGAATATTCACCTACAAAACCTCCAAAGTATTTTTAGGTTTCCTGCCATGTGCCTGTTCAGTTGTGCCTGTGTCAATCCAGATCTTGTGTCTCACCCAGATTTGGATTTTGGAGTTTCTGGAGAATTTGTAGGAATAAGGAGAGGAGAAGATGTCAGTTGGGCCACTTATAATCTTTTCTTTGGGGTAGTATAAGTGTGACAGCTATCGCATATCTTTCATGAGCTGAGAAAACAAACCTGAATCAGTTAAGAAGTCCCTTTAATGCACATGAACAGATATAAATACATACATGCAAGCACATGCACGTTTCATCTTTTGCTCTTGCTCTCCATACTGCTCTTTACATCAGTGGAATTAACATTATGAGCAATAACTGAATTAATTTGACAGTAACCCCAAGCTTAACAATGAACTTCACTTCTAAATCAGTTCCATGTCTCTGTTAGTATATGAAATATATGTGCAGTAGCCAAGAACTGCCATGAGCAAAACCCCACCATCTGAAAATTAAAATCCCTCCCTGCTTTCATATTCTCATATAGTTTTTTCTCTACATTATTTTTGACGTTGCTGGGCAGCTCATGTTTTGTAAACTGGGATTCTGATCATTAGAACAGTTATCTCCATCTATTGTTGTACAAAACTAGCAAGAAGTAGTACTTAAAACAAAGCAGAAATAATTTAACCTAGTAAACATGTGCATCTAGGTGAAAATACTGTCTAACAATAATCGATCTTTGATGGAAATGATATAGATTATGTCAGCTTCAACTTCTAGACATTTGAGGCTGGGTTCTGCAAAGTTCTGTAATGCTTTACTAACACCCACTTCAAAAAGCATTTGTTAAAAACCTCCTACACTCCCTGCAAACTAATGTCAGTCATTTTCAAATGCAGTTGGAACAACAAATTTTCACACACAGTTTTATCATTATTAAAGGGTTTTGTTGCTGTTTCTGATGCTGTGGGAGGTGATTTGATTCTTTTCATACCACAGCTGTTCAGAAACATTGTTGTTGGCTTTTTTTTTGTCTTCTTTTCAAAGCAATTGACTTCATAATCAGAACAAAACTATTTATTTAAAAAAAAAAATGTTTCAACAAAAGAGCTGCAATGCCTAGAGTGAAACAGAGAAGAGTGAGTCTGAGCCTGAACATACTACAGTAATTGGTTTTGGTCATCACTGGGATGCTGGTTAATATCATAAAATGTTTTGATTAATTTTCAGGAAACTTGGCTTATTTTTATGTTGATGTTTTTCTTTTCTCCAAAGAGGTTCTATGAATTATCCAAAACAGATTAATGTGCTGACCTTTGGTCCCTAGAAACCAGAGGCTGGATTACAGCTGTGCATGCCTTGAGAAGCTTAAATTTTACCGTTCAGTTGTGAGCTGCAAAGTTTAGGGATGCCTGAACTTGACCTTCTAAGGAAATAGCAAAATTAACACAAGACTTTTGCAGAGCTATATATACATATTCTGAAATATAGAGTATGGCTGATCATCACCATTGACGAGTATTCACAGAAGAAGCAGATTCACTTCTGTAGGAGAATGAAATCTTGCAGTCATTCGTTAGGCTTAGTGAAAGTAAAACTCTTACAGGTTTTCCTGTACGTGCTCCATCCAGCAGTATTTTTGAAAAGATGCTAGTAGCAACTGCAAGTCATCTTTGCTCATAATACCTACACTAAGTTGGTGCTTTTTCAACAAAGTAGGTTATCCTGTCTCTGTGAGACACCTTGTCCTCATCAATACTCAGCCATACATACTTTGGTTAATAAGGCTTTATCTGGTCAATGTTTGGAAAAGAATTTCAACACCTTAAGAGAAGGACTGTAGCTTATTGCAACCCAGCTGACATAGACATGACAGTTCCCCTTGCCTTCATACACGCTCTCCAGATCCTGAACATGAATGCAAAAGGAAAAGTGGTTCATTTCTGGAGCAGAAAACAGCACATGGGTGAGCAGTCTGTGGAAATTAAGAAAGGAAAAAGGTAAAAATCACCCATTTTAGTTTGAGGGTGACAAACTACAGTACTACTAGGGAAACAGGATGAGGATAGTGGTGAGGAAGAAGTAACAGAAACACAGTCCAGCAGGCATGGCAAATGAGGCTTTAGACCAGACTGAAGATAAAACTTGATTGCTTATGAGCAAAAAATGTGGATTATTTCTGCAGCAACACTAGGTGCGATTGGCAACTTCTCTTGGCAATATTTTAAAAAATTTTCATAATTTAATACAGAATTATGAGCTTCACCTAAACCAAAGCTTTTAAACTGTGCAGGATTTTAATCCCACAAGCCAAACGAAATGTCAGTAGTCAAAGCCTGTTTGCATTCCTTGCATCCCTGCACAGCATGAGATGAATATGTTGAACTCTAGTATGTTGGTAAATGAGTAATTTCCAATAAAATAGAAATTAGGACATGCCAGTTCTAAGACTCTTCTCATGGAATTTTCAACTTGTCTGAAACCAGGAAGTGTCAAAAGAGTTACAAGAAAACCTGTTCATAACATATTTGATTTATAGACTCAAAGAGGTTGGGCTGTGTTGAGATAATAATTTCATTTTCTGGAAAGTGATCAAAACAAAACTTTCAAACATTCTGAGGTTCACCCAATGCTGGAGGGTTGAATGGCTGCCATTTCTACCATATGCACTCTATCAGAGTTATTCATCAGCTGTCTTTTTGATATATAGAGATCATATGATACAGGGACTTTTAGTCTTTTGTAAAGTCCACATTGATTCGTTTCATTTTACAGTACTAAATGTTCTTCAAGCATTAGAGCTAATTGCAAAGAAAAAATGACTTTAAAAGTATCACTTAAAAGGAGGTCTACTTCTCAAATTCACTGAAAAATCCAAACTCCATTATCAGAATCTGATTGCCATTGTGTAATCGTACAACAGTGGTAAAAGTTGGATTATTCTATCAAATAGAACTTCAGCAGACTTTCATCTTGTGTTTCATTCATCAGTAGCTCAGGGTGTGCATTAGTTGCCACAGTTTATGCTAACACTGGAGAGGGACAGCAATTCTACCTGCAGAAAAAAATGTCATCAATCTGCCTTTCTATGAGGTGTTTATGACTCTGTATGATTGTAGTTAGAATTAATCTATTTTTCTTCCAAGGTACAAAGTATACGGCATAGAAGTAGGTCTGACAGAGAGCTCATGTTCTGGTTGTTTTCATAAGCACTAGGAATCCATTTTTATGAGACACTCTCAGCTAAGGTACGAACTCATTATCTCATTCTTTGCATTGTACTTTTTTGGAGGCATTTTCTCTCTCAAAAGAAATAGTTTGCTTCGTTTTGATTGGACAAAGTGCATAATTAGTATCAGGTTTGCTTGGAGAACCGTAGGTGTACAGCAGGTATGGTGTGATTACCAGGTAGATCATGCTGACTGAAGAATTGTAATGGCTCATACAGAGAACTAAACTAAGATTTGGGGGTGGATTTCAGAGTTTCACATCCAGGTCCATGGCCAGCTTCTGAGAACTGTGTGCCTTTTAACTACAGATTTCACTTTTTCAGTAACTTAACCAAAACTGTAAAGAATTCTTCATGTGAAATCTTTTTTTCAGGTTCGTGTATATTATCAAACAGATCTGATGGCCTGCTCGATCAGAAATTAGAAAAATCGTGCTGTGTAGGTAACTACAGGTCAATGTTGTGCCTCTTGGTCTGAAACTCTATGAAGCCATGTTGCTATATCACCATACTATTTGCTGACCAGAGATCTCAGTCTAAGTGAACAACTGATGGCATTGCAAAGCTTTCTGTCACGTCAGGTAGATGTGATGACAGTATCAAGTAAAGCTATAGGGCTAAAAGACTAACTGGTGGTAGGATGGAGTTAAAGTTTTTCTAAGTAAGCTGTGTGGTGCATTGGCTGTGTGTACAGTAGGCTTCTCAGAATAAACAGAGGCCCAGGAGCCCAGGATTTTAACTTTGCTGTCTTTTTAGTGTAGCAAATTTACAGTATAACTTGGGGGTGTCAATCTCATTTTCACTGGGCGTCACATCAGCCTCGTGGTTGCCTTCAAATGACCGAATATAATTTTAGGACTGTATAAATGTAGCAGTAGTTACAAATGAGTTTGACACCCCTGGTATAACCGGTAAATGGTCAAAGTGATGCTTCAACAAATCAAAATTAAGACAAAAATTGAGCCCTAGGCGTCCCTAAACCTGATTTTGAACAGTAGCACAGCTTTGGGTTTTGTTTAGAATGTAATTTATTTGCTTGCTTGTTTGCTTTTAGAGGGGTGAGTCTTACAAGGATTTGTTGGGTATGTACTGTTCAGGCACCTCAAAGATATAAAACTTGAAAAATGGTCTATTGACTTATTGTTGGGAAAAACTATTGTCACAAGTCACTAGACCCTGCTCGTACAGCCACCATCTCTTATCCTGCTTGACACAACAAGAGGAGAGGTGCCATGTTCACCAGCCTGTTTCTTCTCAAACCTATATCAAGGGTGCACAAAGCAGTGAAGAGGAGGAGGGAGCAAGAGAGGTAGGAAGGGAGACCTTCAGTTCTGTAGGTCTGAAGACATGATGCTGGCTTTGTGTGTCTGTGTGTGTTAGAATTCAAATCTAAGTATTTTGTATTTGTACAATCTGTCATTTGTAAATCATACATACCCTTCCTTAAGCTTCTTTATTTTATGAATCAATTGTAAATAACCTTTGAAATGCATTCAGGTGATGTAAACCATTTGTTTGTTTGGAAAAGTTAATTTTCTCAAGCTCAAAGAGGAACAGTCAGTCCTTTCTAGGAAATCCTTTGAAACGCTGTGAGAGATTGTGGTCTAGATAGCTGGAGTGACCTCTCGTGGTCTTCCCAGGAACTAAGGCAATTCACGTCCCCTAAGGCAATTCCTTGCCTTTTTTAGCAGATGCAGGTAAACGATGCTGGTGCTAACTAAAATAAGGACCTAGAAGCAGAGCTCCATCAGGAGACTGCAAGGCAGGTATGTGATAAACTGTAGCTCGCACAGCGCTCCCAACTTAGTTGATGTCCTGAAAATACTATTTAGGCCCTTTAGTGTCCCTCTTCTGTTCTCAGCTGCACCATGGCAAGTTAGCTCACTATTAGCAGGTCTCATCTCTGTTTTTTTTAATGTTGGCTAACAAAAATACAGATCTTTTTAAAAAAGAGGTTGACATCTTCCTAAGCCACTGGAGATGCAAGTGATCAATCCTTCATGAAGAATCAGTTAGGAGTAGTGTAAGTACCCGAAATATCTGTAACAGAAGCCTGTGTTACCTTTTGCTGCCATCTTGCTTTTATTTCATCATTCCCATGAACCAGCTTCCAGCCGGTTTTAGATAATAGTGAGAAATTTCCATCATATGTTTACAGACTGGGAAGGCTGGTGCATATTTTCATTGCGATACCTTAATTTCATCACCCAAGGGTTTCTTTTCATTATCTTTGAGGTTTTTTGGGAAGAGGAGAGTTAGGTCTATTGCTTAGCATGGCATAAAAGTGTATCTACTAAGTATTTTTTGTTGTTGTTGACTTGAATTAATTCCACTTGTTAAATTCCAAACATTTCAGACCAGATGTCCACCATCACTTGAGGCTGTCATAGGTCATGTATTGACCAGTGCTGTAGATGCCTGAGCGAGTATTTATTATTCGTGTGATCCATTTCTCAAGAGGGACAGCTATTGCACTAGGATTCTGCTGTCTCTTCATCTTGTACCTACATTTCTCTAATTTTAAAAAATAATCAAGTAATATAGTTTATGAACTGGTTTATATTGTTATATGTTGTACTTCTGTGTATACCTAGTGAGTAGAGGAGTTTCAACCAAACTACAAGTGTACATCAACTATTTATTTGCCAAATACTACATTGGTCAGAGTCCAAATCCACATTCAAGTTTAACACTACGCCCATGCATCTCCGTATCCATGGATATCCATACATCACTGAATAGAAGAATCTCCCTCACAACTGTCCTTTAAGTGTTGAACATTTGAAATCCAAATCATGATCTTAATCAGACAGCTTAGGCCTGTCTATAGTATTGATAGCTCTTCTTAGGTGACAGAAAAATAGACAAAATTGCTAGAGCTGTAACAGATTACCCCATCCCTTCACTTCCCAGTGGTAGAGGTTAAGGAAAAAATTAACAGTAGTCTCTAGAGGCACAGATAAGTGCATACTGAATGGCTGTTGGATTAATTCTCACTGCCATCTGTTCTTTCAATTTTCCGTATCAGCATCAGGATAGTAAAAATTGATTGATATATTATTTAATAATAAAAAGATCATTTCATTATTTATAACTACAAGATCTATCCAGCTATTTTCTAGACTGCAGTCACATGTAGTATATACCAGAAAAGATCCATTCTTTTCTTTCATTTCCATCTCCTACAATAAGTAGAAAAGTATCCTACATTCTCCTGACACTAATACAGTAGTTTTTGAGATATGAGTCCAGACATGTCAGATATTATAGTGCAGAGAACAGAATGTGCTCTTCAGTACAACGCAGACTGTCTGAACTTACTGCCAAAGCCTATCTGAGATTTTGTGTAAGGACTGAGGTTAGCAGGATATGTTATTTTAAATGAGCAAGTTCTCTTATTAAGACAATATCCTTTTCAGCCAAAGACAGCTCTCAGAAGGAAGAAAAAAAAAAGCCTACCCTAAAGAGGCAAAGGTTTCTTGACTGACATCTCTATAGACTTCATTCCTGTTTAGTAGGGTGTACAATAGGGCAAAACCCTTTCATTGAGGTCTCTGAGTTTTCAGCTAGCATAATTGAGGAGTTATGTGATATCTGTTTTCTAGAGCTCTAGGTGGGGTCAAAATGTGCTCTTCAGGACTCTGAAATCTTCATAGAATGCATCAAAGGAACATTTGTTAAGAATATCTTTAATTCAGTATTTTCAGTATTATCAATATAACCTGTTTCTAGGAAGGAAGCAATTTCAGCCTGCAGTGCTCTCCTGCAAGCTGATCTCATGAGCAGGTGATTCAGGTGTCCTTCATTATTTGAGAACTGGAATAAGGATGGCAGCAACAATTAAGATTCAATGCATTCTTGCTATTAACATCCACTGTAGATCACAGGTGAAAACACATGTATGCATGCATGCATGAGATATCTCTCTGCAGTTGCTTTCTGTTGGTTTTTGTCATTATTATTCTTACAAGTATAAATATTTACAATATTTGTCTACCTGGTGAAATAGTCTCATTTCCATGCTTATTTAAATGGACTAGCTTGGCTGCATTTGTGGTGCTTATTTTTTACAGTGCATAGCTATAAGCCTCCAAGAATTTGTTAACTGAAAGTGCAATCCAAATGCTTAGCATATAGATGAGAGAAGATATTTTAGAGTCATTGCTTTGCTGATGCAAGTCTTCCATTTCTTGTTATAGCTGTATTTTGACTTCCCTCCTATTTCTTCCATTTTCTTCATTACTGGGTGGGATTTTCTGGCTTGAAATGCACCAAGCTGAACATCACCACAGATTTCTATCACGGGTAGTGCGAAAGGATGGAGAGTTAAAAGGCAGTTGTGGCAACTTTATTGGGTTATCTTTACCTAAAGGACATAAAAGAGAATGTGATTTTGAAGGTGTCTCTCTCATTACACGGGAGACAAAAATAAGTCCCAGACTGCAACAAGAGGTAGAAACATAAACATTAAAGTCTTGTTTATCAGTATTTTGCTGCTGCAACAAAGTTAGCTATACCTTCCACACTGAAGAAAATGCATAATATCTAGTGTGAAAATAGTGAAGCTGGCTAGAAAAAAAATCAAATTTGATATTCTGCTTCAGCAAAATAATTTCAATTCAGTATTCCATTCAATATCTTTTCTTCAGTCAATGTTTTATTGTCACTGCTGTCTAAGCCAAGCACAATTACTAGGTTTTGCAGAGAAAAAACATACACATACATGCAGGTAGTTATTAAAGCAAATGCAATCTTAGTGTATAAGATTATATATACACATAACAACTTGGTGTGTATATACCATACACATACATTTTTATATAAATATACTATATATAATAGTATATATGATAATATAAAAATAGAATATATAATAATATATAAATATTGTATATATAAAACAACTTAGTTATGTTTAATTATTCCAAAATATAGAAAGAATGTAGATAGAATGAGTAGCAGTAGCAAAAGAATTTCCATTCTAAAAGTCCTTTTGCATTTCTTCCATTGTCAAACCTCAAAGACCTCGTTCCTCCCTCCTGCTGAAAATGCGGTTTTAATTCTGAGATAAAGTATCTAAGCTTTTCCTCAGTGTGAACTAGACAGTAGTAATGTCCAGCAGTCAGAGCTGCAGGAAGGGATCTAATAAACCTGAATTCTATTCCCATTATTTAATATCTCATTTCAAAAGTAAACAAACAGAAATCTCACAACTCACTGTTGCTTTTTTTTTAACAAAAGAGTTGACACATGCTTTTTGTGTTTACAAAAAAATATTTACTACAGTATTTTTTAATAAATCTGTTATCTCAAAGTGTGAAAACTGAACATAAAGCAGAAATGAGGTTCTGTTACCTCAGTTGTTCTGGTGAAATCCATGAAGGTTTTAAGCATAGATTTTAAGCATCCTGAAAAAAGTTATTTCCCACTAGTCTGTGTTAAGTATGATCACTAAAAGTTCAGTGCTTACAGAATGAGCTCTAGAGACCTTTGGAATTGGGAGAAATTTTTCGATCACATTTTACAGACCTTGAATCCACCTCTCGGGGAGCAACAGAACATGTGCTAGTTCTTTGTCTTCAGAGCTAACCAGTAGAATTTTTAGTGGCTCTTTCTGTTTCTACTATACAGACCAGTGCCATCTTTTCACATTTTACTTGTCTTTTCATTTCAAAAGACTAGGAAATTAATGACTCTACAGAAGAATGTTAGGTGAAAATTTAATAAATGCAAGAGTTAAGGCAGTCGATAATGTCCATTCCCTATTACATTTTGCCACTCTCTTTATTCTCCTTTTTATTTTCTTTCTTTCATTAGTGCTCTGTCTCTGCAAGTCTGATGTTGCAAAATGAAAAGTGTGGGATGTCTAGCAAACTACATGAGAAACTGTAGAATCTTGGAGGTCAGACCCAAGCTGGTTGCAATTTCTGGGTACAAGTCTAGAATGTCTGTGTGGTTATCTGTGTACTTCCAAGTGGTATGGGTAACTGATGGCATATTCGAGATCAGGACTAGGTAGAGTTATGTTTTGAATGGCAAGAAAGCAGACCGCTGTATAGTGAGGTAGCTACTCCTCTGTCACAGGAAGATGATCGGTATACCCATAGGTGCCTGTCACCTTAAAGTGCATCTCTATCTCCTCTCTTCATCTCTGCAATAACTGGAAATGTGGCACGTCAGATTCCATTAGGCAGACTTTGAACTTGAGGGCAAAACTTCCTTTCACTTCAGTTCTTCAAAGCCAGAAACATTTTTCATTTAAAATAAAGTCAACCGTAGAAAATAAGGCACTCCAGAAACAGCCTTGCTCCCACAGGAGTTAATGGCTATAAACTATCTACAAAAAACTCTGTCTCGTAAAATTCACAGCTGCAAGAAAAACTGAATAAGATCAGACTTTGCTGTCCCATTTTTTCCTCAATGATTTTCATTTCCTTTTCCAAAGAAACAAAAAGAAATAAGCAGCTGGATGGACAGTTAGACACTTGCTTGAAGTCAAATTACTTAACTAGATTAACTGGTAATCTTTTAAGTGTGTTGCCAAACATACCACAATAAGGTTTGAAATGGTTCTGAAGTGCAAAAGCTGCTGAGATGTGGTAACAGCACACCTCAAAATGTTTCTAAGTGAGCCTGAGACTTAAAAATGTTACTTTGATCTTAGTGGAGAGTGCATGAAATCTCAAAAGGTTTAAAGCTTTCTTCTTATTAAATGTTTCCTTTTTTCTTTCATCTGAATATTTTTAATGCTAGATTTTTTAATCTTAATGAAGAAACTACTGCTTCCTCAAAGCAAATAGGGAAAAAATCCGTCTGTAATATACATGAATTTAAATAAAACACTTCAGACTGAATCTTTTGTGAATTTCAAAAACAAAATGTTTGCATTTCCCCTGATGTATTTCTCATGACTTTGCGAATTGATAGCTTCTCCTAGCCATGGAACTCTGCAAAAGGAGGTAAAGAGTCTTCCTAGGAATGCTGATATTACTTTTAAAACATAACTGTTCTCTTTCTGTGGACATTTCTATTTTCTGCCTGCCTTTATTGGCATCCCAACAGGGACTGAAGTGTAGCAGAGATTCAAAATATATGTCAATGAAAGACCAGAGTGAGCTGAGCACTCTTTCTTCTGCTGCCTGAGCTATGGAAACATGGTACAGTGCTGAGGATGTTTATTTCTTAAACTCATAAAAATTCAGCAGTTTGTTCATTAATGTCCTAAGTCTTGCAGATACCTATTTGTATTGACCATCCCGCTTCCTTTTTCCTTCCATTATTTTCCTCTGTCATCTTTGCTTTATGACAGTGAATGACCTCAAAGCCTTAGCAGTCTAACGGCAGTGATGGCCACAGTGAACAAAGGATAAAATCATCCCTTTTGTTACCCACGTCATTATCTGAATATTTCTGCTAATATTTCAGGAATGCTTTGCTTATTGCTGTCATAAATAAGGCAAATAAAAAATGAAATAAAAAAAGATACACAGCATACCCTGTGGTATTTTAATTCTGTGCCGCAAACTCCAGGCACGGGACACATTCCCACTCCCTCTGGTGGAGTGTATTTGTCTTCAAAATGATGAGTCAGTTCTCTATTGCAGTGTATAGACTATAACATGGAGAACCTTGAGCATATGAAATTCTGCTACCAATCTATGGAGGACTTAATTTTATTTAGAAAATTAGCAACAAAAACCCTAACATGTTACTTCCTGCTGGAGTCAAGAAACCCAGTATAACTGTTCATTCAGACGTAGGTCTGATGTCACTACAATTTATGTAGTCAGAGCGTATCCCCAGTTAGCTGTATATTTCATCTTTATAGTGTTCAAATTGTTACATGAGTCCTATCAAGACTCCTGACTGTTCAGAAAAAGGAAGCAACTGAATTTTCCCATTTCAAGTTATAAATACTATTGGATGCTCTACATTTTTTCATACCAGCCCCAGTACAACACAGCCAAGTGTCAGGAGGAAAAATGAGAATAATTAGTGTATTTTGTAGCTCAGCTTGCTGAAGTCTCTAGAAGAACTGTGTGGATTTCTGGGGTGTGATGATAGCAGGCGTTGAAGCCTGGTGCTTAGAGCACAGAACAAGCGAGAGGGCTTTTAGAGATCACAACATTAGAAAACAGTTTTGTTTACTAGGAAATGTGAGCTCTAGTTCTTGCCTCATCAGTGACTGGGTATGAAACGTTAGTGCTAGGCTTAAGCACAGATTTATGTGTTTGGCTGCAAAAGCTGAATCTAGAAGCCTGGATTATGCCACCAGACATGGATGGTGCCCCAAGTGGGGCCCAGAGACTCTGATACACTGAGCAAAGAGCAACCCTCCCTAGAGAGATGGGAGCGTTGAGTCACTTGGCAATAGAACTGAATCTCCTGAGACAGTGGTGGTAGCTGATCCTGCAATCTGGACAAGGTATCTGTTTGTTAACCCTATTTTTCTTAAGAAATAGATGATGCTGCACTCTATTGGAATGCCTTCTACAAAAAGGCCTATTGTCTCAATCCTTTCAGAAATTACAGGTTAAAAGTAAGTAAGCTGTGCCAATTAGCTAGCAGCTTGCAAAGATTTTGATCCTGTTTACTTAAGTTTCACTTAACACCTACTTTTGGTGTCAAAATGCTATTCTGCATTAGGCCTTTAACTTCCCATCTGATCAAAGTGAAAAAACTTCCCAGGTGAGAGAGTTCAGAAGCTATATTTATGTACACAAAACTCTGCAAGACCCTCTGCCTGGGTATGAACGCCCCAGGATTTGGGGATGGTTTCATTCTGAGACAGAAATTCACATTCCAATTCCAGAGAAATCAGTGATAAGTTTCCCATGGAATTAAATTGTACTGTTATTTGTACAGGATCATAAAGTATGCTGTTAATTTACATTTGTTGTCGATAAAGCCTAAGCCATTTTCATAAGTTTCAGCAGTCTTTCTGGATATAGACTGGAGCATATCTTCCAATGTCTCTTGTCTGAATCAATAAAATCGTAACTTGGGAAATGAGTTTTGTGCAGCCTACATACCATTTGGAAGCCTTCATTTTGAGAGAACTGTCACATTATTCTGACCTGAAAGTGTTGTCAGGTTGAAATAACTGAAAAATACCACTGCTTTAACCAGGCCAAGCCAATGCCTCTTCTTATCTAGGAATGTGTTATGGTTATGACTAATATGTCAATTCAATAAGCAGAAGATAAATTTGGTTTGTCAGTTTAATAGAGTTATGGCTCTTTACGTGTTTAAGTAATTGTAGATGTATGTAGATATAATCGAGAGAAAACATCTATTTCAAACAGCATGTGCAAAAAAGTGGATTTGTATGTAAATATGAACATACAGTAAAATAGAGCAGTGAACATTCAGGAAAGCTGACCGTTTACAGACCTGTGATTGAAATACGATTAGATTCAAGGAAATCTTAAGGTAGTTTGAACTGGTATGGGAGACAATAGTTTGAACAGATGTGTCCCTTAAACTGGAAAGCATTATATGAACAGTTGTCTGTTATCAGATGGAGAGAATGGATTCTGCTTGAATTCACTCCTATTTATTTGTTTAATAAGGTCCTATCAAAATGTAACTTACATAACGTGCATCATCAGAAAAAAGGGGAATATTTTACAGTTGCCTGGTTGTTTAATTTGGAAGGGATTCAAAGATTCTGTGAACTGCATTCATCCTGTAAGTTTGTAGGTTAGACTCCACCAAGCACAGATAAACCACAATTTAATTGAGTGAGCTTTGTTTTCTGTGTTGGGCAGAGACCATATTTGTTTGACCCTAAAGTCCCACAGTATTTATTTGTACAATGGCAAAATTTGAGGTCAAATAACAGAGTTCTTGCCACCCTAGAAAATGCACAATCTAGGCTGAGTATGGCGTCGCATTCCTGAGTCACACTGCTGACTAATTCCACAGAATAATTTTGGTGAAGAACACTTTCCTTCTGAAATGGCTCCACTTTTGGGTGCATGTGCATATGCTCATCTAGAATGAAGAGTACAGTGAATATTTATAACACTGAGGCTTAACTTTTATTTCTTAAGAATTTTTGAGAGAAAATGTTACTTTAACTCATCAGTAAGTTAATAAATCTCGTAGAGCACATGTAGGGGCCGAGGCCAGTACAGCCTCAAAAGGCAGAAAGGCAGTATAATAAAGAATCCTGTCATGCTGCTTGCAGTGCTCTGTGTCTCTTCCTGGGCAATTAAACTGTTTTCACAGTTTCTGTGTCAGAGTTATGACTATCAAATCAGGGGGTGGAAATTGCATTGTGAAATGTGAGCAACCGCAACTGATCATGTACAGGCCTGTTCAGTACCTCGGATTGGAATAATGGTAGTTGACCATTTATTGCAACCTGAGGTTGCATCCTAAAATAATGGAAGCTTTAAAATCTGGCAGTCTCTAAACAGACGCTTTGAGAGAGGAAAGAAACAATCTGTCATATAAAAAAATGTGCGGTGTGTTTTTTACAAAAGTTGTATGATACTACCTTTTGTACCTAAATTGTGTATATCCAGATAGCATTAGGAGTTCTGTAATGAGCAACCAAGACAATTTACAAAGCCTTCAAGTCTGTATTTTTAAACTTTTGTCCTGAAGCCAGAGGGTAGTAACTTACATTTTAAAGCGAGAGCTAAGGCTCTCTTGTGTTGAGATAGGGCTTTAAAAGTGACGAATGTTGCAAGAGAAACTTGAGGAAGTTGACAATAACACCTCTACCTGATACCGTTTCTTACAATTATCTATTCCTGACTTAATAGTGGCACTGTCTAGTCATAAGGGATCCGCGCTGCAGTGTCTAGGAGGCAGCCTGATAATGCTCACGGTTATTGCCATAAGAAAGCATTCTGAAACCTGTACCAAAGGCTGGTCACTGAATCTTATTCACACCCTGCTTCTACTGGAGATTACGTGAAAAATGTAAAATTGTACCCTGTTAAAACAAGATGTAATGGTCTGTCTGTTAATCTAGACAAACAGAAACATTTGCAGTTTCACCTTGTAGATGAACCACCTCCTAGAAAAAAATCACGTGTGCTAAAGGAAGTAAAATCTTTCATCTACCACGTCTGGGTTATTGCTGGTGTGAAAAATGTTTGCAGGAACAGGGGAGCTCCTCAGTGAATTGGAGAAAATATTTTAAGCTCATTCTTCCCAAGTATTAAAGCAAAAGATTCAGTCTCCACAGACTAAAATTATTAATAGCTGCATTTCTTTCAGGTAGTCAGAGACAATGTAAATGTTGTTGCAATAGCTGTCATCCACCCTTACTATTAATTAGTCTAATTAGTAGTTAGCAGTTCATTTTGCCTTTCAACCACTTTCAAATGTCTCTTTAGACAAATGTCAGTGACACACAGGTTTTCTCACATCCTGGTATGTGATTTAGCTGCTAGAGACAGGCTGAAAAACAAGGCTGTTGGATTTGCCACCATGCTGAAACAGCCACTGTCAGAAAACAGAGCTTGCATTTGCCACCCACTAATTCTAGGCTTTTCTGTCAGGAGCCAACACAGAATTTGTTGGCCATTAATACATCCAAACATCATCTTATCTCTTCATTGCACCAGCTAGGTGGTCGAGGGTGTGCTTCCCCTCAGGGGAAATGGACCTGTTAAAGCAGTGTTTCTTTTGGCTCAGGTTCTAAGCCATAGGCAGAGGGATTAGAGATTCAGCTTTTAATTGCGCTTGCCTTTTTCTTTTGCAAATGGCAATCATTCCATAGCACCTCTTGTGATATACTTTAATTCAATTTTCAGCTTCATTTTTTTGATTCCTAACCAACCTTTCTAGTCAGAAAGGCACCTTGTTTAAGCCAGTGGGTGTACTTATCAGCCGGTTCAGGCTTTGGCAGCTGTATGGTGTAGGCAAATATTGAGTAATTTCAAAGCAATCCAGGCTTCCCCTTCTAGAGAAGAACACTAAGTCTTATTTTGAGTTTTTGTAGACAACACAAAGAATTATTTAGCATTGTTCATTTATTTAGCAGCTTCAAATCTTCAAAATTTTGACAGATTAATAACTTCCTTCAGGAGTTTTAAATAAACATGATGTATTAACAAACAGACTAAGAGCCTACTTAAATTGTACAAACATATAAAGCAGGCTGCCTTGTCTAATGAAAACTTGATAAGAAAAATATATTTAAAAAAAAAAAAGGTCGTGTCTCAATTTCCAAGAAAGTAATTTATCTTTATATATCCTCTGGAATAACTAATGAATGGAGTCAATCACAGTTTAAATAAACCCCAATTATGCTTTGCCTGATAATTCGATTTTATCGACACTGTATATATTTACTTATAGCTTCAATTATTCAATATTATAAACATGGTGTGTTTTGACAAACTGAGGTTTGGTTTGTCCTTTTTTAATTTCAGCATGACTTCTGTAGATGAATATAACAAAGAGGAAATATTCCATGCAGAGGGGTTTAGAATTATAGCTTCAGCAAACCTTACTAGTACTGCAGCTTTCCTAGAGCCTCAGCATCAGAGGTTGTATATTTATGTAAGTTTAATTGGTGCTTAAGAATAAGTTGAATTCATCCAGCCCTAGTCACTTGGCACAATTCATAAGTTAAACTGCTGTGACGTTTGGGTCAGATGACCCAATTGTCCACAGCAAAGACTTGCTTAGACAAACAGTATGATAGAGCTGATGATTTTCAGCTCTGTTTTTCTGGAGGCAGAAGCGTGGTTGAAATACCCATTTGCAAACCCTCTCCCTGCTGACAGGGTAGCAGGGTGAGAAACTGTAGCCATTAAAATACAGCTGTAAATCTTCCAAACTTGTGCTCTGCATATGTAAGCTACAGCTAACAAGGGGCTTAGCATTTCTAAAGGGAAAATGAACAGTAAATTCTTGTTCACGCCTTCAACTTATAACCTCTAAAACAGTTCTAGGGCTCCCCAGCACAGAAGGGGAAACCACAACTGCTGTGGCAGCATGTGGTGCCAGCAAGACTGGCCTGTCAGAGCTCATCACTGTAGTTTGCAGGTGAGTCCAAGTCCCAGGTCATCCTCTCTCCTGCTGGGACAGTGCAGAAGTCAAGCTCCAGCCGCTCACCTTCAGCTCTCTCCAAGTTCAGGCCTCCAACAGATACAGCTTGGGTTTTATTGACAGTGTTCTGTTTGCACTAGTCATTATAATATAAAACAATGGCGTGGATTTATAAACATTCTGTTAGGAAAATCATTAGATTTTGAAATGTCTTAACAGGTTTAAGGGGGGAGTTTCATAGGAGCAAAAACAGAAGGTGCTAACCAAAGAGACATAATGGCCAGCTAAGCCAATGCTAAAGTGAATGCCAGTAAATACAGAAGGACCAACTTGTACTAGTAGAAAGGTACTAATGATTCAAGAGGATCTCAAGGGTCAGACAGCAAAATTGAATTGTCTTTTCATTTTATTTGCCAGAACTGTTTAGCACTTCTATGAAATAAATATTTCTGTATGTCATGAGTAGCAAAACTACAAGAAAAATTACATGTAGTACTTGTTAGTGGTAGGCACTGCAAGTTGGCCCCAGCAAGACAGAATACTCAATGTAAAGATGTACATCCCTAGCACTCAACTGCTTTTGAAATTTTTTTTCTGTGATTTTTTGTTTTAATATAGAAGTTTCTGCTCTTTTGTAAAGATTCTAAGCCATATGTCATTGAAAAGTCTTTGTTTAGAGGCATTTTGTAGTTTGGAAAACTTTGTCATAGAAATACTGGAGTGCTGTACCTTTAAAATAGATTTTCAGGCAAATAGTAAAACCCCATGCAATTAACTTTATACTGAATTCATAATCCTGCTGTTTAAGCAGTCACACTATGTTTATTACATCAACATTTTATTCTTGAAAATCATTGCATTAGATCTCCAGAAGTTGCAGAGATAGTACATGTAGGACTTGGGGTAAGGGCCAAAGTACAGTGAGATTTGATTGCCAACATTATTTTGAATAATATTTGGTTTCAGTCTAGTAGCTGTGGGTTTTTTCTAGAGTCAAACCAGTCTGCTTCTATTTTTATTCCATCTGTTTCTTAGGGACGCTTTACTTCTTCTGGAAAAAAAAAAAAAAAAAAAGAAATTGCAAATTATAGGCATGTGAAGAATTTTCAGTTACTTAAATCCTTAAAATGGAAAGCCTTCAATAATTATTTCTTTAATTCTTAAAAAATGTATCTGTTATCATTCAACATACTACTTACACCTTAGTATTGGTTTTGTTTCATATGTTTCATTCTGGAGCTGACTGCATCCATGTCTGTGAAAACTAGTGCAGAAATAGGAGTATCAGGTTGTTTGACAGATTGGATCAACAGTTCTGCAGGGGACAGTGGAAAAAGATGCAGGCACACCCACCCTAGGCAAAAATTGACACATCAGCAAGGAGCTTAGAGGAATGAGAAATTGCAGAGACGTGGCAAAACACCAAGGGGCTTTTTAGCATTGTATTTCCTTTCCAGAGCCTTTGTGACTTGTTTTGTCTCTTGCTGTTTCTATTAGATTTGTCATTTAAAGTTCTCTCCAAATGGAATTTCATGAAATCCCAGAAGATGAGAAGATTGGTAAACCTGCTCTAACTGCTCTAACAATATCATGAAACAGGGCTTGAATTACCAATACACCCGGGAATTCTAATGCAATTATGAGTGTTTACTTACACCATGTGTTTCTCACTGAGCTTCAGCTGTATCAGGATAAACCAAAGGGAGCTAATGTTTTATAGATGGTAAAACTCTGTTTGTTTTCAGTAGGGCTAAGTCTCCCAAAGCACTCAGACACACTAATTAAAGTAAACTACAGAGGCCCATAATAAAATATATGTGTTTGGAGACTGTGAGATGAACTCCACTGGCTTATTAAAAGTCAAAAGAAAAATATACATTATTTATGACTTCAAAGGGACACATTGTGAGCTCCGGTTTATTTAAAGGATTAACTAAGCATTGGTTATTGGTGACCATCTGAACAGCTTTCCTTTCACAGTTCATTAGTTATGTCATATATGTGGGAAGTCATAATTTGGGTTTAGATCAAATATTATTAATCAAATAAATTATGGAGGGTACACCAACATTATTAAATGTAATCTTTAGGAAAATAACACCTCACAAATCCACTTTTCTCCAGTTGCCCAATTACATTTCAATACATAAACAAAACTCCAACAGATGTGTGGCAAGTTTTATAGAACTGCCTATCTCTGGAGGGGGGGTTTGTCAATAAATACAGCACGTTCAAAATACCAAACGGAATTGAAAAAGAAGTGCTTGGCAGGCCATCAGGGGCTTAGGGACATACCAGAAATACAAATTAACCTACTGTGAGTACTTTTGTAATTTACCTAAAATGCTCAGTTTCAAAAAATAATCGCCTGATCTATGGGAATGAGGGGGAAACTGGGGTTTCCAATGAAAAGAGTACTGGGAGACAGGATTTTCTTTCCCATCTTCGTCAGTAGCACACCCCATGCATCTTTCTTCTCATTTTTCTAATAATTTGACTTATCCAACTTCCACTTATGGATGAAAAGCTGTTTATGGAAAATATTTGGCCAAGCCAAGGCAAGCAGAAGGACCCCAACACACACATAGACACATGATACTGGCTTTGGAGTGTTCACCAACATTCATAAGCCTTGGCAGAGAGATGTTTTCATTACATTGTTCTGTCTCTTCATCTTTCATGCTAAGTTTACTACAACTCAGTTTTTAAGGGAGGTGAAAAGAAAATATTCAGGGTGCTAGCAATGAAGTTTAAATCCAAGATTTCAATGAATTTCTTTGGGGGTGGTTAGGTATGTAGAGTTTGCTTATATTTTAATTCAATTGTCTCTAGAAAAATTTTTTTGAACTACTGGTTTAAATAACTTAAACTCACTTAAGTTAAGGTACAGTCTTAGCTGTCATTCTTATTTTTCACTCGCTGAATCAACAGGCAGGCTGTGTTTCTGAAAATAACATCTCTTATAAAGTAACAATAAAATATTTAGTGAAGGTCTGTTTGTTGTTGCTTTCAGTTCAGTCCTTTTGCCTGAGCTACCTACAGGCAGTAGAAGTCACTAAATTCAGAAATAAATTCTGAAATAGCAAAGCTTTGCCAAAATGTGTGCAAAACTAATATCCTGCTGAGCAACCAGAATTCACTAATGAGAAATATATCTTTTACTATACTTGGTATAATTTGCTTTAATATTTAACATTTATATTATATGCACTTGTCTTTAGAAAAATATAAAACCCATTCCATAGCCTACATGGTCCCATCATGTACCTGACCCATTTTATGGATAAATATGACACCTTATAGTTCTCTTTCTATAGTAGTTTTTCCCATACTGCCTTTCCTAATGAGCTGGCGTAACTGAGGTTTCCCCAGGCACTTACCAGTCTGGGAAGTGAAGGTGATCATGACCCCAGATCCTACATTAGGATTCATGAGGGAGTTACCAGTCTGTAACACACAACTGCCATGTCCTGGGTGAGGGTGCGCCTGACGCTGCAGTGCCCATTCACGTATGAACCTTCCCAGGCTTGTGGGGAGATCCAGATTTCTTGCCAAATGTCTTCTCTTCCTGCATTGTACGTAAATAAATGATCTCTCAGTTTTCTCCAGCTTTATATTTTAATTAAATCTTTAGACTTGAAAGTCCTGTAATACTGTTCGATTTAAAAAAATTTAAAAAATAATAAAAAAAAAACCAACAAACAACTACCTATGTTTAGAAAATAGGAACAAAAAATGAGAAAATCCTTTGAAGGGTTTGAAGCTGAAATACAGTATATTTTTCAAAAAAAAGTTTATTGCAGATGAGTGATACTTTATTTTGGTTTATTAAACTGTTTGATAAGAAGTTATGGTTTAACATAAGCTGATAATTTCTCTGTGTCAATAAAGCAAAGACGTCGCCTTTCACGTAATTCTATTATTCATATTTTCTTCAGCATGAAACAGAATTTTGGAGGCTGGGCAAAGACACTTTTCAGAACGTTATGCAAGTTCTTAATCTTCTGCTATGGACCCATACACATTCAGAATTATTGTGTTCTTCCCCCCTTCCTAGCACTCAGTGATGGTGCAAATGATGTTACAATGACCCCTGGTAAATTTGTAAAGTAATTCATTTACAGCCAAGCAGCATCTCATGGGAGACCCAACTTTGTGAACCTCACTAGGAAAAAACATTTCATTCAAATTAACTTCTAAACTTCAAGAGTTGAGAGTAATCCTGTATATATTTTGAATTAAAGCAATTGACTTGCTAGAATAAGTAGAATAAAGGAGACCTGATTCTGGTGTGCAATATTTTATCACCTAATAGTGCATCATTTATAAAGACACAATGTAAAATTAAGAACAATTAATCTTGAAATGGTCATTGAGCTTAGAAATAACAGAACGTTTCAGAAGGTGGCCTTCAACAGATTAATGATCGCTCCTGCCCTTTTCTATCTCTGTAGCCTAATTTGTCTGAGGAAGGGTTGTCTTTGAAGTCAAGTTTAATTTACTACTTATGAGCCCTTTAATGGATGTTTCCACAGTAGATACGCTTACATGGAAAATCTTACTTGGAACAAGTTCATACTTAACAGGTAGAAAAAATGCGATATATATACCCTTATCATAAAACTGATAACTGATAAGTGTTATGAGGTTTGTATTCTGACTTCTTTAATAGTATGCAGAGATGAAAGATCAAGGTCAATAGCTAATACAAGTTTCTTAAACTGTTGTTAATTGATAATTAAATTGCAGTAAAACTTATCCAGGTAGGCAGATGTCCTCATACATTTGTCTTTATGCTTCTCCTTTTGCGCCAAACAGTGTAAGCATAGCAAATTCCACTGCCAGCAAGTTGTACCCTCTATTTTTTATAATGTTGAGCTGCATCTTTTTCTGCTAGTCTTTATTTTTATTCTGGAGTATAGTAGCTAAGTAAAAGAAGTCTGTTAAGGGAAGGCTATTAAAGAGAAAATTATGTTAGCTAATCAGCTTAGTTACTGGTTTAAGAACATGGTGTGACTTTCTCTCCTTGTGATATATGATGTAAAAATACTCTTATAATTGCTGGATGGCTAAATGAATGCAAGGTAAACATTATATTTAAGCAACTGTAGAATGCTCAAACATAGAGAGCATCTAAGTTGCTGTGTATAGGCATCTGTTCAGTGTGTATGCTAAGGATTTGATTACATAAAATGCTTTTTCATGCACTGAAGACAAAGGGGAAATCGGGTTCTAATTAGCCTATTTTTTACCTATTATTCCCACAAATAAGAAATTGAGCTTCTGCTTATAATTAAGGTATTATGGGTGATAATTAGTAACGATGATTGCTGCTCATGTATGTTATATATATACACTGGTGGAACAATATCTGAGCTGATATTGGGGAAATTTGCCCTGATCACAGGAGATGAAAAGGAGAAAGTGGTCTTAAGATACAACACTAAAATGAAGATTAAGAATCCTTTCCAAGCTATTATGTGCTCCAGATTATTTTATCAGGAAGCCGAATTACAGAACCCAGCAGGAGACTGATTGTAAAGCAGAAAACCTGACTCCACAAAGACACATGGGCAAGCAAACAGAAAAAAAAAAAAAAATAATAAAATAAAGGAGTAAAGCATATTTGCTTTCCCAGTGCAGGACTATTTGGGAGCATGTAACTATACTTCCACAACAGAGCAAGCCCTCTGCAGAATCAGTAGCTGAGGGCAGTTATGCAAACAGAATCCAGCAGCACAGCCAAGCCATGAGAACTGAAGATTAGCAGAGGTGAGCAGCTTCACTCTTTTCTTCTCTAAGAGCTGGCTTGACACGAGAGTACAATTTAGGGAAAGTGAGATTTGGGCAAGGTGTGTCGTAGTCGAGACTGGAGACCTGACTGCTGTATACCTTCTGGGTTCCTATTGTCTGTTTGCACAAATATGTTTACATCCAGAGGTCTGACAGTTTTCTTTGGAGCATGTTTCTTTCCCCTCTGAAAACACTTTTTTGTGAAGCACCTTTCCCAAAGAGCTTTTGAGTACTTGGAAATGAGAAAAGAAACAAATTGACTGAAAGGTTACTATTTTATTTTTAAGGACCAGAATTAAAAGCATTTCTTTACTTCTGAGCCCAACTAGCAGAGGTAAGCAATGACATCTCGACAATAAGCCTGGTTTCCTTCAGATGTATGTTTGTAGATCCTAGTAAAGTGAAAAACTTTACTCAGTTAAAACCACAGTGATACTCCTGTCTGAAAAGACATCATCTTTAAGCTGATTGGGACTTACCCAGGCAAACCTTAACTCTCGAAAGAATAGCCAGTCGATACACAAATAGACATGTGTTCATTTTTCTTAGACTTCTTGGACTAAGTCAAAATGTGGATGGGAGTCTGTGTCACCTTTGAAGATGAGGCTGCAAAAACAAGAGTTCCTTCTGGCAGTCAACAGTAATGTTTCCTGGAGAAATACAAGGGACACTTCTGTATTCCTAACAATCCAAATTCAGGTTTTTTGCAGTTTCTAGAAAAACAGTGATATTTAGGACTAAGCCCTTTAAAATAAGAAATGCAGGCTTTAGAATACAGAAGAGTTCAGTTCAGGCAGGAGAGCCTGTCAGTCCTGAAAAGCATCCCCTTGTGTACATACCTCGTGTTAATTTCTACCCAAGTTAACATGAAGGAATAGTATTGAGGGACTCATAGTATCTAATGCTGGATACTTCTGAGAAAACCCAACACTGCTTAGTGCTTTAATAATGTTCTGCCAGTCTGTGTGTTCTAGGCCTGCACTTTGCAAATCCTACACACTGTTAAGTTCCACTAGTTTCCCCATTGTGTGCGCTGCTTAATGGAGGGTCGGCTTAGCCAGCCAAAGGCACTCACGGCAGACCTTTTATTTTCACTTCTATACAAGATAACCCTTTCTTTCTCCTAGAAAATTTCTGAGATTAAAGAGTTGCTGAACTCTTTGGTGATTTTCACCTTGAAGATTCACTTCATATTTTTCTAGTTATTTCTCTAGACTTTCCCATTACTAAGAATGTGAATGGATTTACTACTAAATAATATTTCTACTAAATGCCTGCAAAGGGAGTTGCTAACTTTGTTGAATTTGTTTTGTTCATAATGACTGATAAATCCCATCTTTCTTTACATATTACAGAGGATTTTTATCATTGTTTGTGTGATTATTTTTACTTATAGGAGGTTATGTTGCTAGGTAAACCTAAACATTTTGGCATACTGCTTAAGCTTTGCTGTTTCTGTGTTGTGTCCATATACAGCTTCTCTAACAATAAGGTCAATGGCAATGCCAAACAGGAGAAGTGAGAGATTGCATCCTGATTAACTCCTAATTTAGCATTCTGGGACCGTTGTGTTCCAGAAGAATAGGGTGAATAATTCATTGCGAACAATTGACTACTACTTGCCTGTTTTTCTAAGTGGTCCATGAGCTGATCGTGTTTTAACAAAACAATTTTTTTATTGCATTAGCTCCGCACCCCTTCTCAGTTTTCCTGTTCTCTAAATCAGAGTCCCAGCTTTACTGTTGCCATCCCCCTTCAGAAATAGTTTTATTTATTCCGTTCCTTTTCCAGATGCATGTGCCATGTGCCCTTCACAGAATCACAGAATGTCAGGGATTGGAAGGGACCTCAAAAGATCATCTACTCCAAAACCCCCCTGCTGGAGCAGGAACACCCAGATGAGGTTACACAGGAAGGTGTCCAGGTGGGTTTTGAATGTCTGCAGAGAAGGAGACTTCAATTCACAGATAACAGTAACCAAATGAAAATAGCTCTTGAAAGAGGGAGGCTAAATGGTGATGATGGTGTGTCAAATGCAGTGCCAGGTCCAACAAGGCCAAGTGTCCAAGTTGCCTTTTGGCAACATGGCTGTCCCTATCTCTACATCTTAAAAAGATTCAGGAGTACCAACCTGTCATGTTTATGTCCATTATCTTGCCCTTCTGTGAGTTTACTCTCTCACTTAATTTTGAGTCATGTGCATACATTTTCCCTCTGTACCATCATAATGAGCACAGGGTACAATGACGTACATTGTTTTAGAGGTCAAAAGACACTGCAATCCAAACACCTGTTGTGTCTCCTAGTTGCCTACAGCCATATATTCTCTTTATTAAGAAAGCTCTGCCCCAGGTGATCTAAAAGTTCATTTAGTGTTTGACACTGGACACACAGTAAAAGATAAGATTTAGTCATTCTCTTCCCTGGTTAAATGATCAAAATTTTAGAATTATCTGTAAAAAACTTAAAGATTTGGGGGAATCCTGGTACCAGTAGAGTACTTTTTTCCTAGATCAGTTACAGAAATTAATTGTAGAATATGTATGCTGCAATAGAAAATGTACTGTTTTAATTAATATTCATTCCTGTCAATGTAAAAAGATTTCTACCTTCCAAAATTGCCTTATATTGAAGAAATTTCTATGTATCTCTATTCTATATTGATTTTGACCAGGAAATGAGGTTTTCTACAATAGAGCGAGCTTTTCCCACTCAGAAGCATACACTTCTTCCCTGTCCTAAGCAAAATTCAGTGTTATGTTACTCTTTATTTATCTAAGAGACCTAAATGTCATTCACTCTTGTTATTCAAGCTTTTTCTACTGTTTGAGTGGATAAATACAGAACCACACAATATGTTTTCTTTGAATGTGATATCTCTATAAAATCATCCCTTGCCAGTCAGCCCAAGTACTGAGCAATTCAAATTAGAGTAAATGGTCTTTCCTTGTGTGATTATGGAGTATAATCCTTAATAAGTGGAAAAACTAAACAACGCATACATATTTCTCTACATCCATCAAATATCTTGAGTGAGACTACATCATTTGAGGACACAAGGAGAAAAAGATTATGTAAATCATGAGCTAATAAAGAGCTGGTTTTGAACCTAGACAACAGGGGTTCATAGGTGTTGTCGCAGGTTTACCACTACTCTGCCAACAAATGCCCAGGGAGGTTGTGGAGTCTCCTACCCTGGACACCTTCCTGTGTAACCTCATCTGGGTGTTCCTGCTCCGGCAGGGGGATGGGACTGGATGAGCTTTCGAGGTCCCTTCCAATCCCTGACATTCTGTGATTCTGTGAAATATGGAGATGTAATAGCTTAGGATCTTGCCCCAAACTTTCTAAATCACTTCCTCTGAAAAAAACTTCCCAGATTGAAACAAAAGGCACAATCAGGGTTTGAATGAAGGAAGACATTCCATTGGTGATGAAGGAGACAACACTAGGTTTGGGCTTTATTCAGCAGTCCTTTCTGAGAGCTGTTTATTGCACATGTGTAGCATTAGAAGGACTGTAGTTTCACACAACTGTTTTGTCATGCCTATGTATTTTTCACATAAATGAACATTTGCCAGTTTTGCTTGATTAAAGGTTTTAGCTTTGAACTTGTAGATCAAAGAAGAAGACATTTCTGAAAAGCAGACCTAGAATCTAGGGACTCCTGTGTAAATTTCTCCTATCTCATTCAAAACTTGCAAAGTTCACAAAGTTCACAAACACTGCCTGAAGTCCAGCTCCAGTATTGCACCAACTGTGAATTGAAGGAAAACCCTACCCCAAAGCACCCACCTGCATCACAAGCATTCAACCTATGTAACTTGGGCTCTCTAAATAAATCTTCCAGTAAAGCTATTTTGCTTTCTTTTCATGGTTTTTAACAAGTGCTCCACAGTCTTCTGGTGCAACCAACCTCAGCACAGGAATGAAGTATGCTAGATTTTTATTTTTAGAGGTGCAGTAGGTCTATTCCACTGTCAACAGCAACTGTTGTTTCAGAATGACAAATGCACAAAGTAGCATGTAGCATCCTTGTGGCTTTCTTGTGGTGTGTAGCCCTCAAAGTGTGTCATAAAGCTGAGTAGTTCGTACTACCTCCTTAATGATGGAGACAGCAGAAGAGGGTGAAGTAATTTGACCAGCTTGTCTGGAGAGCTGGAGACAGGGACTGCCTTGCTGGACTTTCCATTCTGTGCTGGTACCTGTGACCATGCTGCCTAGCTTCACACACAGCAGGTTGGTTAACATTTCCTGATACGCAGATAGTCAGAAGCAACATTCAGGTATAAACAAGGAAAAAATGCAAATTCTGTTCAGGGACAATCTTCCTTTTCATCTTGCAATCTTCCACAAAATAGCTTGAAATTTAGAATGTCATTCAGTGTCTCAGAAAATGTGGAAAACAAGCAAATGGACCTCTTTTCTCTTCTCCCACCCCTAAACACATAGTTTCCCCAACCATATATTAGGCCATTTCTGAGGTAATACATATAATTCAGTGACAAATCCACTTCAGCCTCCATAATGCCCTTCCTTTTTACTTCAAAACATTCACTGACTCTCATGGATTTGTACTATTTAACACCCAGATAAAGGTAAGCTGTCTTTTTTAATAACAATGGATTACATTTCCTCGTTACATGCTCTGATTCAATTGGATTTTTCACTGTGAGCACATCTATTCCAGAGAAAACAGTAGTGCCAGTGTGAGAATAATTGTAGTTATTAGAAAGGTAAACAAAATGAAACAAAAACGAGCAAATGGAAATTAAATTACTGCTTTATAGGCCCACTTTTTCCTTCCCTTCGCAGAAGTATCTCTCAATTTTTCTTTTCTTTAGAAGCACAGTATTAGAAACAATAGAGACAGACTACTTGGTGAGATCTTTTCTCCTAGACTGGGGCGCTGCCAAGACTCCCACAGAGGAGAGCTTCTGTACCCTTCAGAACAGGCTTGGCTGTTCCTTGCTAGTACCCAAACAGGAGTGAAGTCATGATGAGTTAATATCCCAGACTACTCTCTGAAGATGGCAAGCCAACTCTCTTTAAGAGCATACTGCAGTGGATATATTTCTACACATAGGAAAACTATAAAAGCTCCAGTGACTTCATGGCCCTCACAGAAGTTCAGTGATGAGTGGTCTGCTGTCCACTTGAGCTGCATCTGGCTTTGAACACCCCATGCTGCTGGGGACTAATGCATCAAAGCATTAAATATGCACAAACTCTTAAGTATGTGAGTACAACCCTCCCCATTTAGAAAGGCTTTTGACCATGTTGCTAAGTCCTGCTGAAGTAAACAGGAGTTAAGTCTGCACCATATTAGCAAGGTGCTTAAATGCTTTGGCTGAACCAGGGCCTTAGGTAGTCACTTTTCTACATTTGGTTAAAAAAGGTCAACCCATTAAAATATGTACTATAAATGCTTCTCCACCAAAATTCATCCAAGAAGATTTACACACCTGAATGAATATATTTGGAGCTGTTTCTTTGGACAGAATGCCATGCAGCCTGAATACCTGTCCTACTGGACAGGTGATCTCTGGGGGAGAAGAGCTAGAAAAGATTTGTTTAGCCACTCCATCTCAGCCATATGGAATTACATAACCTTGTTTTGTTGACTACTTTGCTAAAATAATATGAATATCACGTTTTTTCCTCTAGAACATATTACAATATAATGTTGCCCTGAGAGAGAAAAGGAGAAGATGGGCAGCTCCTCCTGTTTCATTTCCTGCTTTCACGGATTGTTGTGTTACTAAAATATTTTTATTACAGAAGAACTTGAAGCAATATACAATGTTTGTCAGAGGATTATTTATAGTCCCTTTAAGCTGAATTTCTGTAATGAAATCCATTTACAGACATTCCACAGTGCCCTATGGTTACTTGCTTATGCAAATGAAATGTGACCCTTGAAATAAGCCTCTTGCCCTTGCTGTCACCCTCCTTGGCTTCAAAGGTCTACAGACAATCGCTTCTTAAGTGAATGGGGTTTTTTTTATTTGGTTTTGAGTGTGGAAAGAAGAAAATGAAAAAAAGAAAAATCTTTCCGTTGTATGGTATTATTGCAGAGATTCATAGTGGCCAACTGGTTGTACGTTTTGTGAGATAATGCTCATTTATTTTAGATGTTAATATGGGAATATTTCACTCATTCACTCACTCTTTTGAAAGTGAGATTTTGCATAAAATTTCAGAAATGTTCAGGTGATTTAAGTGCCTGGATTTAAGTTCATTTCTTCTTCAGTTTTTGCTTTCCTAATTCATGTATCTGGTTTCAAAGGTCTTACTTCTGGACTCAGAGATGTCCAGTTTCAGCCTGGTGTACCTGCAGAGCTAATTCTGCAGTGGCTCACGAAAAAAGAGTTGTAAGATTCTGTCCTGTAAAAATAGCCTTTAATGCATGGCTGTGCCTGCAGTGTAATCTACACTGATATAAATGAATTAGTAAATGAAAAAGACACAAAAAAAGATGAAGACCCAGCTATTTCAGAGAGGTAGAGAGGATAGCTTTAACAAAATGAGTTATTCTACATCTTTAATTATTATAGTATGCTGTCAGAAAAATCAAGAAAATGGACAATGCCACAGTAATAAGGGCTACATTTCTCCTCACCTCCTATGCAACAACTGCTTTTAAAAGCATTTTAGAAGTGTTAGGATCATGGGTTTTCTCTTCAGCTGTTTACAGACACAGAGCTTAGATAGGACAATTTCTGTCCCGTTTAGGAATCTCTACAGTGTGAGCTGTGAGATTGGGGCTGAGTGCTGCCAGTACAAACAAATTTACAGTAGATCACAGGTCCCATGTCACCACTTGTGTTTCAGATGTTTCTGCAGTCACTGACATCATATTAAAATTTAGCATGCAACATCACAGCACTGACAATACTAGTTTTATGATGCTTTTTGAAAATATTCCTAATAGTTCATCACCTCTTAAACTAAGTGAAGTGTTCATAAAAATAACGAACCATTCTGACTGCAGGAGAATTCTATATGGATAGAGAGATGAAGGGAAATGTATCTTGAGGTAGGTAGTTATGTTTTTTCCAAAGAAGAAAATTTCAACAAAAAAATGGTGGCAAAACCACTTATTTCTCATTTTGATGTGTGATGTCTATAAATAAAAGACACTGACTTCAAATTAACCAGGCAGTCTATAGTGATGGTGTCTCATGTATAGTACCTGTCAGGAGCACATTAAACTTGCTTATCATCTAGTTTCTTTTTCTTTTACAGTTTTGTTGTGAAAATTGACTACCTGGAGCTGTGGTCCACTTATGGCAATTGTAGATATCTTGTTTACTTTAACATTATCAGAATACCAATGCATGAAAGTACAGACAGCTTTTGCTGGATCTTATTATTTATGGCTGATTCCAGCTGGTTTTTATTACAAAATATTTGTATCTTAAGGCCATGCTGAAGATAAGTAGACATCCATGACCCCACGTTATCCTGGGGCCTTTTGCAGCAAGTCGTGCTTTCAAAAGATGTGAGGCAACTGCTGAGTTTATCTGAATAAAGGACTGCAGTCATGCATGTATTTTATGACCTGTACAAGAACACATGGGAGAGGTTCTATGACTCCGTAGACTCATCTCCTCTCACCTCTTCCTGGGCTCCCTCCAGTCAGCACAAGAAATTCAATGCCATTTCCCTGGGATGGCAAACTCTGTGGGACAAAGAACATGGTGGGTGGCTACCTAAACAGCATGGGTTTTTTTCCCCAGGACAGCTCCTACAATCCCTCAACTGCCCTTTTGAAAGGAGCCTTTTTGACGCATGGAAAGAATGTTTGTTTCTATTATTATTCTATCATGGGCTGCTTGCAACTTCTTTTAATAAGACCTATTTTCACATGTTCTTAACTTTCCAAAATGTTAACCTTTTGAGTGGACATATCTGCCACAGTCTGAACATTTCTTTTTTCCATTTTTACTTTTAGTCAAAATGATTAACTTGTTTCTGATTATGAGGACTGTCATGCTTTCAGCTCAGAGTTCATTTTCTTCCTCGTAGTTGGTGTGGTGCTGTGTTTTGCATTTAGAATAAGAATAATGTTGATAATACGCTGATGTTTTAGTTGTTGCTAAGCAGTCAAGGGCTTTTCAGCTTCTCATACGGGCCTGCCAATGAGAAGGTAGGTAGTGCACAAGAAGCTGGGAGGGGACAGAGCTGGGACAGCTGACCCAAACTGGCCAGAGAGATATTCCACACCATATGACATCATGCTCAGTATATAAACTTGGGGGAGGCTTGCCAAGGGTGATCGCTGCTTGGGGACAGGCTGAGCATTGATCAGCAGGTAGTGAGCAATTGCGTTGTGCATCACTTATTTTGTATATTCTCTTATTAGTATTATTCTCTCTTCCTTTGCTATCCTATTAAACTGTCTTTGTCTCATCCCATGAGTTTTTTTCAGTTCTCTCTTCTGTCCCACTGGGGGTGCAGGCTGAGTGAGTGGCTGTGTGGTTCTTGGTTCCCATCTGGGGTTAAACCATGAGAAGGACTCAAAAAGAAACTAAAATCAGACTATTTGTTTTAAGCACAAGGACATCTATATTGCTGGCAAGGAACATGACACTTGACAGGAGAATGGGTTTTGTGTTAGAGATGTTCCTTTATTCCCTAGGAAACTGTCCCCATTCTTGATTAAGGTTTTGAAGAATGTGTCACTAAATATTGATCAACTGAGCTAATTCTGTCTCCTCTCAGCCCCTTTCTATGTCTGAATAATGCAGGTGCCAGTCTGACAGCACACTGGAGAAACAGTGGGTCTGGGACACTGAGGCTTTTGCTGCATGATCTGCATCAGGGAAAAGAAAGCTCATGTGGGAGAGCTAAACAGTACAGTCTGTCATCCCTGTGGTCTCAGCAGCTCTCACTTCTGAAGCACTGTGGTCAAGTACCTATCTGAAGCAGAGGGACAAGTATTAGACTGGTTTTCTGCTGAGGCTGTGGGGAGAAACCTAGGACAAGGGATTTTAACCAGATTCTGATGAAACCAATAACTTGTTAGAAAGCGATAACAAGCTAGGGAGAAGCTGTAACAGGAGAGTTTGAGGACAGGCTTGGGCCAGAAGCTGTGGAGGAATAGTTGAGCATGAGGACAGGAGAGGGGGCAAGGCAGGAAAATGCAAATGATTGAGCTAAAAACAAAGACAGGGAGCCACTGGAAGAGGGTGAAAGGAACTGGAAAGGAAGGAGGGGTAAAAGAAACAAGGGAAAAGGAGAGAGACAAGTAGTAAGGAGCTATGGGAGGAGAACTGAGCAAAGAGGTGCAGAGAACACATCAGAAAGTGTGGATAATTCAGTATTGGGAGTGGGGGCCAACAGAAGAAGAATTGGCACTGCCTGAACAAGGACAGAAAGAGTTGATTTGGGAGCAAGTAAATGGGAGTTTGAAAGAGAGCGAGACACTGAGTTCCTAGAGAGACTGAGTGTAAATGACTGGGATTACTATGAGAATCTGGGAACATTGTCCACGGACCAGAACAAAGCTCCAGATTCCAGTATTTTACCATTCTTCTGCTTTCTGCAAATGTCAGCAAAAAGGGCCTCACAACCCACTCTGTTTGTTACCCTGGTCAAGAATTGGGTTTGGACAGAGGATCTAAAGTTCAATCTCTGTGTCAAGCCATGGAAGCATTGACATAAAAGCCAGCTAAACATCTAGAGAGTAGGGAAAGAGGGACTTGGGTTTGCTGGTCCACTGAAAATATTAAATTACCTCAGAGAAGGAAGAAATTAGATGGGAGAATAACAGTGGCTTTGAAAAAACCTTTGGTTCTTCTGATTTAGGAATTAAAAAGTGTGCAGTAACTGAAGTGTAGACTGGCAACAAGAGGAAGGAATGGTAACCTAATTATAGAGAAATGCTTCCTTGGGCAAATGACTTTTTATTTTTGCATTTTCCACAGAGTTCTCCTGAGGCCATATAATAGGAAAACCATTTTAAAAGCAAGTTTTCTACTTTTTATTCACTTTCTTGAAATCCAACAGAGGAACTTGAGGTCCAATTTGTAAAAATGGTGAGCATGCACAAGTGCATCTGAAGTCCAAGCCAGGCATGGCTATCAAAGAGGGAAAGCAGTTGTAATACACTGTGAAATCAAGAGTCAGTGCCTCTCAGTCTTGGTAACTGGATAAGCACGTGAATGAATATTGTTACCTCCCATTCACCTCCCTTTGCAATGACAGGTCAATATTTGTGATACAGCTGGATACTGTATGGGTAGGACTATAAGGAAATGAATCATTCAGAATACATAGAAGATCAAGAATAACATTCAGTAAATAATGCCTAAAGCTATTCACTGATCAGTGACACCAGGACTAATATGACTTCGCTGTAGAATGGGTATCGTCTATCCTATGGCCCCTGGAACACACAGGGTAAGTAAATACTGTATACTATCTTGTATGGCTACAGGAGGGCTGAAATAAAGTTGTACAGATTTTCCACAGCTATGGAAGCTTTCATGTCGAGACAGGACCTGAACTTCCTTGGAATATAAAATTTGTATACCTCCTTCCTGGTATGTGAGTTGGCACAGTAGGCTTTTAAAGTCCTGCAGAGTGAGAATGCATGAAGACATAGATCCTGATAAGCCAAATTATCTTCTCCCTGTGACATTTACAGGGGTTAGAGTTGGGGCTACTTATGTCTATAAAATCACGATCTCCTACTGTTTCTGGGCAGATCTCACTGAAATTACTTCTCATTTCAGTATGATTCCAGTGATAGGCATTGTTTTCTTCCATTAAAAGTAAACACCTCATTGACTAAGAAATGCTTTTTTCTCTTAGTTACTTACTGAAATATCCTGTCTTTCACCTGACATTTTTTCATCCAGGATTACTTGCTCGCAATGAAGTGTACCAATATGATCCTCCAGAGTACAAGTACTTCCATTTCAGGAACAGTAAAGATCCTGGATATTCATCACTCTTAATGGGAGAGTTGAGATGCAAGCTCTTGATTCACATAAATATCCTGGTGTTCCCTCTTGAGTTAGCTAGCTGGCTAGATGCAATAAAAATTAAGAGTACAAATGCTGTGCATACTTCAGCTGGCAGCCACCTGCTTTTCCACAGAGAAACAGGCTAATCCTTTTGTCTGATGAAAGTCCTTCACCACTTTCCCACAGTTCCTTTTATGCTCCACGGAAGCCAACAAGTTCTCCCGCAGTCCTCTGAAAAAAATAATGTAGAGCCTCACTACACTGCTGAACAAAAGCTGGGGTCTGCTCCACAGAAGCTATAGTTCCCCACCAGGATTGCTCTGAGTCCCAGTGGAAGGCAATATGTATATACAGCTTTATACAGCCATCTCCACACTGGTGAACCTGCTGCCCAACATCTAGAGCTAATCACCAGAGCTAACCTTGCAATGAAGACTAAATCAGGATTTTTTCCCGTCTATCATCTTCAGGGATTGCTACTTCTAATCAAATAATTCCTATAAAGAATAAAAAATGGCTGAAACCAGCCTTTTTGGCATCTGTTTTTTGCACTCACTACAGGTTGCAAAACCTGTTACTGAATGACATGCCAGACAGATCTGAAATTCCTTCTTTAATATGGGAATTGGGAAGAGGAGAAAGCAAACAAGAATAGAGTTTGCATTGACAGAGGTCTAAGAGGCTCTCTAGATTACTTTTTCTTCTTGTTTTCAGCACTCATTTGTTTTAAACATTAAGCAGAGATATGGAGTGTAAAACCAGCTGTGCTTATTTGTGCCTTGCAAAGTTCAGTTAGGTTTGAATTCTTTGTACTGAAACCTACTCATCTTTCAAACATATGTTATTCTTTTTTTTTTTCTGATGTCTATGGGCTCACCCTAGCAAAATACACTTGTGTGGATCAGTGAGGTTTGTCAGCCAGGTAAGGACTACTGCATCCTGGTTACACAGAATCCAGCAGAGCCATTTATGCAAGCAAGGACTATTTGCAAGTAATTGTCAGGATGCAGCTGCACTGTGAAAAGTATTGTATAGTCTATATAACAGTGGATATGCCTTGTAATCTTAAAGTCCTGGTGTGCTGGCAGTGAAACTCTACTAATGTCCTTATGTTGTCTCTTATGACCTCACAGAGGAGCAATGTCTTCTCAGGAAGTCTATTCCCAGACCTTGCCAGAGTCTGACATTTTAATCATGAAAAGTAATTCATCTTCTTTTCAGTATTAACTTAAGAATGACTTAATCAAACCTCAAAACTGTACCTAATGGTGCTTAATAACATGACTTGAACAAAAGAAAAAAAATCTTATGTAGCCAAACTGTGAAAATCATTGTGACATTAGAATTCTTCCATTATCATTTAATTAGAAGATTTAAGATTGACCTCTTGGGAAAGCAAAACTTTTCAGTGAAATACAGCTTAGATGCTTAGTTATCTAACCTTTTAAAATATTTTATTCCCTTTCTAAGTTCTATTTTACCTTAGAGAATATCATATGAATTAACCACAATTATATGGAACTATGAAGTTAATTTTCCATGCTATAGTTCCAAGGCAAATCAACTAATTTTTCCAAGATCTTGCTCCCCAATTTTGTTGATGTTTTTGGGGTCATATTCTTTAAAAATCTGGTATTTCCAGTGCTGCTTTTGCGATCCTTTCCAAATTCTCCTGAGTGGAAAATATGGCTATGACATTCAACAACACTACATGCATAATCTATAGATCCTTGTACTAACATATCCCATAAGTACCTTTGATTAAGGAAAGAAATCACTTGGCTTCCACGCATAGGCTTACTAAAAGCTAATGAAATTATATGTGCAGTGAGGTTTGCCTAATGACCTGTGCAGTGTGCTGACTACACTAGGATGGTATTAGGACAGAGTAGAGCTGAGAACTAGTAAAAAGTATTACAAACCTTTGACTATTTATTTGTTTACTGATAAAGTTAAAATTTAAAAAGCAAGGTACCACTTACCATGTTGGCTCACAACACAGAGACATATGTTTAGCTATATAGGCAGTCAAGGATATTACCAGATTCAGGGCAAGGCTTTTCCTGGCTGAAAAACATCAAGAGTGCCCTGTTTATAAGAGAACTCCATCAGTTTATGTTGAGTCAGGATCTGATGTGCTTGCAGATCTTGCAGACTTCATTTCAGGACTTACACCTTCTAAGAAGTTCTATTCTTGGTCTGAGAAAGATCATACTGATAGGAGGGGGTTTGGGACAAATAATACTCTTATCATTTAGGGTGGTTGCTCATGCACTATATTTATTAAAAAGGATATTATTTGCCTGCTGGACAACTTCAGACTTAGTGCACATTTCCTAGGTGATTCTACTATTGTAAAACATTGAATTCACCATTGGTATTGTTGTATTTGAAATTGTCTATGATATCAAATTATTTTCTGGATTGTAATGATGCTATCTACTAGTTATATATGCTATTAGTGAGAGAGAGCAAAGGAGAGATGAGAGAAAATATTACCAGGACAAAATGGGTTATAGATAAAGCCCTGAGAAGATAAACACATCTCTAAATTGAAGACAAGAGGGTTCTTCAAGTGCTGAGATACTTCTGTAAGGCTCAAATTCATCTTGCTCAACCTTACATGTCTGCAATATGAGAAGTGCCAAAAACTCTTCTTCCAAGCTCAGCCAGGTGAGAGGATATGCTGATTTCCTCCTTGAAAACCCTACTGCCTTGCCTCTGCTTCCCTTGATGCTTCCTTCCCACTGACAGTGTCATGGTCACACCCGAGCATCTGCTTTATTGCCAACCCTGGCACTTGAACAGCCCTTCACCGTATTCTCATAGTCACCAGATAATCACAACCCTGCCCTGAATTTGTGGTCTCCCCTCTAATGGAGAAAGCGCATCTTCCTCCTGCTCTGTGGTACCAAGTTGATCAAACCCTTGGCCCTTTCTGGCATTACAGAATCCTGCATCACTGAAGGGAGCAGGGGCTGCCTGGTGCACAGCGTGTCCTGTACTAATACTCAAGCAGATTTTAGTTCTGAGCTGTATAGCTGCATCCTTAACCCATCTCATCTCAGGATGGTATTAACAACAAAACACTTAGTAGTAAAGAGACTTTTCAGGATTCAAGTAGCTCTGTAAGGAGTGAAATATTTGTGCTTTAGATGTCTTTTTATTTTCCAATTACTATTACCAATAGTATGCAATGACTTAGGGTTTCTTGGGTAACACTATATAATAATACACTTATTTAAATGTAATCTTCAAATTTCTGAATAGATATGTGTGAAAATATTTTTATTGAGTACTAATTTTGTAGAGATCCCTTTCTAAAGGACTATTGACAGTTGCTTTTCAGTCACCTGTCATCAGCTTGATATTTCACTATGAGTTTTATCACAATACAGTGTGAATAAGAAACTAGCCAGCACTGTGTAGCTGGTAATCAAGGAGAGCTTGTGTATCATAACCATCCTAGCTGAGGTTCAATTATTCTTTCTGCATTTCAGTCAGTGTCACATTTCTACAGCTTCTTAGATGTTTCACAGAAAGCTCTACACCCTAATCTAATGTTTCTAAATAGAAAATAGAGTCAAACAAAATAGGCAAATATTGGCACGGTTAAGAATAGCAGCGGGAATAATTGTATGAAATTAATTGTAATTATGATAAATTCTTAGCAAATATGGCTAATTAGTTATTAATCATTCCTTGTGAAAAATAGGGAGAATCTATAATTAAGTACATATTTCATAGTACATCACAAACAAATAACACTGCAAGTATTGTAAAAGTAGCCTTCTCAATTTGTACCAATACAGGGCAAATATGTGTACTTTAGCAACTTTCAAGGGTTAAAATATCAAGGCACATTATATATACATTTATACCAAAGGCCAGAGGGGTAGCAGTCCCATTTCATAATCACTATGGCGTTTTATGGAACCTCTGTGTCTTTATGGTTCTGTGACTTCCCTCATTCAGGGAGGCCAGAATGAAGAAAGGTCAAAATAGATGTCAGCCCAAGCAATTATGAAAGAGAGAACTTGGACATGACCCTGAGATTAGAAATGGTGACCTGTCACAGTAACAGGGGAAAACCTGCCATGCTGCCTTTTTGTCAAATACGAACTACCATGGCAGTCTTAAAACGTACTGTAATTTATTTGCATTTTAATCTTTTTCACCTCTAATATTGGGCTTTCCTTCTCATCTTCTCTCTTCTGCCATAAGCAGATGGCTCAGATGGCAGAAAATAGGCACAGAGTTTAGAATATCCGCATCTCCTGCAAAGAAGGGTCTTGGGAAAATGGATTGAAAACATATTTGTCTGGACATGAGGAGCAGAAATAAGATAGCAAGCAAATAGTGGCCTGATTCTGGATACTATGGGAAATATTGTAGGGTTCCTTTAAGCACCATTTCAGATACAAAATATGCTCAAAAACTATGCAAATAGGAATGGAAGAAGAAACTGAACAGAACAGGAGATTTGGAAGTGAAACTTTTCTTGGTTGTTTTTTTTTTGGTTCAGTTTGGGATTTTTTTTTACATATTTAAGGCTTAATCACAGTAACTTAACAAAAAATTCTTGCTATTTTTGTTTACTCGCAAAGGAGGTATTTTTCAGTTTGTTTGGGGTTTAACATGCCTGATTTGAATTAGCCATGTCAGTCTTCGAAATTAATTATTTTCGCAGAGGAGCATTGTCTCTGCAGTACTTCTTCTATTTCCCACTTGATCGTCTGTGGAAAGAATGCTATGGGAGAGATATAGTTCATGTTTACTGATAAAACATAAGGGCAATGATAGCAGAATGCAGGGGTGGAGAATTTAACTGGGTCGTGAATCACGGATCTAGCAGCAACAGGGCCGGTTCCTAGTAGGGAATGGGATTTCCTCATTCCACACTTTAGCTTGCCACTCTTCAGACAAAGCAAGGGGCGCATTCTCAAAGGTCATCAGCCTGGCCCCCACCAGTCTGATATGCAAAGCAGCAATACTTTCATATTAGAGTTGCCTTTTTCACCAGGACAAAAGTTTTAATTTCTTTAGTATTCAGCAAATTAAAGTGTTTAGTTGTTGCTGTAATTTCTATGCACCCTGGAACATTGTTATAAAGTTTTTAATAGGTTTTACAGTGGTTGCACCTCAAAAGTTTCTTCTTTGCCTCCAAGCTATTGCAATCTTTTGTTCCTATCTCGACAGTAAAAAAGTCCCTTTTGACATCCATCCATGCTTTCTGTAAACAATCAATATTCACTATTCAGAATGGCAGGTATTTCATTATAACTTTTTTACGTTCTGGAAATAAATACAATAATGTTTACATTGTGTTGCTAAGTCTGATTTCATAACAACTACCTTATTGTCAATGCTATGAGTGAGTAAGATTAGATCTGCTCCCTCCCACCTTGCAGTGACAAGTTTGTGGTTATTCCAAAAGGTGTGGCTTGATTACAGAAGTCCTGTTTGCTCAAAAACAAATGTCTGGAGATCGGACAACTAGGAGTTGTATTCTTGATAAATCTGAACTTTGCCCTCCCAAGTCTGAACTACAGATGTATGTGACTGCCTGTGATCTGTATCATTTTTTTCCCCACTGGAATAGCTGCCATGCCAGGAATAGAAAGTAGAGCAAAAGCTACCTGCTAAAACAGAAATCAAACTTGAAAATGTGAGCTAGGTCTAATGAAATATTAATAATAGGGCAAATCCTGCTACTGTTATTAAAGGAAAGAAAGGCTGTTACTTTAAAAAAAATACTTAATTCTGTCTTCGAATTTTTTTTCTGTTGCTACCTTTTCACAGAGCCTGAAATTTTGTCCAATGCACATATCCAGTGAGAATATTCAAAACAATGCCAAGACAGCTCTCTGTGTCTGTATCAAAATGACTGCTCAGTTGCACATAGGCTTCACAAATCTGAAGTTACTTCCCATTTGTACCTGCTTTACTTTTGACTGCACCTGCCTTGCTTCAGCACGTCACTCAAATGTTGGCTAGGAAACGTCTGTTTGATCCCAATTTGGGACAAACTCTTCTTCTTATATTTGCTGTCATGTAAAAACGTAGAAATAAGTATTTATCTCAGTAACATATGAACCTCCATTTGACAGTATGGATCTTGCACGTGGAATGTAGCTGAGATTCAGAGCATATGTGTTGTACTCTTTTTCCAGAATTTAAAATTAAGAGAATATAAGGTCAGGGGATATGTAGAGACAATATCAAAATTGCTGTCCTTACCAAGTGCTTCTAAGCTTTGGCAGAAGCACCTAGTATGCAGCGTACATAAACAGGCATCCTTCTCAGTTGCATTGTGAGTCTGAATATATATTCAGAACATTCACTATGATTTCTGGTTGACGTTCAGTGGATCGTGAGATGCTCCCATCACACAAGAGTAAACACAGAAATATGCTGTGTCCTTCCAAATCTGCTGTGAACAAAGTAAGGCTGTTGAAAATATGTATGACACCATGCAGATAAAGACTGAAGTATAATTTGTATAAAAGTGAACAAATGCCATTAATAATAATTTTGATTGCTTTATTTTGCAGCTATTTTTTCAAAATGTGTATTTTTGTGTGGACTTGTATAAAGAGATGGCACTCTAAAGCTCCACTAGTTCCACTAGTTTGAATTATCCCTTATTTTTAATATTGGGAATAATGTGGAAAAAGCAGTGCATATGCAAGCAATTAAAGACTCTCTCTTGAATAATTACAAGGGAGGTAAATTAATAGTGTGTGGGCAGGTGGTGGTTTTAAACATGGATCTTGATGGATGTATCTGTATAAAATAAAGGAGGTATAAATATTATAACTTCTTCTTGTACCATAAAGGAAACTATGATTGCTTTTAAGGAATCAGACAAATTTTTCTTGAAAGCTTAGTCTGATTTTAATTACTCATTTTAACTACCTTTTTTAAAGTAAACCTACCCCAAATATGCAAGTTATTAATAGATGATGTTCCAGGATGAGATTCACCCGTGCTGATGTGGAACCCATCTTTGCATAGTGTGTATTTGTATTATCACTAGGGAAACAGAAAGAAACAATGAATGTAGTAATACTATCTTCATAAGGTCTTAAATTAAGTATACAATGGTGCATAACAATAGAACTTTTTACAAGCAGCATAACTTTTCAGTGTTATTCCTTATGAAACAACATAAACTCCTCTGAAGTAACAAATCATTATAGTGTGGAGAAAAACAGCCATATACCTTTCATACACAGGTGTGTAGTAATAACTCAATAGAATAGTTTCTTTCCTAATGCAAATAAATTATAAAGAGCAGTACTAGCACAATAATAGGAAGTGGTAATAAGGCAGCTCTCCAAAGCAGCATAGTTGGTAAACCTATCATTAGGTTTTGATAGCCAGTGGTCAAGACCAAGCCCACAGTGGAAAGACTCCTTCTTTCCTATCTTATTGGGTTTTTAAGGTTTGTTGTCAACTCCACAGCAAAAAGGATGACATGCCTGTTCGTTCCTCTAAAGATTTCATCACTAGAGTTTTTTGGTATGACACTACCATGAACCTAGTACCAACCTGTCAGTGTGAAAGCAAGATCTACTTATTTCCTTATTGCTTTCTATTGAGTGTGATTCAACTCCATGTCCATGCCCCAAGGCCTTTGTTGTTTGTGTTGTAAAGAAGGTGGCCCTCCCTGGACCTGAGCACAGACAAACATGAAAGAGTATTAAAGAATATCAATGAGAGAGCTAATGACTGACTGGGAAACAGTTCTTTGAGCAGACAGGTATCTGGGAGCAGGTGAAAGCTGAAATGAGTTCTCTGAAGAAGGTACTTTGGATTTGAGGGGAGGTTTATACTGAAAGGCAAAAGAAACCAGAAAGATGTGGCTATGGCCGTAGGTGGTCTGGCTGAGAGAGCTGAGACCAAAGGGGACATCAGACTGACCTGCTGATGCAGCCTTGCTTAGGATGATGGATGCCTGAACCCAGGTATAACAAAGCCTTGCTACTGTCTTTTCCTGAGCATGTCTCTGCAGACTGTTTTGTCAATGACATTATTGTTGACTGGGAGTGCAGGAAAAGGTATCATATAGCTTGTCAGATATGACTGTCAGCAAAATGTTTGATCAAGATTTAGCCATGCTGAAGAGAATTGCCTTGTCACCTTAGCCTATGCTGTCTGACAACTGTAGGCAAGTCTGGTAGGTGTTTAAAAAAAAAGAATCTGATGAAGATATGATGTCTACAATGGCTTCATGATAAGTCTGACAGAAGCTCTGTAGTGGATATGTGAACTATACCAGGCAACTTCAATGGATGTGAGTGAGAGCTCGAGGAGAAGAGAGGGGCTATTGCATCAATATTCAGTGCAATATGTCAATGCTACATTTGATTCTCTCAGCTGGTCTCAGATGTGCATGGAGATTCAGAAAGGAGCTAGTCCAATAATCAATACAGAGACTTAAAAGGTAAAAAGAGTCTATGGGGAGCCTATTAAGATAAGGGGAGCAGTCTACCTGGAAGTACAGGAGTGGCTGATTGAATCTATGGATGGAAAAAGTCATCTGGAAAGGCATAAGAGAGAGACTATCAAATACTGATATTCTGCCTGGGACTTTTGAGTATTGGCACAATGAGAGTACACTGTGAGAAAATGCCTCTTTCTGTAGCACAGCACTCAGCTGGGGAAGGAAAAAGAAAGCAGACTTGGTCCCAAAGTAGCTGAAATAATTTTGTCTTCAAGCAATATTCTGGCAAGTGCCAATTATATCTGTCTTTAAAAATACAAAATTTAAGTCTACTGAGAGCAGACTTTCTCATGAATCATACTGACTGCATTCTGTTTAAAGAATGAGGCTGTTTGCTCAACATAATGCAGTACTTCACAGGCCAGAAAGTGTACAACGTTGCATTAACTTTTGACTGAGGTACATGGAAACTCAATACACTAGAACAGAACTCAGCAATTCTTCACAGCTGATGAAGATTTATTTGAATTTAACTGATTTTCTCTGTCATAGCCTTCTCTCTATTCTTCTGTATTGATGTATGTATATACATTTTAATACATTGCAAGCTCAGACAGCTCTACCTAAATGTGTTTAGAACCAGTTTTGGAGACACACATGGAAAACAACTGCAGCAATTGCTGGTGAGCACGCAGGGAGGAGTAGGGTTTTGTGGCATGCAGGGGACTGGGTTTTGCACTGGAATGTCTGCGCTTGGCACCTTTCACATATGTATGTCAAAATTATTCCTGAGTTTTTCGGGAGTAGAGGACAGGAAGGATGGCTGATTGTTTGGGCATTGGCTTGTGACTCAGGATTCCTCAAGTCAGTTTTCTGCTCAACCACAGGCAGAACACAAAAAGGGTCTGAACAAAGAGGGTGCAGGAACTTTATAAGGTTAAGGAAGGCTTTTGGTCAAGAGAAATCTAGACTTTCCTCTCCAGAAATCACTTGGGTTTTCAGCCTTTCTTTACCAGTAAAGCAGACTTAATTTGACAAGGGAAATTCACATACTGCTAGTTTTGGCAAAATACTTTTCCCTTTTTCTTGAATGAAGTATTATTCTACACAGGGCACAGCTCGCTTTGTTGTTAACATTGCCTCTGTTTTTTCTGTGAATATTCTTCTTTTGCTTTGTAAATATAAAATCTTATTTAGTGAATTTTTTTTGCTGGCATCAAAGCACTTGATGAAATAAATTATGCATGCACTTGTTTAATTCAACTGCTACTACTAATAAGAACTAATATAATGCATATGAGAATGTAATGTAATTTTGCTGCTGGACAAAAATTTTACTTTACAAATTTTTAAAGCTTCCAGATGTAATTAAATACATAATGCCCATTAAAGTTTCTTTCTCCTATACATTCAAACTTTGAAAAGGCACAACTTTTCTTCAGTGAATGCTGAAAAATATAAAGCATGTGAGGTTTCAGTATTAGATATGGGAAAGATATTGTCCACCCAGACGGAGTAAATTGTCTGGAATAGTTGTCTAATAGGATTCTCCTTAAAGAACTTGCATTAAACTAAGTCTTTTCTGAAAAATTAGCAACAAATGGTGTCCACATCTGGCTTGCTTCCTTTAATTCATGTCTCGAGCCTCAATATTTGTTTCTAGATAAGATTAAGTAAAAGTTTTAAATTGAAACCTGATTACTGTAGCATTATTTTTTTTTTTTCTGATACACCTTGTTTTCCAGCAAGTAAAAAGCACTCTACAGGTGTAACAACAGATAGGCTTCTATATATGGTTCAGGTAAGGAGGCAGTTTTGTAAGCCTGGAACTAAATATTTCTTCAGATGAAATCCAGCAATAGCATTGATAGTTGCCATACACCTGGGGAATCCGTGAGTAATATATTAAAATATAACGTAATTGGCTAGGTAATTCAATCTTCATTTTGTCTGAGGTTTTTCCTGCTAATAGAATTTAATCAAGTCAGATATTGAGTCTTGATATTGAATTATGGATCCAAATATTTTTCCGAAGATATTTTTGTCGGAGACTTTTATGTGTGAATTGTAGCATAAATGTTACAAGGAAGAAGTCTGTACAATACAGCATCAATTTAAAAAACACCAGATGAAATTTTCAGTTGATCTTCTGGTTTTAGCACATTATAATGCAACTCATGAACCCACCGAAATTACCTATTGTTTACCAAAAAGAAAAAAAAAAAGGAAGAGGGGCAAAGTAGAAAAGTTACCAGTGGGTATTATATGTCATAAGTCTGAATACAGTTTTATCAGTGATGTTGGATGACACCACATCATTTTCTTTAGTGGTTCATTCAACTGACAACAATCTTTGCCTACAGTAATGCCATTGACCTTAACCCTATTAGAAGGCTCACCTTTGGCTCATAACACGCAGTTCAACTTGCAATCTGTTACACCCAAGCAAACCATCAGTAGGTGAGAGTGTTGCACAAATTGTTTATGTGATTGTTTATCTGATAAATATTCATGAAGGCAGAGAAGGAAAATCACATTCAGTCAAGATAAATGGTCAGAGATTCGGAGTACAATAGCATTTGTTTTCTATTTATAATTACCAGAAAATCTTACAGTTCTGTTGAACATATGACTAGGGAAATCTGTGGAGATATTTTCGATTACTCAGATTTCTGGTATGCTATGAGCAGCCATGTCTTCCTTTTTCCTTTTCTCTCTCACCACCTATAATCTCCCAAGGACTATAGCTAGTTGAACCTCAAGATACCAGTGACTGAAGAGATTTTGTAGAATTACAAATAATAGGATGATTGAGCAAATGAGATTTTTCAGGAATACTTTGAAATAAGAAAATGAAAAAAAAAAATATTAAAAAAAAAGGCAAAAAGAAGGAGCCATGGTACGTTGCTGATGTTTTCTTTTCAATAAATCCAAATAACCACTGATTTACTCATCATCTGAATAAATCAGTGCAAACTGTCTCAGTAGTGAGAAGACGAGTAAATTCTGCAAGACATATTAAAACATGCAGAGAAATGATCTCATTGCCTCCACCCAAATGTAAAGCTGAGGCTTGTAAACTTCCTTGAGAACACTGGGCTTGACAGGGAAGATGAACCTTTCCTTTCAGAGACAGATCTTGCTGCCGTGTTCTGTATCACCATTGTCTTTAAGAATGGATCCCCGCAGTGTGCGCTGCATGACTCTGCCTTAGCTCTATGCACAACATTGAGACACAATGGAAAACACAGAGGCTGCTGTAGCATGTGGTACCAGTTCTCTGATGTCTGTATTGGCCATCTTCTCTCAATAGACCCCAAGCTGTTAATTGTGGTTTCTCCAGTAGCCATTCCTGTCACTGTATTAGTGTCTGTGTTGTTGTTCTACATCTTGGTACTGAAAAGTTAGGGAACTGCTGCCAGATTTTTTATGAAGGACTTTGACCCAAAAAGGGCAAGGGTACAATGTGAAACCTTTCGTAAACTTAGTCTATGTGGTCTCGCATGGATCTGAATTCAAACTTTCTTTGTGAGCACTGACAACCCTTTGACCCAACTAACCTTTTATATTCACTGGCTATTCCAAATCTCTGTAGTGACCATTGGGCTTTCTTGGTTCTGTGTATAAAAGATAGGGCAGTGGTCCAAAATAAAAAGTATTTTTAGGTATGTTTGATGCTAGTTACCCTAAACAGTAAAGTACACCCTGGGTATTGTCTCTGCTTTTGTTTTTGTTTTGAGACTTGATGAAGCTTCAGGATTTAAGTCTGGTAATTAGACAAGGTGTAGATGGTATTTTCAGTTATTTATGCAGTGCTCTTTAAAAAGTTAGATAAAAAATTAGCTGACAGCTTGCTTATATTCAGATAGGTGGGTAAGATTAATTCTTTTTTTATCTCAGCACTCGAGCTTGATTAAAATCTCTTAATTAAACTGGTGCAAATGAAAGAAAAAGGCACCGTGTGATTGTGTATGTGTACTTGTGTGAAAATAGTATCGTTTATTATGAAGGCAAAACTTTGACTAACAGCACAACAAAAAGTAGTAATTGTACATCAGCTGAGTAGATAATCCATTTAAAGTAAGTAATGGATTGAACACCTTCAGGCAATGTTTATATTACATGTTTTGTCGGAAGGAAGGTGGGAACCACACAAAAAGCGAAAGGTTATAATAATGGCTGTCAGTGAAGCAAACTCAGGACCTGGGCAAACCCTTTTTCAAGTTTCTAGGAAGATATGTGTGCTCTTGAAGATAATGTAAGCCATAGTAGAGACTATAAATGTTGATCATGCATATAACATGTTTATATGTGTACTTGGGCAGCTTTTATGATTACTTAGGCCCTGATTCTTCCAGTGTTTATGCACTTCAGCATGTGAATCATTTTTGCACAATGAGGGATCATCAAAGTCCACCAAAAAACAGTATATGTGTTGCATCAATGGCCGTGCTGAAGAAAGCATTTCTATACAAGCATACTGCTTTCTGGCTGCATTGAATCAGCTTTGAAAATCCTCCCTCATGGGGATAAACTTGGATTTGCAGAAGGTAAGAAAAGATTGACATCTGTAGCTGCACAAAACAGCTTTTCTGGCATCATTAATGGCAAGAGGTCAGCTATGAATATGACATGATGACAAAATCTAATCAGTATCACCACACAGGCATAAAATATGAAAAATATAAAGAACTCAGATTGGAGACTTTGAGCACTATTAGAAATCATACATAAATACTGTATTGGTAGAAATAAAAGCCTCTTGTCAGTTAACATTCATTTAATGTTTCCTTGTTTTCTTCACTTCTGGAATTAAACATTTTATAAGTACTTGTGGAAAAATACATATATGGTCTATCCTTACTTTATAAATTTATTATCGTGTTTAGGAAACCAGCAGATCTGTTTATACATAATAAAAGTAACTACAGTGCTTGTTTCAGTAAAGTTTGTGTTGCAAATTGATACGTTCCATTTTGTCCTACAGAAGTTTGTAAACAGCTCCATCTTCAGGCATTCCCTGTTAAAAAAAAAGGAAAAAGGCAACAATTGTATCTACCAAAAGCTTTTAAAGACCTGCTAGCATTTTACCACAGACACCAATTTTTTATCACTTACACCAATGTAATGGTCTCACATAACCACTTCACATATATATTAAGTCAAAAGAAAATCGTTTGGTTTGAACCAGGTGTCAAACAAATGAATGCTGTTAGGTCAATGGCAGAACAGATGTATGAAAAGAGTACATTTACCTGTATCTAAATTAGACTGAACCTGCATTGCAACCACTAAAATGTCTTTCTGTCAGCAGACAGACCCCGAAGTTAAATCCAGATCTAAAATGTATGTCGCTAAGCAAAAATGAATGAAGTGAGAGAGGCAACCCTTAGAAAATGTTAACATGCAGGAGAGGAAATATCTGAAAATATTGGAGACAGTGCACCTCCCAAAATCAGGCCTGCAGAATGGCCTTTTGACTGCCATTCTGTGTGAGAATGAAAGATGCAATTTTGTATGCTGGCAGGAGAGTAAATGAGGTGTTTCTTGGATACTGAGGAGGGTGTAATTCTATTGTCTGATGGGTGTTTTCCTTGCCAGTGGCAGTGCCTGAATAAACCAGTGAAATGGATCTGGGAATAGATTATTTTTTTCCTGCAATATGTTTGAAATAATTGATTTTTTAATTTGAAAACACTTTGGAAAATAGTTTGCTTCTAGAGTCTCCAGAAAGGATCTCTGTTTATGTAACAGGATATTTGACAGTGGATAATGTGATCATTTCTAGAGTCATAAACTAAATTGAATATATTAGCCTGCCAAAGATCAATACTTTTGACATTTTAAGACAGCCTTTGGTCTTCACAATTATTTTCTATTAATCCTGCTGATCAGATCACTGTTATTCTGAAGTGCTGTACCTGTGTTTGCATATTAAATAGATGTATATGTTGTGCTTCTGCATGTGTATGCGCGTAGGTATGCATGAAAGGTCCTTTGGTACAACTCAGCATTTTCTCCACCAATCAGACATAAGATAGATAAAAATCCTTTCAATAAATGTATCACTAGTCCTTTTAGAACACATATGTAGGTGTCATTTTCTTACTTGGTTAAAAGTCTGAGGTTTTTTCTTGTTAAATTATAAGATTTAGACCTAAAAACTATCAGTAAAGTTTTCCAAATGCTTGTTAATAATGTATTGCAAAAAATACAGCAGGCCTTCATCCAACAATTTACTTGACAAGCAGCTGTAACTCTGCTAAAATATACACTTCAAAATTACACTCATTGAGTAAATTTGACCAACTTTGACCAAATTTGCCAGCAATGTAACATGACCAGAGCTATTGGTGCCTGTTTCCTATCCGTTTGAAAATTAGCTATCTAAGAACTTCAGAGTATTCAATGCTTTTCTGGACGGGTCATAATCCCTTTGGCTTTACCTGAAATACATGTGTGTGTGTGTGTTTGGTTGGTTTTGGGTTGTTTTTTCTTGATTGGTTTGGTTTTTGTTTTGTTTTTTATTTTAATCATTCATCTTTCTGTGCCCAAAGATACATTTATGCTGCAGAAGATATTAAAGGTAGCATTAGCTCTAAGTTTAAAGGTAGTAGAGTTGTCTTAAACCTTTATTCTGAGTAATATGGATGGAGTCCTTGTCAATGTAAATTCATTCATAGTTGTATATTTATTTAGTTGAACACTGGAATAACATGCAGCCCTTGATGAGAAGAAGAGAAAGGAGGAAAAGCAGACTTATAAGTGTGTTCAGTTCATCCACTTTATCTCCCACTGTATGAAAAGGAATGTTATTTTTATATTATTATTTTGATATGATGACAGAAGGAAGCTGTGTGCAAAAATGTGGTATGGAATCTTGAATTTTATACAGAACATCTATGTAGTGGAATAGTTGAAAGCTTACCATCATTGCTACAGAAATACTTCAGAGAAATAAGTGCAAGTTCTTTGTTGACATTTTCAGCTATTTCAGAAAAGACCAGATCTGAATTTAGGATACAGTCCTTTACCTTTAAATTCCAGTGGGAGCTTGATCAAACTCTTCTGCAACTGAGAACACAAAAGATACAAGCATTGTCTCTCTAGAAATGGTAATGCACAAAGAATCATTGTAATTCATTTCATAAAGGTTCTAATTTTATTATCTCTATACATATATAGCCAGTCATATCAAATTAGTGTGATGATTTCTAATCTGAAAATAGGAACATTGAGGATATATCTTACTAAACAAATGTGCTGTATTTCCCACAAACACCACACCCCAAAATACTGTATCTCCTTTTTGTATCAAAAGCCAAGGAAACTGAGTGTTTATGTGAAAGTACTATAGAAGATACAAGATGTGGACTCAGCAACTGTATGCAAATTTAATACATGCCTAGAGATGTTATTGCAAAACCCAGTATGGTTAAATCCTGGCTTCACTGAAGCCTGTAAATTTCCACTGACTTAAATGGAGCCTGGATTTCCTCACATAATTTTCTTGTTGTATTATAGAAATGCTAACCTAAGGTATTGAATTTTAGTGGACGTAAATACTTCTCTAACTACATTGATGGGATACCTGAGCATTTCTTTAAAAGGTGTGGTGTTCTTTTTTATCAAAAAATGTTTGTTTCTTTCTGTATAGAATCACAGAATGTCAGGGACTGGAAGGGACCTCAAAAGCTCATCCAGTCCAATCCCCCTGCCGGAGCAGGAACACCCAGATGAGGTTACACAGGAAGGTGTCCAGGCAGGTTTGAATGTCTCCACAGGAGACTCCACAAACCCCCTGGGCAGCCTGGTCCAGCGTCTGTTACACTCATTGAGAAGAAGTTTCTTCTCGAATTTGAGTGGAACCTCTTGTATTCCAGTTTGCACCCATTACCCCTTGTCCTATCATTTGTTGTCACTGAGAAGAGCCTGGCTCCATCCTCCTGACACTCACCCTTCATATATTTGTAAATATTAATGAGGTCACCCCTCAGTCTCCTTTTCTTCAAGCTCAAGAGCCCCAGCTCCCTCAGCCTTTCCTCACACGGGAGATGATCCACTCCTTTAATCATCTTTGTTGCCCTGCGCTGGACTCCCTCCAGCAGTTCCCTGTCCTTCTGGAACTGAGGGGCCCAGAACTGGATACAACATTCCAGATGCGTCTCACCAGGGCAGAGTAGAGGGGCAGGAGAACCTCTCTGACCTACTGACCATCCTCCTTCTAATACACCCCAGGTACCATTGGCCTTCCTGGCCACAAGGGCACAGTGCTGGCTCATGGTCATCCTGTTGTCCACCAGGAGCCCCAGGTCTCTTTCCCCTACACTGCTCTCTAACAGGTCATTCCCCAACTTATACTGAGCCTACAGACTGTTTACCAAAAGTAATAGCAGAATTGTATTCGTTTTTATTAGTACAAATATTGGTTAATTATTGGAGTTTATTCAGGTGTAGTTAAGTTAAAAAACTGGGGCTTAGATAAGTTACCTCAATAAGAAAAGAGAATCTATTTTAGTCCTTAGAAAAGGATACCTGTAGTATGAGTTTCTGTTTATACATCTAAGTACCACTGAATTTAGGGAGCAACCCTCAGCCTCTCCTTGAATAATCTGTGTTAGTTGGGTGAACAAATAAAAAACCATTGGGCATCACAGATATTATATTATCATAGAATATTTTGGTGTCACTGAAATTATTGCCCTAATCATGTATTTCTAAGTAATGGAAATTGTGGGTTTGGTGAGTAAAATACTTCTAAAATCATCTGAATATTCTTCCATATATTTGAATTAAAAAAAAAGTGAGATATAACTCTTCTATGAGCCCTTCACAAGAGAATCTGAAAAAGAAATCACTGAAGGGGCCTTTGGCTATCTCAAACCAGTAGCTGCTAATCCTAAATTGGGCTTCCATCAGTAACTATGGAAAGATTTTGATCTAAACCAACATAAAGCTTGGATTTATTTGAAAATATTTAATTTAGAGTATTCTGACTGAAGGAACTACTTAGATCAAAGGGGCCGGGTTAGACACAGCTCTAATTCAGATTATTGCTTAGAAGGATTCAGAGTTACTCAGGACCTGAAGTATTTGGCAGGAGGTGAATTTAATTCTGTAATTTTTCAGATATACTTTTGTGGCTTGTTGTTTTTCTTGCTTTCACTCTCTTTTCTTCTCATTAATAAAGACAGAAGTAGGAACGCCCCCAGACACTCTCTCTATAGGCTTGCACAGTTGACAGTATTCCTTTATAAATCATCTCCTTATGTAAGCCTTCAGTTTGGTTCCTTGAAAGGGGTTTTCCAGCCTGTCTGGTGACGCATGTGGTGTGTTGCCAAGCAATAATGGAAATGAACCCATCAACTCATGGTTCCCTTCCTAGGATAATCTGCCACCCCATCTGCGGCACTCGCAGCAAACTTCTGCTATTCCAACATCTGCCCAATGGTTATTATATGAACCATTTAATATATTCTCAAGGAGCCATAACCACTGCTGTGCCTAGATAGGATACCAATAAGGCCTCAGCAGACATGCCAGAGCAGCCTCTCCAGGGGATTGAATTGGAGCCAGATTCACCATAGTCAGTTAAGTACACATTCCTTTGGTACATGTGTGGCTAATCTACTTTTAATTGAGCTCCATTGTTTTCATATATTTAGTAAACAAACATGCATAGGTACAAAAGCTGCTGCTTGTTGACAACACAAACAATATGCAGCTTGCTGGAGCTTTGGACAGGCACCCTTGGCAGTAGATGTGGTAGAGCATATTTAATGTGCAGACATATTTCCTTTTTTCTTTTTTCTTTAAACATTTTCTCGATTTTTGTGTCCCAGCAGCCTATTCTGTGTGATTATCACAGCTGAGTGCAGGTGCAAACACAAGGTCTTGCTCCACGCAGAGACATCTGTGTGCCAGCATTGTTAGAGGGTATAAACTGGATTTGAGTTTGGTTTGCTCTCCATTTTTTGCTTAATATTAAGCCTCTTTAGACTGGCCTAAAAGGACAGGGTTCTGCCGCTGTGGTGACTCTTTTATTGCCTTACTGGGAACAGAAAAATGTCATTCACTTTTTGCCTGCTTTTAAAAGAACAAGCATGCTATATTTTACTCTCCCCATTGTTATTCAGTATTCAGCAGATGATACTTACAGAAACCTCAACATCTTTTTTTTGGTGTATTAAATAATGGCTGATGACTAAAAGAACGGGGTGCTTCCAAAACAAAGTTCAGTTGGATACTTTCTTTTTTGGAGATGGTTTTAATTTGCTTCATATTGCCTGGGAAGAAATGTCCACATCAGGACCAGTACCTCATTCCTGTTGCTGAGGGATGAGAGATGTTTGGGGCAGTTGATGCATCCGTGCTTTGCTTCTATCCATCAAATCTCCTGTGGAAGCTCAGGGAAGCTGCCAGAGAGCCATCCCCCTTCCAACTAAACCTGACCCTATTCTCACTGTGTCACTGCAGGGAGGACAGGGTGAATTGTTGGCAAAGACAGTGGTCTTCTCACTCCTTCCATTGAGAGTAGGGCAAAAAGTTTCTACTGGCTGGATAATCTTTGCCAGTACACATTTCTTGATGGCAGCACTTCTCCTGGTAGGTGGTTATGTGTCTGTCATCAGCCTCGTGGTGCTTAATATAGCCCAGTATTACATTCCAGATGTAATGACCAGAGCTCCTGCTGCAAGAGAGCCCTCAGCCCATCCCCTTTGCAGTGGGGGATGCTGCAGCCCTTCATCAGGATGCTGTCCTTCATCTTAGCAAAGTCTCAAAGTGACATCTAGTGGAATACCTAGTCTCTGTGGGGAAATTTAATTAAACCACAGTCCCTTTATACCAGCACAAATATTGTGAAGGAAAACAACTCAACTCCTTTGACATTTTTACAAATACATTCAGTGGAAACTGCTCTGTTTACTTTAACTGACATTTGTTTTTTCAGTCAATTATCCCTCAGTCTTTTTTCCTTCCATAATTTATTACATGCAGCTCAGCCATAATAATAAATACGAAGTTGTTTCCCCTTTCTGTTGTTGTCTTGCAGACTGTGCGACAAACAAATGAAATAAAAATTAGTCTCCCTAATCTCCCTTGCTTTCCCATCTCTACGGTAGCTTCTAAATATTTATCATGGACCTCAGAAGTCTCATATGGAGCAATTTAATCCCAAATGTGAACAGAAGATTAGTCTGCAACTATAGTATTTTTTTCCTTATGCTTTGGTCCTGCTGCAATCTGCACTAAAGACACTAAGAGGTTGGGTTTTTCTTTTACTTTAGTTGTCTTTGGGCATTTAACACTTAAACACAGCTTTTAGCCAGATGACATCTTTCTCATTTAGTTGCTCTATCTGAACAAAATGACAAACACTCTACCTTGATGCAGTTCTTCACTTCTCACTTTTAAATTTGTCCAAGAATTTCAGGAAATCTTTAGAACTCTTTAAAGAATATCTACCCAAAAGTCTGATTTGTAAAAGGAGGGCCCTTACAATGGGAGGTGGAATCACAGGCTGGACTTCTGCAAGTGTTTCCATTGACTACAATGCTTGGGTTGTAGCCAAAGCTGCAATTACAAATTATTTTTCTAGCTCTTCAATAAAAAGTTGACTTTTTGATATCTTTTTTGCCTTGCTATTTAAGAACGAATATAATATGTTTGCAAGGGCAGACCATGTTCCTCAAAACTCTCAGGCATGCAGCAGCTGTGCTTTAAGTGATTTAGGATAAAGCAGTGAAACAACAGAGCATACTATGCACTCATTTTACCCATCAGGTACTGTCATGCTGCAACTTTTCTTCCTGCACAAAAATAGTCTGATCTTTAATTAAAAACTTTCATCAAAGCAAACCTCATGTTTTACAGCCAAAAATCTTCAGCTGGTCAGTTTGTCTGAAAATGTTTCCATTTTCTGAACCGTTATTTTTTATAAAATCCTACCAGTTGAAAGCTATTTTTCTTCCTTTATTCTTCATAAAGAGCAAAAGGAGCACCTCAAGAGCTACATAAGTTTAATATTCCATCTGGGAAGCTCATCAGCCATTCATAGAAACAAAGCTATTTAAAGTTACAGTAAATAGAGATGTGAACATTTGGAATTCAGAAAGCTGAATCCACTGGAAAGGAGTTATTTTTCAAAGTCCTTTTTAATATGCCTTTTGCCAATAATACAGCGAATCTGTGACATATCTGATGATTTTGTAAAAATCCTTTATGTTCATTCTCCCAAATAATCAGGAAAACTGGAGGACAAAGAAAGGGAAGAGGAAGGAAAATAGAAAGGAGATCAATGTAAAAATCAGTGGCATTTTATAAGGACCTAACAGTGTTTTTTTTTTTATTTCATGTGCTTAAAAGTTTATGTGCATCTAACTTAGAAATGCTTCCTTGCCATAAAATACTTCCTTGCTATAAAATGCTTTGCACAGAAATATTTAGAAAATGAGGTAGGAAGAGGGATTTCCTTTCGTCAGCTTGTCATAATAAAGTATTGGAGAACTGTTGAGTTCCCAGATCTGTTAATTGGGATATGCTGGAAAATGCCCTTCGGATGACAGTTGTCCTTGTGGGCCAGAGAATTACTTTGATTTCTGCAATAAGTTCCACAGATGTCAATGCAAGAAGCTTGGTATGAATGGCTCTTAGAGGAGCTGAAAGGAGGCAAAAAAAAAAAGGAAAATCAAAACTAAAACTGAAAATGTGTGACGGATTTACTGCACTGTCCTTCCTACAAGTTTGTTTATCCCAGTCTGATACAAAACCTGTTTTGTACCAGGTATGGATGAAGTGCTTGACTCCTCTTACTCTTGACTGACTCTGGATGGATGTCAAAGAAATCCTCTGTCTTATATTAATGTAAAAGCAAAACAGAGATTGGGATATGCATATTTAAGTATACACAGAACACATATAGTCACACCTTTGCTAGTGTAAGTTCCAAAACCAACTTTTCAACTGGAGAGATCAGCAAATCGTGTGAGTACAGGCTGGTGAAAGCTGGAGTGGACAGTCCTGCTCCGAGGAAGGAGGGAAGCAGCCCAAAGGCTGATGTTGTCATATAGGGCAGAACACTGAAATAGAGCAGTTAAGAGAAGAGGAAGAGATCTATAGTCTGCATTACCATATCTCATTTGACATTTAAACACTTCTCAAATAAGCTTCTCTTTCTTTTTTTTTTTTTTTTTAATCTCATTTTAATTTGGAAAAAAAGTGGGCCAGCTTTTTAAAGGTTGATTTCATTGGAAATGAGGCATTCGAACAGCTGTAAAAGTCTGACCCAGAAAGATCACCTCCAGCGACATTGCAAGCAAACCAAGATAGCTGAGCTCCCCTACTGCAGCTTTTGTGAAAAGATGAGTTCAAACTTTGAGATTTAATTGCTAATTCTCTACCAAAATATGTAAAATGTTATAACCTTTTTTATGAGATACTATTTGGTAAGGATAATTGTATTAGTTTTAAGTTTAAGGTAATTTCATTGAATGTATTCATTGAGATAGGATTTTAAAATTGTCATTCCACGTTTCAGGTTACCTACAGAAAAAAAAATAATGAATGATCATCGCTACAAAGAGGTACATTTGTCCTAGAATAAAGGCCAGGTCCTGCCAGTTCAGCCCAAAATAGAGACTAATAACAACCTTCTGAGTATGATTCTGGCCCTGTTGTCAAAAAATATGACTACACAAGAGAGAACTACACCTGTGCTTGTCAATGAGAAGTTTCTTCAAAGTTAGACAAGTATGTGACACAGACACTACTGCATATAATTTCTAATTTCCTGAGAACCAGTTCACTTTTGACCACCAGCAGGGTTTCTTTGTTTTTTATTAGCACATGGCTAAAGCTCTCTGTGTAACTATATCCAGATTGCTAATGAAAAAATACTGTCTGGAGTCGCATGTGTAATCTGGAGGCTAGGGGTATAATGAGGGTAGGGAGCAACGTATCAACCTGTGTGTGTACTGAGTGTCTTTGTTACCCATGCCACCGCCACAGCTGAGCCTACATTGTGCTGCTTTCTTTGACAGATCTCTGTCAAAATCTGCCTCTAGGTGGAGTTTCCATAGACTAGCGTAGGAGTAGTTACATTTATACAGTCCTAAAATTACATTCAGCCCTTTGAAGGCAACCGTGAGGCTGATGTGGCCCATGGTAAAAATGAGTTTGACACACCTGTCCTAACCACTGAAAGTGTGATTGAATTCTAACTTAACAGAAATAACACCAATCCTTACATTCTCTGAACTATGATACACCACAACAAAATTGCCTCTATTTTTCACATCCTGCTCCAAGCACAAATGGTGCTTATCATGTACTGTAATAATTTTTGGTGAGGACTGTCAGATTTTCTGACATGGCTCTGTGCAATAAAAGCTATATGATAAGGCAGGCTGGGCTGCAGAGAGTAACAAATCTTCTGTCACGGCCACACAGGCACAGACTCCTGCATGACTACAAAACCAGTGTCGTGTACACAGGACAGGTCCTTCTTGAAACTAGGATAAAATGGAATCTGATGATCTGAAGCCCTCTGAAATCACTGTCCCATTTTACCATGAAATGCAAGTAAAGCTGCTGCCGTTCTGAGATACACCATGTGCTTTTAGGATCTTATCCTGTCTTCTTTTTACCCTTTGCTCTACCATGCATTTCAGTCGAGGTTTTATCTACAAATGCCTCCTTGCAGATCAGACCTCACCTCGTTCTTATGGAGGTGCAAAGGTGATGCTCAGGGCATGGGGGCAGAAGGAGCAGAAGAGGGAAGCAATTATTCTCCCCATACATAGATGCTTCCTCCTTGTCTTCCACCCCTTAGAAGCACAGGAAGTTCGTCTTCAAACCATATGGTACCTAGAGATATGGTGTGAGTCTTGGGGGAATGCCAGGGCCCAGCAGTACCCTCGGGGGTCAGGGTACTTCGCCTCACCCCCCTCCCCAACTTTCCGTGGCACAGTTTCCTTCACGAGTTTCCTTATCACACTTCTGCCAGTGTGTCTCCTTCCTGGCCTGCAACACCTGTGCTGCATTACAGTGCCGAAAACAATACCCACACTGAGACAGGCAAACTGTATTTCATTTGTCAGCCTCACTCAACTCCAGAAAAGCCACTGGAATTAATCCACTATGCAGCCTTTGATAGTCTGTTACTGAGAGGCTGGGTGGAGGTACTGGGGGCACTCCAGGAAGGGTTATCTCAAGGCCTTTATATCGAGGTTTGAGCACACCAAGTTATGTTTGAACTGAGCAGCAGTAATTGTTTCATTACCGCTATGTGCTGTTTCCCTCTAAGTTATCCATTGGCAATGATGTAATCAAAGTCACTTGACATGGAATTGGCGGACACACAATGGTTTGCCGGCTTTGGCATTTGTGATTCACTTTGTTAGTAGGACCTGCTTATAATTTAAAATATATGATTTCCTTCAAAGTGGCATAGTTTCGAGAAATAGCATGTGATGCACTAATAAATTATTCAGTCTTCTGAACAGGCTACATGAAAAGCACATTTTTCCATCTGCATCTGGCTAGGCATTTGCAACTGTTTCTCTTGGATCTGTACCGCAGCACACTTAGCCATGATTTTGTGACCTCCAGAAAGGATTAATGCAATATGCCGTGTGCGGGGCTGCTAGTGAAGGTCACTTGGAAATGTAGGCTGGTGCGACATGTGGCTGCCCACCTGCTCGGTGCTGCTGGCTGCTTTCCTCCAGTTCAGTGCTGCTGGGTTTGCTGGGGTTATTTCTCATGGGACCAGTAATAGGGGACTATCTACAGCTATTGTGATGCCACTTACGAAAATCAGAACTTGAGATCGGACCCTTAAAATCTCTTTTTGTGGAGGAAAAGGAGAACCTGCTGAAACTGCTAGCAATAGCGAGGTCTTTTATCATCCCTGTCAAATTTACACAAAGGTTCAATACTACTCACCCATTAACAAAAACTCATCCTTTGTGCTTTTATTCACTCCCTAGAAGTCAGTTTGCATTAGAAACGACTTATTTTTGTTGGGAGAAAGATGAGATCAGCTACAACTCTCAGGACCCCAGTCTAAATCCAAGATATTCTCAGAGGAGGGGCATCAGGATGGTGTTAGTGCAAGGGAACTGAAACCTGTTGGCATCTCAAGACACCTTTTTACTTTCTCTTTTGCCTGGGAAATGCTGTTGTGCGGTCAGATCTGAGACAGGAAGACTTACGGTGGAGACTCTTTTTTAGAATTTTATTAATTTGTTGCTTTTATTGTGTGCCTGCCTTCTCCATTCAGAGGTATATTTTGTCAATCAAACAAGTAGTAGCATTTGTACATTAAATGAGTACTGAAGTAGTTGGTAACAACCTACAGATAGCCGAAATGGTCTCTGTACCCTTAAGCATACTGAGTTTCATAGGTGGGTATACTTTGCTGTTAGGCACTAGATAAACAATGATGGTACAGACTGAAAACAGAGCCATGCAAAACATTTTATTTTTGTGACAAAAGCTGATCAGTGTGTCAAAAACATAACCACGGTCACATTCATCTAAAATATATCAACCTCTGAATGCTCTGGGTCTGAATTTTGATGAAAGACTTTTGCATACCATCAAAAAGAGAAATAGTCAGTACTGCCTAGGGTCTGGCATCAGTCAGGCACAAAACAGTTTCTTTGTCAAGGTGAACACATCTTCCGGATCTTGGGACAGGCTGGGTTTCTAATGTGTTGGTACTAGAAGAAAACAAAAATTGGGCTTGTTTAGACTAAGATGAGAGGTTTGAGATGTAATTGACAAGGAACAGGTGCATACTCTTTTAACTCACAAATCTGAGAAGTCAGAATCCTCATTAAATGTAAGAAAAATAATAATAACAATGAGGAAAAAAAGTTAGGTAAATTATGGCCTCCTATTATTTTAATGTGTGATTCAGTAGAAGAAGGAGTATTAACGCAGGCCATGAATGAATATGATATATTGCAATTTGATTAGATATATGAGGCACAGAGTTAAAAGAAGGTGTGGGAGCATGTCATCCCCACCACCTGCATCACCACACTGGGAGAAATGGGACAGCCCAGTCAAGATCTTGCCATTATCTTCCAGCTCAGACAACTGGTCTTGAGTACTTGTTCTGCTACAGCCTTCACCTCCCTCCATCCAAGCAACACACTGTCAGGTGTCTCCTACTTCAGCTCCACATCCACAGTATGGTAAGGCTTTGTCAGTCCCTCTCATACGGGCACCTCAGTTTCAAAAAGAAACATCCAGATAGGCATAATTACCCAGCTGTTGTTAGCCCTGCTGTCTTTCCCTGTTATGAGGCCTGCCTCCGTATGGATCGATACACGGGATGTCAAGCACAAGGAAAGAACAACTCGAGCCACTTGGTCATACATTCTCCTGGAGTTTCCTGCTGCTTCTCCTAGCTTGCATCCGTCCCTGCACAAAACAGCCACTCAGACAAAAGGTCTTTGTCTGCCTCTCACATACACAAGAAGTATCTATTCGTGACAGAGGTAACCGAATCCAGTGAGTCTTAAGAGTGAAGAAAACTGATGGGATCAAGGCTGAGAAAGGGTCTTAACAGCCAGAAGCAGTTACTGCCCAAATAATTTAGGGGCTAGAAAACACAACTTTTTGTTGTCTTCTGGGCAATGAAGCTTGCATTGCCCATGTCACATAACTTAGCCCTTGACTGTGTGTCAGCAGATAGCCAAAGGATGATATTTCACAGCTCTGCAGTAGCAAGGCTGACCTCCTGCAAGGCATTTAACCTTCAGCTAATAAGTATTGTCCTTCAAGGGGTAAAACATTTAACTGCAGCTGTTTACTATTTACACAAAGGGCCTGACATGTGAGCCTTCCCATCATGCTGTTTGGCCCATGTGAACTTTCTTCAAAAAGAAAAGAGAAAAAAAAGTTCAGATTTTATTACATTTGCAATTTAACAGAGGGCAGACTGTCCTCAGCTGTTGCTCACAAGCTCTTGAGCTTTGCTCATTGTCAGAGACAATATTAATTATTTCAGTCATTTTCTTTTCCATTTATTGTTCAACACCAAACCATGAAAAATGAACACTGACGTAATGATTGATCATGAAGCTGGGAGTTGAAAGTGAAGGCTAGAACTGTTGGGCTGTATTTGAAAAGGGTTTGGGGTTTTTCCTTTTTTTTTTTTTAGATTATAATATATTGTTTGTGAATGGGTTATTTATTAGAGCCATGTGTAGCCTAAAAGGTTTGTAAAGATGATTACTAAAGCATATCCATATGTGGAATGTGTGTGCATATTTGTAAACTTGGCAATTTGTCCAAAAGGTTTTTTTTAAGATTTGTAGAAAAAAGGGCTCTGAAATTGTGTAGGGTTATTCTTTTTCTTAGTAGTAGGCAATATATTTTCAAAGCTATTGTGCTTTGCATAACTTATGCTTTAGTTCTGACATCAGTTGTATATGTACTGTTGTATATTTCTAAAATGATGAATAATCTAAATATTTGATAGTCTGGCATCAATCTTAGCAGAAAATTGCTTCTTTGCCAGCATATCATGTTCTCCAAATATTGTGTTAGATCAGATACAGACCTTCTAACGCATCTGTGTTGGAAGGTAACAAAATCTGGGCATGACTAAACTACTGTTGGAGATCTGAGCACTTTATCACAATGAAAATTGTCATATTTTTGTTACATTCTGGAATCCCGGGGTACAAAATTTCTCATGAAGAAACTTTTGGCCAGATCACACTCTCCCATGAGTATCGGAATTAGAAACAGAAGAGGCTTAGACAACAAATACTCTTCTTTTCTGTTCTTAACTGGTAGGTCTAAACACAGAGCTGTTGCTCTGCCGTAAGCAGAGAAGTTCGGCAATAGCGCTGGTGGGGCTGAGGACGGGACTCCTTCTGTCGTATGTTCCCAGACACTACAAATGTTAATGGGAATGGGTTCTGTCGGGTCTGACGGCATTAAATCAGGCTTTTACAAGATCTAAGCATTATACAAAGAGGAACATCCTGCAGGGCACCTCAGAGGCAGGCTGCTATCTATTAGTCTCATTTTAAAGGAAATGAGGAAAGCAGCACAGACAGGTGCTCCCAAGCAAGGCAGCACAAACATAAAAGGAGCTGATAGTGCAGAGAGGAAACAGGCTTGTAACTCAACATTGACAATAGTCAGCCAGTGGAAAGAAACTCGAGTACTTGTGTATGCAGCTAAATTCAGGCCCAGGGCTTGGTTGCTACTCCCCAGCCTGGGGAGATGCACAACCATCTGCAGTGATCACCCCGCACTGCTGTCCAGAGCTGTGCAAATGCACTAGACTTGTCTCTTCAAGGAGTCCATAGCAGCACTATGGTGTCACTCTGTGGATCACCCCGTGGAGCCTGTCATTCAACTTTTTTGTGAGTATTTTCCAGTACATGTGTAAATGTCAGTAACAAAAGAAACAGGTAAAAGCAACTTGAGAAAACAGTCTCAGATCCGTTCCATGTAGTTGAGAGTTTATACTTCATGAAATGGGGATGTGATTAAATTATGCACATAGTTAAATGCCTTGTTTTATCAAGGCATAGCTATTTACTTACCATGCTCATATAAATGAATGCAAGGATCATTCCAGTTCATTTTCAGGTTGCCGGAATGCCTCACTGGTTTGGACTGGATTTAAGAAAGATCAGAAATTCATGTCACAAACACACACAATATATAAAATACAGGTTTACTAGAGAAAAAGATCTAGTGAAGAGACCAATCCAAAACTCAATGAGAAACTTAAAAGGAATTTGGGAAGTCAAACAATGGAATCTATTATTCGCTTTTCATGTTAAAAATAGCATGTCCTTCACATCTCCTTAGGATCAGGCTTATTTCAAACAACTCTAGTGTATGGAGACTATTCTATGGAAAAAATATTTTATATATTAATTTTCCTTTAGGCAGACACTTCAGCTGCAATAATAAACCATACCTGAATTTTATGAACAAATTAATTTTACATCAAAGCTATAGTTTATGCTCATATAGAGTTTTGTGCTACAGCCCAATGTGGAAAAAAAAAATTAGAAACAGGGAAGCATTTAATTCCTAAAATATGCAATAAATGTCCTTGAAAAAAGTACAGAGAGAGCCTTGTCAGCAATGCTGTTATTTATCTTCAGGTAACCATTATTTGGGGGAGCAATTTAAATATTTAAAATGAATAACAGCAGTGAATATGTCCATGGAATAACTGTAGATTTTTATAGCTGAAAGTTATGAAAACATAGAACTATGTTCTGATTTTTCAGCTTGGTCATAACTAGTCTCTAATTTTGTACCCACAGTTCTATGGAGGAGGGTCGTGGGTGCTTTTGCAGTAATTATTGGTTTGATTAATGTCAGTTTAAAAGTCTTCAGAGCTGGTTTGTTTCATTTTAGTAAAAGATCAGCAGTGGTTACACAGGGTTTAAACCATTACTGGATACTTAAAAATTGCTCACCAGATGTCTATATGATCATGTTTTCTAGCCTGATGTTTAATTGGGCATCTAAGCAGTACCAGTGGCCCTATGATTCTTTGTGTTCATAGAAATGGAAAGTAAATCCTTACTAAATTCATCAGATTAAATCCTTGATACATGCCATTGTTTGGTGTCTTGCAGTGTGGAAAATACACCATTCTGTTTCTGGTTTAGAGTATTCTTTTACCCATCACTATTTAATTTCATAACTTTTTGCTTTGTGACTGTCTAGGACTTCATTAAGTTCTTTAAATTAATTTGGGCTCATTTGTGTCAAATTATTGCAGCTTGTCTTTTGTATACTGTGATGCGGACACACACAAGACATATTGGTGGCTACTACACTGTAATACTCTTAACAACTGCTCCTCCCCTCAGGCATTTGTACCTTCTGCCTGACCGTTTTTCATTGCCTGTTTAATTACAGCAATGCCATCAATGCCTAACGAATGTCTTTGTTCTCCTGGAATTGTCACTATATGTTGGTCTTCTCCCAGCTCCCAGATAATGCCAATTATCTCAGACAGAGGTCTGGCCAAACGTCAGTTAGATGGAGCACCAAAATTTCTTCCACATTATATCAAGATACTTTCCTGTCTCTTCTATGCTGTGCATTGAGTCCCCATTTTCCTTCTTGGCTAGCTGGCCTTGTATACTGGGGGAGAAGTATAATAAAGAAGATTACTTCAGAAATGTTTTCACAAATTCAGGCATCTGGATTTACCATTGTTTCCAATATGAATTATAATCACTATATCCATTTTTCCCTTACATACCACTCCTCCAGCACACATGTATGATTTATTTTATTTGCTTTGCTGACAGTTAAAGGTTCTTGGCATTTGAGAAAGTAAGTGTTGACATTCCCAGTCCTGTGATTGTCAAATACAGATATGTATTCTCTTGTAGGTATTCAGGGAGAGTTTTGTTTCCTGCTACCTGAGCTGATAGGGTTGCAAATATGAATGCAATAAAGCAAGAATAAGCAATTTCTTTCCTTTTCCATTTCCAATTGTATGTGAGAATATCTGTCCCATTACCAGTAGTTTTTGCACAACAAACACCACATTTTTTTTGAGACAGAAATTATATATAATTTGGTTGTATCTCTCTCTATTAGATAACAGTATCAGGTGAGAGAAAGATTGGGGTAGTGTCATAAAACAAGAGTACTTGCAAAAGCATCATATTCAGTGTTTCTTAGAGAATGTGATACAGCTATAAGGTCAACTTTTGGTATCTACCATATGACCGGTAGAGCACCTATCTTGGTGTGTCAGTAGGCATTCCCTTTTTTACCGAACTGCATCTTCAACAAAGTGACAAACACCAAAAGCAATGAAATTCAAAACACATGAGATCTAAAGGTCTTCCCAGTGAATTGCTTTATTTTCTGTGGCTATAGTCTGTGCTGCCGGTCTGAACCAAAGTTCTGTGGCCAGGCTTTTTTCCGTATCTGGGACTGATGAGGACAGACCACTGCAGAAGATAAAAAGCTTGCCATTTTTAATTCCTGGTTACTATGTGGTGATTATTTACTCTGGCTGGTTTTGCGATGGTCTTGGTAGCCAGTGTAGGGGTTACTTGGCTGAGTATTAATGGCTAAATTTTAGGGCCACCAGAGAACTGGGGAGAAGAGAGAGACAGGAGAAAGGAGGAATCATCCTAAGTCTGTAAGAGCTGTATAGTCATCAACAAGGTGAGGAGAAAGGAATGAGCTGATAATATCTAATATAACCACAGAGGATAGGAAGTTCCTTCCCTCCACATAATGTTTCTATGAGATCACACCAATGATTTGATAAACAATGCACTTTCCGTCTTTACTGATCATCTGTTTCACAGTTACCTTCCAAATAACCAGAGAGTGTGAACTCCTACTTGGGCTGCAGCACACTAAGCCAGACACCAGCATGGGCAACAATTCATAGGGGATTTGCTTACTGGAAAAGCCTAGTGCTTTGGCTGCTTATATGTGCAGACTAACTGGACTGAGGAGCTATTGTTTACTGAATAAATGGCTAATAAGCATGAGATACTACTGATCAAACCCAAAAAGATCTAATTGTATTTAGTAACTTGATACCAGGTCCAAAGGTGTCTGTGAAGCAGGATGCTAACAGATGCAGCTTTGTATTGGAGCAGAGAAGAACAGCAACATCATCTTCTGTCTCTAACAAATGCCATACTTTTCACAGAATCATAGAATAATCTAGGCAGCAGCGACTTCTAGAGTCACCTCATTGACTCCACTATTCAAAGCAGAACAGACTAGCTTAAGTTATTCAGGGCTTTGTTCAGTATTTTGTTCAAGTTGAGGTTTCATTTCATTGTAAGCTGTTGCATGTCACACCATCTGATCCACTTCTTGTATGCCTATTTTGCTCCTGGAGAGCTGCATCCCTGTCAGTCAAGTTATTCCTCTTCTATATTAATTTGAAAAGAGAATGACTTGGAATGTTTTGTTGTAAGAGTGCACAGTACTCACAAAGAACCCAAGAACTGATGAAACTCACACATCAGGGAACTTCAGACTGTTTTCTTAGATCTTCTTCAGCTGAAAGTTTATCCCAATAAATGGTTGTTTCCAAAGCCCGTCTGAGGGATCCTGCAACTTCAACGGCAATGTGCCGTAAGTAAGCCAAATTCTTGTCTGTACTAGGTGTGGTTTGTGATTATGTGAAAGACAATAAGCCTACAGGCAACATTTATCAAGTAGGAGGAGGATATGAAGAAGGGAACAGCTTTAGCTGGGGATGGTCTGTCATCTGACCTGCACCTACGGCATGTGATGGTCATATGTTTCTCAAGAAAAACGATGATCTTTCTAACAGACTGAATCTCTGAAGTTAGTGCTTAATGCAGAAAACATTACTAGCATTTTCTGCAACCACTGGATACAGTAAACATGTCATCAGCCTTTCTGAGAAGCAAAATACTATTTACCCTCTTATTTTCTTTCACATCTTCTATTGATAGTCCAAATATCTCTTCTTCTCAACTTCTACAGCAATAATTATCAAATCCTAGGTAGGGCAAGACTGCGTCAAGCCCAAGAACAATTCATATCCTCTGTGGAAATGCTGGAGGGAAAACTGAAGAACACCTGTATAACTATTTTATTACTGAACAGGACTCTTTGTCTAACCTGTCAGCCACCCTGCTGGGAATCTCTCATTTTGACACAATAACAAGAGAACCAGTTTTATAAATGAATGTTCTGATGCTGAAGAAAGCAAGTCCCAACTCATATGCTCTACATGTCACCTTTCTGTTTGATGAGGCATAATTTAGATGCCAGTTCAACAGAGGTTTCACCCCTTGCTTTTTGACTTCCAGTTAGGCACATCAGTGGGTTGAGATGTGCATACCCTGCAGCTGTGGCAGTCTTCCCTCATAATAGCATAGAAGGGATTAACCACAAACATATTTTGAAGTAATTCCTCTTCTTAGTTGCTTAGTTTTCCTTTTAAAGTTCTTGTTTTATTCATTTGACTTGTTCACCTGGTTTAACACTGCAGTGAAGACATACAGTTAGCTCCAATGGGAAGCATGCTAATGTAGCTCTTGCCATTGCAACAACACTGTCCCAAGTTGTGCTTGCCCAGGCTCTATCTTTTCATTTGCGGGAAGTTGGGCAATGAAACTGCAGGGCTTTTCTCCTAAGCCTGATGAGCCTTGTGCATGTATGGAGTTTCTGCTAGGTTGCTCCATTCAGATCTGTAGGATTTGTATTCTCCTCCAGAAAAATATCTCACTTTTTCTGTCTGAGGTGCCTTTTACACCCACGGTTGGAATACGTGTGCATGTGCAATCCCTGCAATTGTAATAGCCAAAGAAAAGAGCTGCTGGATGCAGGCCCATCTTTAGCAAAAATAGCTCTTCAGTAATTTGTGATTGCAACACTTGTGAAGGTTTGAAGCCTCTTCAGAGCCAGAGTCCAGGCTGTGGCCACTATATGCAGAGGTGAATGGTGCAGGAAGCCTCCTTGGCCTGTCTGAGACACTGAACCTCCATACAATGGCAGTCCCCAAGAGCTTTGAAATCAGACAGTGCTCTTCCCTTAAAGTATCAGTTCTCTTTCAGCAAAATGAGTGGAGGTACAAAGGGAGCAAGTAAAATGCGGAGGAAAACGGTGCTGGGTGTAGGGTCAGTCTCCATGTTACTGAATGAAACATGTTGAAAAAGAGGAGACAGGAACAGTGGCTTGAGTCAGTGGTAGGAGTTCAGACAATAACGAGGCACAAGGAGAGGGTGACAGGGAAGGGACATTAGTGGATATTGTGTCATGGAAGCACCAAAAGGTCAGCACAGTCAGTGAGGAGAAACACCAGCCATCTAGGATATATAGAGAGAGATTTATTGGAATAAGAGAGGAAATCCATCGCTTTGAGAATGACAGGCTGTTGGTGACAGAAGTGCTTCTCCTGAGTAATTAGATGATCAATTAGGAAGCTTTACTGCACCTTTTGTAGAGATGGATGAAGCACTAGACCAAGGTAAAGCAGTTACATGCCCTTCCTTCAATGTTGCAGACATACCTGTGCCTCAACAGGGTAGGGAACTTTGTCAGCATTTGGATGAAGCCAGTGGCCACCTGCTGCACATAGTTTCACTATCTGAGACCTTTATTTGTTCCAAATATGGCTTTTATTCAGTTTTATTCCTGCCTTTTAAACTTTATTCCTTGCTCTTCCACTGGCCTGCTGGTTGATCTTTGGCATTTTTTAATCTATATACCTCAGTTTCTACATCAGTATAATAAGCATAAAATAACTTGTCTAAAGATTATCAAACAATATGTGGGAGCTCTGAACTTAGAAGCGAGAAAAAATATTTTAATTAGATTAAACTACCTTTTTAAAAATCAAAATATTTTTCTAATGTATTTCTTTTCCATTTGAAATGCATTTTAACAGGCGTCATGTATAATTCAGGAGATGTAACTTGTCTCTTATCTACCTTATTTTATTTTTTACTTTATTTGACTGCAGAAAAATGTGAATACAGTCCAAAGAATACCAAACATTTGGTTCATCTGTCTCTGTATTGAACAGCCACATCACAGGGGCTGTACCTAGCCAACTAGGAGATGTCTATAACAATGACAGGTCTTGACTTTTTCTGAAAAACAAGGTTTGCTTATCTGACACTAAAATCTCTGGCTCTGACACCCAAAATTGAGAAGTACACTGAATGTCTGAGAAGCATATGTTCCAAATCAGCTGTGATTAAATGACCGAGCAAATGCACGGAACAAAGTAGACATTCTTCACACTTTGCAAATGCAAAGACACTTTCTCTTATTTATAAGTTTTTCCTTTACACTCATGTTCAAATGGAAACCTCTCTAAAAGCCAGGTACTGTGGTACACAATGGGAAAATAGCACTGGGAGTGATTGATTGCAAAAAAATGGAAGATGTATTGTGTAATCATACGCCGGGAGAAGGAGCAGGCAATATAACTTGGTTTCCATTTCAAATAAATAGACAGTGGAACAATCAAGAAACTGCCAAAGTAAATGAATTCAGCATGGTTGGAACACCAGCACATCGCTGCTTCAGAGAAGACTTCTGTCACAAGTTACAGCATCAATGGTGAAAGACACAGGTCTTCTGTTTTATTTTTCACTTTCTGAGCCACACTCTGCTCTCTGTTATTTTAACTGACATCTGGAGGAATGCCAGGGAGTTCTCTGAAATTAGTCTGGTTTTAAATTATAGTAACACAGATCACATTCCTGCCCACTGTCCTTGAACCCCATAGATATGCAAAATGTGTGATGGACTCTTCCTCATGGGGATTTATACACAGATTTAACTTTTCCCGACAGCTTCTTTACCACATAAGGAGCTTTAGGGGAGAAGGAAAAAAATATTTTCACTGTGAAAAAGTGACAGAAATAAAGAAAAACTAGTTACTTTCCGTGGAAATTGTCAGAGGTCCATAGGCCATATCAGAGCACATTATTTAAATTCTTTTAGCTATCATCAGCAGTGCAGAACTTCTCTTCCAACATGTCCAAATCCACATTTGATCTTGTAACTTGAGATACGTTAAATTAGAGGTTATCATACTCCTTTACTGCGAAATTTGTCACAAGACTTCTTGTAAAAGGCTTTGATTTTGCATAAGCTGAATATAAACATTATAACATGCACACCCTTGACTTGCACTGAACACTGTATCTTGACAAACTTGAACAGTGTTTCATATGTGTGTAAGCAAGGCTTTACCAATAGACTAGGTCATACACAGCTTGTGTCAGAAGGACAGAGTGCTCAAACAGTACCATGATCTAATACCTGATGTGCTTGATGTGAAAGCAGAGCACTCCTTCATTAGATGAAGGTTATAGATTATAATAATGCTTGGCACTTATAATCCTGAAGGTGGTGTACTCCATCTAATTAAAAATTGTGGATATGTAGGCTTTTATGCATAGTGAAAGTAAAGTAGAGATTTCCCTAAAGGCATAGATAGAAGAAAGAAGTCATAGGCACAGAATCCTAATTCTAATACAGTTCCTGGGCACCAGTCCTTCCTCAGATTCCTGGCCACAGTTTCTAATAGTAAGGGAAGAATTAGAATTTCATCCCCAAAAGAAGAAAACAAAATGAGCAATGAGTAATACATCTATCATTCATGCTAAACTATGGCACACTATTTTGAATAACAAAGAGTTTTTTCCAGACTATGAGTAGAAAAGAAAAGCGTAACACCCACTGGTGTTAGAATTTACAGGATTATTACAAGCCCAAGGTCATCCCTTATTTCCCTTGCTACTTCACATCTTCTTTCCCAGAGCAACATACTAGACTGTGTACCAGTAGCTTTAAGGAATATTCACTCTGCTGCATATAAGAACATGTAACATATTCATTTTACACAGACTTTGCATGTCAATGCATTTGTTAAGCCAAAAACCATAACATTACAGTTTAGTTTACATTAATGATAAAAGCAGAAGGGAAAACCAAATCTAACCAATTCCATTTTTATATTTTAAGAGCTTTTCTTTTCTTTCTACCAAGTTTTACTAATAAATGTGTACTCCATAATTAAATATTCAGTACTTCAGAAATGATGTGAAAGCATCTTCACTGGCAGTTGTGTGAAGCTCACTTCAGCTGGGAGTACATCTGTCATTCTTCACTCTCGACTGTGTGGTGTGGGAGGTGTTCACAAAAGCCCATGACTCTCTCCATGCTCATTTGAGGTTGGCTCTTACTAGTGTTTGGAGCAGCTATGGCCATTTCCCTTGTATTGAGCTGCCAACTGAAGGGACTTACCTCCTTTGCTCAGAAAATTCCCTGATATCTGCAAAGTTAGAGAAAAATCAGGTTTGTCTTCAGAAGCATTTTGGAGTTTTTCTGCCAGTGCAGATGGACTCAGCTCTACTTGGCTGAGTGACACCACTGATGGCCAGCAAGGCCCACTTGCAGCAGTAGGAGCAGTGCCCCGGGATAAGTGTTCCCTCTGTTTGGGATGCAACCTTGCAGTGTATATTCAAGCAAAATGCTATGGAGCTTGGCTTAAGTAAGAATGTAGGTTAAGGCCTATGTATCTTATCAATCAATAAAGAGAGAGGCTGTAAGCTGCAGAGTACACACAGTTGACTGGCTGTAGCTTGCAGTTTATAAAGTCTCTTTTTCCTGCTATTCTGTAGGGCAACGTTATTAACTAGAAATGTGTGTCTAGTCTGCTCTTAAAATTGAATACATGCACAACTCTTCCAAAGAAAGAGTTTCTCCATTTCATTGTGTACTAGCTTAGGGAAGGTCTTAGCACTTAATAAATACTATCAACTTTTCAAACCATGCTTTGCACTCTTAAAACACTGTGTGAGCATTGTCTAGTGACATCTGAAAAATATGCAGGGATCAACGTTCAGTAAAGTGCATCACATGTGGCTTTTTACCATATTCAGTGGCTGTAATTTTAGTGCTTCTGGAGATAACGAACAGACAGAGCATGCTGCCACCATCTCTGTGATATTTTGTGGCTACCATCTTGATTTTTTCATGTCAAACCGGAGAAGTCAGGAAGGTCATTCTTAATAAAAGCAACAACAATGGACAAGATTAATTGTATCAAACAAATAATTTTTAAATGTTCTCTCACTGTGTCTTGCATTTCTCCACGTGTTTTAAAACAAAGCACTGGAATAACTTTTCTTAATAGGCTACATTTGCTTTTGATAAATTGAAAACAGTGAAAATGATAGTGTGGAAAGTTTTTTTCCTCAAAGCACTAGCTAGAGAAGATTTCATGTAAGAGTGTGGAAGACATTTTCAGGAGTTGAATAAACAGGTTCAGTTATTTACACTGAAAAATTCCAAAGATTAGGCTTCTGCTTTTTAATGTCTCAGCCCTAAAAGGTATATGATGTATGTGTTCAGTTTGTCCTTTTTACATTTACCCTTTAAGTGCAGAGTACATTGATAGCCATTTAGAAAGCACCCAGGACTTGAGTGCCATGTGTTTTAGCAAAACTAACAAGAGAGTGATTTTAGATATAAGGACTAGTGTTTAAAACAACCTCATGAAATTGCTGGTTTCTGTACACTGCCAGGAACCATCCCAGGATGAGGGGGAGCAGAGAAGCTTCAGAGGAAGTCTTAAATGAGCCGTAGCCAGTGCTGTCATCACTGCCAGTGAGAGTCCAACTGGCAGTTTAGTCAGGGTTAAACTACTGTCTGGAATTTGCACACTCCTGAACACAAATTGTTAATGCCAGGGAGCTCTGTAGCTCAGGGATGGAGTGTCTATCCTGCCACGGATGACATGTCTACCCTTTGGAGAGGGTAAGGGATCATGTACACAGAAATGACAACTAGTTGCTGTTTTCATTCCGTCACATGGGATGGTCAGAATTATATCTGTCCTTCTCTAACAGTGGATTCACACATATTTTTTCATCCATCTTACGTCTGCAAGGAGTCATCCTTGCTGATGAACAAGGCAGGATGCTGCAAAATTATTCAGTCCTCCAGAGAGATGTTTAAAACGTAGGCTACCAGGTTTAATGAGGGGACAGGCCTTTTCCAGCACTCGCCAGGTCTCTGGAACTTTTTCCTTACTTTCTGTGAAGCAGCCCGATTTTGTTTGGCCTTGCAAGAGACCTTCTTGTAGAGGGTTGTGTGTAACGCAAAAGTTTCTGGAGATGAATGCAGAGAGTAAAATTTGACTGACTACTGTGATTTTATTGCAGTATTCATAGTGGCTAAGGATGCCTGAAATGCCTGAAGATGTAGTCATCTTATGGGTTATGATCTGAATTGGACTACCAAAGTCATGAAATCGAGGGTGTGATTCAGTGAGACTTGCTGGAGCCTCTGTCAGCTGCTGAGGAGCAGAGTTCCAGAGGAATTGATGGGAATTGGTGGATCTTGATGTTTCCCAGGATCAGACCTACACCCCTTTAGGAATAACTGTTGCCCCATGATTGATACAGCTTTCCCAAATTCAGAATATATTTTCACCCTTTATTATTTTTTTTAACCTAAACTACAATGAGAGCCTTAGTCTAGGGCACTTCAGTGGCATGCAAAGTTGGCAAGAACTGGTGGTCTGGGGCACAAGCTTGGACTATTAACCTCTGACTCCCATTAGTTCCCAAGAAATGCCTAGTGATCGGTGTTGCTTAATTAATTTGTAGTGAACTGACAGGAAGATGTGGATCTGTTTTCTCCTAATTGTGTTACTTTATAAATATGTCCTTTAAAAACCTTGTTCGTGTTATGCTTTAGACTTTTGACCTCCCATTCATCTTTCTCCTGCCATACAACAGATGGACTAGAATCTAGCATGAATAATGTCAAGTCTTCATCTAGTAGGAGCTCTCACCAGTATTGCTCCTAGCTGCTCTGGCTTGTAAATAGCCTGTTTCAACAGAAATGAGAAAAATGCCTTTATCTTCATTTCTCTGTGAAATACAATATATTTGGAAGATAAGCCTAGACCTTCATGTAAATCATAAATCAATTATGTTTATCCTTAACCTAGAAAGCATGGAAATTCTTTCTTTCCTTATTGCAAAATCCAGTAGGATATTCACAGTAATTATGCCATTTTTTATACAAATCATAAGCTCATATCATAATCATTAAAGCTACACCTGAGTAGTTGACTATCTTAGAATATTGGAAATGTCCATTTCAATTGCAGTGGAGGTTTGGGAATTTATTTATTTTTAATAGCTGAAGTAAATCCTTTTATTAACCAGATTTCCTCTTATTATTCCTCATGTAGCCTGTTGAGTTTAGTCATATTTTACACGACAGAATTTTTCATGAAGAAAGTGAGAAGGGAACTATGAGGTTAAGCCTGTAAAATACTATCTATGCCCAGCATCGTTGGCCATTGATTTGGCAGATAAGCACCCTGCAAGATTGCTCCTTGCACCATGAGTATGTAAATAGATGATGTCAGTCAAGCTGTCCCCACTGTTTGTTATTACTATTACTTGAACCATCCAATATGTTTATCAGGTGGAGACCTCCTCTGTGTTAAGGGATGTACAAGGACAGTGTAAATGTGAGGAAAGGTGGCATAAAAGAAATATCCTTAATTCTGCTATATACATAAGCAGCTGGGATACAGAGAATATAAAGATACTTCGCTATCGTTATGCTCCTAGATTTTTGTGGGTTAGTTGGTTTGTTTGGGTTTGGAGCAGGGCGGGAGCAAGAAGGGGCTGTATTTACAGTGCTGATCACACTTGGAACACAGAGGTTCCAGCTTACAGGCAACACAAAAAAATAGGTTAATCCGTCATTTGTGGCTTGCACATACCATCCCATTACCAACCATGTCTAAAAACTGGCTAGGTTCATTATGGGCTCCCAACTCCCTTAAACCAATTTACCCCATGCAAGACTGAGGTTCTGGTTTTGGCTCACATTGTGACTTGCAGTGCCAGAAGAATAAATCCGCTGCATCTTGCCTCACAATTCAGTTGGCAAGATATCAAATAAGCACACTTCTTATAAGAGTTTGCATTTAATTGTCAATGTGTAGAACTCAAGCACCAGAAATATCTCATTATTCTATGTGCATTATGAAATAGGTGTCATGGACTGATTTCTCCTGTTCACTTCGGACTCTGTGGAATGTAAGCATGATCTTATGGTCAGGTCCTGCTGCCCTTTCCACATTAAGTACTAAACTGTCAGAATGAGTAGAAACAGGTGTATGCAGAGAAAGAAAGATGGCTGTATGTGAAAGAGTGATTTTGATTGTTGCAGCTATGGATGAAATTAAATTTGCCTGAGAAGTGCAACCAAAATTCTTCAGGCTCATTTGTGCACCATCACAGCTAGTGACATATGTGTTAGCAAGCATGTTAATAAAAGGGCACTTCAAAAATTCTCCCTCACAACAATGCCCATTACAGTTGCATATTATTAATTCTTGAAGACTCTGTGAAATATTTTGGCTTTGCTATGTGAAACTTTACACCTCTTGGTCCTCAGTCTATATTCTCTCATTTCTGCATTGCTCCCTTAATGGTCAAAAAGTATTCTTTTTAAGATCAGAAAGCCTGCTTTATGACAGCAGGGGGATAAGTGGAAACAGCAACTAGCTTGTCATAATCAGTGGCGCAGTAAATGCTAAAACATGTCCTTTGATTAACTGGCACCCTAACAAATTACGATGATGAATCAGAGTAAATATTCCAAATAGTACTCCTGTGAAGTATCAAAGATGATAGTTGTGCGCCTGGGATTTCATTTCTTACTCGGCTTTTTAAAACTATGTAATGATGCATGAGCCCAGCCCCATTTTGGCACTTTTCTGTGCAAAAATCAAAACTTTCTAATGAGTAGGCCGAAAGATTTAAATGTACCCTTTGTCTTCCTTTCAGTTCTCTAAAAATATGTGACTAAAATCAGTCCCAGTCTTTTTGCATGTAATTGCCAGTGCTGCAAAACCAGCACCTGAAGTGTCCCATCATTTCCCATGCACTGTGAGATAAGCAGGGAAGTTTCTGCTCTGCCTGGCTCAAGCTCTCTAAATGTAAAGCACACTTTGAGATCACATACTATTCCCACAGGCTGAGACTATTACTACATTATGCATAAAAGCAGCTACTGTTTGTGTCAAAGTGCAAGTATGGTAACTAATTTACCAGGATATATAGCATAATGAAGAACCGAATTACTACAGAGAGGTTTAAATTGCCAGTTAGGCTTTTGTCATCACATTGGTGGGGAAAGAGGGACATCTGGTGGGAGGTCTTTGTACAAAATGAGCAAGGCAATTTTCTACTTGAAGCAGTAGGATACAAATCCCTATGGAAGTGGCATATTCTGAGTAACCGTTAGATTTTGCTTAATTTCTAGCCAAGATTGTTGAATAATTAAGGCATATCAAAATCGCACAGGAGACTGTTTTGCATACTGTAAAGCTCTTACTTCCCTTCTTTCAAGTTCACAAAGAAATATAGCTAAGCCTGGCTGAATGCCCAGTACCCTCTTGTAAAGAGATTTTCACAAAAGGTCTGGGAGAGAAGGGATGAGAGGAAGTCTGATCCAGAAAAAGCACTTAATACTTTTTGCTGGGGGTTAGAAAATAAATATTAGAAATCTGCAAGCATTGCATGAGTAGATAAGAAAGCAAGATGTTGTGGCATTCACTAGCCTTGAGTAGACATCTTCTGCTTAATATAAACTGCTTAATCAAGCCTTGGAAACGCAACAAGGCAGGAGGCGAAACATACGGTAATAATTAAGCATGACACTTCAAAATAAATTGCAGCAGATTAAAAGAAGACATAAGAATGTGGCACATCCAGAGTACAATGTCCTGTATACTTTGGCCCACTGTGTAAATAAGATGTAATGATTGCATTTATTGATAAAGAGGAAAAGAGCTACAAGTCTTTGTTGTTTCCATCTTCTCTGATCCTTTCCTAGCAACAGTCAGTCTCGAATATGCAGCTTTGCTCCTTCTGCTGACATTTCATAGCTTATGTCCCATTTTGTGACTGATCCCCTCCAGAAAGCGTCCTGCAAGGAGGCAGCTCAAGGGTCACGGCAGGCACAGGGTGAGTGTTTCAGTCTTGCTGTGGGTGCAGCAATGCCAAGAAATCACTCCCTGCACAAGCATTGCTCCGTGAGACTTTGAGGAGAATACACCCCCCATGACGTGAGACCTTGCCACTGCTGCTCTTTCTGTCAAGCTGGGTGAATTTAATTTCCATGACATTCTGTGGCAAATAGATACATTTCTTTTCACCAAAGGGTGCACAAGAGATCTGTTGCAAGCTGAGAATTGAAGTAAGTGTACTTCTTTTTCCCCTACTGCACTGCACACCATCCTTTACTTCTTTGTCTGAATCATCTTAAATTCTGTGTCCCATAGCAGCATAGTATTCTGTTAGCCCGTCGCTGTTACAAACTTAGATTTTTTATAATATTTCTCAGTTTTTACTAAAACGTTGTATCTGACCACATTCCAGATTGACCTGCAGTCTTTAAAGTGCAGTAAGGGACTATCAGTGCAGACAATTTATGCTTGCATTGGCATTTAAGTTATCATTAGCATAAGGTCTTAAATCAGATTATGATTAGCTTGCTTTTGCAAAGCTTAAGTAGAACTTTCTAAGATAAACTGTATCTTGCTACTATCCAAAAAGTTATTTCCATATAAAGTATGTTTATTAAATGTGCTGAACTGTTATAAACTTCCTTTAAATTTATGAAAGGACTAAGAAACTGCTTGGCAAGAATACCTGAAATGACAATATATATCATAAATGCCTTTCATACTATATAAAGAACAGCATGCAAACAGAACAACTAAAAAGTTCAGTGTGTTCACTTATGCTCTGAGTAAAACATAAGCCAAGCTGACCTCATTTTTTATGAGGCCATTTTATACTCAAATATACCACTAAGCTTTATTTTATCTGTTGTATTTTCATTATTTTTGGCAAATCTGAAATGAGAGCTTTCAGGCTTCTGAGCTGCCTAATAGAGAGGAATTTAAAAATGGAACAGGGTTCAGAACTGACTCTTCTGATGGATACATCATTTATTTTGAAAGATAGGCTTCTAAGCTAACACAAAGAAGCGATGCTGATGTTGTGGTCCTATCTGGAATGCACATTTTAATTGTCTGAACTTCTACTGCAAATAGACTACCAGTCCTCTCTTTTGGAAGTGAGTGATCTCATAGTTGGTTCATTTTGGTGACCATTCTCTGGGTAGTTTAGTTGTGTTACACACTACAACTGGCAAGCTAAGCCATTAGGAAAATTATTAGAGCCAAGTGCCCTTCTACTGTCAAACAACGAAGATTTCTTACCCTAAATCTTCAATTCCCATTGATTCCTGTAGGGTTTTATATCAGTGATGCGAAGTCATTTTTAAAGAAAGGCAGGCTCTCACAGCTCATGGAAAACGACGAAGCAGCCTTGTGAAGCACTGCCACTCAACACAGTTACTGCACTGATGACTCTTCAGCAGGGTACTAGTTATTTGAATAATTTTTCTGTTTAGAGATGTGCCAAAACCAGAATTCTGGATTGAATGTCCATTAATCAAGGAATAAAGTTTTAGCACCTGAATCTGAATTTGTTCCTGCAGTCGACAGGAGACAAAGGGAATGGCAGATCATTTCTGAGAAAATCTCGGTGAGACTTCCAAAAGAACTGACCAATCCAATCACATGTAACTACAGACTTTAGCACGCTAAAGCAGTCAGATTTCAGCATGGTATGTTCTTCTGTTTCTATGCCATATTAGTCCGATCAGATTTTCTGCTTTTCTCTGGGATGTTGAATATTTACTAATTGCAAGTGAAAAATACCAGCCTTGGTGGAAAAATCATCTCATATGTTGTGGTAGGTCCTGCCTCCTGAGAGCCACAGTATCTCACAGCAAGGGTGAGTGCAAGCACTAGCAAAACGGCAGCCAGAGGGCCAGTTAATGCTTGGGCATTAAGAGGTGAGGTGTGCAAATGGTGGCATCCCAGAGTTCAAAAATGAAAAGATTTGCATGACTCTGTGTGTGTGCACACAGATATATTTTTCAAAATACCTTCAGATCATTTTAGTGGAAGTGTAGCCATCTGTAAACCTGGTCCTTGTCTGACCAGCAATTTTAATTGTCCTGGACTCATCATGAAATACATAAGTTACTGAGATGTAGTTGCACCAAGGGAAAAATAGATCCCTTGTGGTAATAGGTTCTTTTTCAGGAACAGTGCAATGGTTAAAATATATCTATTTTTTAAACTGAGTTGTCTGTCGAATCTTGCATAAACAAATCCAAATTCTATTGAACTATAGAAATAGAATCTATGCCAGATTAATTTTGAATGGTTTTGGGGTTGCTTTTGTACGTCATACAACTGAACTTTATGTAGCAGACTGGCTCCCCAGCGTAGTCTGTTGACAACAACTTCCATGACCTGTGCACAAGGTGCACCCCGCTGAAGGTGTGTGATACATGCACACATACTTTTCATTGGGAACTCAGCATAGGAACCTTCCATCTTCCTGGAAGATTAACACTGTTTCTTTCCCTCCAGAGAGGTAAAAGTCTGTGGAAGAATTCAGAAAAGGAAACATTAATTTGAATTGAAAACACAGACAGGAAAATACATGACATTTATAGCACAGCAGTTTATTTCTAAGGGATTAGCTGATGAGATTTTAGGAATAAATACAATGTACATTAGGTTTAGAAAAGGCTTTTCCCTAGATTACCATAAGTACATTATGCCATTGATTTCTGACAGTAGATTTGTAAACTTCAAATGTAGTTCTGAATCAGCGAGCACAGCTTTTGTGGACGTTAAAAATCATCTCATGCAGTAATTGTTTCAGCTGCTACTCTGACACTGGCAGAAGTGTGGGAAGTATGATTTCTCTTCTACCTTTATGACAATTGAGCTCAATTTATTATTTTTGTTATAATTCCATGGAATTAATGAAGCTACTCTAGAAGAAGAGTCTTCTCTGGTATAATTTTCAACTGGGTCTTTCTTTTTATTGTTTTTAACCAAAGATGACAATAAGATAGCTGTACTGATTGCATTTGTAAATGTTCATGCTAACTTGACACCTCTATCTCATTACACAGTCCTTGTGGAGGTGATAGAAATAAGCAGGAGGAGAACTCAAATACCTTTCGGATAGCCCTATGGTTATTGTTTGTCAGAAAATAGGGTTGACACATAAGATTGATTGTGAGAATGTTAACACAACTGTCTGTGAAAAACATCACAGAAATTAGTGCGGGATTAAAGCTGGAATCACTTTTTGCAAACAAGACTGCCTAACATATTTTAAGTTCTCCTACTTGGCAGAAACTGTCCTTGCTTGGTCTTTCTTCAAATTGTTTCAATTTTAATTAAAAGAACAGACATTTTCACATTTTGTGTGGAACAATTACATATCTTCAGTAACAGCTAGGGAGATGCAAGAGTGATGCGCTGATCCTGACAACTCTGTAAGCTGCTTCTGCCTTGACTGGCTAGTGGAAAGATAACGTTGAAAGTAGCACAGAGTTCCCTTCCTGCACAGAAGTGCTAACACTCTTCTTACTCGCCTGTTTGTTGGGCTTACCATGGTGTTGGAAGAATATCTAGGAAAATGTGCTGTATAAAATCTTGGAACTTTAGCCACACATTCAGTGAAACAAAAGCCTGTCTGCGCAAAGTCTGCACTGTCATCAAGATAAACTGACCTTCAGTAAATCAGAAACTGATCTTTCATCATTCTATGACAGTTTTGTGCTTCTTCCATTTTTTCTTCTTCCTATTCCTTCTCCTTTTCCTTTGCCCATTGGGGAAACATATATATATATATCAATATTTCTACATATGTAGATCTTTATAAATACACATACATGTTTAAATTTATGTATAAACCTATCTGTATAAGTAACATCGCAAAAGAAAACAATCATCAGTAACTAAAATTCACTTCTCTGGATCAGCTGAGCAACCATCAGGATCAAGAGAACCCCAAAGCACAAGAGAATTAACAGGCTCTGAAGGCAGCTCAGTCCTGTGCTCTCTCAGGACCAGCTTTCCACGATACAGCCACAGAACATGCTCAAGAGCCTGGGCCAGCCTCAGAACACCACCAATGCTCTGAATCATGCTGACTTACCACTATTTTTTTCCCAAATATTACAGTAGTGCACAGGAGCACAACTTGCCATAAGGCACTACTGTGCAAGGCTCCAAAGCAAACAGTAATAGCAAGCTGGCTGCCTAGGAAAGCTCACATCAATTTAGAGAGCTCTCAGCAAAATGTCTGCTGTAACTCATCATCCAAACACCAAATGCCCCGTTAAGCTCCAAGATGTGCAGTGAGACATAGTGATCTCATTTTGCCCTGAAGCATTTGGGAGTTGTTAATTCTTGTAGAGAAAATCCACTTCATTGCATTCTCAGAGGAGCTCATTGGCCACACCAGATCAGTTCGGTCTTCATCTAGAGATGTTGCTTCAGAGGAACAACAAGCATTCATGCTGTATGCTGGAATGTAATTCTGCATCACTACCTCATAAAAAGATAATAATGAGCAGTGATGTCAGCTACAAGAACTACAACAGCGATGGCCAGTAGAAGCTGATAAGTGTGCATGGGGCAACAGAGGAAGGTTGCTCGGCAGCTGAGGGTCCCATTTCTGGCACTCTCAGCTGTCCCCCAAAAGGACTAAGGTCAGGCATGGGCTGGGGCTGCTCGCATCTCCCACTTGTCTTGCTGCAAACATGAAGTGCTTTCTCTCCCGTGCACGGCTCTCTAACGGTATAAGCCTACGTGAAGGGAAAGCGAAGGCAGGTTTTTACATCCCTGTAGCTCAGTTCCTCCTCTTTTAAAATATTGTGAAGGTATATTTATTTAGTATTGTTTTCAAGTTCAAATGCCTTAGTGACAGAGGCCTTTTACACAAACATTTGGAAGCTGTTCTTATGCGGGCTTTTAAAACTTATCTCCTCTGGAGTACTCCAGGGGTCTAGACAGATTTATTCACTTCACATATGCTTGCTTTCTCTTTCTCTGTTCCTCCCCCTGCCCAAGGTCTGTAAAACATATTCACTTCTTTGTCCTGAAAGGTATTTACTTTTAACTCATTCAAGAGATAGTCCTGAGGCTCCATAGCTACATGAATTAAACATTATCTAGCCTTTGGAGCTTCAGATGTTGCTGTGTTACCTTGGTCTATAAGGGGTTACAAAAAAGACTTTTTCCATCTTTTTCAGTGACTCATTAGGCATTATTCTGTATGAAATATCTCCATCCACCGACTTACATATTTTATCAATGGTTATAAATATCCTGAATGGGTACAAGCCAATCGAATAAATAAATACAGCTGATTCCTGGCTCCTGAATTAGATCAAAGACAGCCATAATCAACCACTTTAGATCAAGAGTAAGTTTATGCAATTGACCCTTAAATTTTTGTTCCAATATATTTTTTAAAAAGGAGGAAGCACGATTAATTCCTACCTTATGCTGCCCCAGAGTTGTAATTATTGCACCACTTCTTTAGATTTAATCTTTTTATGATTTTTTTTATGTCTCCGTTTATCTAGTTCATAAATTCCCAGACATTTTTTCCCACTTTGGATAACTTTACCTCCTTTTGGAATGGCAGACCTCAGTACCATGGAAGTAAAAAATAAGCTGTTGTAGAAGAGACTGAAAGATTGATGAAGCACAGGAACTAATAAATTTTATGGAGTGAACATATCCTGCACTTATTTCACATAATTCTTTAAAAATTTTATGATGTAATGATTTTTTTGGTCCATGAAGAGGGTTTTTGGCAAGAACTTGCCCAGTGAACACATCCTAGCATTAAGCCTTATAACTGGGACTAGGTCTGCCGGAGGACACCACCACTGCCTGACCTGCACACTCTTTGGGTCTGGGTTCCTCCTCATTCAGGTAACACATGTCCCGTCTATGAAACCAACTCCTGTAGAATGGTGTTATTTAAAATTATTTGATTTAGCTGACTATTTCAGAGCATTCACCCAAGTAATTTGGTATCTTCCAAACACAAACCATCTGATTCTGACAAATCTGGCAACTGAAGTAAATGAAGCTGTACTGGAACAAAACTAGGGAATGATCAAAAGCAGGAATCAAAATTTATTATTTTCAGTCATGAAGTAATCTGTACTAATAAGTTAAACTAAGACAATTCAGTGCCACTAACAGGTACTGATCAGTGCTACAAATAATAAACAAACAGCAGTAGAAACTAAGGCTGACTGGGCTTGTAATTTCAGGTTGCAATTTGTGTAACTGTAGTTACATGAGCAGTCTCTCTGACTCCAGGAGAGCTATCCAAATTCTTCTGTCAATCGGGCGTGCAGGGGTTTAGCATTGTTTCTGGTTAAAGAAGCTTCACACGTGATACCACAAATCTCACCTTTGAAGAAATAACGTATTTAAAGGCAGGTACAAAAGACCTCAACTGCAGAGCTCCAAACAGGAGGTTTACATTGAATTGAGGGTGGAAAGGGTTTGGGCCCTTCCAGAAGCACCATCTGTTTCTGCGGCTGGCCATTGTTTAGATTATTTATGACCATAATTTTAGATTTATCTGGTTAACCTTTGGATAGCCTCCTAAAATAACTATTGACTCTTCGAGTTTTCAAGGTAATATATTAAGATGCAAGTGTTTAATGTTATTATTTTATGGAAAGAACCTCAAGCCTTTTAATGTAATATATCAATACCTATAAAACCAGGAAATAGTTCTACTATCACACTGCAAAGGGAACTGCAGCATCACATATTTGTAGTTCACAACATGACACATGCTAATTAAAATTTCTTCATGAGAAAAACAGAAACAACATGTTATGTTACAACAGAGAGAAGAGTAGATGGGGTGAAGCTTCTCCAAAAACAATAGAAAAGGAGAAGGAAATGGATCTTGAGGATTCATGATTTGCATCAGACTTAAAATGGATGAAAGGAGATGGAAAAGGTTTCATCCTACACTATTAGAGGTGCTGGGAGTCTTTTCATTTTCATTGAGGGACCGGGACCCACAATTCAAAAATATTGTGCTAAAATAAAAATGGACAGAACCCTTGTTGGTTTGCAAACATTCATCAAGGATGGTTCAAATTTAGGTCAGAAATAAACTAGTAGAAATTAGGATCTGTGGGAAAGGTTTTGTTAAACTGAGGTAGTTTTAGTTGGAGTATAATTACACTTTTCATGCTCGCTAGGTTATACATACCAGTCTATAGACTTCAGAATTAAAGAGCATGAACCTTCATAAATTTGTTTGTATTTAAAGGGCAGAACTCCAGTCAGATGAGAACATTTATAGAATTTACTCTTCAAAAAGGGTGAGCCCACAATCTCATGTAGCTTTTGGCTCCTCTCTGTGTAACAGGCTAAACAAACCCTGAGATTAAAACAGTTTACTGTTTCACTTTGGACTTTGTGAGTTATGTTCAGTGTTGGTTTAAAATTCATTTTACAATATTCTGGATCCACACAGCACTCTGCAAAATGCACATTGATAAGGATGTTCACAACCATTAAAAACAAACAACAATAAAAATACTTTTGAAAAATATACTGCAAAGGAAAGTTAGTCTTTTCTCAGCAAAATAAGTATAAATTTAGAAAAACTTTTAAGTCTTCCTTATAATGTACTGTATTCCCCTTCCCACTGGAGAAAATATTCTTAAATTATGAAAATTTTAAAAAGTCTTTCTTCCAGGTGACCTCCCTGCATTCCTCCATCAATAAAAAATAAATCCAAGAGAAATACTGCAGTACAGTGCTACAATAAACAATATACCCAAGTATTTTAGGAAGAACTATACATGCGTGGCAGAACAAAAGAACATTAGATGAGGATCTCAAAAAGACCATGAATTCAGGTCTCCCAGGTCTGCAGAAAGATCTGTTTGTTTCATTTGTGTGAAAGAGAGCCAAAATGCTCCATGCCTAGAGTTTTTGTTACCCAAATTCACTTTGGCATAACCTTTTTAGCAGTCAATGAAGGCATTCAACCACATCATCACATGAGCGTGCAGAAGTCAAAGACAGCAGAGGACTGAACTGAGCTGACTTACTCTATTACAGCTGGGAGCCTCCCAAAATGCACCCAGTATTGTATCCTGTAGTCATATAATCTTCCTTTTTATACTTCTAAACCTATAAAATCAATTTGTCGTATTAGATCCAAATTGAAATTTCCATATTCATCTGAAACACTAACAAAAATGAAATTAAGAGGCTGAGGGGGGATTATCAATGTGTATAAACACCTGATGGGAGGGTATAAAGAAGAGGGAGCCAGGCTCTTTTCAGTCATGCTCAGTGACAGAACGAGAGGCAATGGGCACAGATTAAAAAACATGAAGTTTGAACACAAGAAGAATCTTTTTTACCCTGAGGGTGGTCAAACCCTGGTACAGGTTGCCCAGAGAGGTTGTGGACATGTTGGACCTGTTGAAAACACAGCTGGACACGGTCCTGGTCAGCTCGGTCCAGGCAGCTGTGCTTGACCAGAGGATGTGGGCTGAATGACTCTGAGAAGTGTCTTCCAACCACAGATATTCTGTGATTCTGTGAAAAGAGAATCTTAGCCTATAGTTAGTCCATCTAGTTCAGATGCAGTGTAAGACTGATGGCACTCTGTGAAAAATTTGGTCATATTGTAATTCTTTAACCTAAATAAGATTTCACAATGGCTAAACTGCATTTTTTGAACCTTGCTAATCACAAATGCATAAGGTGAGGCAAAAAGATGGGGGGGTTATGTAACCCTTTTCCTTGTGGTTAATCAGCTCCAAATAATGCATTTAACTCACTGGGGAATCTTGGGAGTCAAATTTTTGTTCCAAGTACCTTTCTGATATGATAAAGAAGCATGAAAGTATTTTACAAAATTTCTTATGGAGCGGGCATTTGTTCTGAAGTTTGCTACAAAATGAATGTCTTTATTTTCACATGACTTAATCTTACACTACCGCCTAGTGGCTAAGATCTAAATGAGTTGTTGTATAGCTTCACTATGTTTTATATGTGGCTACAGATATTACATAGGTATGTATTTTATAATATTATTTTCATTCATTTTTAGAAACCTTATTATGTATATCTCCGCACAGTAACAGTATTGCCAAACATAGTGAAGACCAGAGAAATTTCTGTGTTGAAGGACGCTAATATTCATATTTATGTCCAGCACTACTAGTGATTGAGTGCAGTCTTCATGTCAACAGGATCCCCATTTTAACGCTGTTACGGTTTGAGATAGAATTACTTTAAAAATGAGCTGTAGAGAAGGGCTTCAGCCATCATGTTTGAGATATCTATCAGTTGTCACTATTAGAAAGAAACTCTTGGGGTATTTTGTGTTATAAATGTCCAATGAGGACATGTTCATGGGCTTGGTGGTGAATGGTGTTTATCTTGCTCTGTGACACAGATCCAGATACAGTAAGCTCTCAGGCATCTATTCACCATTCATTGCTGTTCATTACAGGTAGTTCCCATAGCTGGGTAAGTTCACAAAATCAAGCCCGTGAGTGTATTGAGCCTGAACAAGTGCAAATCATTCAGGAGTTCCAGGTTTTCCCATTTCCTCCAAACTCCATGCTACGGATCCTAGCAGCAATATACAACTTAGCAACAAGCCAGGCTCTTGTAGAAGCTTAGAGGAAAACACTAGTAGCAAAAACTACTTTTGCAGCTGATAGTGACAGGAAAGGATTCCCACTCAGGAAGATGAGTTTCCATCTACTCAGTGTACATGACTTTTAATTCTTGGCATTTTGCATGCCTGCCCCAGAAGCTGCCCTTACTACAAGTGTCAGTATTCTTTGTGATGGCAGGCGTTACGGTAGCAAGGAGCAATAGATGTGCACCTTGACTACTGATTTTCTTTTAAATCAAGGTATCTACATGTGGAGCTAGATATAGAGAAATTTTGAATTAATCTTTTTAGGTCTTTTCCATGGAGGGTTGTCTAGCTCGGGTCTTGCTGCAAGGGGAAATTTTAGTACACAAAGTTAGGTGTAGAACAGAAAAATAGTTGAAAAAATAAATAAATAAAAACCCTAATTTTGTCCACCAGGTGGCACTTTGTTATCGGGCTTCTATGTTTAAAAAAATCACCTGAAGGCAAAGCAAGCTTTAGGTTATGCATCTATGAGATGTGAAGTATTACTGAGCAAGGATCTGTCTGTTTCTGGAAATCACATCTATCCAGATCTCTTCTGAGGAGGGGATTTCGATCTTAATAAAGGGGATGGGATTTCTGTCATTAACTGTAAGAAAAGCAACTTGGCCTCAATTAGATGGAAAAGTCAGGGAAACATAATCTATTTGCAGTGTGCAAGACAGATTATTTTTCTTCTCAGGAACAGAAAATTCGTTAGGAGAGCTATGTGAGTGATGGTGAGTGATTTGTATCTAATGCAACAGAGAAGGGAAACGGAAAAGGGGACGGTCACTTAGTGACACAAACTCAGAATTTTGGACAATGAGTAAGCCCAATGGGCAGTACAATTCATTCTGCAAGAGCTTCCTGCACTGGTGGAAAACATCCTAGTATAGGACGCATAAACCTTTATTTTGATGCAGTTTTAGTCCAACACACACATTGTCTGATGTTCCTTCCAGCTGGAAGTTAGTTTGCAGGCATTAGTATAGTGTAAAGACATTTGTATGGTGTAAATGAGGGAAAAAAATGTCTCTGGTGGGGACAGCACAGCTTGAGCTTGGAAACTGCCCCTTTACCAGTCATATGTGCAAAAACTGTAGTTCAATGTTGTTTAAAAATGTTTTGTTCTATTCCGCCCAGTTTGCATGATTATGCACGAGTATGTTTAGATAAATGTAAGAATGCAAGGTGTGGGCGATGTGCAATGTACTGATGAAAGCTGAAACTGTTTCCCCAGTGGAACAGATTCAACTTGTGGCAGCAGCCAGTGCACCCCGGTACCCCCAACCAATACACTCCTGGAAAGGAAACTTCAGCCCTTACTTCGAGATCCTTTCAATCCTTTCCTCTCTTCCCATAGCAGCTCTCAGACAGGAATTGCTTTCCCAGAAACAGCACAGTCTCAGCTGTTTATTGGGGAATATTGTATTGATGACATGGAACTTGAGAAGAGCTTAATTTCCTGACTAGCCAGTCCACATTTTGGCCTTATGTTTCTGTTCATTTGTATCAGTGGTGATTTAGAGCCATTTGTACTTTGCTACTCCATTTACTTTCCAGGCTTCTCAAAGGCTGCTGAAAGCATCCCTGTATACATTACTGCAATACACATACAATTATTGAACATTTTCTGAACCCTGGCTATTGCTGTTCTGCTGAAAGAGCAGGTTTTAATACCAATAGTTTGTAAGCGAGCTGGAAGAAGGCTTCAAGTGGACAAATAATGATTGTAAGAGCATCTACAAGCAAACAGTATCTAAGGTATCTATTTCTCTTAGAAACAAGAAAAAGCCTAATCTTGTCAATGCACAAAACTGGCATAAAAGTCCCATTTGCTGTGACCAGTTTGTTTATTTTAAGGAGAACTGTTTCCAGAGTATTTGTTTAAATCAGCTTTTCTAGGAAGTGCCTGTGTATGCCAGTCTGCACTAGGTGGTAAGAGTCTGCCTGAGCCTGCACTGTCACGGGAAGCAGACACTGAAGTGAAATGATATGTCCAATTACTGTACAGTCATAGAAATATGCAGCTCAATGGATAAATAATTCCCAGAAACATAACAGCATCCTGGAATCATGCTGCTGCTATTTCTGATCTGAAACACTTTGCTCATGTTGTCATTACGAGTTTTAGGAGAGTTGTTAAAAACAAATACTGAAATGAAAACTGACACAGGTCTTGCCTACAGGGACAGGCTATATCTCTTAAAATTTGCTCTGTTATGCTTTAGATCCTCAAGATGTAGTTGTATTATTCTAATTATCTGGCCACACTGAAAGCATTTGAGGGCCTCTGCATAGATCTTCATTATACATCTCAGAGGAGCATCTGATGTAAAAGCTTTCTGCAAAGAAACAATTTCTAACCTTCTCTTGGCTGTCATCACCTCCCTTCATAATTCCTATCCTGGTAGTCCCTTCATATCTCCCATCCTGCTAGTTCCACCCTACTTCTCCCTCAATCCAGAATTAATGTTGGAATGCTTTACAAGAGGAATTAAAGGGGAAAATTTCTTACCTTTACCCAATTCGGCCAAAAAAGTACTACAGGAATGGTACTCTAAAACTGAGAATAAGACTGTACTTTAGCACTGTTGCCATGGTGATCAAAACTATGACAGTAATATTTTATTGATTTTGAGCGTATACTTCCGATATGCTAAAGAACTTGGTCCCTGGATGAGGGTCTGATTAACTACAGAGAACCAAACAAATCTCTAAGCCATGAAAGAGAAAACAGATTCAATGTCTGAATGTTTTACAATTACTTCCCAAGAGGAAAGAGAAAAAAAGGGCAGGGGTGAGAACGTGCTCGTACTGAGAAAGGAGGAATAGGTGACAAAAGAGTAAAGGTGAGGCCAAGACATGTGCATACAGAAACAACATTTTAAGTTGATGGGAAGCAGGCAGGCCAGTTAATGTTTTGGGACCCTCCTAATGCCACCCACTGTCAGACTCTTGCCAGGATCTCAGAGTAAAAACACTACTAAGGAGTCATAGACCAATATTATTCTAGGCACATATACTCCCTTCCAGAGATCTCTTCAAAGGGAAGAGATCAATCCTGGAGCTGCAAATGACCATAACAATGTGTTTTTTCACATTCTCTATGCCATGGCAAGGACGGAAAGCAAAGTTTAAGCCCCCCCTGCCATTTTTACAAGACTATAGGTGTGTCAGTATTGAGTATTTGTGAACTGGATACACCAGCAAGTCTTATAATGTCTATATTTTTGGCTACTATTATCAGTAAAGGGTTTCTTCTATCAATTTTCACTATTTGATTGCTATTTTAAAGGATTAAGTGGTGTTTCACAGAATCACACAGATACTATAGCCATTACTAAACAATTGCATAAACGAATGAAAACCATAGTCAAAGTTCAGTGCAGCTTTTTAGCACGCAACCTCATAATTTTACACCGTGGTTTGCAGAAGTGCCTCATTGTAAAGTTCATTGAGCTACAAAATCTCTCAGCTGACATCAGCAGAAAAAAGCCAATCAGACAGGAAGGACAGGGAATTCTAACTGAAAAACTATGGATCATAGACCTTGAGAAGAGATTCAAAATGAAAAGAATTTGAAAGGAGTTGAGTTGAGAAAGTAATTTGAATTTAAATGGGGTTTAGTTTAATTTCACTGCACTTGCCTTTTCAAAAGTAAAGATCAGAAGCTTTTAAGAACATTCTAGCATAACTGTTTCTTAAAATTCCTGACATTTTCTCCTTATAAAAATACCTGCAAAATAAAGAATTTTTTGCTTTACACAGGCTTTGCTGCTTTGGAACAACACAAGTTCTCCTTATTCTTACACTTGTTCACACCCTCGCTTATATGCCAGTGACAGAACTGGCTGGGAGTTTCTGTAGTGAGTGAAGTCAGGTTGAGACTCCATGTGTAGTGCTGCAGGTAAAAGTGACACTTCTCAAACCATCAGTTACAGTGTCAAAGGCTCTGTAATTCCACATTAGACTTGTGTCACATCTGTAGCTTTTAGTGTCAGTTCTCCTTTCTAACCATCAGGTCACACCAGAACCACTCTTAGAAGGAAAGGCTATAGGGTGCTAAATGTGTCCAAGAAGGTCATCATAGGGTTTAAACAAAACTTGGAGTTAACAACAGGCATGAGTTTAAAAGTTTGCCTCCTTCTTGACTAGGTTCTTAATTTAATGAGCTGCCCCCTCACTGCCCTGAGTTTGTCCAAACTGAATGGCTATTTTAGCATCTCTTAGATTAGCAAAGCTGGTCTGATGGGCTGGTCTCCTTAGATTGGACTGGAATAAGTTATTTTACTATGAATGTTCCAGGATAGCTGTCCAGAGTGGAAACACCCTTAAAAACAAATAAAATAGCTTTATTCCAGTAATATTATGTTCTAATATTTTTTTAGATTTAAAGACCTATGTAGTTTTACAAAGTAAAAAGGGAGGAATGAGGACATGAACAAGAACAGGAAACTTAGCTTTTAGAAAAGGTTTTCAGTAACTTCCTTTTCCATTGTTTTCCCCCTTGGAATTAGTAGTTTTCTTTCCCTTCCTTTAACAAGCAAAACAGACATGCAGCCCTGGAACAAACTCACAACTCTTTGCTGGCAATAAATATGCTCCATTCTGTTTGGATGTCTCCCCTGAATATGAAGCATTCATATACAAAAATAATCTGAAAAGGCAAAAAATCTTAGAGTATTTTAAAAGCAAAAAAAGGCTTCCGCTAGTTTTTCATGACCTACATCAGTTCTCCATAATGAGTCAGTAAGTCATCTAGGCATGGTAAGTCTTTTCATTGTGTCCAAGTACAAGTGCTACTGAAGCCAAATCATGATTCCCGAGTGATCTTAAAGACTTAATAGCTGCTTTTCCTAATCTAAGTTCATAGTAATATTTTATACTAGCTCTCCAATACTGATGTGGAAGGAAAAACAAAGGGTTGGGTTTTTTTTAAATAAAAAGGCAGTCATTTCAAAGTAGAACTCATTCAGTATTCTCAGTATCTTAATAGATAATATTTAAGCCAATTTGCTCAGGAGATGAGGGACAGAAGGCTTGACAGCCATGAAAATCTCAATTATTTGGTATTTGTTTGGGGCTTTTTCCTTCATATATCTGAGTTTCTCCTTTCACACTTACTTTGTCTGTCTTTTGTTGCCCCAAGGAGAAATTGTAGTAGCAATAGTAGCTTCTTTGCATTTCTTTAATTAAATTCTGAAAGGCACCAGATGCTTCCATTTGCAATCTCCCTTTCTCTTACTGAAGCACAGAGGAGTTAATCATATAGTAGGCTTTATTTTAGTCTGAACCCAGGCTGGGGCAGTGTTAATTAAGTCTTGCCATTTAGTTAAAGTATAGCCTATCATCATAACAGGTCTCTGCTGCATTGCTTTATATTGTTTTTTCAATCCACTGGAGAATGCTGAGATTTTAACTCTCTGTAGCTTAAATTATTAAAGACTTGATCTGTAATCATTTCTTCTTGTCCAAGAACTGTGTGTTATAATTTGGCCCTAAGGAAGCTTCTGGTTCAGTCATATTGAAACAGAGATAGCTAGGGCTTGAAGAAACAGCAGGGGAATTTCAAAGGATGACAGTTCATATTACTTTTAAGCAAATTCAAATTTTATTTAGGTACCCAAAGGTACAAGTAGGTGTTCCCTGTGATTTTCACAAACATCTCAGGCCACTTTTAAAAATCCCAGTGTGGCGTTATCTACATCCTTAGGTGTCTGAACACTCTTTGACTATGTTCTGGACTCTTGCATCCTCTTTCCAAGGGTACTGCAGTGTTAAGCAAGGCAAATCTTAGGCAGCTGTGTTGGCATATACCTCACAAACAGCCACTGAACTCACAATCTTTACCTTTCATAATGGAAATTTTATCCAAATAGTCAGCGGTGCAGCTGGGACGCAGATCACTTCCCAGGTACATCCTCTGGCTGAGAAGATGAGGTTCTTATCACTTTACCTCTTCCCTCCCCCCAATCTGGTTCCTCTGGGAAGGAAATGTGGATGCACGAGCCAGAAGAGACCCCAGAGCACTCCAGCTGGGTCCCCACCTGAGGCGCTTGGGCACTCAGTAGACAGCAGACCCCAGTCAGGAGAACATCTTGCTGCCTTTCTGTCTCACAAGATGACTGTCAGACATTCACAGGGATTTATTCCCAGATAAGCTGCAGACCCACAACTTTATTTAAATGAAAGATTTAACAAATAACTTTTAAAAACTAATGCATTTGAGGAAAACTTGCTCTGCTTGGGGACAATTAGCAAAGAAGCGAGCTGAAATTAATCAGATAAATTATCCATTATGAATTATTCACGTAATTTTATGGAAAACTTTAAATTAGTGCAAGATAAAGATCCTAATTTATTACTCCTTTCCCTGAAGCACAAGAATATGTGAGAGCTTCACATAACTAGGTTTTGTTAAAAAAAAAAGTTGGAAGCAAATTGCTTAGGCCTTTCTGAATCTTTAATGACTCACTTGCTTGAACTTTATCAGATTTGTAGTTATGTTAAATTAATTACAGAAAATGAAATCGGGGCCACATAAACTGAAGTCATTACCAAGCACAACCCTGACTCCTCAAGGCTAGATTGAGTCTTACACACATGCACACACACACAGAGCTTTCTCACAGGCTGCTATTGTCAGCAAATGAAATACTGTCTCTACTGCAGGCCAAAAAAAAAGGCCCAGCCAAGCTAAAAAACAAACCACGAATTGTGTGGGGTTTTTGTCAGTCTTCCTCGCAATGTCTGTTCATCTGCCCACTCTGGGGTGCCAGGAAGCCTTCTCAATTAAGTACTTTGAGTAAGGCCATTCCTCTTTATCTTATTCTGTCTACCTCGTGCTCATATAAATTCATTGCTGTTTCTTTGAGAATATCGTGTTACCACAATCCCGTTTGCTTTCCTGGATGCCTGGGATTTAAATCAGGAATTAATATACTCTTTCCTATTTTTAACAAAAAGACTTTATGTGCTGCCACATATCTATCCACCTTGTTCTTTCTGTTGTGAAGTTTTATATGCTCAGAATCACTTAAAACCACAGTTCATTTGTCCACATGAGATTTAACCTGCATGCACAAACCCCCTATACAGTACCCTACTATTCTGGCCTGTCCTTACTTGCACTTGGACAAATGACAGCACGAGGTGCAACATTAAAGAAAGCCTTGAGTTTATTTTAGCCTAACACATTACAAGCCCGTACTTGTTAACATGCCCACAGCCTAAATATCCTTGTCCACAAAATGGAAAAAGAAAAAAAGGCATTTATTCCATGTAAACACAAAGAGATTTCTCAGTGGATAAGAGGAAGCATAATTAAACATTGGGGATAAGGCCACAGATCCATGATGTGAAGTGCTGAGCACCAGTGCCTTATTAAGAAATTTCCCTCTCCTCTTTCTCATGCCATAAATCATTTGTTTCTGGTGCTATGACTCAAAGCACCATCCTGGTTTAGTGGCAACAAAACTATTCATGGGACCGAGCTAGGACTGCTAGTGTCCTGCAGTAATAAACTAATAAATAAACACACTGCTATGAATTTGGACTGTCTATATCTTTTCAAAGCATTTTCTTGCCTGCTTTGAGCTCATACTTCCGTGGAGTAAATGCTTATAAAAGGCTGATGGCAAGAAAAAGGATCAAAACTCTCCTCTCAAATGGCAGCCAAGACGAAGGATCATAAATTAAGAAAGATCAGAGGGATTGAAATAAGCATAATTAAGGTTCTGTTTTGCAACCCTACTAATCCTAATAGGGTTAGAGATAAATATTGATCGTGCAAGCAGGCTGTGCACAAAATCAGGCTTTCATCAAGGATGACACACTAACCTAACCTAATAATAGAATTAAATGAAAAGGAAAATTTAAGACTTGATAGCCAGAGAGAGCCTTTTGTCTATTTTTTTATACTACGAAATAATATCCAAGGGAAACAGCAGAATTCACTTGAGACATAAAGAAAAAAACTAGACTGGCGAATGCATTAGAAAAGGTACTGCAGCAAACTACCCTGCAACGCCTGGGAGTGCTCCAGGTGGCCTTTTGTAATGGAACTTCTCCATTACAGTTTTGTTTCTCTCTTTTTGAGCCCATATATATGAGCCCATGTATATTTTCCTTTGGCCCTTAGATGAGATTGCATGATATATATCAACTATTGGAGAATAGGGATTGCTAATGGGGGCTGATCTTCAATGTCCTTTTGTCATTATACATGGAAGAAAAAGGAAGCAAATTAATTGTTTCATTTCATTTTTATTCAGTATACTCTAATCTATTTTCATGTTTTGAATTCCAATTTCTCCCCGTTTGCTTTGTATCCAGTGTTGGAAAAGCCATTTCTTGCATTTCTTAATATGCTCGAAGGATCTACGGAAATTACAGAATTTAACAGCTTTACTTCAAAAATCCATGTAAGAGCTCCAATGACCACCATAAGCTCCATGGTCATACTGGACAAATTGTCTGATAGTTTAGAGAATTTACTTATATTAACATCTGGAATATAAAGTAGATAAAACCCATCAGAGAGTTTGAAATGTTCCATTCATCAGTAAATCCATTATACTGTACAAAACCACATTGACCTCTTCCCAGTTACGACAAAAGTTTCCATTACCAGAGGTTTAAAGAACCTCTGTTTTTTCCAAGCCTTTTAATATTTAGATGAACTCTGGAGTTTGGAAAGATTCAGGATTAAACTGTGCACTCAGCAATCTGAGCGAATCTCATATTGAAGTCCGTTACATCTGTTAGATGCATGTAAAGAGAAAAAAGAAGAAAAAAAAGTAGTCTTTTTCTTTTCCGAAGTCTTTATCTTACTTAGTAGAGGAATTTAGCTGAATCCCCACGGATAGGAAACTGCAGGTAGCATGCAGGGGAGAACTCAGCACATCCACTGTATCTTGTCCCTGTCCTTTCTGAGTCCCCACAAGGGTAGGTTTTGTGTCAAGAAAAACCCCAAAGGCTCACCTAGATCTGGAGCAGATGCAGGCACACATTCATGTATCTGTTGCACTGGCTGCTACACAGCGCTGGATTTTAGGTAGGTTTCCATGCCAGCTTTCGGCCGGCTGAGAAAGGACACACAGTACCTGCTCTGGCATAAGACAGTGCTAACCAAGCAAAAAAATTTGATTTGTTTTAACCAGCACTGTGTCTGTGTTAGATGGCTATGGCCTTTTCAATCTGGAATTAAATGGCCTAAAACTGGTTTTATCATCAAATCATAGAATAATTTTGGTTGGAAGAGACCCTCAGGATCGAGTCCAACTATAACCTACCTATGGCGCTAACCCACGTCCCTGAGAACCTCGTCTAAACGCCTTTTAAACCCCTCCAGGGATAGTGACTCCACCACTGCCCTGGGCAGCCTGTTCCAACGTGTGTTCCGATGCTGCCTATCGTACCATCAAACCACGGCCTGCACTCTGGCAGGGGTCATCTTTGTCTTCATGCCCGCAGACAGGTTGCTGGGATGGGAAAGTCCTGAGGGCAGGAGCAGCTGACGTCCCTGGAGACGGGGCTCACTGCCCCAGCCATGACAGCAGGCAGCACTAGCAAATGCCAAGGACATGGGAAAAAAAGTGCAGGATGAAAGGGATACAATCCCCTGGGCAACAAGACCAACATAAACACTCCGTATGATTTGGCCGCGTGTGATCCCCGTGGTAGCATGCCTTCCCTCAGCTGCCTTTGATCCCACCACAGAAATACTGTCCTCACTATCCAACTCGGCGCCTGGGCCCGGGAAGTCTCCAAACCTCAGACCGCTGGAAGCCAAGGGAATACTCTTCAGAAGTGTTTCTGCAGCATCTGTTACTCCTTCCCCAGCACCTACTATTGGCTACGGTTAGAGAGCAGATTCCCATCCAGAGGGAGCTGGTCTCACTCCAGCTGTTCATATGTTTTGCGGTCTGGAGCAGTGTTTCAGAAAGGGCAGTGCGCTCAGCCTGTCCTACTTCTAAGAGCTGCAGCATTCAGTCTTCCTCCTACTGCAAGCACCTGTTTTTCCAGAAAACCCTTTAATTACAGATTTTTATCATGAGCTTCGCAGTCTCCTTACTAGCCCAAATGACAGACTCGTGCAAAAGGACCTCACTTTACCCTTTGTGAGATATTTTGTCTGTACATGTATTACAAATTGGTGACAAGTTGCCCCATGGGAAACAATTATTTTGCAGAATCTGTCCTTTAACTTGTATCTCTGCAATTTCTTTTGGCATATGGTTTTTTGCCTATCATTAAGTCACACTGGGATTTATCCTGGCATTTTCTGAGACCGTTGATAACTGAGAGAAGACACCATCGGCAAAAGGACAGCTGTGATCAGAGGGCTTGGGAGGCGGGGAACTTCACCCAGACAGTGATCTCAAAAGGAAAGTTGCTAAATTGCGAGGATCTCTTTTGGTGACATAGATTCTTGTGATTAGATCCTTATGAAGCTACCACACATTGTGATGTTATTGTGGCATAGCGTTTCCTATGAGGATTTGCTATGAAGGGGAATGGGTTTCTTTGAGGTTACTGAAGTTGCACAGCCTGCAATGGTGTCTGCATCCTAAGACATCTCAGTGAGGGCTGCTGAGTCCCTGTTCTTCCTTCTCCTGGGCACTCAGGTCATTGTCCCCAGGGGTGCTTCTGCACAACTGGGTGCCAGGGAGCCGGAGGCAACCCCTGTGCGTTCTGCATCTGGCCGTTGCTCAGGGCATGAGGAGACAGTCAAAGGCTGGTAGCTGCAGCAAGGAAGAGTGTGGCTCTTTTTGCAATACAATTAGCTTTGCTTCACTGCAGAACCTATGGAAGAATTTCCCCCTCTATGGGGAAATCAACATCAATCCAGTAGGGCTGCAGACAGGTGAGGCGGAAACTGTAGGACCAAGCCAGCCAGCACGTTTTAGTACCCGTGGCACAACGGTCGGCAGTCGCTGAGAGGCAGCGGGGCTCAGAGGCTGTGCTGTGAACAACAATGGTGGCCTCAGCATCAGCCTTTTCTAAAAAAAATTTTTAATACACATTTCTGTGATCCACAAACCAGCAAAGGTGTGCTGGCACAACCTCATGACCCTTTTGGCCCCCCATACCCCCCAGAAGTTTGCTGCACACTAAGTCTTCAGGGTTTGCTGCTGCATTTCCTTCTTCCTCTTGTGTATTAGCTCGTTTTAAAGGAAAGAGGACCAGATTCAGCTTCAGAAGAGTGAGCCCAGCGTTTTCTCTTTCTCTGCGGAAGAACAGCAAATGCCATCATCTCATCTTGCCCAAAGACCGCCAGTCGGGCATTCCTCCCCAGACACATCTACAAGGAGCGGTGCTAAAATTCACGCTTTACTACCACCTGGCATTTCCTGGTTTTAATAAAAGGTTGCGAAATAGGGTTGTTGCGGGAGGGTGCTTTATTTAGCACCAAGCTCATCAGGGCCTTCGGCGGCGCTCGCTAGCGGCCCGACCCAGCAGCAGGGCGCTCCCTCCCCGGCCCCCCATCCCAGGAGCCGCCTCCTCCCCGCCCTCCCGCCGCTCCCCCGGACCCCGTGACGGCGCCGCCCCGCCCTGCCAGGCGGTACAGGCGGCAGCGGTGCCTCCGGTCGGGCCGGGGCAGACATGGGCTCGGCGGCGGAGTTGCTGCCACCGCTGCTGGGGGAATGCGAACGGGAAGCGGGGGCGGTGTCCGCCCGGCACCGGCGGCGCCCGGAGGAGCAGGTGAGGGGTCGCTGGGAGGGCGGTTCGCGGCTTGCGGGGCTGCCCCGGGCCGGGGCGAGTAACACCCCCCCCGGCGTCAGAACCGTGAACGCCTTGTGGTGTGAGCTCCATTGCGGCGGGGCTTATGCAACGCAGCCGGGCTGCGCGGTGCTGGAGTGTCCCCCATAGTGTACCCGCCTGGCAGCAAAGGTAGAAGGGTGGTCCCCCGCACAGCACACACGTGGTGAACAACGGGCTGGCAATCGTTGGGGTGCTGTTGCTGTCCCCGTAATTTCCCAGTAGTACAGCTCTCAGTCGTTCTGTTAACGACGTATGTTAGTTCACTTAAGTATTTTAAGCTTTCCGTCTCTTTATTGCTCACGAAATTGGATATATTGTAGTTGGAGAAAAACACCAATTCATTTTTTTATTTGTTTGCTTTCTTCAGGGTGTGCATTTTTATGGCATGGTGGATGGAAGTGAGCTCTGCACTTAGGGAATGAAAGGAGCTGTGTACGTTTCCCTATTGGTAATTGTAAAATGGCTTTCCACGCACTCTTTGTTTTGCAGGCAGCATTGTCCCCGTGCTCAGACAAAGGCAGTGTTCTTAATGTACCTTTATTGATGTTTCATTTCAAGGAAAAAAAGAACACAACCTTTTTCATATTCAATACTTGAGTGTAATTGAATGCTCTGAGTGGTTAAGCAAGAGAAATGCACTAGCACTGGTGATTACACAGGAGCAAACAGAGCTGCTGAAGTGCATCCCAAAGTGATTTCCAGACAGTTTTGTTTAATTCCTTAATCACGTCTCTTAAAAGTTCTTATAAGATGGTTGTAGGTGTACCCCACCATAAGTGAGTCCTTTCACAGCTAGAAGAGCTTAATGTTTGGAAGTGTCGGATAGTTCTTGCCTGATGTTACAGCTAGAAGTGGGGCACTTCTGAAAGATGCTGGTACTTGAGAATTCACTCTGGGACCATTTACGTAAGTCAGTGCATCTTCCTTGTCCCTTTCTCTAGAAAACTGGGGCAGAGCAGGGCACATACCTGAATGGAGGGTAAGGCCACATGCTCTAAGGGAGGCACAGCAGTTCACCTCTCGGTGCCCACAAACCTTTCTGCAGGACATCATGGGAGAGTCAGAAATATTCCCCAGTTCTGGCTGCTGTTTTACTTCCCTGAAAAAAGAGATTTAAAAAGTTGCATCAGTTCATCTTGGATGTTCCCGCTCTCAAACTGGTTGTAACTCCTGGCTAAGGAGGGAGCTCCCTGCAGGTCACCACTGCTGTTGTCTCAGTGACAACTGTTGTGGTTTGAGGGCTGAAGAACTGATTTCCAGTGTTGCCTAAATGCTTTTTAAAATAAAGTTCATAAAGGTACTGCTTGGGTGGCCACACTTGGCTGAGAAGCTCTCTTCCCTCTTTTCTCAGGCACAGGTAGTGATCTCGACTCTTTAAGACAAGTCAGGCTGTAACATTAGGATAGTAAGGCACAAACTTTAAATAGGCCATGAGGAAGAAAGAGAAAATCCTTCTATTTACTAGAAATGTTTTACTGTCATAGTGTGGAGTATGATTTCTGCACACTGAGGTGCCAGCAGCTGGACAAATGCTATAATAAACCATATTTGGAAAGAAGGAATATCAGTTGCGTTTATTTACTACACATAGAGAATGTGAATCTTTTATACAACAACAGTAAAAATAATTTGATAAATAGATAGGAGTATTTTATTTGTATGTGAAGAGAAGACTAAAGCTAGGGAAGGAGTCAGCGGTTCATACACTTGCTGCAAACTTCAACAGAAAGTCCCAGATTCTCTTTTTCAAGAGAAGCACAGACATGTACCTTGTTTGGGAGGGGCTCTTGGATCATCAAGCCTAGTCACATGCTATCACTTTTTTGCTTTCATGAATGTGTCTGGATTTCTCCCACAATAATCAGAACTCCCTGCCCTTTCTGCTCATGGAGGGGCTGTTGCTGAACCCTGCTGCTCCAGGGGGCAGGAGTCCCGTTTTCCAGGCTGCTCCTTACCTGGAGGCCCAGCGCTGTTGCTTTGTTTGCTGAGGGTTGTTTGCATTGTTAACGTAACTGCTGATCCTCAGCCTGCGTTTTCCTGTTTCGTGTTCTCAAGTATAAGTATGTGAAGCACCTTAGTGTTACATGTGGTGCAGAAGAAATGGGTCAGAATCCGCTTTGACAACGTTGTAAATTTTTACTATTCTCAGCTGGTGTAAAGTAAAGTGTGTGAGAAAATCTTTTGGGCGTTTTTGAGAGTTTTTTTAGGTGAGGATCTCAGGCTGGTATCCTGGGTGTGCTTTTTCCCATTTCCTCAAAAATAAATTCAGTTTCTGTAAGATCACACCTAGTAACATAATACTAAAATAATTCTTTCCTGACAAGCAGGACCTAAATAATCTATACACCCTTTCATATTTTTTTAAGAGAGTACTCTGTAGGAAATAAATCTATTTCTTTAATGTCAAACCCTCTGGCTTTAATTTTCTATTGAAGCTTATTATTATGTCAGCAAGGACAAGCTTAATGAAATTACTGACAGGTGCATTTTTAAAATAATAGAAGGATCTGTTACTAAATGTTATAGCCTTTGGAAATCATTATTGCAATAGACTGTAGAATTACCACCTTCAGTGAATAGGTTTAAAAGCTGACTGGGATGATAATGCTATTAATATCCTTTGTAGATTTGCATGCAAAGATGAGAATAATTACCCATAGTGTAGTCTTTGAAGCACTGCAGAACCTGGGTAATTTCTGCTACTTTTCCTGTATTGCGCTGTTGGTGTTCACAAGTGGTGCATGAAGGCACTGAAAGATTCAGCTGCTTCTGAAGCCATAGGAGTAGGTTGCTGCTTCACCCCGAGAGGAAAGAGTTTTTTCCTAACTGTTGATGGTTATTAGTCAGATGCAGCAGTGGTCCTGTATTTTCAACATCGCTAGAGTTAAGGACCTCAAATCTTCTTCCCTAACCCACTTTCTAAAATAGGTTAGCCTTTGTCATATTACTACAGTATAAATCTCATCAACATCTATAAATGAAGTCACAAAATTAGAATAGAATGTGAGTGTGTAATAGTAAAAGGTGAGGCAGAAGTCCCGCGTTACAGTAGGGCACGAGGCGATGGCAGCAGGAGAGAGCACCTGGTCTGTCCACAGGGACTCTGAAGCCACGGTGTGTTGCAGCAGAAGTAGTTTCTGAAAGCTGGGGCATTTCTGTACTCAAAGTTGTCTGTCTGGGCAGTCATGGGTTTCAGTCTCTTGTAATCAAGTTGAAGGCAATGGCAAAATTCCCAGCTGCTTCAGTGAGGCCAGGATCTCCACCTCGTGCTAGTTTAGGATATATAGAATCCAAAGTGCTGTCCAACAGCTAAGCTAAAACCAACCCTTCTAGAAAATGTCTAAATATGATACATGTATTTGCAAGTACATAAATTAGCTTAGACAATAATCTTTTCATTAACCTGAGTTTGTAACTCTTTGGCGTGTTTTACTATTATTATGAATAGTGTTTATTTGTGTAAGTGGAGTATTTTATCTTCTAATGGATGACATCAGATTTAGAGAAGCTATTACAAAAGGGTGCTTCCCATTGGGAATTATATTGAAGAGGTATGGGTGTCTTAGCTAAGTTCAAGTTGTGAACCTTTTGAATAAGTTTCCAATATCACTAATATTTCTCTAGCATGGAAAGAATGAGTCCAGATGGAAATATCAAGTGGCATCCCTCGTGAAATGTTTCATTGTAGGATGAGTGTCTGGTGTGTTGCCTAGAATGGCATCATTTCAGTCACAAGCCACTTGAAGCCCAGAATGTTTTAAAGTCAACTTGTATGTGTGTGAACTGTGGTGCCTAAGGCTAGAAACTTATTTCTAATTTATTCTGCACTGAGATAATCTGAAAATTGTAGGTTTCTCCTGCTTGCAGTTGTTGGGATTTGTTTCTGAAGGAAAACAGTAATACCTCACATGGAGAACTTAGCTCAAATTTGTTCTGGTTCTACAGATAACGTAACTCTGCTGAAGAGGTTCAGAACTACATAATAATATGTGATAACTTTCTAAAAAGTATTAATGGGTGTTCTCAGGCTTGACAGCATTTGAAGGAAAACAAACCAAAAAAAACCCGTCAGATATATGTCTGTAAGACCCATAGTAGGTAGATTAGCATGCTCTGCTTGAATAATGTGAAGAACCCATTTTCTTCAAGAAAAATGTATTCTGGATATAGAAGTGAATAGGAATTTCTTCTCCTTAAAAGGCAAAATTTAAAAATAACTGCTGTTGCTTTTCAGCCAGCCAGTGCATTGATGCCGCGCTGAACACGCGGTGGATTGCAAGCCTTCTGCGGGGTCACGCTGACCCATTTTTAGTGGGGGAAATTTGATAAACAAAATCCTATGGAAATTAAGTGTTGCGGGTATAAGGAAAAGATGGATTAGAAATTGCTTTTGATCTAGTCTCTATGTAAAATTGCAGCACGGATGGGATCAAGTTACAGGGACAGCAGTAGGAGCATAAGGAAGAGTGCAGACAGCAGCCTAAAAAGGGGAGAGAGGCAGCGGGTTTTCACATGGGGACAGAAAAGTTTCCTTGCCCTCGGACTCTCCCGTGCGGGGTTCTTGTCTGTGTGAGTTTCTCATCTGGTACCGTATTGGTGGGGAAATTTACTCCTGAAATTATGGGACTCAAACACAGCTAATCGAGGGAAGCCGTTCTTGGTCTTGAAGCCTTCTCTGCTCTGCACACGCAAAAGGTTCAGTATCTGAACAGCCTTTCCTTCTCCTTCACACAAAACCACTCCTGGTATTTCAAAGTTTGTTCCAGCAACTGTTGATCCTAAACTGGAGTTGCCATAAGAGCTGACTAAAGCGAACCTGGTGCAGTTGCTTTTCTTATGTTGTTGCTTGTTTCTATAGAAACATCTTGTTTCTATTTCATAAATAGTGTCTAGATTCTTGCTGTGAAATCAACATTAACCCAGTCTTTGGTTTGCAATTTTTTATTTAAACTCTAAGTATGTCACTTTTATTGGTAGCTGTTGTAAAATAATTTTGGTATTAAGAATTTTTCTAGTTTTCTTGCATTTGCCTTTTTTTTTCCCCAAAGGAACAAGTTTAACTTAGTTTTTCTCCTTCTTGTTTTTCATCTAGAAGTCAGGTATGATTTTTTTTTCTCTCATTTCCTAATCTGTTTATCTTTTCATATTTAAATATCAGATTAAAATTACCTAGAGAAACAAACCTGTTGGGTTTTTTTCCTCCAGACAGTTGAAAGTAATTTTGTTGTCTTAATAGTCTGTTGGCTGAGTATCAAGATCTCTTTACTGCTTACATTTACCAGGTCAAATACTAATAGCTAGTTTCATACTAAGAAAGGATGCAAAGGGAAACTATTCTCGTCCTGCTGTAGTAGAAGAGAAAGAAGCATTTCCAATAAAATTATTTGCCCTTTTTGGGAAGAATTCACTTGTTTTTAAAGAACTTGCTGTTCACCGCACATCTCCAAAGCCTGTCCCTACACTGGGCAGTCGGGTGGCTGAATACCAGCAAGAGTGGGTAATTTATTCCTCCCAGACTTACGCTGCTGACTACCAAACTATCAAATATCAGTAGCTGTGTGTTGGCTGGTACGTGTCCCCATCTGCACCCAACAGAAGTTGGTCTCCTATTGTGGAGGGAGGGAACTTGTGGTTTCTTCTGTCCTGGTCTCTGTCATCCGCTCACTTTCTTACAACATTTTTCCGTGAGACTGAGCTTGAAGTATTTTCACTTTTAGTTGGCATCTTCTAAAAGAGTTGACTTTGTGAGAGTCTCTTCTGAACGTTAACGTTCCAGCTTTCAAAAATATAAGAGTATTTTTCAGTAAGTAAACATGTTCCTAAAATCACATCTCAGAGGCTTTTTTTACATCTAAGTATCTTATAGGTTTCAGCTATCAGATACACCACCTGTTCCCTGGAGTAAAAATAACCACGACTGGAGTAAAATAGATAGTGAGCAGTTAAACACTGCAGAGGAATACTGGGGGGGGAAGGGGGAGAAAAAGGAAAACGTGCAGGTGATATCCCTCCATTTTTTTATTTACAGGATTTTTAACATCTCATTTGATGTTGTTAAATGTGTGTTTGCTACTAAACTCAAGGGGTTTCTTTTCTATGTAATGTTACTTGGTTTGTTTTGAAGGATCTTGTACCTTTTGAGTAGTAGAATGTATGATTTGTTAATTTTTTTTAACAAAACATCCTGAATGTTTAGGTTCCTTATGTTCATCCATTCCCTCCACCCACAAAACAAAGGCCATTGATCTGCACTCAGTTGTTTCACTCAGGCAAACAAACCATGTCTAAATCCTCAGGCTGTGTCGAAAACTCTGGACTAAGCTGCTGCTTCAGCAGATGAAACACCTGGAAGGCAAGACTGTAACTATGTGTGTTCTCATGGCTAGTGTCGTGGCAAGGTTACAGGACTGAGAATCGTTGCGGTCACTTCAGAGCTGTTCAGTTTGTGGTCCTCCCAGACAACTCATCCAGCCCACTGCTGCCTTTCCTAGTGGCCCCATAGCATGGCACCCATCACGCTCGCCTTGCAGCAGGGGTGTGATGGCACAGGGCTGTACTTCTTGCAGGAGACCATGACCATGAGCCAGCACTGTGCCCTTGTGGCCAGGAAGGCCAATGGCATCCTGGGGTGTATTACAAGGGGGGTGGTTAGTAGATTGAGAGAGATCCTCCTTTCCCTCTACTCCGCCCTAGTGAGACCACATCTGGAATATTGTGTCCAGTTCTGGGCCCCTCAGTTCCAGAAGGACAGGGAACTGCTGGAGAGGGTCCAGCGTAGGGCAACGAAGATGATTAAGGAAGTGGAGCATCTCCCTTATGAAGAAAGGCTGAGGGAGCTGGGTCTCTTTAGTTTGGAGAAGAGGAGACTAAGGGGGAACCTTATTAATGTTTATAAATATATAAAGGGTGAGTGCCATGAGGATGGCGCCAGGCTCTTCTCGGTGGCAAACAATGATAGGACAAGGGGTAATGGGATCAACCTGGAACACAAGAGGTTCCACTTAAATTTGAGAAAAAACTTCTTCTCATTATGGGTGACAGACACTGGACCAGGCTGCCCAGGGAGGTTGTGGAGTCTCCTTCTCTGGAGACATTCAAAACCCGCCTGGACATGTTCCTGTGCGACCTCACCTAGGCGTTCCTGCTCCAGCAAGGGGATTGGACTAGATGATCTTTTGAGGTCCCTTCCAATCCCAAACATACTGTGATACTGTGAGGCATCCGCTGCAGCTGCCAGAGCAGCTTGGGTAACTCCTGTCAGACCACCTTCTTCTGATGTTGTGGTAGTTTGTCAGGTGTGATCTGCATGTGTCCAGTAAATCCACCCTGTCTGGCAAGTGTGGGGTACCCAGAGTGTGGGCACTGGGCTCCATCACTTGCTGAGGAAAGTGCTGCAGCAGCAGCTGTACCCCTAAGAGAAGCTGCAGGGACTTCCAGGCAGAGCTTGTTGGCAATGCTGTAAGGACATGTAGTCTTTGTGCAAGGACATTGTTGATACTGACTTTCAGTGAGCTAGCGTTGCTGATAGCAGAAAAAAGAAATGCTACATCTGGGCTCGCATGCTGTCTTTGGTTAGCCACAGGCAAATAACTTCCCGAGCATTGTGGACAGGTTTGTGTCCATTTGTGTTCCACATCCTCCAGGGGCTTCACAAAGTTATTGGTGTGATCTCCAAATGGTCAGGGACAGGAACTGTGTGTTCATCACAATTTGAGGGGAAAAGACCTTGAAGCAGCTGTGTTCTATGTAGGAGGTGCAGACAGGGATCAGCTTTAAACAATTGCAAAAAGTTCAGTGCTAACTTTATCCTTCTGTCCTAGTGAGTAGCATATGAATCATTGCAAAGATGGGTTCTTTGGAGAGGTATGTTCTGATGGAATCTTGTGTTTCTTTGTATGGTGAAAAAAACCTTGGTTGGAAGAGGGTAAGCAAGAAGAAGTTCCTGCTCTCAGACTGGTGTGGAGTGGCCTCTGGCTCATGACTTACCGTGTGCTTTCTTGAATTTAGGCAGCAGTGAGTCTGGGTGAATGTGGTGGAAGTTTGCCATAGCAAGGGTAGTTAGTGGTCAGAACACATGTAATTGTGTGTTATGTTGATGTTGAACACAACTGGCATGGCCACAGCTGGATGTTTGTTGGGTTCAGTAGGCTGAGTCAACTGTACCTTCCCTGTTGTTTTAAAGCCAGCCCAGCAAAACATTCAATGGGGGATTTTTTTTTTTTTCAGAAGCACTTCAAGGATGTAGGAACACCAGTTGTGCTGGAAATGGACAGAACTTGTGCATAGTATCTCCTCTGCGACGTCCTCAGAGACTTTCATGCTGAGGAAAGGCTTTTTACAGCACTGAGTCTGAGTGGGCACGTCATGGATCCCCTTAAAGCATCCAAGCCCCTAAGCCATTTGGCCATAATAGCTGGGTAAATTTGGTTACACAGGTTCCATAATGAAGTTTCTCAGAATTTGGATCTTCAGGTTCTGACTTTCTGCCAGTAAACGGTGGGAGATGGTAGACAACAACTATGCTGATGAAAATCTGCCATTTTCAATAGGGAGGTTTTATAACATCAAACATCTGAAAAGACAAGAGAAAACTGGGTGCTTGATGGGAACCTTTGGGTACTGCAGTAGGCTTGTGAAGTACAGTGTATGTGGATACATGATGAGCAGTGGGACAGATCAGACACTTCCACTTCTGCTCTGTATGATAACACTATTTTTAATTTTAAATAATTTAAAGTCAAAAATAGAAACCAAATATGAGTCCTCAGCACAGGACAGACCTGGACCTTTTGGGGCAGGTCCAGCGGAGGCCGCCAAAATCATCAGAGGGGCTGGAATACCGCTCCTATGAGGACAGGCTGAGAGACGCAGGGTTGTTCAGCCTGGAGAAGGCTCCAGTGAGACCTTACTGTGGCCTTTCAGTAGGTAGAAGGGGCTTAAAAGAAATATGCAAACAGACTTTTTAGCAGGGCCTGTTGTGATAGAACAAGGGGTAATGGCTTTAAACTGATTATGATGAGGTGGTGAAACACTGGAACAGGTTGTCCAGAGAGGTGGCAGATGCCCCATCCATGGAAACACATTCAAGGCCAGGCTGGACAGGGCTCCGAGCAGCCTTATCTAGCTGAAGGTGTCCCTGCTCATGGCAGGGGTTGGACTAGATGACCTTTAAAGGTCCCTTCCAACCCAAACGATTCTATAAAATATTTTTTAAATGAGAAAAAAAATGAGGCTATATGAAAGCATTTAAGGAATATAAAATGAAATGGAAATGGAGACAATGAAGTCATACACAGTGGTGCTAAATTTGTATAAAGGAATCTGCTCGTGTAATTTGCTTTAAGGTCATTGATTATCCCAGTATGTCAAAAATAAAATCACTTAGATTTAAAAGTAATTTAAATTACACTAAGGAGTAATTCATTACAGCAATTTGCTTAAAAAACATTAGGTTAGGAAAAAACTGCAATCAGCATTTCTAATACGTTCTTTTTCAGCTTCATTCACACAGGAAAGCCTCATTCTCCTTTCTCCTTCAGGAATAATCCTGTATATGTGTATTTGGTGTCTTTCAGCCAGTTGGAAGAAGAAGGGGAGAGAAGCTGGGGAGGCAGTACTGCCATTCTTCTCTTTTCAGGAGATATTTTGGGCATGCATTCGTCTACGTCCATCTAGATCTCTGGCTGCACTTCTGCTCCCCGGCTCCTCTTCTTTCTGCTTTTAAATGAGGAAGCTCTGTTTTGTTGGAGGGGAGGTGCTAATAATGGGTACATTTCTCTTTCCACAAATTTCTAACAGTAGTGTCTGTCTAGCTTCAGGCCAGTTCAGCAAGATTTAGTATTAAAATAGTCCTATGGACATTAAGAGTCATCTGGGAACTGTGTGCTTATAAAAAAGTGTAGAAAAGTAAAGTAGTATTTGGTTCTGAGGGTTTGAGAGCTACTGGCACATATGTATGCTGCTTTACTACCGCCCTGAAAATCAGTGAGACCTTCCAGCTGCAATGTTAAAGCTTATTTAATATTTTCTTAGCATTTTGGAGTTCTGTAATGTTACTTGTGTTTGCCCTAATGGTTCTATTTTAGCTATACCTTGGAAGAAATGTGTTTGTCCAGCATGTGTATTATTATGCAATATAAAAAAAGTACCATCTGTGTTTTATGGCTGAACATCTGGTTTTAGCTTTACTTGTTTCTTGCTGAGTTGCCTGAAGGAAGCCATACTCAGCCTCTAATAGCTGAAGCAGACTTCAAAATCTTGAGAATTTTCATGATCATTCTGAACAGTTTTAAAAGCTTCAAAAATGTGGAAAAATAACTTGACACTTGTAATTAAGTGCACACTTGTCAGTTTCTGTGCCTAGAAGCCTGCTTTGTGTAATTGCTTTAGGGATTCGTGAATCTACAGCTTGTTTGAGAAGGGGAGGGTGACATGAAGCCTTGCTTAAAAAAACAAAACAAAACGCAGGTACCTGAGTGGCCTAAGTAAGGTGGAATTTATGCTGTACACCCAGCTTAAGAGACTGCTGGGGAAGCCGATGTCTGACAGCTGCCTCGCACCAGGAGCAAGGTTCTCTGTGTGAACATGTGCAGTTCATTGTGACACTGAGCCCGTGGCTGCGTGCCCTCTGGCAGCCCCCTCACCAGGGCTGTAGGCCGCTTGCTCTGTGCAGAGGCTTCCAGGATTTTGCTGGGTACCATTAATTAACCGAAGAAATGGTTGGTTTGTTTTTCTCCCTCCTGGTTGCACATGCTGCTGGCTCAGAGCCTAAGCTACCTTGCTAGAAAACATAGTGGTTCCTCTTGCACACATTAACTCGTTCTCTCAGAAGTGGTCTTTGCGCTGTTTGATGTGAAATGCACTCTGATCCCCACCACCATCATTACGTAGGTATGTGTTTCATGTGGTCTCTGCATGCAGGAAGCAAATAAAAATATTTTCCCTTCCCAGCACATCCTTTCTGTTTTCCCTAATTGTTGTGATCAATATACCACTTAGGCTAGTAGTTTGTTTGTCTCCCTGTGCTCTTTGGGAATACAGTGGTGGGAGTTCCTGTAATAACAATTTGCTTTCTGGGGGTAGCAAGTGCCTTGCCCTGCTGAGTCTGCAGGGGCTCACAAGAGGCTGTGTCTTTCTTTAAGAGAGTACACTTGAAACCCTGGCATTAGAGTCAACATTTATTAGAATTTATTAAAGTGGAGTTAAAGCCACAATGCTTAAAGCTGGGGTCAGCATCTCCAGTGAGGGGGAGAAAATGACACAGGCATGAGAAGTGGGCTGAAAAGAAAGGTGGTGGCTGACAGTTTGTAACCACCAATACTGCAGTTTCCTATGTTCAGGCTCTTCTGTAGAACTGCAGAAAAGTTGAATACAATATTCATTACTACGTAGGCTTCCTGCATCCCTCCCTTTCTGGGATTCAGTGTTGAAGCTTAAACCAAAATCTTTATGAATAAGCAAATAAAAAAAAAATACCCAAGCACACACAGCTGAGGGACTGTAGGGGTTTTGCTGAGGTTTTTTTTCAGTAGCAGCTGTGGTGCTTTACGCAGCCTTCATTCAGTCACAAGGTTCTGCTTTGTGGCCTGAAGTCTGGCCTAGAAAAAATAATATTAGTGTCCTTTGGTCTTTGCTGGATGTTTTTCTGTGGGAATAGGAATTCACTTTATTGCTTGCTCTCTAATGGAGAGCCTGGCACTTCTGTGGGAGGGAATTTCTCTTTCTCCACTGAGACTGTGCTGTGTAACCAGGGAGGCAGAATGGCTTTCATCTTTGAAGACAGAACTAAAGATACGTGTTTGCTTTGAATCCTGGAGTAGGCTAATTGCACATAGAGCTTGCAGGCAATTTGTTGGACCTATTGATCAGTTGACTGAAATATTGATGAGTAGCTGCTGCATGTGTTTTCATTACTGACTAATGGAAGGATTAGAAGACTCATGTTCATCATCTTTGATGTGTTTGCCCTGTTACACCCAAACACATGGCTATAAGGTTTTGTGCAAAGGATCTCTGGACAGTGGGGAAGGAGAGAAAGGATTTCAAGCTCTGATCTAGTTACAGTTTACTTGTTGAAAGTCACATGTTTTTTTTGCAGTGATATTTAAACATCGTCATCTAAACACATGCTTCTGCCTTCCTACGCATTTGCCCCATCATTTTCCTTTTTGGGAAAAGTGCAGAACTTGCTTCCCCTCCCTTCACTTCTCTGTACCACCACTTTGCATCTGTGCGGTCCTTGGGCCGCACTTCCTGTGCCCGACTTCCATGGCTTTCTATGCTGACATCAGGATGGATGTTTGCCACCTTCCTGGTGGAATCCGGTGCCGCTCTTCCAGGGGTGATAGTAGCCCTTGAGTTCCCTGTGCTTTGGTGCAAAATACTTTTTAGTTCATGCTTTATAGTTTTGTATCGTTCTTGCAGTTCTGAAGATATTCTGGAAATAATTTATAACAAATCTACTTCAGTCAAATTACAGGCATCTAATTCCATTTTGGTTGCCCTGACATGCACGTTGCACAGACAGGTAAGATGTATGACCTACAGGAAAACTCTACCCCTCTACAGTGTCATCCAGAGAGGAGACAGGCTGTCATATGTTTGTAGTATCACTTCAGATGTCCCTAGTTTGGACAAGTGAGCGTCATCCTTATTTTTACGCATTCAAAGAGAAATAGCTGAGACTTGTTCAGAATCAGAATAAGAACTGATTGTATGACGTGTTTCCTAATTTTGTCTTCTGTCCCCAGGTCCAGCAAGAACAAAGAAACCACACTGCAGAACCTGTAGTAGATGACTATAAAAAGATGGGGACTCTCTTCGGCGAACTAAACAAAAGCCTTATCAGAATAGGCTTCACAAGGATGTACTTTGGAGAACGGACAGTAGAACCTGTAATTATTATATTCTTCTGGGTTATGCTCTGGTTTCTTGGCCTACAAGCTCTTGGACTGGTTGCTGTTCTGTGCCTTGTCATAATTTATGTACAACAGTAAAATTTTATAGATGCTGTTTGGATTACGTATTTCAACGCTGTCATCATTTCAGTGGATTTAAGTGTTTTAGGTAAATGGGTGGCATATCAAAAGCTGCAGTGCTTCAAATTGGATTTCACTGAACTTTCGATATTTGGAGTGGGAGGGACTAAAGTTGTGCGTTTTACGCAAAGTCAGCAGTCCCCTACTACCTTTTTGAAGGGCAAAAAGGCGATGTTTGTAAAATAATGGTGTCCAGTGTACTGTTTTCTGTACTCTTGGGGCCTTAGTCCAAGGATTGGCTTTTTGTTTCCTCTAGCCTCCAATGTTCTTGCTTTGTATAGTGAAAATTTCCTGTCCGTTTTTAAGAGGACATGTGATGTAAATGTCCTGTTTCACTGTTGGGGGCCATGGCGGGAGGGGGGTGGAGTTGGGGGGAAAGGTTGGTGTGATGTATGTTCCCTGAATCTGCATAATTTGCTATTTTTTTGCTGAAAAGCTAAATGTGTACGAGGGAGATTTGCTAACAAACCTACAACAACAAATGTTTGTAAGGTGAATACAACTTCACAACTCAAAAGCATCTTTGGTTAGTATAGTTTATAGTGAGCTTTCCCCCAGGAAACAAGCGATGCCAACAAAATGCTTTGCTAATGTTAGTGACTTCACACAAGCCTTCAGCTGTTGTTCAGCAGGGTCACAGTCCTATATTGGCCAAATGGTCTAACAGAGCTCTGCCTTGGTTTTGGGAATGTACTTGCTCCTGCTGCCTTTTTTTGTTTGTTTTTTTTTTCTTTCCTACTTGCTCTTTCCCCCAGCACTCCTTCTGAAGATAAGTATCTGGATAATCCATGGACTTTGTACGTAGTTGTTGCTGCAGTGTTGGAGAGTTGCCATTCCAGTCAATGCTGGAATATCATCAGCTTCCTCAGGGTCCAGTGTGAAGCCTCTGAACAACCAGGTACATATCAGACCAGATCTCTTATCGCTTCCCTAATTCACTGCAGTGTGGACCCAAGGCTTTGCATACGTAAGCAAATCAGACCCATTTCCTCATGTAAGGCAAGAACGTAGTTGAAATAGGTGGTCATTTCATGTTGTAGTTTTAACTAATTCATTTCTACGCTAGGCAACAAAAATGCCTATCTATACGTGCATGTCATGTGCAACGCAAATCAGAGAAAAGGATACATACGTTCAAGATCAGGTGCAAAATTCAATTTGCCTCCCCAGGAGCCACACCAGGGGTGTATTGAATATTTCTGAGTTGAATGTGCTCATTTAAAGAAAAGCTGTAAAATGAGCCAGAATCTTTACTAAATAGGCTACCAATTTAATATTTTCTGTACATTACTTTTAGTAAGAAACTTAATTGCAAAATTTACTTCATCTGTAGTAGAATGAAATTCTACATATACTTAATGTAATAGAAGATGTGAAATTTACAGAAAATTACTTAACCTTTTGCAGTGACTTTTTTTTCTCAACATTTTTATACTAGTGGAGATCAACAATAGATAATTCCTAGTTGAAAAAGTTGAGTCTTATCCAGAGACCTATGAAGTTAAGGGGAGGTCCTCCATGGTCTCAGTCCTACAACTGGATTCTCAAGGCAGATTTTATGCCAACATGGATCACATTAGTTGCTGGGCTCTAATTCCAGGACCCTTGGCCCCAGTACTTACAGGCTCTACTGTTAGTGAAATAATTATTTAGGGCATAATGCCCAACTCTGTTAAAGTCTTTATGTGCCTAAATGCCATCTGTACACAACTCTGTACTTTCCTAACAAATGTGCAGCTTCCTTCTGAGGAGCTGGGTCTCCTCTCAGGATCTTCAGATGACCTTGGCTGTGGATCTAAGAGGCTTTGCTGAACTGGCAGGACTGCAGGGGAGTGGGACTGAGGCCCAGCTGTGTGTTTAGATGGCAACCTGTGTTGACTGGTACCTAGTTAAGTAGTTATGCTCATGACAGGGAAATGTTTGAGGACAGGAGGTGATCCTGCATACAGGGCTTTGTTATTTACAGCTGGAAGTCCCAAAGCAAACAGCACATATGGCTGATCACAGTGGCTGGAGCTCCGTACTCACAAGTGCCTAGGGGAAAACTTTTTTTTCACATACCTTAGAAAGCGGAACGTGTGTTTACACCTTTGCATATTTGTATAGATATATTGGTGGGTTTATGTGCATTATTCTCTTGTGTAAGGGCTGTACTACAAAAGCATCTTGTCATAAATAAAATATCCTTTCTTCCCACAGTCAAGTTAAAGTCCAGAGGACCTTGTCCAATTCCTTTCATGCTGTAGGAAGAAGTGTCTGTGTGGTATCCTGGTTGCAGTAGTGCTCTGTGTAAAGCCCCTGTGTTGTGAAATGGCATGCAGTGTTTCCTTGAAGTGGTGATTTTGCTCTGTATATAAGGAAGGGGGAACAATGAACCAAGGGTGTGACTGACATGTTCAGTAAAGACATTGCTTATAGGCCTGCAGTGGTTTAGTATGTGCGAAACTATGATTGTTTTGTTAAGTCCTTTCAGTTTTTCTTTTGATGTTCATGTTTGCCTACATGTACTCTAGGGAAGGTCGCTTTTTGACTAAGATTGTGTACAGTGAATGTTTTATATAGTTTCTATTAAAAGTAACTTACTAAGTCTTGTCCTTCATAGAAGTTCTTTATATATAAAAAAAAAAAAAAAATTAAAAATTCCCTCCAAATGGAGATAGGTTGACTGAAAAAGAAACATAATATATTGCATGGAAGATAGCCCTTGCCTGTTTGGTTTCATACATTCCATTGTCTATAAGAATTTGCACTGAATCATCTGTCCTAATTTCGTGCTACTGCTATGCTATTTCCTTGGTACTTGCAGGAAAGGAAAGAAGAGTTAAGGCAAGAATGGGACTGGGATAGATCAGACATGAAGAATGGAAAATGAAATGCAGTGAAGTGATACATATGTGTCAAAAGAAATCTGACTGTAAACGTGTGCCAAAAGTGAGGGGGGTGGGTGAATGCTCCTTGCAGTGTGTTCTTCCTTCCATCCAGACATAGTTCTAAGGCAGAGGAAGCACCAAGCGTTCAAAGGATGTCCATAGCTAAAAAGCAGATGGTTAATTAAAAAAAAAAAACCCACAAATTCATTTTTGTCTATATAGTAAAAATCGATAATGTTATTTATATCAGTATATATTATTATTAATGTTGATAGAACTGAAAGCACCTTTATGCATCTGTGTGTATGACTGTATGAAGGAATTATGTCCCTTAAATTTGCATTAAACAACAAATGATGTCATTCCTGTTGGTCCTTGTAACATATTGAAAGCTTCTTACACAGCCTCTGTTTTTTAAAGGATGGACTCTTCGGCACTGCATCACACCCACCAAATGCATACATGTTTGAACTACTATGTACACAGAAGAAACTCTACATGTAGGAGAATCTTGGAGAACTGTTTGCACTGAAAAATCATCATATCAGAACTGTCCGTAGGAAAAGGAAAAAATCATATTTCTTAAACTGTTCAAAATGGATCATATGGAAAGCACTTTGATATTCTTTCTAATAAAAAGTATTGCCATCAATGAGAACTGCGAATTATTTGTGGTGCTTTGTTCAAGGTTATTTGACTCCTTTCAAAATCTCATGGTAGGCCCAGCTGCAATGGGGCAGCATTCGGCTTTCTGCTGGAATTGGCTGACTGGCAGCTAGTGGAGAAATAACTGCAGTACAAGAGCAGAATGAACTCATCAGGTCTCTATGGCTGAGTGTGCAGCAAGTTATCCTCAATTAAATACAAAAAAAATAGTAGTAGAGCTAGATGTTAACAAAGGCAACATCATGGTGCAAAGTAGCTTTTATTTCGTAGCATATCTGGTTTGCATCCAGAGCAGCCTCTGAAGGAATCAGATATGGTCAAGGGTGTGAAAAATTCTTTAGGGTGACAACTGCTGTGCCACAGAAAGGTTTGGGAGGTTTAATGTGTTTTGTGGTTTTTTTTGTTTGTTTTGTCTTTTTGTGGGTTTTGAGGGGTTATTTTTTGTGGGTTTTTTTTGTTTTTTTTAAGTATGCAAAGAACAGCATATGGTTCAAAACAAATCTCCTTCAAACTGTTAATTCTTATTTTTTTTCTGCAGGTGAGAAGGATGTTCATTCTGTCAGATCTAACAGATGCTTAAATGTTTCTGTGTTACTCAGGATGCACAGTGAGTTAAGCAGTACAGGTTCTCTAAAAGTAACAAAGCTGAATTTTGGTCTTTCAAACTGACTCTGAAGAAACAGAATGTTCATCATCTCTGTTTTATACAAGAAAACTAAAAGGGAATGAGAATGGGAAAGTGGAATTGGACTTCCAATAATGTTTTTAACTTGTGTGGAAGCTTGTGATCTTTTCCAGTTTTAGTCCAGGTAATGTTCTTGTGTCTTGTATGCAGTTATTAGAACTCTTATATCAGTCCCAGCCTATTTCCAATGAATACGGAGGTGAAGCAGTTGAGATAATACATGCTTTTCCCAAAGAATTTATTGAAAACAATGCCCCAGACTCCTAGTGGTGGGAGCAGTGTGAGTGGATAAAGCCCCTCTGATGAGAGGAGCTGCTCTTGGTGCAGCCTCAGGTGAACAGGCCCCTTCCCCCTGGGGTACAGCAGGTGGCCAGAGTACCCAGCCACAGGTAGCACCGAACAGCAGGAGTCCAAGTGGCATGAAATGGGAAGGGCTGCTATACCCCAGTCCAGGGGATTTGATCAGACAGTGAGACAGAGCTGTTACAGAGTGCAGTGTCTAGGTTTTTATGTTCATTAAATATAAGTTAATTTAGCTCAATTGTTTCTTGGCTTGCTCTGGCACATCGCCTTGTGTCCAGAATGAACATTGCTTGCAGCAGATGTTTCTGCTTCTGGAAGCCGTCTGTCTGTCTAGGCATATTTTAGAATTACTGTTTACTGTTAATTGCATTTTAAAGCATTGCAGGGGAAAAGGGCTCATCTTCCAGTCCTTATTTGGATGAGAGATTAGTATATGTTAGGAGGGAGCCAAATTAGACACTGGCAAGCTGTCAAGGGCTTCTTTGTAGAGGAAAAACCTGCAAATTGATGTGTGAGTGACAAAGGTACAAGAGACATGGCTTTGCATTCTGTCCCAAATGGATGGTAGAAAGTGACTATTTTTTTTTGTCCTAATTCACAAATCTGTTTTCTAATGTAGCCATCTTCCTCAGGCTAACTGAAACATACTTCCCAGATCGAAGTCTGTAGCAAGGAGATGAATTACTAGGTAAGGAAAATCCTTTGGCAACCAACGCCCTGTTCTGCAAAGTATCAGACATTGAGAAATCCCTTATTGACTTGAATGACATCTGAGTTGTTATGTGCTTGGGCTTGTTAATTACTTATCTTGAATATTTTACCTGGTTATCCTTTTAAACCATTCATTCATATTCTAAGAGCTGTTAATACCAGTCCGATACTCTTGAAGGCCGCTCCTCTGTCAATAGCTGTTACCAGTATTGCTGAAGACAGCCAGTGCACACAGGCTGGCAGGTCACAGGGAGAGGCTGGTATGTCTGTAGTGCTACCTGGCTGGTGTCACAGAGCCTGAAAGCAGCTCTCCAGCATGTCCTTTGCTGTCACTTTCTGTATTCATGCATCTTGTTAGGTGCTTAGCAAGAGCTGACCTTAGCCGAGTACCGCATTTCCTCGGGAAATTCAGTCTTCCGAACTTGGGACTTTGTGCTGCTGAACAGACTCAGCCTATCTCCACACAGCTGGGCACCCACATCACTGTCCTTTGCTTCTTGTTAAAAGTGGAAATACACCCTGGCATACTGCAGTCATGTCCTCATCCTAATAAGATTAGGAAAAGCGTGATAATGCAGTTTTCCTGGGAGAACAAACATGTCTATGCCTTTAAGCTTATATCAGTAAGTCTCTGTGCAATCTTTCTGTTGCAGAGAAAGAAAAATATTAAGTCTTGAGTCTGTTGCCCATTTTTGATGCTTAATAGATAAGAGAACCAAAGGCATGCAAGTGTTTGAATTTTTTTTTTCACTTTGATTCATGGTTTCTTCATTCCACCTGTGATTAGAGAGATAAGAAAGTATTTGGCTGAGCTCTGTTAGCAATGGAGTTAACTTGACTCTTGCGTAATTCTTATCCCAAGGTCTTCAACAGGTACATAAAAATTGCTGCATTTTTTAGCTTTCCCTCAGTCTCTATTTCTTCTTGTTCTAATGCATTAGCCTTGCTTTTTCAGGGAGAAAAAAAAAAAGGTGTTTTGGGGGAGAGTCTGTTCCTTGCCATGCATACACCTCAGTGGAGATGTGACTGTGGGACAATTCAGTGTTTTGACCCTATATTCAGCATGGGTTTTCTCATTGTTGAGACCTGTCTGTCTCATCAGCGGGTCTTCACTAGCTGGGGGAATTCCTGTACTAAGCAGCAGGTAGGTTTTAAAGTATAATTAAGGCTTGACATTAATAGAATTTATTTGTGCAGTGGTGGCTACGTTGTAATTTTCCAGGAGACTGAGCCATGTGTTATAATAACATTGTTTTGCAAGGAACTCTAGAAAATAAGGTAAAGATACTGTAAAGTAATTCAGGTTTTTGTGAGTAACTCTGCTATTAATGCTCTGTTCCTCCTTTGTTACTAAAAAAAAATACTATGCATTTTTAAATCCTCCACTTAAATTTGAAGACTGGTAGCACAGATCCTCTTCGACGCTACCCTTCTCCCATCTTTTCTGAAAGCTTCCTGATTGCCACCTTTATTTTTTCCTCTCTGAATGCCTGTATAATACAGACAGTAGAGGGAAAAGGCAGCGTAGCTGTTCCCAGATAGAAGGCATGCACTTCCAGTGTAGTGGTAGTGCTGGCAGCTTCTTGCTTCTTAAGTGCTTCAAAGATCTCCTGGGGAAACTCAGACACCATTTAACTCGGAATCAGCTCTGCTTCTCTATCATTATATATGTCGTTTCTTTAACATCTCAAAGCAGGTTTCTGGGTGAGCTTATTTGGACCTGCTGCTGTGTCCTAAATAACCCCCTCTGCTGGAGTCCCTAAAGGAAGAATTTGTCCTGTGTGCCAGACAGTGCTGCTTTTGGGCTAAGTCCCCAGGATCAAATTCAAATTGTAATGAAAGGAGCATATTCCACCCCCAGCACAGCTTTCGGTCCCGTTTTAACTGCTTGTCCCCTTATTCTCCTTTAAGAATCCGTCCAGAAGCCCCTCTCCATAAAATCACTGTGAAGATTCAAAGCAGGTTTTCAGCCTGTGATGACCTTCCCTGTAACACAAAGTCAGGAAGAAGTCTTCCAGAATTAAGATGTTTAACTGTCATGGGATCTGGTAAGAACCAAAAGGGTTTTGGAGTTTCATGTAAAACACTGAAATAGTGAAATCTTTTGTTCCCATTCCATCTTTCTTTCTGATTTATTTGCTACATGCCTGGTGATATATTTTTTTTTTCCCATTTTTGTATTCAACAAACATGAGAGTTAATTTTTATCTCCTGAGTAGTGCTGAGCTATGACATTTTCCATCCTGCCATTCTTGTGCTGTTTTTATTCAGTCCCATTGTCACAGCTGCTGAAAGCTTGCTAGATGCTGCTGTTGACAAAGACTAGAGGGCAGCGGTCCTGCCCTTCCTAGTCCTGCCCAGAAAGATGTCCTTGTGTCTCCTCTGTGTCAGCCTGGGAACCAAGGTGTGTTTACAGCAAGGTTTATGCCATGGCAAGTTGGAAGCAAACCTGCATCTAGGCTTTGCTGTGCTCTAGGAAAAAGCCTGTCAGGACTGTTCCGTGAGAGCAATGTTTTGGAGATGTGTTTTGTGACAGAAGTCACCGATGTCTCTAATGACCTTAAGCAGGGGAGTTGCTCATGGTCTCTCCTCTGTCTCTGTGCCACTGCCACAGCAAGGATAATTTTGCCTCTTTATGGGATTGTGAAGCCTTTGTCTAGATTTCTGACTGATGGTTTAGGAGGAATCCTTTGCCAAGTGCATAGTTGCATGGACTGAGAGACTGAAACAGAACAAATTCTGAACTTTAAAAACAAAAGTGTAGGTTTCTGCCTTTCTCCTGCGGGGCTTTTTATAAGGAATACATAGAATAGTTTCTCTCTCAAATAAAGAAGTAGCATTTGAACTATTCTTTTGTAAAATGAACACACAATCAATGTGTCTTTAAATACCACTTCTCATTCCACCTCCCAGGACATGCTGGGGTTTCCATATGCCTTAGTTTCCTGAAGAGCTGTGCTACGGCTGTGTTTCAGCAGCTAGGACGTGATGCCAGCTCAATGCGCGGGGGTGTCTGCTGTGTGTTTCTGAATCAATGTTGTTTCATTGCAGAACTCTGAAATGCATTTTATCTTCAGGAGGAGAAATGGAGCTTACTGTATCGCGGATGTACACAGGCACAAGACTCACAAGACTCCATATCATTATTACTGTAAAAAGCACTGAAGCACTCCACTGAAAAATTTAACAGTTAATAGTGCCATACATTGTGATGATTATCTTTGTTCATCCCTTCCTGCTTCAGTGATTTTTATTAACAGCAAAAATTTGAAAAACCATTCTAGCATTGCAGTTCACAGATGTGTAATATCTGTTACCTTCCCATCTGGACAATGAGCTGCCACAGGCAAAAAATGTATTAAAACTTGGATTTGTTTCTTTTAGAAGTGTCCTCTTCATATTCTGCTACTAGTAATATGCACATGAACGGAAACTACTGCGTTTTTTAGAAAGTGGGCACTACAAAACCCAGCTTGAAATGCCTTCACAAAGGATTTTCTTAAAGATATCGCATGCAATATCTTAATTTATGTAGGATCTTATTTCTTGAAATATAGATCATCTTATGCATCTGGGAAGGGGCTGCGTCCTTCCTTGAGCTCTGCATGGCGTTTCCCTGGCTCCCATTCTGGCTGAGCTGTAAGTATGGGGTTGTGCACTCCTCTCGTTTTCATAGTCACATAGTGCTGGTCTTGAAAAGTGTCTTGCAGACACAAAACAAAAGCTCATGTGGAGATGGGAATGAATTATCAAATGACTTTAAGGATCACAGAGAGGGGTGTTCAGCAATGAAAGGCAGCAACATCAGAAAGCCAATAGGTACAGCTCATACAAGCACAGTATTTGTTAGTTTAGCACAAAATCAGCTGTAGGTGCCTTAAAACAGGACTGGAGTGACGACTGAGTTTTGGGTGGCCTAAAGAGCTATTGGTTGCATAAGTAAATGAAGCTTTTATTTGGTTTGTGTATGTAAACTGTGTTGTGTACAGTCTCCTAAAAGATCTCCAGCTCTTCTCAGCAATTTAGAGCCTGGACATGTGCAAGCCAAACTGCAAATTTGTCCTGGTACTGAGAAAAGTCTTTCATCATGCTTCTCTGCATCAGTTCAATCTCTATTTTATCCAAAAATTAACTACGTCAGAGAATTTTTTGAATACTTTTGGATTCTTAACATGCTAAAGCATGTTCCTGCTTGGTCTCAGAAAAGCCATTTCTGTTCCTCAGCAAGGCTTCCTACTTGTTTGTGGTAAGTGCAAAGTGGGAACCAAGCTCTGCAGGAGCATTAACTTGTGCTGGATGCAGAGTGTCAGAAAAAGGAATCTAAATTATGTATGTGCCTCCTGGCTTTCTTCTGAGCTTATCTTCAGCAAGCTCAGGTTTTCTGGGGCTTTGATACTTTCATATGTGAGTCTTCTCCTTTAAGAAACAGAATAAAAACAGCTTTAAGCCTTTTCCTGTATTTGGCTTTTCCAGGAAGTTTAGCACATTTGTATCTTTCACTTGTGTTTCCTATTTTGCCTTTTGAACAGTGGTGATTGTCAAACTGATCACCTGAAGCCCAGACTCCTTAGAGTTAGCAGGAAGCTAGTGTGCTTTTCTAAAATTACTTACTTGAGACTTCCCACACACGTGTTCTATGTGTTATTTCCATAATAGAAAACTTATTCAGCAAACTAGATCAAATATAATGTGAATTTATTTCTTAGAGACATATATTTTTTGATAAGTGATTTCATAGCCAGAAGAAATGCGGCAGATCTAAACTGGCCTACCTGTAAATCAGCATTTATACAATATGGGAAGAAAAACTCAAACTGGGAGAAGGAAAATGAAGAAAAGCTGTCAGACTGGAAGAAGCTCTCTAAGCGAATTCTTCACAGTGGAGGTCTGTACACACATCTTGTTTATATTTGCAGTAGGGATGGCAGCACAAGAATTAGGCATGTAATAAACTTACAGAAGCAATAGGAGTGTCAGAAGATTATGCAAGAATGCCTTGGAGTTAAGGCCTGGAGTAAAAAAAAAGGGGGGGGATAAATTTAATTGTATGATATGCAAGATCATACAGTTCTGAATTTATAAGAAGGCACTCTAAGAGCTCATCTGTTGAAAGTGTAAAAGGAGGATAGTTGTTTTAGTTGAACACAGCATAAACAGTAGCTAAGACTAAGATGTGGCTGTGAAAAAATATAATCCTAGGATGTTTTGTACAATATATTTTTACTATAGAGATATAACTGGATTTTGTTAATTTATAAATATATATATATATATATATATATATATAATGCACTTAATCTAGTACAGACGTGATTTCATGAAAATGAAAATCTTATGGAAGCTGACCTGCTTGTAAATGTGAAATGAAGTTATAAGACAAAGCATAGGGGGAAAACTAAGTGAAAGGGTGATGCTGGCTGAACAGTAATTAGGTAGAAATTGTCTGTTAGTCCAGATATTAGTAAAAACTTCAAACCCTCATCTGACTAAGATTCTGAAGCAGTAACATCAGTGATGACAAGAACTGTAAATAGCATTTAGGATAAAACTTGAGTGTTTCCAAAGGAGATGCTATGGCATGGTTGCCAGAAGAGGGGAAGACATGACTCTGGCTCTGAAGCAGATTTCTTCCAGTTCTCTGGTACAGCTACAACTAAAAGCTGAGCTGAGTTTCACTTGCACTTTTCCAATGATGTCAGTGCAGGGGTGCATGTTAAGCAGCCTGCAGAGGCTGCCTTTTTGCTTGTTTCCCTTGTCCTGGCTGCAGTGCAGTACTGTGTATCGCGCATTATCTAACCTCATCTTTGCTCTGACTTTGGCTGGTTTAACTGAAAGATTCATTTCTGAGATAACACAGTTTATAATTTGCTTAATACTGTTCTCTATTTCCAAACACCCAATTCCTCGGGCTGGGAGGCAGGAGTGATATTATTTCCTATTGAACAACCAAGCTGATATGATCTGAGTTAGCATCATTGCAGTGGAAAAAAGGAGTTAAATGATTAGGCACTTAAGTCAAGTTACTGCTATATTCTGCTTGCTTGCTTGCTTTTGGTTTGCTCAATAAACTGTATATTGTAGCAATGTGCCCCCAGCATCCTGGGTTGGACAGTCAATTACTTGTGACCATAAAAGCTGATAATCTCATGGCCAATGATGCGAGCAACGCTTCCCTTTTCAGTTTAATAGAAATTGCTCAACAGTTACAGCACCTTCCTCCTCTCTCGTATGCAGTCCAGCAGCACGCAGACGCCTGGGCAGAAATCAGCCTTTGCGAGAGCCATGGCATAAGGGAAACTCTTCCAGCTCTAGCAAACAATTCAGAGCTAATCCAAGTCACCAGGAAAACCCCAACTGCTGTCACCTCAGGGCTTATCGTATGGCTTCTGCAATTGGACCAAATGACTCAAACCCAGTTCCTAGTCAGTAAATCCACAAAGCAACAGTCAGAAGTGGCATTATCTGATGTACTTCATCATCTAGTGAGCCAAAAAAATACCAGCTTAGGAAAACATGAAGGTTGAATTCAGCTTTAAAGGAGAGCTATCCCAAAGATTAGAACTTTGGGTAAGTGTATCACATAATTTTGGTTAGTCTTCCTTCGGTTGAAGGAGAAAGGCTGGAGTCTATCTCTCCTTTTGCAAAGGCAGAAGGAAGGGGGGGCATATATAAAATAGATCATTTAAGGGAATCTCAAAGCTAAGTAGAATTATATTCTGAGACCAGCAAGCTTATGCTGCTTCAACATGTTCTCCATCTCTGTGATGTGCTTTTCAGAGCATGGAGTTCTCTGGAAAACACAACAGCAATGCAACAGAGGGTTGAAAACAGTATTTTTCTTGGGGAGAAATGGAGGAGTCATAGTCAGGAGCTGAGACTTGTCTGAGATCTCAGGGGAGTCTATAGGAAAGCTGGGAACTGAGCATTACCCTCTGGTCCCAGTTTACGACTTCACCACATCAGTTTCCCACTCTCCCACTTTTGCTGAAGGCCCATGCTTCAGCAGCTCATTTCAGAATCTGTGAAAACATAGGGAACCAGTCTGAACTCAGATCAGTAACAAATTATTGGTCTCAGTTCTGGTAAGAGGAGTAACTGTTCCCACTGATATGAATATTCTCCAACTACCCCATTAGCAAACACTCACTCAGCTGCTGAACCTGCTGGGCATGTCCAGCCTGAGCTCTGCCTGGGCAGCTGTTGACACAGCATTGGGAGCTCTGCAGAAAGGAAAACACTAACATCCAACAGCAGTTACAGTCCTGTCCAGTTGGCTGTTTCAGATCTTCCAGTGGGAATACTCAGAAATAATATTCAGGAGTTTTAGTGCACTACGATTATCTTGCATGTGGGACCCTCTTTCAAAGATACAGTTCTTGCTCAAAAAACAGGCTTGAATTTCAAGATCTGCTATTAGGTAAAGCTATAAACCCTCAAAGTATCAGCCAGCAGGATTTGACAGACATAAATGAAGAAATGGTGCCAGAGGGTGTGATACGGTGTGAAGCAAAGTGAAGTCTGCCATAACAGACTGAAGAAATGGGTAATCTTTACTCCCTAATGAAATACAGCAGGGGTTCATTTGTCACAGCTTAGTGCTTCGTTAAAAAGTTATCACAACTGTGGCTGCAGCACTGTGAGCTGTTCTGTATTATCTTTTCAGGTGAGTCCAGATGCTGCGATGGAAATAACATAGATAGCTTTCCAGGAGCTTGAGGACCTCATCTAATTTGACTGTATCTTCATATAAATATTAAACCAATTGACACCATCTTTGTGAATCTAATCACATCTGCTGTCACTGCTGCCTCTAAATGAATGATACAAGAAAGACAACATACTGAGCGTACCTGGGAGGATTTTTTTGTCTTCAAAGTGAATCAGATATGACAGAATCAAACACACTCTCAATTTTGTATTTCTATGTCTGTTTTGAAATGAAACACATAATCTTGCTTTTCTTATGTAGGTTGACACATATGTACCAATGACACTTTTTTACTGTGAAAAATGTCACATGTTACCAAGCCGTTTCTTAACAGAATATTTATTTTCTTAGTGTTTGCTAATTACTAACTGGAAATGGTGTTATAAAAATCAGTTCTCGCCCCACTGGAAAATCTTTAGCTCATTAGAAGTTATTCATAAAAATCCTAGGTATAAAGAACAAGATACTTGTCCTAACTGCATTTTCATAAGGGCTGTTTTTTTTCTGAAATACACTAGACTTGTACCCTTTTCCAGGGGGACTCCGTTGCTAGGTGATCTGTCCCCTGATAAATGAGTGCTTCTGGGAGGGAGGCAACCTATTGTTTAAAGCCACAGCATTTCAGTGAGAGAGCACTTGCATCAGTGACCTGCTAGGAGTAGTGCTTAAGCACCAATCTTTATCATTCTTATCCAACCTACAGGTGAAGAATCAAAAGAAAAATCAGGAGCTCCATGATCACTTCAGACTGACACAAATACAAGGATTCCCAGTGGCACGTGGGAGTTCCTGAATTAGCACTTCTCAGTAAGTTGTCCAACTAATCTCCTCACCTAACAGTGGTCTTGTTAACAGTTTAATAACCCCCTTGGATATTTTTGGGTCATCAGTAAAACATTGCCTCCTGGCTTCTTTTTAATTCTGTCTGTGTAAGATATACATGAAACATTATCAGAGGCACTTAAAATAAGTCTTTGTGCCTGTGCTCTCTATATTCTGTCCCTGGCTCTGAAAATAACAAATCAATTTCCTTCAAGTTCTCATGTCAAAATAAACTGAACTAAAACAAGCAAAAAGCAACAGAATGCTCTTGAATGGTTAGTCACTCCACCCCATTGGCCACACTGATTCATACCAGTAGTTTCAAGTAGATGTTTGCTCGACAGGGACAATTCTCCACTCTGGTTGCTGTGATACAAATGGTGTGAGTCTGGAGTCTACATACATTTAAATATTTGAAGAACATTACTTTTTCCATTCTGGATCCTGTGTATTACTCACTTTCTATAGAAGGGCCATAGAGGTGCCAGGTGCACAGTGCAAAGATGCAGGCAGAAGCTGCATGTTGCCTCCTTTCATAAAACTTACTTTAAGCAATATATGCCAGAGTGAGAAGGAAACCTGAAGCTGTTGCAGAAGTCCTGTTCTGCCCCCAAGCAGCCCCAGACTATTGTAAGACAGAAAAAAAGGGCAAAAAACATCACTTAATCATCTTTTAGGAAGTGTGCTTTGCCTGCCCTAGCTACCTCGTTATGGGAGGTAGAATCTAAACATGCAGTTACCAAACCTGCAGTTTGAAATAATAAATATGTATGAAGGTATACAATTTAAAACATACACTACATGCAAATGCATAACTATTTTATTACCTCCGCTATGGTGGTTTTAAAGTAATATTGGAAAAAGCAGGCAAACTTTCATTTGTCATATTGTTTTTTATCCTTCATTATTTAGGTGTGTAGGGGCCCCTCTACTGGACCAGGATACTATTGCACTATCTGGACAAAAAAAAGACAGCCCTGACCACAGCTGTAGTTATAATTTTGCTTTGTTTGCCCCCTAACACTGCCATAAAAATGGCATGTAGGAACCTACAAAAATGCCACTGCAATAAAATTCTAGGTGTCACAGTCCAGTATAGGCTTTTCTGGTCTCTCCTGTGTACCTTCAAAGAAGAGACTGTTCTGCTACACAGCAGCAGCCCCTGATCCTTGCAATGGTTGCTTGCTCTTTAAAGGTGTGATGTTGTTTGTGCAGATGCAATTTTCAAAGCTTGGCTGCTCTAAGATCCCAGCCATAAGCACTGAGGGGGATATGCAGTAGTTGCCAGTGTGTTGTGTGACCTGTAGAAGTTGTCATCGACAGCATTAGTGGAAAACTACCCTGGGATCATTGCCTCTCACTTAAAAGGAAATGGCAGTCTCCATTTTTACATATTCCAGCTCTAATTGCAGGTTTAGCAAGGCATCAGTTATTCTCGAAGGACACTGTCTTACTCTTACTCAGATGAATTGTGACACCAGACTTCCCATTTTTACCTTAGGAAATTGAGCTAAACAGATAACTATTCTAGGGTCTAATGTGAAACCTGGAAGTTCATATTGTCAAGGATGTAATATTTAGCATTCTTTTACATTCATTTCTTCCCAGACCATCTGCTATATGAGTGCCATTCTGGAGTTATACTAGCCACTACACAGAGATCTGATTTTACATGCCATGGCAAGTTTAAATTCCTGGACTTACCAGTATCTCAGTACCCCAAACTGATAGCTGCATTTTGCAAATTCTTGCTCAACTCTTTCTTTTCCAACTCCCAAATACAATAAACTACCACATTTGTTATCATCAGAACAGTTTAAATACTGGTGAATTCCATTCTACTGATGTTGCCCTCTGCTCTCAAAATTAATTTTTTTAAAAAACATGTAATGACAGTCTCTAACTGCATCTACATGGTAGGTAGGAATTGTTCCTATCGTAATCGAGGACACCATGTCCAAGGTCTTTCAAGTTAATGCTGTAATCACAAGAGCATCAATACACCTTCTCACAGATAAAACCAAAGCAAGCAACAGTTCCCTGAGAACATTAGAGTTCACACTGAGGGCACAGTAAAACGAACTGGTTTGACAGAAGCAAGGAGCCACGTAACTGGGGACAGCTCTCTGCTTCTCCCTGTCCCCCTCTTGGTTATTGCTCCTGCAGTTTTGCTTGTTAAACTGTCCACATGACTGGGATTTTTGCTGTTTCTCTGAAAGGTTTCAGATTAATGAACACCTGGACATGACAACAATTTAACTCAGATTTATGGCAGCCAGAATATCTGGCTGGCTGTGGCCTTGTGATATTTCTGATGGGCTCCCAAAGTGATGGTTGTATTTGAATGTCCTGAGGAAATTCCAGAGATCTCAGAAATGATGGGTTGGCCTTTTAAATCCTTTGAAAAGAAAGAGGTAAAAACCTATTTGTGATAAGGCTTATGATCTGCAAGAATAAATATACCCTGATTTGGGGGACATTAAGTGAAAAAGGAATTTGAAATGGGTATTTCTCAAAATAGGGTCAAATCCTGCTACAGATGCTCCCTAAAAATTAACAGACCTACTTCAGTTTGGTACCCAAAGTGCTGACTAAATGCGACCTTCTCCTTTTTCATTCTTTCCAGTCCCTAAAACTTCCTCTGTTTTCCATTTGCCTTCTAGGACAGTTGCCAAGGTATCAGGAAGACAGGAATAGCCACAGAACAAATTTTTTAGTTGATAGCATAGAGATGCCTGACTCCTTCCTAACAAACCCAGCCTAAGAGAGTGCCCAAGAAGTGCTGGAAATCTGTTTGGCTATAATGAGTAAAAAGGCTTCATAAAGCATCTTCCCTTGAGGTTCTTTAGAACTGTGGTTTTTCTTAAAGCCATTAAGACACATAAAGAACAAATGACTAAGGAATCTTATCTTGGCGTGAAAATGTGCAGTGGGCTGAGTGCCAAGATTAAAAAAAAAACACGGCATGAATTCTTTTAATGACTATTCTGTATCTGAGCGGCTGTGTGCTGTTGCAAGGCAACTTAATGTTGCTAAGAATGCTGCAATGATAATGGTAAAATAATTTGCTTTAAAATGGATGTCTGTATCAACGCCTTTGCTGTGCACTTTATTTTAAAATCATGGTATGTGCAACTTAACAACAGGCATGACAGTAACCTGTTCCCTTCAACAGGGTTTTCTTAGAGCAAAGTTCAAGCATGCATGCTTGTTTACTGAACAAGACCTAATCCCACATACTCTTGCTCTTTCCACTGTACACCAGTGCAGGAGACAGCAACTCACACAGCAACCCATGATGGTGAGTCTCTTGCTTTACACACTAACACTGACTTATCTTTCTCTGGACATGAGCGGCATGGCAGGATTCATGCAGGAGAAAGCAATCAGAAACTGTAACTACAGAAACAAATTCTGTGTGGATACTTCCCGAAACAAAGGTGCTGTGTCAAAGAGAGTTGTGGAGGAAAAAATTATGAAAGCAAGAGGAAAGAGTAGTTAGAGACCATCTATGTCTGTTCAAAGGACTGTAAAGCTGCCTAACTCCTACCCCATCAGGTCCCCAGGAAAATGTCATACCCCACAGCCATTGTGCAAGGGCTTAGCCTTTCCCTTTTTTATTTTTACCAGCCAGTTCCTAGACATTACTCTCCTCAGTTTGGTGGTCTATATTTCACAATCTAGGACACTGTAGAAGAAAAGGTCTCCAATTGCTGTGAAAAAAATCATGAACACCTGTCACGTTTGACTACTACATTTCTCTTTGGGAGAGGAACAGTATATACCTTGCCAAAATGCCAGTTTCGTGGAAAATAGCATCATGAGGCATCACATATTGCAATAATCCTTCTGAAACCTTTACCATATTTCTCTTGAGTCATGTTGATATGCATCACCTGCTGTAAGTAATTTCTGTTGTGTTTTTTTCTATTTCTCCTTCACCCTCATTCCCACTCCCTGTATGTAATGCACCTTTCAAGGCTGACCTCACATTTCCAGGAAAAAAGCACACACGATCAGTATTGACCTATTATATTCTTCCCACCTTCTACTGCTGATCATTATTGTAGCAAGTGCCTTGTCTGGGTCCCGGAATCTGATCAGCACTGCTAATAGCTAGCTTACTTGGCAATCAATTAACTCTTCCATTGCTGAAATAGCACTTTTGGCTTCATTAAATAAAAGGCACAAACCACAACCACACATGCACAACAGACCTCAAAAACTCACTATGTCAGTGCAGGTGGTTCTTCAATTTTTTTTTTTTTTTTTTTTTTAATCATGGCAAAAAATACTACAGTTCTAATTCTGTAATGGACCTGTCTACACAAAAGCTTCACCCCATAGCTGTTAAGTCCACCTGGAGATTTTCTATACAGACATTGTCTATTCTAAAAGGTTGTTCCTCCTTTAGTAGTATCTATGTGGTATCTTTTTATTATATATGCCTTTCCTCATGAAGAGTGACAGCTATTCACGAGTCACATGGGCCTTGTTTTGACTGTACATTAAATACCCTTTGCCTGTTACAGAGGCAGGTACAATCCTGGGGCAATGTTGCAGGGAGAACCTCATTTTTCTTTGTACCTTCGCTGGTGGTAAGAACAAGAGTACACCAGCTTATAAGAGATGTCACAACAGCACTTGAACAGCCTACCTAGAGACCAAGAGATCAGTAAAGGAGTCGTCACTGGCTGCATTCTTTGTTGTCTTGGGTTTAAACTGCACAAAAACAACAAAAGGTTTTTCAAGAATGCAGTGCTGTGGGTGTAACACGTCTGTGGAAGACCAATGAGACAACATGGGGTGTAGCACTACTTCTCTGTGTCCCCAGTATATTGATGTCTCTGTCTTTCCCAGCTGACCCAACAAGATCCTTTCTGAACCAAGCTGAGAGGGGTGCTCAAGGGCTGGGCCAGCACACCAGTCGAGTTGGGGAACTCACTCTTCATTATGGACAGTGTCCAGTGTCAAAGGGATCCTCATTAATTGTGATTCCAGCTGCCTTGTTGCTGTGTGAGCACATACAGCAGTAATGCCAGTTTTTACCATCAGCACCTAACTTGAAAGATGACCATTTATTTTAGCTATAGGTTGCTTTGGGGGTTGTTTTTTTTGAGTGTTCTTTATTTTTACAGATATATATAATGTCCCAGTTAACTTATGATGATGTGTGTCAGGGTGGTGCTATAATTTAAAGCCAGAGAGACTGAAGGTGGTGAAGAACGAGAGAGAAACCTTCCTAAACCATATAGTACCTGTACTCCAGATATGTTTAACAGCTTGTTAAATGGCACTGACTGACTTCAGTCTTGATAATTTGAGATAAACCCTTTTCTCTCTCATAATGTGATGCCTATAGTCAACAGGGGCCTTGAACTGGATTCCTTGCATCAAAAGTGTGATTACTGGCAATGCCTTTTTCATAGTGGCCTTTGGAACCCTGGAATATTTTTCTTCTTTTAAATGTAAGCTACTATGAGCTCTGATGAACTTCCATAACCACAGGAAAATACATCCACTAGGTTAATGAGAAAGGGGCAGAAGAGTTTTAAATTCACAGGCTAGAAGAGATTTATTTAAGTTGGTACTCTTACAGTGAACACAACCCTGTATCTAAACCAATATATAATTGGATAGGTTTCAGGTTCTAAATATCTACAGTGTAAGTTAGACATTTTCAGTATTTTGAGCTGAGTGCAAATGATATGATTTCAGTCAATGTGGATTCTGTATCCTGTGAATATGGGGACAATGGCATTCCTTTTACATTGTTTAGCTTGTTATACCAAATCACGTGTGGCTGTGCTGCGGGTCTTCCACATCTTGTGTGTCTTGCTGTAGTTTTCTGAACTGTTCATCTAGAGAATGTCAACACAGCATCAGTTCTGATTTTGTTTTTTCTATTCTGTTTGCCAGAAATGTTGTGGTATCTACCAGAATCATCCATTGTAGTTCTTGTGGTTGAACCTCAGTAAGACAATGACAGCCCCTGTCATTTAGATACTGGATTTTAGATGAGTCACACAAAGAACTAGTTATTTAATATTTTTTATAATGAAGGATCCAACAACTGAGGGAAGTTAGGGATGAAGTAGTCTGGTGCCCCAAATTATCTTTTAGGGCTGAAATTACAAAGGTGGGGTTTGGTTTTTTAATTAAGGCATTTTTGTTCACATTAATCCTATAAGATGTAGTGAGTATATGCCAAGATACAGGATTTCACAATACACCCTATTTCTCTTCATCACACAAAACGGAGGGGAATAAATAAATCTAATTTTATTTTAAAAAAAATCACACCTGTGGCATGTGATGGTGATGATAGTTGATCAAGAGATGTTACTGCCTTCTGTCCAAAGCAGGGGTGTATCATTTTGCGGTAAGCTGCCTTTATTTTTAACCCATCCTGTTTCCATAGACAACAGAACCTCAGCACTCCTTTCAGTTTCACCCAGGATCCTTTCCTACCTAGTTTACACCCACAGAACACAACGCAATCACGTCCACCTCACCTTCCTGTGATGTTCTTCCGTTTAGACAGCACCTTGCAGGGAACAAATCCCTTTGGCGGCGACGCCTTCAACACTCCCAGGTTTGGCGGGACGCACCATTTCTTTGAGCTGCGTTACGCGGTTTCAAGCCAACGCCCGGAGCTGTGAGGGAGGGGACCCCCTCTGCTCTCTCCTCCCCCAGCGCCCGGGAAGGGGCGGGGCGAGCGCGGGGCATGCGGCATCCGCCTCTGCGCAGCGGCCGCGGCCATGAGGCTGCCAGCGCGGAGCCTTCGCTCGCCGCCCACTCGGTGACGGCGGCGGGCGCAGCCCCGCTCTTTGTTTGCCCTCCGCCCTTCATCCTCCCCCGCGGCCGTTGATGGCGCGGCCGTTGGTCGGCGCGCGCCGCGCAGGGGCGGTTTGAAGGCGCGCGGGGTGCCAACTGTCGCCGCGCGCCAACCGCGAGGAGCCGCCGCCGCGCAGGATGCGATGGGGAACTGCTGGGTGCGGTGGTGCTGCGGGCTCTGCTGCCGGAGGGACGCCGGCCGGCTCCAGCGGGGCGGAGGGTAAGCGAGGCAGCGCCGCTGCCCCTTTCCCCTCCCCGGGGCGGGGAGGTGCTGGGCCCGCCCGGCTCCGCCTTCCCCCTCCTCCTCGGCGGGACGTGAGGAGCGGCGGCCAGGCCGTGGGGCGATCGGTCCCGGTTGTCAGCGGGACGCGGGTTGCGGGGGGGTGAGGAGGCCGGGGAGCTGTCGCGGTGTCCGGAGGGGGTGAGGTGGCCTGGGGCAGGGCTGGGTGCCCGGGCTGCGCCCTCGGCCTTCCCCGCACAGCCGGGCTGATGGAACACGGGAGGGGAGGAAAGACGCCTCTGTAGCGTCAGCCTTGACAGCTCGAGCTGATGAAATGCCGTCGGCTTTGTGCAGTTGGAACGTTTCATCGGAGGCTTCTAGGGATGGCTTAGGGTAACAGGCTGCAGGGACATTCTTCGTCCTTAGCCCTCTTCAAGGGTTGTTTATCCAGAAGAAAAAAGCTTATATCGATTTTTTAGGTTAGTTGCCAAAATCTGTGCAGGCTACTGTGTCTGTGCGAAGATGGAAAACCACCATATCTTCTGAAATATGATCTTGTGTTCTCTGTGAGTCAGAGGCTGAGACTCTGTGGGGATAAGGGTGACAATTATGGGAGATCGGGAGCAGAATAATCCAAATAAACTTTCCTGTATCTTGTAAACACGTAATCTGTCTTTGGTTCTGCAACATGGAAAAGCAGTGTACAAGCAAAGGAAGAATACATTAGCTGTACAAGAACTTGTTTTTCTTCCATGTAATTACCAGTTTTTGGTACTCAGATGTCATTTATTTTTGGCTGATGAATTAGGACTGAAGTAGATATACAGAGTATTTTATGTGTTGCAAACTCACGGCCTCTTACTTCACACCAGCTCTAGCAGGCCAGCCTGATGTTCTGCTTGTCCTAAAGACCTTTTAGGAATATGTTTCAGAGAAATGAGTGAAAGACCTGGACAGTGTGTGTGTTTGTATTCTTAGCACTCTCTAACTGCAAGTGTAAGAACACCTCACATACCTGGGCAGCTGTCACTTAAGTGTCCATTTCTTGTACTCTACTCTGAGAAAAACAGGTGACACTCGAAAGGTCCTTGCTTCACGTGTGCTTTCTGCTGAGTCTCCACTCGTAGGCTAACATGCTTATTCTAGCAGTCAAGGGTAGTGACAACAAGTCTCTGGCAGTGTGTACTTAGCCTTTAAATTATTGCATTGTTTGTGAGGTGCTTTTGGTCTTTGCTTTTCCCGCAACTATTTTTAACTGACTTATTAAATGACTTACAAGCACTGGATAAGGGACAGAGTCCAAAAAGGCACAAGGTTGTCTTGCATATTACAGCAAATTCTCGATACATAGTTATTTTTTATCTTTCCCTCTGGTCTAAAGCTACTATCACCTATATTTATTTCATTTGTTTCACTTGTATTCTTTTTTTCTTGTATGTTTACAATACTTTCCTTACCCTTTTGTATATCCCTTGGTGTTTACAGTGTCATCTGTTCTAGCACTTGGTTTTGATACATGTTTGATTCATGGAGTATCATTTGTTAGCCTTCTGCCACACCTTCTCATATTCTCCAGATGGTTTTCAGCAGATGGTTGCTGAAGTTACTGGCTTACTGGCCAGACTTTGTTATGTGTTTCAGTGCCTTTCATGGAACTACTGGCTTCCTGCTTCCTTGGGTTTTAGAATGGCAAATATGAATGCTGGTGCACAGAATTGTGGCAGGGAATTAATGAAGACATTTTTATAAGTATACTCTAAAAGGAGAAGTTTGCTTGCCATGATGGCTTAGCTGCTCGTACGTGTATATATTGCTTCTATTAGTCCAGTGTCAGATTGTCCCTACCAGTGAAATAAATCTGTCTGCTGTTGTAATGTTAAACTCTTATGTACCTCTTTCTTTAGTTTTTGCATCGCCTATAATGAAGGCCTTAGAAAAATTACATGATAGTACAGAAAACAGACTTTTCTAATAGAAGGGGTTGCACCTGTTTGGATTGCCTTTTAAAGCCTGAACCTGGAAAATCATATACAGGGGTCAGTGTATGAAATATAGATCCTCAGTGCTATCTCCTGTAGATAGCTGGCGCATGTCTCAGGTCATATTTGTTTTCTGGCTGTGCTGGTATTTTACAGAACAGTATTGGAGTGTTGAGCAATTCAGGTATTTTCCATGACTGGGGGTGGGGGGGGTGGGCAGGGAATTGTATAACTAAAGTGTAAAATGTGTCTTATAAACTTTTGAAGTTTGCACGTTAGATTGCTACCAAATTCTGCAGGATTGGCTACTCCTAGAACAGCATAATGTAGTTTATCAAGTTCATTGTGTTTATTTTAATATCTCACATTCCCCCTCCCCTGAAAAAAAAACCCTAGTGCTTTGTTATTTTGAGATGCTCCCAAGATTTAAATGTAAGAAAAAAACCTTTGAATTAAGTACACAATTTCAAGGAAGTGTTTCAAAATCCTGCAAGATTATAAATTGTGTTTACTTGGAATTGTGCTTAAAATCTTGGAGATTTCTATATTCATTGTTGCAATGATTTTAGAGCTCATGTGGAGCATGTGTAGAGAGAAATTAAACCCCAAAACCTTCATTAGTGTAGTATAAGTTTAACTTTCTATAAAAACACAAACTTTCAGTTGGTAATTTTTAACTCCTTTTTTTTTTCTTTTCCTTAGGGAATGCCCTTATGCTTCTACTGAAATAGTTTTGCTCGAAGTACTACGAGCTGCAACCATAATTAGAAAGTAGGTCACAGGGCATTTGTCACTACATTCAACCATAAGGATTCCTCTTTACTTCTAGAGGAGTGTTGAGAGAAAAAAAGAGACAGAAGGCTAAATATTATTTGTCTCTAGTTTATTTTTTTGGTTAGTTTGGGAGAGTTTGTTATGTAGCAAAACTGAAACAATCCTTTTTGTCACTATTGTGGAAAAAGTAATTTTCACTCATGCCCTGGCTTTAGTAGATTAAATGTTCATTTTTAGTGCCTTTTTTTCCCCATGCATAATCTGTATAAGTTGGTTGTGGGTTTTTTTAAATAAAATATGATAACATGACTTTGCATAAAAGAGTAAAGCATATATGTATATAGAGAGAGAGTGCTTAAAAGTTAGTGTCTTTAATAGATTTAAAACTTTGAGGTTTGATCTGACAGTCTCTATAGGTCCTGTGGCCTGTTAGCTGAACTGTTTGCTCTAGTACCTGTGAAACCTAAATGTTTCTTAAGTCTGATTTAGAAAATAATGAAACGGTAGAGCTTAAAGGAGAATAATAAAAGCTGTAAGCATTTTGATAGGTTACTCTTTTTTTCAATTGAAGTTGTTATGTATGGGGGTGAAGTTGATGGGTCTTACATTTCTGTCCCTAATGACCTCAATCTTCCATAGTTGCTTTTGGATTTAAGGGCTCAAACTCTGGCCCAGAATTAGGACTTCTGTAACCAAGACCCTGTTCAGCAAGTAGCAGAAAGTGTTGATCTTTCTTGAAGTGTCATTGCTGTTGGGATATTTGTAATTACATTTAGTAAGCTTGTACTGCATGGTCTTAGTTTTCTGTAAGTTCACTGTTCAATTTCTGCAAATAATCTGACTGCAGCTCCTGTGTTTGTAAAGTTGAGCATAATTTAGTTAGCGCTTGATGCTACAAAGTAGAATCATTCTTTTCATAACAACATAGATAGTTCTGAAACAATTTCCTGGAACAATTTTATTAAATTAGGTTCTTAATGGTATTGGCGTCTGCATACCAAAATGTTACACAGAGGGGTAGTGATGAAATTACTGTAAGTGTTCGTGCCATGTGTCCCAATTATACTTGCAACATCGTGCATTAATTAAAGTGGCCTATCATCTCTGGTTTCATAGCAATGAATCAACTGGAAAACAGTTCTTTATTGGCAGCTACACATTGTAAGTTACACTATGGTATATAAGGAAAGGTTGACCAGGACTCTGCAGTGAAGTGGGTTGCAGAACAAGTTGCTAGGGCAGATGTACCCTAACTGACTTCCAAAGAAAAATATAATGGAGATTAAATATGTCATGATTAAAACAATTCAGGCTTTGGCTGGTGTGTTGCTTTTAAAATAGCAGAAGTGTTGGTTGCAAGTACAGAATGATCTTTTGTACAAGTATAGAAATGCCTGAGGCCCTGGATTTATTCTTGATATCAGTCAGCACTAGGAACTGGAAACTCTGTTTTTTAAAATAGTTTGATGAAATGGATGTTGTACTGAAGCACCAGTATACATTTGAATATACTTTTGGATGATAGCGCAACCTCTTTCACTAGGTAGAAATGTACTCAGATTACTTAATACTGTATTTCTTTTTATATAGAAGACAGTGTTAAGATAATCAAAGAATTAAGGAGGAGGCTGATCTGATTTTCTGTGTAAAATTACAGACTGTGAATATTTTTTTCTAGTTGGAACGTATTGTCTTGACCTCTTGTAGACACACTTCTCTGAGGTTCAAACTTCTAGCTGTGCCAAGCTGGCAAAATAAAATATGTGATTTAACATTGGTGTTGTACAACATGCTGTGCTAGTAAAGAGTTAAGTGCCATGGTGAGCAATAGCATTTTCAGAAGTTGCCTGGAATAATGTTTTTTCAGAAGAATGTATGAAAGGTATTGTAGAACATGCTAAGATGTCTGTAAATGTCAAGTCCTGTATCCTGATAAATTATTTCTTTGCACTTGAGGGGGTTTGTCTTTTCTTCAGTTCTGTAGAATATGTTTACATGCTTTTGCCTCGTCCTGCTCTGATAGCAGTGCAGAGCACAGATTAACAGTAAATGTGTTTAATACATGAAGATTTTATGTTTATTTTATACTTAATTACAGTATTTCAAAAGCTGTTTAAAAATACCAGGCTTGTTTTCCTTCTGCTATGAATTGAAGACTATTCCGTAGTGTAACTGTAGACTTATTTTTCCAGATCAAAGTATTTTAGAACATGTTCAACAGGAGAACACTTCACTATAGAGGTGAGTGCAAAGGCGGAACAAGCTGAATTCTAGCAGTGCCTTTAACACTTTTTGCACTTTTTATACACTGAAATATTCCAGGTTATTCCAAACCAAATTGATGTTGCACTGGGTGGCAAGTTGGTCGTTCTTATACCAGCTCAGCACTGTACCTCTTATGTCTCCTGCATTTTTAAATTGAGTGGATACTTTGGTGTAATAGCCATACCATTACTTCCACTGCTGGTATTACAATGCTTCAGATACACAGAATTGTTAGCAATCTTATAAGCTAATGAGATTTCATTTTTATCAGGGACCTCACATAAGCTGTAGTGAAATATGTGAACGTTTTATAATTTTGACTCTTCTCTTTGTTGGTGAACGTAACGTTTAAGAAAAGAAACACTGGGAAGAAGATAGGTCCTACTCTAAAAGTAATACTTTCTTTGGAAGTAAGAGATTTCATAAATAGTATTACAGTCCCACTGTTGTCATTGGAGTGGTGCTTTTACAAGACAGATTAGATATGTAATCATATTTGCTGTATGTGCTTAGTGACTTGTTATATCGAATTGTAAAGCTCATCTATATATTTCTCTCTGCAGTTTGAGAACCTAGTGGAAAGTGATGAGGTAGGTACCTGGTTCATAATGTGAAACCTGCTGATACAATACACTCCAAGATCCCACTTCATGATCTGTTGTAGGCTTGAATTGCAAGGGTTTTTTACTTTGATTTTCATTTGCTCTAGGAATGAATATTTAACACATTGGGAGAGATGATGACCTAAGAGATGAGAAAACTGTTTGGGGGGAATATGGGAGGTAACGCTTTCAGGAAGAGAGCACTATGGACATTAGGAAGGCAAAAAGAAAAGAAGAACGGGGGTGAAATCATTGGGAGGAAGACTTGAAGAAGAATTTGCTGCTGGTATAACTCTTTTATAAGACTCAGCAAATGCTCTCTGAGAACATAAGTGGACATGGGTTGCTTTGCTAAGGAAGATTTGGGGAATGCTCTGTCTTTACAATTACAGGTAAACTAGCTGAACAGTTTTTCAGAAAAATAGAAATTTGCCTTAAAATTTCACTCTTAATTTAATAAAGCTTGATAATGGCAGGGAGGGTGGATCCCACATTTTCAGTACACTGCACTGTATATAAAAATGTGAAGGCTAATAGTTTGATTCCTGAAATACACCACTGGAGTATTTCTTTTCAGTTGGAAGCACTTTGTTTTGTTTTGTTTTTTACTTGTCAGCCACTTCAGTTTATTGCATAATATTTTTTTATTTTATTCCAAATTAAAACAGGGGATTCCCCACCACACACTTGTAAAACAAATATATGGGGGAAACTATGATTTCATAATTTTTTTTCGCATCTCAAAGTTGTTTGATTGATGGGATTCTCAAAAACTCAAGACTTGTTTTTTGTTTTAACAGGGGGAAAGCCCAGGAAGCAGTCACAGGTAAGGCTTTGAGATTCAGGACCTCTCCTTTCCTCTGCCCTCCCCTTGTGACTATTAAATTTTTTCAGAGTTCCTGTCAAAACCCTTTCCGTTGTCTTAGTTGTCACATATGTGGAAAGAATACATGTCAAACTAACAGTCTTAATCCTGTCAAGACACTTCAGATGATAATACAAGGAATATACAAGACAGTTAAAACAGAATGTTGCAAAGAGAATCTTGATTCTTGTTCCCAGGGTCAGCATTTAAAGTTACACAGATGTTAATGCTACAACTGCAGTGAATTTTTTGTGAGCATGGAGAGGCCTGCTGTATAGGAAACGCATGAAAGCACTGAAGTACATGCTTTGGTTGTCTAATTCTAGACATTTTGTATTATTTAAATTTGATATTTCCCAGAATGTTGTTTCTTGCAATGGTCCCGAAGAGGTGACATAGCAAACCTTATTATACTGCTTTTGCAGTCTTTTGTTAGATACATAAAAGTATTCATAAAGTAGGCAACAGATGAAAGGGTAAAAATGTACAATTATGGGACCAAAACAAGTAAGAGAAAAGTGATTTATACAGCAATTATAACCGTTCTATTCCAGTAGTTCTGTTAGCAAACAGTGTTTAAAAAATATGCTTTCTGTAAAGATACAAAAATGTTTTGTAAGAGTAAGATGAGACAGCATTGTAAACTGGAACGTAGGAACTCTGTTCTCAGGAGAAGCCAAAAGAACAACTTGTTGCATTTGCATTAAAGAACCAGTCAAGAAAGACCGTATGGATATGTTTAATGCAACTTAGGGTTGTCAGGAGTAAATAATAGATGGGGCCTTTTTGTGTCTCTCCCACGCTTTTAGACCTCTAACTGAGGAAGAAATTGCTGACTTGAAAGACAGACATTATGACTCCATCGCTGAAAAGCAGAGAGTTGTTGATATGAAACTTCAGTCAGAGGTAAGCAGTTATGACTAGTATGGTGTGGATGGTTTTTCTTTTAAAGTAGTTAAAATCAACCATGAACACAAGGAGATTCCGTTCACATGAACAAAACAGTTGGGTTTTGTTCATCAGTTGATATTTCTTAGTCTACAAGATGCACAAAGAGATTGCTGTGCAACTAAGTTTGCATCAGAGATTCCTTCTTTTTAATGGCCTCTTGGCTGAAAAATTGAATGAATAGGCTGGCGCTCTTACTGAGATCTGTTAAATTTGAACTATTTTTTTTATTAAAGGCAAAATGGGGAGTATACTTGACTTGTGCTTGTCTTGTGTTCAGTTTTTTTCCTGAGCTTTTCTTAGGAAGAAAACATAATTTGTCATTTTGTTTTAGTGTGTTGCAGCAATTAATGGAATATGATGTGGAATAGAATGCAGAAATTGAGAGTAATTTTTAATAAAGTACCAATGAAATATGCAACTGAGAAGATTTAAGTCTTTCACTGTTCACAATAAAACTCAACATGCATTTACAGCAGTTCACTATGATGATGTGTATTCAATAGGGTAATGTTTAGTTACCTATATTTCTTGGGGTGTTTAGGGGGGAAGCTGTTAAATTTAGTTAATGAAGAAAAATGTTTTAACTCTAGTAAATTTTATTTTATTTTTATTTTCTAGTAGTTCTTATTTTGTTTTATTGAACTTATGGCTTTATTCTTAGGAAGATAGATAGGTTCTGCTTTTGTTAACCATTACTATTTTGTTCATATACAGTTAGCCTTACAAGAGGAGAAGTTAAGAATAGAAGAGGAGGCTTTATATGCTGCACAACGTGAAGCAGCCAGGGCAGCAAAGCAGAAAAAGCTCTTGGAGGTGAGGGGAAAAAGACCCCAATATATATCAGAGCTTCTGTTCTGTTTCTACATATGCAGACTTTCCTAATATCCTTTACATCTCAGGAAACATCATGAGAAAATTGTTTCAGCTTGTAAATTCCAGTAGAGAAAGAAATATACAATCTGAAAGAACAGCTGGAAATTATCAGTTGTTTGAAACAGCTTATGAAGCTGAGTATAGATTTTGAATGACATGTATGATTTTAATCTATAATTTGCTTAACAGACTTCTTACATTTTGTAGAAGTTACTCATCTTGAAAGTGATCTGTGATGGTTTTCTAGTTAAAAAAATTAAGCACATATGATTTAGACTTGTAAAAAGTATTTCATACATTTGTGCACTTAGTTGTTCCTTATCTCTGTGATTTGTGTTAACATGAAGATATGTGTTTCCAAGTCGTCTGTATTTACTGTTGACCCTGAGCAGGTTGTTGGACTAAATGATCTCCTAAGGTCCCTTCCAACCTGAATTGTTCTGTCATTTTGATTTCTATGTGTAGTAGCCAAAGTCCAGTAATGACTTAAGAGCAGTCTTCATATAATATATCTGTGCCTACTTTCAGGTGTCTGGTGTCTTTGCTTTTGAAGCTTGGTCAAGCAAAACAAAAGCCATGTTAAGTTTTTCTGCTGTTTTGAAAACAGATGCTGTTCTGTATCCTGCTAGCATTTATTAGTGATTATTTTCATGTTACAGTTCAAAGATTTACATGTTATCAGTGTGTTTAATATTTTCCAAAATCTTAATAAGCTATTGAAGTATGTGCTGCCACCCAAATTTCAGGTTGCCGGAAATACGTATGTTAAAAAGAGCATTTTCGCTTTTTTGTATCTGTCCATCTACAATGTATGTGGCTGCAGATGTAGCACGTTGAAGGAAACAGTCCACTAGACATGTGGTATGTGTTCAACTAGAAGTAATTTTTCAGAAGTTCAGCTTTAGGCTAATTGAAAAAGTCTGAAATCTGCAATAGGTATAGGGGAGATCTTTAGCCCTAGTGTATCATTGATATTCAAAAGAGAATGAGCTAAAAATTGTTATTTCCAAATTGATAGCAATGACTGGGTTTTCATCTTATATTTCTATTGCTAAGTGTAGGTCTCATTTCACATTTCTCTTTTTATTCTCTTGTCATTCGTATGGGAGGGTTAATTATTTCTGACCTTTTTTTGCCTAGTTTCTTTTCTTAACACATTTGGTCTATATAAAGTCAGCAAAAGTAGATTGTTTTATGGCTTTAACTGGTCTTCATAGAAATTCTATGCAAGAAATGCTATTTTTCTTGTCTTTCGGTATTTTTAATATGACTGTCTTTTAGTCAGGACCTAAGATAGAATGCATTATAGGGATTTTCATTTCCTTCTCTCATAAAATTAGCACCACTTATCTCCTTTACAAACACTGTCCCCCAAAACCCATAAGGATTATAAGGATTCCCAAGGAAGCATTTTTGTATAGATATGCATCAAATATTTAACCTTTCTAGATAAACTAGAAGCCATTTTTAAATACATCTCTTTGCTATTTGTGGGCAGAAGTCTTTTAAATGAGAAAATAGCTTTTTCCTTGGAAGGATGGTATCCCTTTAAAACTAATTTGGCTTTCTGATGTTGTCCTACTAAATGTCAGGGTTTGTAATAGCAGAGAAGTTTAATATATGCATGTCCTGGAACTTACAGTGCTAGATATTTGGACATGACCCAGGAAAATGGGTAGATAATTGAAATCTGTTATTATGTGAGTATATGAATTTTAACAGAAAATTATTGCATACAGTAGTAATTGATTTTTCCAGACCTGCTAACTATGTTGGTGCCAAATTCCTGTCTCTTTCTCCCTGCATACTTAAGTCTTCTTACCTATAATCACCATTGTGTGATATTTCTACTTCTACACTTCCCATTTCCTTACTGGTCTCAGTCTGCTTATTCTGAATCTTATTTAAATACATGAGATGGAAAGTATGCCCAGAAATGAAGCCATCATTGTCTTGGGATTAAAAATACTAGCTGATCCAATGGAGTTATCTCACAAGACTGTTTACCCAGGAAAGAGGAATTCTTAGATGAAGCTAAAGTTGACGTCAATAACTCTGGTTTCTTTATCCTGGCTTTTCATTTGCAGGGAGAGATCCGTTAAGGCAGAGAATAGATTTTTCAGAAAATATAGTATCTACATACCTCAGACTTGTCTGTAAAATTAACTCATTAATTTTTATCTTAGTCTTTGTTGTAATCAGTGAACAATTACTGCTTCGTAACCTTTAATCACAGAGTTTGTGCCCAGTTTTTATGCTATCATTTTTTTCAAGGCAGGGAAAAGAAACTTGAGACAACTTAGGTTGCTTAAACCCTAAAATGTATGTAGAACCCTACGTCCATGACATCTATCAGTCCTCTTTTAACTACAAAATAAATGCATTTAAGGCTTCTGTCTTGCATTTTTCCTTCTGTGTTGGCTTTTTTTTTTCCTTTTTCCTAGTGATACCATGAAAGCTTTCTACCTAAAGAGTGTAGAGCAATTAATACTTTTGGCACAGCAAAGCAGCAAAACTTTCATTAATATAAATGAAGGATCTTGTGTTGACACAGACAACCAGAGGAGATAGCAGTATTGCTTTGTACAGTCCTTTTTTTAAGTGGTAGGCAAAACAAATAAAACATAACTCAGGTGTTAGTGGTGCATTGAAAATACCTGTGGCTTACGAAGGGAATACAGTAGAGAAGAGAGATGCAGTCTTGAATGATGTTTATATGTTTCTAGACAAATTGATGACTTCTTTTTTGGGGGGTGTATGAAATAGGTTAAAATGTTGAGAGCTCTATTTACAGATCTACTTTATTTTAAATTGAGAGACCTCTGAGATTAAAGGTAATACCTCTTGCATGTAACAGTCACTTCATTATCATAAAATTTGATCTTTATTTGAATGAAAATCAGTCTTTTCCTGTGTTGTACTCAAAGGACCACGACAATGCTTCCTCCAGTGTTACAGTTAAGGGAATGCTTAGTGTATTGAGTATATTACTCTGAGTGATCGCATTCAGCTTTTTCAATAATTTACTTCTTTCGATAGCAACGTAAACAACAAAGGATAACACAGAGAATGCACGCTGTTAATAATGGAGAATATCAAAGGTAAGATATAAAATGTTATTAATGATAATTAAGAACAATGACTGGTTTTACTTCTGTTCCTCACCTCCCCCTCCCAAAAAAGGCAAATCCACCTGTTTTTCAAACCTTATATATGCAGCATTTCTAAGTCAGAGTTGTTTTTATTCATTGCAGTTTTATTCACACCAAATTGTTACTGAATGCAAACTGATTACCAAGAACCTGCAAAATTATAGGGTGGATTGCATACGAATTTAACCTACTCCCAGCTACTTCATATATATATACACATATAAAATCTAGCATTTTATATTAAAAAGGTGTCTGTGTGTAAAATCTCAGCTAATACAAAAATATTTTTATTATTCAGAACCCTGTTTGAAATGCCCAATAAAAATACATACGAACCAAATGGAGAATTGAATGGTTTATATCATCCCCTTGTTCTTCATTAATTTTATTCCTTTAATTCTCTTCACTCCTACCTCCTCTGTTCAGTGTTAGAAGAAAAAAAAACAAAGCAATCAACCAAAAAACCCTAAACAAAAACAAGAAGACCCCACCAACACAAACAAAACAACCCACAACACCACCAAAACAAACAAACTAAACAACAACAAACACATATCCCCAAATAAAAACCACCCACACCAGCCTGTGGAATGGTATTTGAGTTCAGAAAATACTAAAATCAGACACCTGTTTCTGAATGGAAGGGGGATGGGAGGTATTTTCAGTTAGGTAAGTACAGTTAGAAAAGGAGCTGTGAAAGCAGGTTTTATGGAATGAGTAGGAATTAGCATAGTTCAGAAACAAAGAATTGCAGTAGCAAGACTTGAATTCATTAGTTAAAAGAGGAATTGAAAATTCAGGAGTCATCTCAAGTGACAAAAGATAAGAGGGGAAGAGTTGTTTTGTTGCAGAAGTTAAGGTATTTCATTTGTAACTGAAATTACCACTAAAAATTGAGCAGAAGCTCTGCCTGGGAGAGGATATGATGAGCAGGAATGGATAGGCATTCTGTAGATCATTTTGTAAAGATTTTAGTTAACGATGTATGTGCTTTGTACTGTAGAACTGGAGGCCATGTGGATTAATGCATTTTTTTATGGCACCCTTAGAGGCTTATAAAACTAAAAGCAATATGTGCACTGTTCTTGCAGCTCTGTGGCAGAGGAAGATCTTGATTCTTTCTTAAGAAATACAAAATTCCAGTACGAAGCTTTTCGAAGTAGTAGTAAGTCTTCCTTTTCTTATGCGTATCTTTAAATGTTAAGTGGCTCTGAGGAGCACAGAGTACTATTTTTTTTCTAGATAAACATAATTTATTCATATTTCGTATTTTTATATATACACATATGTATACATATGTATAAATGTATATGTATACATATATCTGTATTTAAAAATTAACAGAAACTTATTTTCCTCTCTAATTCCTGATGATTTGAAAAATGTGGCATATACAACTTGTGCTACAGCCATTCTAGTTCTGAAAAGCAAGTTCTGTCAGCAAACACATCCTGTGCTTGGATTTTATTTTACGAAGGCTTTCCAACCATCTTTGTGGAGCCAACATCATGCAGTGACCTGTTCTTGTAAAACCTAACTGTGTATTAAGGATGCAAATGTGTGCGTTCAGCATTTATAACCATCTCTTAGCAAAATAATTTGAATCATACTAATGGTTAATTTTTTTCTAATGAAGCGCAAGAGAGTATTTTGCTGCCTATATTTAAAAATTCCACTAACAATTTAGAGGAAAACAATTTTATTAACTTAGAATGTAAGTTTGGTGACAGTACTTGATAGTCACTAAGAAGTTGGAGAACTGATGGTAATTATTGGGCAATGCTGCCTATAGTGTGGGGTGTTGAGTGGGGTGGATATGTTTTAGGGGTTAGGTTTTGGGGTTTGGTTTTTGGTTTTGGTTCTTTTTTGCAAGACTTCTCACAAGTCCAGCTTACTGAATTCTTCTATGGTTCTAATTAGACAATATTGCTTAATGTCATCCTGTAATATCTCAGTGATGTTGACTTAAAAAGCTTCTATAAAGTCTTTGAAGTGATGAAGTGCTTTTTCAGATGTTTCTGAGGCTTAAGGGCCACAAAGCAAAATAAAAAGTTTGCTTTGAAAGTTTAATTTTGCATATTGAACCTCAAATTCAAGTATGTTTACAAATTAAAAGTACGTATTTTTTACATATAGGACTTTCTTCGGATGCTACAGTGCTGACACCCAACACAGAGAGCAGTTGTGACTTAATGACCAAAACAAAATCAACCAGTGGAAATGATGACAGCACTTCGTTAGATTTAGAGTGGGAAGATGAAGAAGGTATTTATTCTGCCATTCAATTTCATTCTGAACTTAAAAGTTAAAAATGCTGACAGTTTTAAATATGTTGATTTTAAATTTGTCATTTTCAAAAGGGAGGTTGATTTAAAACTGAATTATGATGGGATTTCTCTCAAGCGTGTCGTGATTAAACTGTAAACTATTCTTACCTAGCAAATTGCTTATTTTGATACATGCGGTTATTTGTCTAAGAAATGAATTCATTTCTTTGGATCCTTAAGTAAATTACTTCCTGCATCTTGTAGAACTCATTGTAAACTCACAACAAAATTACTAGTATAGAAATGCTGCCCTCTTGTGAGACAATAGCAGAAGGAACACCTTGTTCTTTGTTTTAAAAGGTAGAAGTCAGTCAGGAGTCTCTGAAGTATTTCAGGAATCATTGTTTCTTTAAACCCTAATTACTTGTATTGTAACTTCTACTGTAACTTAGGTCTGCATTCCAGGTGAGTAACCCAACTATTCTAATTGCTACTGCTGTTTGTTGTAGGTATTTTCCATTCTCTTTAGTAAATCTGCAAAAGCTCTTGGTTTTGAAGTTAATCCAAAATTTGGAGACCTTAACTGTTGAAAAGCTCACCAAAAATAAGCTAGGATTTCTTTTAGCCAATGTTACAGCAGGATTTTTTTTTCCTTTAATAAACTAGTTTGTCTAGACAGTCTGTATAGAGTTTAAATGTTTAGCAGTGTCAAGAGCACTAAGGTGTGTCGTTCATAAACCTGTCTTAAAAGACTTAACTTTCATAGAAGTAGCCAGAAGTAGCCAGCATCTTTTTTTAGCTACTATGTGCAAGAGCTATCGGCATTCTAGAGGAACTAAAGCTAGGGCAATATCATACATGCTGAACTACACTGGATTTTACATTGAGAGTAAGTAGCACCAGTGCAGAAGCAGTGTTCTGGAAACTATATATTCTACACCATGCTTAAGAAATGGAAAAATTGCATTCTCTGCTTTTTACAGACTGAGTTGTCCCCCCACTCTTATGAGTTACCTTACTGTAATATCTGTCTAAATACCTACTAAAAACCACATGAGAGCAAGGTTTAGTCTTTACCAGGCATACCTGCATCTGAAATTACCTTATTCATTTGAGTACTTGGGGGTCTTGCTGCATATGGGCTTGTATTATCCTTCTCATTGGGGAATTTACTTATGTGTATAGAATTAACAATCCGTGATCTTTGCTATTCATTGTTTTCTTATCGCTGTCTTATTGACTCAGCCACAAGCATTCATCTGGTTTTGAGGTAACTAAATAGTAAGTACTGAGAAGTGCTAGAAACTGCCTAAAAGCAGAGAACAAAATTACTGCGTAGTTCTGTTTCTGATTTCTATGAGCCAGTGCTCTACAAAGGGGAAGGATTAAGAGTTGGTCACTGCGATGGCAGTGCACCGCTTCTCTCTAGTAACCTCAAACCCTGAGCAGAAGAGCTGGTAAGATAACCTGTGGATGATTGCTTATGCTTGAGGACATAGCAAGGGAGGAATGTGGTCATTTGAAAGAAGTACTAGTCAATATTGCCAGGACTTTGAGTAGTTTTTAACACATTCCTGATAGATCTGGCTCAACTTAAGTGTGTTAAAAGCATCTATCCGAAGCAGTTGACTGCTTGCTTTGGGATAAGAGGTTTAATTACTGTGTGTGCTGTTAAAACCTACCATGGAAACTGAACAACTTCAAGTAAGTGTGTTTGTGTGTGGGTTTAGTGATCTGGGATATTAATTTGTGGTCTAGTCACATATTTTTACTGTCCTTAGACAAAGTTATATGGGGGCTGAACACGTTGTAGGGAAGAACCAGTGTTTTGAAAGGGTATTAGCCTTTTAAAAAACAAACCAACCACCACGAAGAATAGCAGCAAAAGATGACAGTGCTTGACTGAAAATTTGCCAGAGTAGGAGATTGTTAACAGGAAATGCCTAGGTCCTGAACTGCACATGATTATATACTAGTGGTACTATATAATAATTTTGTAATGGTATATAACAGTACTGAAAATGGGATTGTGGAGTGGAGCTGTCTGAGTACAGCAGATGCATAGTTTGTGCCCTGCGATGTTAGTTTTATAAAGAGCGTTATACAGAAAGACAAAGGGTTTGAGGAGCAAATGGAAACAGTAACTGCCCTGGATTAAATACAGATGTTGGATACAGTGATTCTGTTTTCATTCTTTGCTGTCATGTACAGATAACAGACAAGGAACTTTGAGTATTAATGTTGTATTGGTATTTTTGGCAGTGTATTTTGAGAGATGGACAACAGCTTCAGTGAGCCAGGAATAGTCAAGTTGAAAATAGCTATGTTTTGAAAGACCCATGGAAAAATAACATAAAATCCATCACTTGAGTCTGAGAAGGGACATTTAGCTTCTCTGGAAATGGCACAGTACCAAAAACCTCCTAATATTTACATGCCCATAGTGTAGAGCAGCAGGCTACATATATAGGAGAATTAAAGACAGCTAGTGAGTTCTTGCACTGTGTAGTCTTGTCTGTCCTAGAACTCTGTAAATCAACATCACTGGCTGTTGTGTTCATTTGGGCCAAAACTGGCTGCAGACTGTTGCTTTAATGTGAATAACACCACCAGGAGAAAATACAGTGATACTGAGGAGAGAAATTACCAGAGTCTGGATCTCTGTGGTTTTCTTGTTGTTTCTTCTAATACAAACATAAAGGTACTTCCCTCAAAATTATGTTTTTCTCATAAATATGTCTTAAATCACAGGCATGAACAGAATGATTCCAATGAGAGAACGCTCCAAAACAGAAGAAGATATACTCCGGGCAGCTCTGAAATTCAATAGCAAGAAGACAGGAAGTCATCCAGCTTCAGCCTCTGATGATTCTAATGGACTGGAGTGGGAGAATGACTTTGTTAGCGCTGAAATGGATGATAACGGCAATTCAGAATATGCCGGATTTGTAAATCCTGTACTAGAATTGTCTGCATCAGATGTAAGGATATCTGATTCTGATCATCAAGACAGATAGTGAAACTGCGCGGCCCTTCTTTATGACCAAATGTTGAAAAGTGAAATAGAATGTACAAAACCAATTTGCTCTTTTATAACATGGTTCCCTTTTTACTTACAGATTGATCAGCAAGGAATGGGAATGACTTGCTTTCTGAATTAATTCAGAATTAAGTGCAATTTTATCATCTACCTTCTAAATTTTTATGAAAACTGGGATGATTCTATTGTGTATATTTCTGGATATCTGGATTTAATATAAAATTATCTGCACTAATTTAAGTGTCATAGCTTGACATATCTATATTTTAACTAGCTTTTTTTTCTGGATGATGTTTCTACTGATTTGTTTTTGAAAGTCATCATTGGCCTAACATTTATCTTAGAAACAGTCTTACATAATTAATCTGATACTTGAATATAGAAAAATAATTTTAAAAATTTGTCTTTATTTCCAATATGTGCTTTTTGACTTGTTCTTTAGCTATTTAGAGGGTGTAATTAGCCAGCTGCAAAGCAAATGTCACACATGGTAAACTGCAATTTTTCCGTCTCGCTTATAGTCTTCCTAGCCTTGTATTGTCCTTCTTCCATTTATTTATTTTTTTTATACCTCATGCTAAGCAGTTAACCTCAATAAACATAGTATAAATCATCAGGTTAGGTAAGATATTCTCTTGTATGATATGCCAGACTTAGTGTGTACTAGATAGAAAAACAGCTATAAAAATTCTTTATTCCTCAAACTGGAAATTTTAACCAATATCTAGTAGAGAATTGGGAGGACCAAAGTCTTGATTTCCCTACCCTCCCAAACAGACCAACAGCTGTTACTACATAGTCCTTAAAATTCTTTAGTTGTGGAAAACTTACAATTCAGCTCAACTGGAACAATTATTGAAGAGCAACGTTCTCTGAGCAGACTGGGAGAAGGGACGATTGTTCTGCTGCTGGGGTGGGAAGAACAAGAACCTAAAGACTGAATTCCTATATCTGCATTTTAAAGAGGAAAAAAAAAGTTCAAGTTCTGAAACAGTGTGTTTAAGTAGTCAAGCTTTCCTGTGCCTCTAAACTGGATGGTTGATAGAGCTAATATGGACTGAAATGTAAGGAGGTGTTCAGTTATTGCAAATTTGGTGCAATGTGTTGTGTGGTCTCCCCCTTATATTTAACGTAAGTTATACTTGTTTTTATAAAGTAAAAGAACTTACTGAAGAGAACTTGCAGAACAGCTGTAGATCTCAAGCCTTCCCCAAAGTTTCAGTAAATCCATTCTGCTTTTGTGTAGCTGTCTTGTTTTGCCCTGAAAAAAAAAAAGGAGGAGAGGGTGTAACTTCACCATTGTGGAATAAAAGCAACACACTTGTGTTAAGTAGTAAATCTGCACCATCAGAAGAACTGAATTGATGGGTAAAAGCTGTGTAACTGTTTTAGATTGTTTGAGCATATATCTATATATTATTAGGGTCACTACAATGTGGTCCTCTTCATGATAACTTAAAAAATACTGCACACTTGGATTAAATATGTACATATGTCAACACTAATGAACAGATAAATCTTATTGATAACATTCCATTTCTTAATTTAAATTGTAGCTATGTCATTGAAAATATTTTAATGTAGTTATCTACATTTGCAATGCCTGCAATAAGCTTTAAAAAGTTGTATACATCAAATGTATATTTTTGGTTTGGCATAAGATACTACTGTGTAACTTCTGACGTTTATTTCTATAATATATTCCTATGGAAATGAAGGCAATTTTCACAACATGTAAATAACACTTTTTTTACCTGCTGAAACTGTAACTTACCCTGCAGTGGTTACTACATGAACATGAGGTTAACTTGTCCTGACCATGCTTCAAAGAAGTCAGCTAGCTCATGATAGTCCTGTTTCTAGGGTGAACAAGCATTTAGGAAGAAGTGAACCGCACCGAGTGACTTAAGAATTATGGTCAATATCTGTGGAAATTTTAAAAAATTGGAAGGTTATTTGAACAGCTTATGTGAAACAATTCAACAGTACTGTAAAATGCGTATCTCTGTACAAATTTCAAACTCATTAAACTTTGCAGTCAGTCTTCACATTTGGCAGTGTTGAACTGTTGCTGATTTTGTGGCTGCCATTTAATACATAGTGAAAGCAGCGTGTGAAGATGAATTGTTACAACACCTACGCACTGGGAAGGATCCAGCTGCTCTCTGTGGCCTGGCAGCCAGCTGAGGTGAGCTTGGGCAGCAGAAAGGTGGCTGTGAGCCACTGTGGCACCTCTGGATCGCGCTGTGCCCTCACCTGCACTTGGCCATGTATTTACTCTTCAGCTGTTTGCATGCAAAAGTCACTGGATTGTCTCCTTACACTGTGCTATCTCAACATGTTGCTGTGCTCTTCGGTGACTTCTTCAACCAGGACATCTAGAAAGTAAGCTTTAAAAATATATTTTTTTTCTAGACACTTGATACCGATACCGTTCTTCTTTAGTCAGGCTAACTTCTGTGGGTCAAATCACAGTGGTAGGATCCTCCCATGGGAGGATTTATTTTTTAATGCTATTTAGTAATTGATTCTTATCCTAAGTAAATGTAGAAATGATGAGGATTTGGAAACGATTAAATTTCTGGGTTTTTTTCCATTTCCAAGGCTTTCTCCTGCTTCCTGGAGATGCGCCTGAGGAATGCTGTGCTCTAGACCTGTGGCTGTCCATAGAGCCTCTCCATACAGAGTAAATACAAAATCTGAGACGCAGCACTGTGAACTCTGCAGACCACACAGATTTTTCTCAGGTAAGTACTGTTTGTAGATGCTTCTGCTCATATATTGCACTTGAAAATTTGAGATTGAGGTTGTCACTTATTCTTTAGATAATAACACAGAAAGTGCAAGGAAATAATATGTTCAGTGCCATAAGTTCATGTCCCAGGGGCAATGAATAGAAACTGGATAACCATGTTGCTTCGTGGTAGCATTAGCAACCTGTTTCTTAAGCCCAAAGCAGTACTAAACAGGAACTTGCATGTCACCCACAATAATTTAAGAGCACTAAGAGGGAGAGAGCTGTTTCCTGGGAATGTAAACTAACACTTTTTCCTTCCTCGTACATGATCCAAATCAGTGAATGTAAGAAATCCTGTTCATTTTATAGAAGAGGTTGATTTCATGTAAAAGCATTTATATGTAAGAGTTAGTTTCAGATTATATCTGATTCTTGCTTTCTTTTTCTAGGCAGCTGCATTTGCAGGTATTGGTTATTCTGCCTAATTACAGAGTAGGAAAACTCAGGTCAAAAGCATATAAAAGACAAGAAGCTACTGGACATCTGCACCCAGTGGTGCCACATCTGGTGACACGGTGATTCCTGCTCAGGTTTGGTTTGTTAAGCTGAGGGACTGGGGGTGTGATAGCGTTTGTGCTGAGATGGCAGCTGAACTGCACATCTAGGCCAAGGACTGTAAAAGTTAAGTACTAGAGTCTAGTTCAAAGAGTAGAAAACGTGGGAACAAAGTTCTTTTGGCAAAGATGAGACTTAATAGCCAAATGAAGTCCTACATAAGCCTGTGTTTTAGTTTGATTGCCTCTCCCGTGACTTTCACTTGTGGTTGTTTGCCTTAATCTCAGGTTATGTTGTGTTATTCAACTCTCCTCCCCTCAGGTATAATTCTGGTTTTCTTGTAATGATTAATGCTGAAATGCAGCTTAATGTTTATGGATGGTAAGATGGGTAACTTACATATACTCTGTTGTGATTCTTTTCAGTGTGTCTTTCAAACAAATACTTGACAAAAAACAGGTGCCAATGAAAACCTGAGCCCCTAGCAAAGAAAAACTTACCTGAAACAACCTGAGAAATGCTTCAATGAAAACAGATTTTGTAAGAGCTTATGAGGGAGCGTGGAGGGGGTGGAGAGGGAGAAGACTTGCTGAAAGTATTTTAGTCAACTCTTATCTTGGAGCAATGCCACTTTTAGAAAGCCCAGAATAATGCCACTAAAAATGTCTTGTCTGGATTGTCTCAGAAATAATTTTATTCACGTAAGTGCTTTTAGACTGTAGTTTTAGAAGGCAACAAATCCTTACTGAGCAACCAGATGCTTTTATTACAAAATTTATTTGTATTTTTACATAACATGATCACTGATGTTGCATGTTTATTTACATTCACAAGCAAAAGTAGCTAACTTGGAAAAAATACATATTTTAATTAATTTTAAAAATAGAGGAAAGAATCTCACTGCAAAGTTAAGAAAAGCATTAACTTTAAAGGACTATGCTGACAAAGTGTTTCTAAGCTGCAAAAGCTGGGAAGTTACAACCTAGGCTTGAAAGTACTGTTTGGAACTTAATGTCAAAAGTGAAGCACAAAATATAACATGGAGCGAGACATTACGTCTCTACTGCCCATTAAATATACCTTCAAGGCATGTGATCACAATTCTTGAATTGATTCTGCTACAATGGATTTGGGTGGCCCTCTATGTCTTCTTCACGTTTATCTGGCAAACAGTGGTGACCAGAGAGCACGTTTGCCCTGGTAAAAACAGTGGCAGGAATCGGTTTCTGTTGAACGAAGTATGCTCTGGTATGACTGTACTGAAAACGGTAAGACGACTGATGTACAGCAGTGAGAACAGCCAAGGACAGTGGACTGAGATGACAGCCGTCAATTTCTGAAGTTATGCAGGTTCCAGATGGTCAAAATCTGCTCCAGCCTCCTTCGCCCGTATGCCATGGCTCATTTTCATCAATCTCTGTGGGGTTTTTGCCTTGGGAAGGAAACAAGGGAGAGGAAATGCCAGTCTCAGGTACGGGTTGATGTGATGGTAGGCATCTTTCCTGTAAGATCGGCACTTCAGACAAGTGGAAGTAAGTCTCAAAATAATCCATGGACACCCCTTCTTCAGTCTCCGCTAAAATCTGGTAGTCCCCAAACAAAATGATACACTTCCATGGCAAGTCAGTTTTGTTTAAATAACCCAGTTCTGTTTGGTCCACCATCAGTTTTGTTTTCTTGCTCATGTTCTTTATCTCAAAACAACATTCTGAGCTGTTCAGTTTCCTGTAGAACTGCAATGAAAACTGAATCCGAGAAACACGAGTATCCATTAAGTTGTAATGGCAGACATTAGAATCACGGCCAAACTTGGCCACTTCATCTGCCCTGACTTGTTCTCGCCTACAGAAATTCAAGCAACTAAACATCTGGTCATTTTGGCAAGGGTGGTAAAAGGTCATGTGGAGACATGTTACTGTTTCTTCAGTGTCAGCTTCTTCAAAAGAAATCATGATGAAATGAGTTCCTCAGATCTATAAGAAAGAAGTAAAATCACAGCATGAAATCACTGCAGTACCAAAAAAATGGCTTCAGCGTGGCGTTAAAATACTTCACATATTTTTGCATCGTGACTGTATACAATTTATAGTAAATTGTCTGACAGTGAATGTAACGAAACCTCTGGAATGAAGAAGTTGAGCGCACCCAGCCCATGGTAACCATCATTTCCCAGCACTTTGCCTAAGGCTCATGTGGTGACCACAGCCAAGTGCCAGATTGTTCTGTGCTGAACTCCTCCCAGCAGACAATCCCACATCTGTTGCAATGGCTGCCTAGCACTTCAGAACTCCAAAAAACACCCGTGACTCTCAATTGCTGCCAGCTCATTCTTTATGAGGATCTCGCAGGTAGATTTATCTTTGGAAGAAATATGTCACTTAGCAGTGTCAGTAAGATCCACTTTATGAACTTAAAATGGAGCATTAAGTATTACTTACTGTCCAGGCCCGTGTGCTCTGTTTTACAGCGTATTCCTTTGACTAGAAGGCATCAGACAACTTTTACAAATGCAGTCTGACTGCAGTCAGTAATATTTCAAATGTGCATAAAGCACTATTTTGGTTCTTTAGTCAGAATTTACCTCTTCTATGAAAAAAAAATACAATATTTAGAAGTGACTGATGTGACAGTATGTAAAATGAATGCAAAAGCTGGAATAACAGCAAGCCCTAAGGGAAGAATTGTCAGCAGCTCTAGGGTATTCCCCTGTTGCCTGTTGGAAAATCACAGCCCTCTGCTGAAGTACCTAACTAGGAACTAGAACTAAGAAATAACTTTTCTTGGTTTTGTTGTTTTGTTGTTTTCTTTTTTAAAGCTTTTCACAGCACAGAGATGCTTACTTATGAACTAAATTCTGTTGCAAAGTCTCGAGCAACTGAAGTGCAGCCAAAAAAAATCTATGAGATACCTTAGGAAACACTGCGATGTGGTTCTCTATACATGCAAACTCAGTATTCTCCTGCACTGAAACTTAATCTAAAGAAAGACTCTAGGTACTTAAAGTAGGAACCAGAGGATAAATTCTTAGTTTCTCACCAGAGAAACGTGTTATTAAACTGCGTTATTCGTAAGCGGCCATTTAACTTGAATCATACAGTGCAGATGTTTGTATTGGTTCTTCTAGATCACAGTAAGTTCCTGACATGTCACGTACCAACCCTGAGCTTTCTTGGCAGCTCTATTCAGTGAATGACACTGAGAAGCAGCTTACAAAATAATCTGGTATTTTTATGAGTAGGTGAGTCATCACTGCAGTTCAGTATTCTGAATTGTGGCTTTTTTTTAAGGCTAAATTACACCACTGTGCATAAACTCCATGCACAGTCAATGGTTGTATGCCAGCCTGCACTTTCTGAAACCTCAAAATTGCTTTCTTCTTAGACCTTTTAGCACAATAACAGCAATAGCTCTGACACAGTAGTTTAGCAACCTGAGCTTACTTACTGAAGTAGGCTACAACAGCGCTTCTACCAAGTTTAGATGAAAAAAATTTCAAGTAGCTCTCAGAGCTCACTTTAAACGTCATTGATGCTCCTGACAGACGTACAGACAGGCACCCTGCTGGCAGGTATTCATTCACCATGTGTAAGCCACGCTGCAGTGGCATTAGTATCTATTCCTCCTTCCACTTGTATGCCTCAACGCTGGTGAGCTGGAAGCAGCTCTGCGAGCAGGAGGATGGACTGTCCCTCTCTGTGCTCAGTTCTGCCCTTCCTGCTTTGCACCACTACGAGGATGTGAGATGTCACATGAGGGCAGCTTTGGTTAAAGGGGAAAACCAAGTCAGTTCATTTAGTTCGCAGCCCACTTTACAGAGACAGTTTTCTATCTTGAGGCTTGGGCTGAATTTGAAACCAACACAAAAGCGTTTTCTGCTTCCATTAGTATCTTCCTCAGTTGGCTTCTGAAATGCAGCAGGACTGGGCAAAACACAGGAATAGAAACAGATTTTGAGAAATCTGCAGTATATACAACTGTGTATCAGAGCAACATAAGATGTTGTCTTTATTCATGTTTTTGAATTTTACAAATGGCTACATTTATTAATTTGGAAGGTGTAGAACTGCCACTGATTGCTTTAGAAGTACAGCAGCACTCACCCATTGAACCTGGATCTCGGCAGCTCCCACCCACTCCACTATCTATTCAAGATCTGCTTGTGTGGCATCTCTAGCAACCTGAGGTCAGTTGCCAAGTCCTGCATTATTAAAGGTTTATTGAGGTTGGACTAAGCATACTTTCATGTAAATACTGAAGGACTTTCTGTTTACTAGACTCTACTGGTCAGGAGAAAGATTTTTTTTTGAGAACTCTCTCTAGAGAAAGAAACATTCTGTAGTTATATCCAAGCTTCTCCTGCAACTGTAGAGCAGCCCATTGCACTGCTTTTGACTGTACCTTAAGTCCATCAGTTGTGATCCTTCCTCTTTCCCTTCTCCTTCAGTGTGCATCATTATCCCCATTTTTTGAGACAGGAAAATGACACAGAGCATTAAGAACAAGAATACCTAACTTGAGAATCATAGGGCTCCCATTTGAGCGTGTAACGTATTCAAGAGCTGTAACTCTATACCTAGAAATTATCACTCAGGGATCTCTACCATTTGCTTTTGCAGATTAAAATATAAGTGTTCAATCTGTGTACCAAGAAAAAGAATTTATTAACTTTCATTTTAAATGACCATGAACTTTGAGGCAGGGGCAGCACAGAGTATGATTTTAAAGCACGCTATTTAAGGACAGCTATCCCTTTTGTCTCTCCAAAATGCTACGCTGTGGTCGCTGGTGTATCTTTTGCAATCTGCAAGAGATGATGCAGGAGGCTGGCACCCCACAGCTTGTGTTTCAGTCTCCGCTCACCCCCGGGCAGGTTTGTCCTGCGCACTGGGCAACGCAGGTGTCTGGTGCAGGTGTCTGATGCAGCCAATGCACTGACGCCCAGCACGAAAAGCCAATGGCTCCTGGGCGAGTGTACCTCTGACAGCTCCTAACCTGGGAGCACTCAGTGTCCCAAAACCTCAGTGTCACTAAAATACCATCTTTGCTGTTGTTACACGAGAATACGCCCAAACTGCTGCCTGCCCGCGGCCCCAGGAACACACCTTCAGGGCTTTGTGCCGCTCTAGAGCCTTCAGCCAGCTGCTCATCGCACGGACCGCAGGTAAGGCGAGGGCGGGAGCTCCCGAAAGCGCTCGCCACCAACGCCGCCACCTCCGTCGAAAGTGACCAAGGAAACCCCGGCGAGCATCCCGCCCCCTCACTGCCCGCGCCTGGGGACCCGGCTTCCCCGGCACCGCACTCGGAGCGGGGCACGGCCCCCGGCTGCCCCTCGGTCCCGCCGCACAACCTCACCTGGCCGGCCACGCTGTCCTGCGCGCCGCGGGGAGCTGCGCTGGCTGCGGCCGCCACCGGCTCCTGAGCGCACGCTGCGGCCGCCTGGCGCGGGGAGGTGGATCGGGGAGCGACCCGCGGTCGCGGCGCTGCGGGCCGGTGGGTCCGCTCGGCAGCGGGACGGCCCTCCCGGTAGCGGGGCGGGGGCTGCCCGGGGCCGGTCTGCGGGGCGGGGAGGAACACAGGAGAGCGGGAAGGAGGGGGTAGCGCCCCGGATAGAGCCCGAGGGCGGGCGCCTCCGGAGGAAACCCCCGCACCCCCTGCCTTCCGGAGCGGGGACGCGTTCGTGAGCAGCGCACCGTAAGAGGAACGTTTGGCTGACGGTGTTGTAAAATCGGGTATTTTAAAATATTCCATTATTTTCTTCCGCGTTAAACAACAGTGGTTCAGCTTCATTGCACTGCCTTTGGGAAAAAAAAACCTCGGTTTTCCTTGGCTCCTGATCTAAGCTGAGCTGGAAAGTTTCATTTTATAGTAAAACCTGAGACAGCCCTGCCATCTGGTAGGAAAAAAATAGCAATTCTCTCTTATCCAGCCGCTTGTGTTTTTCTTATTAAGCAAGATTACTCTCAAACACAGAAAAAGAGGTAGAGCACTTAAAACAGTTTCATCTCAGTCTGAATCCTGGGTACCCAGTGTCCTCCCTCACCTGTGTTTGTACAGTGTTGTGCCTCGGTGTAGTTCTGTCAGTCTGATTGCTTTGGCATGGGCACTGAACTACTGTGTTTGTTCATATAAATGAATTCTCATTCATGGGTTCCTTTTATTTATTCAATAAACAGTTGAATTACTCGTGGGTTGATAAGTTCCTTTGCAGTTGTTCTGTTCAATAGCTTTTATGTGTACATTGGCTAATATGCTGTATATGCCCTTCTTCCCTTACATGAGAAAACAAGGGGTTAGACTGTTCTGCAAGAAGTCACGTGAAAGCACAGAAGCACAGATTATTCCAAGTTTCTCCTTAGCAGAATGGCTTTCCTGCAGCAGGCAGGACTGGGCGTGTGTGCCCACACAAAAGCACTTTGCTGCCTTCTGGAAAACACAGAGTTGTGCAATCCTGCCATTTATTACATCTGCTGTTGGGTTTAATTACTGTCAGCCCTTCAGTTTCAAGAAACAGCCTGCTTGCTAGGCCGGCAGAGAGCTTTTCTGGTAGGATTATTTTGATACTTGGGCTATTGAGGTATGTCAGTACTCTTTTATTTCCCTAGGATTATATAAGCTCGTATTAACTACATGTATTTTACTGGTTTATGATTTAAATATAGCTCTGCGTCATTTTGTATAGGAGATGACGGGAACTGGATTTACTGCTCCTCTCTTCCTTAAGTTCCGCATCAGTCGTAATGCTGCCAGCTTTAGGAAAACAACTCCAGGTTTGCCCTGTATGAGAAAAAACTCAGGCGCTGTGTGCTCGTGGGTTTTTCGGGTGATCTCCCTGCGAAAATGGTTACGTGGTTTACTAGAGTTTGTTGGTGTACTACAATAACATCCTTTGTATTTGAAATTTCTGTGGTTAAAAGTGAAACTGCAAATAGATGTGTAAAGTTTGTAGGCTGAGCTGCACTATGTGATGGCAAACTGCTGGGACTTGGGCCAAGGGAGTTAGGTCAACATTAACCTAGTAGCTCTTGTTGCTGTCCTGTTTTGGGTTGTCTGCACAACTCCTTCCTCCCTTGGGGTTGTGATTTTCCCCAGACGTGAATCTATTCCAGCATCCCTGGAGTTACCCAGCTGATAATGGCAGTGTGGTAAATTTGAACCTTCCCAAGCCTGATTGCAGAGCCTGTGACACACAACGTTCCCCTGGTTTATGAAGACAGTGTGGGACATTAAAATAAAGGTGGAGCAGAGCTACGCTCTTCTTTCAAGTTGTCTTCCAGCTGATTTTCAGGCACATATATTCCTTGCCTTGCCAGTCCATAGTGAGGAGGAAGTCCTAGAAAAAGTTATGCTCATTACTTCAAATGGATGTTTCCTCCTTATGTATGTCCAGTGTGGCTTCTCTGTGTAATTATCGGTGGCACATTATTGTTTGGGCTAATTAAGTATTTGTAATGCATAGCTATATTAGGCTGGAAGACTGAGGTGGTTTCGGCTTCGCCATGGTGGTGCGTTGTTTTTCTAACAACTGATTTGTAAGGCTTCGGCTAACTCCAGAGACTAGGCAAATCTGCAAAACGGAAAAATACTAGGAACTCTGTCCTGGTTTTGGCTGAGATAGAGTTAATTTTCTTCCTAGTAGCTGGTACAGTGTTGTGGTTTGGATTTGGGATGAGAACAATGTTGATAATACACTGATGATTTACTTGTTGCTAAGTAGTCGAGAACTTTTCGGCTTCTCATGCTGTGCCAGGTGCACAAGAAGCTGGGAGGGGACACAGCCAGGACAGCTGATCCCAACTGATCAGAGGGATATTCTGTACCCTATGACGCTCAGTACAATGAGCAGTTGTCCAAAGGCTCTTGAATTGCTTCCAGTCATTAATGGCTTTGAAAATCAGACAGTTAGCAAGGGTAAATATGCTCCTTTTTCTGGGAAGTCTATGGTAGGTCAGAAGAGTTACTGAAAGTGTATTCTGCATTAGTGAGTGAAAGGACTGGTTCGGGATGTCTGTGTTCAGCTGATTCTTGCTGAATGACTCAATGTGAAACCTCTCTGCCTGAGCTTCCCCCCTATGCTTTAACAAACCGTAAGAAACCTTGCCAGAACATCCCTGGCACATGGTGCAGTTGGCATGGCTGTTAATGATCTGCCAGGCCAGTCACGAGTTAGGAGTGCCATGATAATGTTTCTCAAACACTTGGGAATCATGTCCTCTATATTTCTGTCTCTCTCGTTGCGTAAAAACTGTTTTGTCGATGCATGTTTAAGGCAAGATATGAGACCAGCAGTAGTCTGGGCCTTTCTGAAACTTTCTATTATCTCTCTCTGCTATTTAAGTTAACACAATTAACACAATTCCTTATCTGGTTAGATGAACAGCGAGTCTGGGCTGATTTCAGTGATGCTGAGATTTCACTGTGGTTCTGTACTTCCCCTGCCAAGGCCAGATTCCACATGTAGTTATTGAAACTGCAGATGTAGTGCTGAGGTTTGCCAGCAGTGTGACAGGACAGAGGTAGCTAAAGGGTAACTGTGCTTGTAAATGTGTAAATATGATTTCTATGGTTTTCTGGTGGCCTTTTTCTGGTTACCAACTTGCCCGCTCACTGGTACAGGTTGTCAGTGCTGTTACCATGTGAAGACAAGCAGACGCTGTGCCATAGTGAGACCAGGCTTTACACTGGAAATACTTGCAGTGGATTTGAATGCATTGGGTTTTGCTTTTGAGGCAAATACGTTGAGATGCAGTTTTTCTCTAGGGTTGGCCTCTTGCCACAAGAGAACATAAGCAATGCGTTTGTGTTTCGGTGTGATAGGTGTGAAGGATGTGAAGTGCAGCCTGTGTAGTGAGGCTGGCAGAAGAGTGCCATAGGTGAGCCACTCCGGCCCCCTCCATATTCCCCTCGCTTGTGCAGCCCCATGGGCACAGCTCCCCAGAGACGTGCGCTGATTTCTGACTTCCCCATGTTAAATGTCTCACTCTCGTCTTGCTGCGGCAGGCACCCTTCTCACGGGCCTGGGCGTGCTGGGTGCCAGGGGACACGCTGCCATTGTACATCACCTGGCCCAGGGCTGTGCTGGTGTCCTGGGGTGGCACAGGGGTGGCCTGAAATTGCCCTGCACACTTTGGAGATATACAGAGCCACGGAGGAGGAGGCACAGCCTTATTTGCTGAGAGCTGATTGCTGCTGTAGAGCCATAAAATCCAGGCTGCTGGATGCATTTGCTTGCATGAAGGCAATGCTCAGGATTGGAATCATAGAATCATTTCAGCTGGAAAAGACCCTCAGGATCATTGAGTCCAACCATAACCTAACTTAACTCTAGCACTAAACCATGTCCCTGAGAACCTCGTCTAAACGCCTTTTAAACACCTCCAGGGATGGCGACTCCACCACTGCCCTGGGCAGCCTGTTCCAATGCCTGACAACCCTTCCCAGGAAGAACTTTTTCCTAATATCCAACCTAAACCTCCCTTGGTGCAACTTGAGGCCATTTCCTCTCATCCCATCACTTACTACCTGGGAGAAGAGACCAACCCCCTCCATGCTCCAGCCTCCTTTCAGACAGTTGCAGACAGCAATCAGGTCTCCCCTGAGCCTCTTGTTCTCCAGGCTGAACAGCCCCAGCTCCCTCAGCCGCTCCTCATCACACTTGTGCTCCAGACCCCTCACCAGTTTCGTGTCCCTCCTCTGCACTCTCTCCAGCACCTCAGTGTCCTTCTTAACGATGAGAGGCGGAGGGCGCTGGGTGCGCGGCGCGGCCGCAGCCGGCAGGTGGCGCTGTGGGACCGGACACGGAGCCACGGGGACACGGGCTCAGCCCGGGCCGGACGCGGGGAAGATGCTGCAGGTCTGGGGTTTTCGGTTCGGGTTCGTTGTTTCGGTTTGGTCGTTATTTTGTTTCGTTTTTAAGTGGGGAAACTTCATATTGCAAGATCTGTAGTGGTACTTGTGAGCTAATGGCGATAGTGGCAGTGTTAACTTCCAAGACCACACAACAACCTGTAGCTAGATTCTCCAATCACTTATTATTCCCCTACAGCAACTAAGTGCCTCGTGTTCAAACAGAAAAGAAATAGTTTCATCTCAGACACACGTATTCCAAATATAAAGCAAGATATTCAGCTGAATCTTAGTGTTAGGGGGAAGACAGAAACATGAGAAGGAGATGCATTCACTGAACTTTTAGATCCCAGTGCCAAGAACAGCCCCACAGGGTGAAGCAGAGAGCAGGTCTTCCAAAAGAAGAACAGAGAGCACAGTTCCCCCTATGTTTATTTACTTCTTTCCTCCTTCTTTACTTCAGAAAAAGAGCTCTTCCTTTCCCATCTCATCTGACCAGAATAAAGTGATGAGGGAACGCATCTTGACTAGTGAAGACAACTATTTCTTACAAGGTGGACTTAGTTTATGCCACTCTCCGAGTTCTCTCTTGTTTTCTTTCCACATCATGATCTGCCTTTAGTCCTCCTTTTGAACCTCTCTGGCTTTTCTCCTTCAATCCTTTCTTGCCTGTCTGCTGTCTCAGTTTCTTTTCAATCTTCCTACCCCTCTTGCTGTCTGTTGTTCTTCCCCCTCACCATCCTCTTGATTGTTTTTTCCTACCCCCTCTGTTGCTCCTTCCACCCTTTGTTTTGTCACTGGGGCCTTTCTCCCCCATCTGGATTCTCTCCCTTTAATCCATCCCACTGCCCTTATTTCCACTTTCTCCCCGCTTTGCTTTTGCTGCTCAAGGCTGGACACCTGTGGAGTGATTACAGGACAAGTGAAACCACAGTGATGGGACAGCAAGAAAATAAACACTGAGAAGCGACTGGGAGATGGAGCAGACTAATCTATCTGTTGGCATCATGCAGCAAAAGCCTTGAGAATTGACCCAGTAATGGGTCCTCAGCATTTCCCTCATTCTGTTGAAAGGATGCCTGCCCTCTCTGTAAATAACTGGTAGAGATCCAGGGCTAGAAAGAGAAAGCACAGTAGGGACACTGTGGAAAGAGGTGGAGATGTTCCTAGTGACTTGGAGCCTGTTCTTGTTGACAGCTCTGTCTTTGGAGAAAGGTTCATACAGCTCGGGGGGCTCCTGTAATTCCAGCTTTCATGGAACAAGAAGTGGAAAAAGAAGAGTAAGGGAGGTTCAATGCCGTGGAGCAGGTGCTTGCTTCTTGCGCAAAACTAGAAGTAAATCACCTTTAAGCCTTGGTACAGAGAAAATTGCCGGCTCTTCCCTGTTTGTTGTTTGTTTGTTTGTTTGTTTTAAGCTGTAACAAAACCTGGAGTCTTAAGCATGTTGGAGCATCAAGTTTCTCAGAGAAGAGTCTTAATGGACTTCAGTAAAGCTGAAAATGAAAAAAAAATAATTTGTGCAACTTGCAAACATTTTGGGGATTAGTGGTCTGTGAGCAGCTGCTGATGTAACTGTGCCCACGAGAATCCCCTGTGTCTTCTAATAATAGTTAGGAAGCTGCGGGGTTTTTGTTGGTGAGCCCCGCTGGAGTTCTCTTTGTTTACCAATGACTGTGAGTCCAGCTTTCAGTTATTTTGTGGTCATCTCCCTTCTTTTGTATGTGGAGGTGATTTAGCAATTGACATTTTGCTCCCCTGGTTGTGTGCCACTACAGTTCTAGCTGGCAGATACATCTGCCTGTATTCGTTATTTTGTGGAACTCCTCTCAAATACTTGGCACACAGATAAGACTTTTCCTTCTGTCATTGCTTCCAAGAAGTGTGCAATTCATGTGTGATTTATTTCTTTCTTTTTCCCCCTACAGATACCCTGTGAACTTCCCACATGTGAACTAGGACACCTTCATGATACCCCCATTTTTGACCTTGTCAGATTCACAAGCTACGTGAGCCTGGATCTTCTCGAGGCTACGTGACACTGTGACCGAGTTCTGTGCGACAAGAGGGCATGCCAGGTAATAGAATCTTCATCTTTCACATCAAATCTCATGTTGAAGATCTAAGCAAGAGAAGCTTGTGTTGGTGTATTGTAACCATCAAGTGAGGCATTATCAACCTTTATAATCCCACTGATCAACTGTCACCATTAAGAGACAGGCAGCGTTCTTTGCAAGAACTGGAACAATAGTCCAGGTTTCCTACAAAGATTACAGTAGAGGTAAGTGTCCTTTCCCTAGGTCATAACCCTTGCATTTCAGTTTGGTGTTCTCTGTTCTTCACTACTACCTCTTCTAGAGGACTAAACTGAAGAAGCTGCACTTTCTCAAAGTGGCCAGATACCAGCAGCAATCAAAGTCATCACAATACATAGTTTGGTTACTGACAAGTATTTTAAATACTGTGTTGGGAACTGATAAGATTATAATAATGATAAAATCTGTTTGCTACATTAAAAAAAAAAATCTGTTTCCTCTTGCTCTGAAGCAAATTCATTGGAGTGTAAAAACTGTGACAATTGATCTAGATGCCAGTGAAATGCTTTGGCTGAAAGCAGAAGTTTCGCAATTTCAGTGTACTGTGGAATAGCCTCCAAAATACCATCTCTGTACTTCTTTACATTAACCACATGAGGGACGGTGTGGTCCTGTCTCCTAAGTACATAGTAGTGATTCTAAATGTGTCAAATATCAACATTTTGAGTGAGCTACAATTTTGATAGCAAGGAGCTTAAACATTGCATTCACCAGGGTCAAGCTTTGAATCTGCTCACTCTGTCTGTTTTAACACCATTTAGATGGAGATGATTTCATGTGTACAGTGCAGACTGAACAGAATCAACTTTTCCAGGTCCCTTGTTCCTGCTCCGGAAGGGAGATCGGACTAGATGATCTTTTGAGGTCCCTTCCAATCCCTAACATTCTGTGATTCTGTGATTCAAAGGCAGTGATTGAACAAAGTTATTTTTAAGAGTTAAAGATAAGCACTAAAATAAACTCTTTTGCTGATATGTAGCAGGACCAGTGACTATAGCATTTTTTTTCTTTGAATTTGTGTAGATGTTACAGTGTTAAAGATTCCACATTCCGTGACGTGTGGCAATAAAAACTCTATTCCATTATCTCACTTTCTAGCATTTAAGGGCACCCAGCTGTGAGAGATGCAACTTGCCTTGGAGGTACATGACCTTTTTTTTTTTTCTTTAAAGATATATATGATCCTGTTCAGAACTGTTCTACCTGCAAAGTGTTTATGCTGTGGAGCTTACTGGCACAATACAACAATATCCATTTTCCTCAGGTATAGGCTTTAATCACAGTGAGTTGGTGTGGTATTGCACTTGCTTTTAGCCGACATGCTAAAACTAGACCTGAAATAAACGTGAGCCTTTCCACAGGAGGGGACCTAAGGTGGAATAGAGGCAGAAAGCGAAGACAGGAGGTAACCATGTTCAATAAATATTCTCATTTTGGTATCTTTTGTCTCACTCCAGGTTATATCGTCCGTCGCCCTTTCTGATTGAGCCGTTGTAACCTGCTGTAATTCAGAAGCCTTGCTGGACTGCCAGGCGGAGCCTTTGCTTGAGGAAGCAGGTGCCTGGTTCATCTTTACATTCTATTGTTCTGGTGACCCTCCCTTGGAGCAGTTGCTGTCTGGTGATGTTTAGGAACGAGGTATTTGTATTGCTGTAAGCATATATGCTCCCCTTGTAAACTGGCACTGAGAGGTGATGAAGGCTGCTGTGCATCTCTTCCCTCCTATGCAGCCCCTTGCCCGGGCCCAGGGATGGTCTGTCCCTTACAGAAACTCTTGGTGATGAAAGCAGGAGGATTTCACAGCACAGGGAGCATTGGTTTATGGGTCTGTGTATAGTCTCACAAGGGAACACTGTTCAATAGGCTTCAAAGTGATTCAGCCATGGCATAACCATGGCTGTGGCCACATGTAATATAGCCTGTAGCTCTTTAAAGAGGATTAGCCTTAGATCAGGGACAGCATTCATTGCTGGATTTCATGTAAAGCAGAATATGCTAATGAAATGGAAATGTCTATGGCAAACATTGCATAATATTGTAAACCTCAATATTGAGCGTTGTGTCTTGATATCTCTGCTGGAAGTCAAACTTTTGTATTCTGTGTGTTACTTGGAGAAAAACTGAAGCTTGTAATATGACCACAAGCTCTAGTTTGCAGTTTCACAAGCAAAGCTAAAAAGATAACAACAAACATTTGAGGATAACTTTTCAAATGCTGTTGAATGCTGTAATAATGTCATACTTCTCCAGCAGAGAGGAAATCCACCACATCGTAAAATATAATTTGGGTTTTCTATAACAGGTGTAGGTTTGGTTTGCTCCTGCATTCTCTCCTTGTGTGCACTTCTACTGCTTTAACTGGAATGTGTGGGTTTACATGAGTTTCAGCATCAGTCCTTCAGAGAAACAGTATTTCTGACATGCATTTCTGAGCCATTTCATCTTTTTAAGGTACTTTCTGTCTGTACATCAACTTCAGCTGTCAGTCCAGTAGGCTTGATTTGGCTCTCCTATTTCAATTTTATGCCATTCTTTTGAATGCTTGAAGTTTAATATTAATGTAAAAAAAAAAAACACACTAAACAACACCACATCAAAATGTCAAGAAGACCCACAATTTGAACTGTCTCACTTAAGATGTTGCAAAGAATTTTATTTGCAGTAGGTCATGAACACCTCTCAGAAAATTGTTTTAGTGTGAGCACTGAGAAATCACTGTCCGCTTCTGAAAGCCGTGGTTGTGTAGTTGCATGTAAAGGAACCCATTCTTATAGCATTCATGTGCTGCACGTAGTTAATTAAACCTGAAATAATCTTTAGTTTTAATGTCATGTATTTGTAAGCTTCACAGGAAATTTGTTACCCTGATATTAAGATGACCCAGTGCTTGGACTTGAAACCTTTGCACATGGAAGCTTTCAGACCTGCCATGGGTGATTTCCTCCACACACAAGGCATTCATGTGAGGCTCGTCATCTCAGCCCTGTGATGTGGATTTGTGGCCTAGGTTTTGATGCCCATGCAGCCCACTCAGACAAATGCTAGATATAAAATACAGTGATAGACACTATGTACGCCAATGGGCCAATTTGCTTTTGTATACTTACAAGTGATGACTTGAAGTGCCTCATCCCAGTGTGCTGGGGGTAGAAGTCCAAAGAAAGCCTTTAGGAAGAAGATCCTTCTGGCTCTGTTTCTAAAACATGAGCTTTCCCTACTCAGTAGTTTTTCACTCCGCAGACCACCATATCTTAGGATTTTGTTGGTTTGGGATTTATTTTTTATGTTGGTGGATAGTGGCTTTTTGGTTTGGTTTGGGATTTTTTTATTATTATTATTTTGCCATTGGGAAGGGGTTTTTTTCTGTAGACGCAGAGGGGTGGTGATACATATTCATGAAAGAGAAGTCTTTCCAGCCCCTGCTCACGTTGACAAAGACTTCGCTGTTTCACACAGCAAGCTGAGTGGAATTGTGTGGGGCCTGCCTGACCAGATTAGAGCAAACAGCAAGCTTATTCGTCCAGTTGTTAGGCTTCCCCTTCCTAACAATTTCCCCAATTGTCATTTTGACAAGGCTGTCATTAGGTGATGGCTTCTTTTGGCCATTTTCAGATAATTTCCTTAACTTCCATTTTATTTGACAACAAGTAGTTTGGGAGAGAAAGGAAGTGCTTCAGTAGTTTGTAGATTAAGGGTTTGTCACTTCAAAGGCATCTTTGATCTAAAAATATGTGCTGTACCAAATTCATTATGTCTTTTTTTTTTTTTTTTAAGAACTTTTTAATTTATTGATCTGCCCCTCAATTATTCTTTTTTTTTTTTTTTGCATCCCCTAGTAGTACATGAGATGGTGATGATGAGGGGAAAGTGCCCAAATGGCCACTCTGAGAAGTCATTACCAGGGCAAAACAACAGGTGCTTTTGTTTGGCATCAAGCGCCGGCTCCATCACAGATCTGGTTTTAGCCAGAGGTCCCGCCTGCTCCAGCCATGGGAGGGATGTGCAGCTGGGTGTAGAGATCGGTTGAAAACTGGGAAGACAGAAAATATGTGTTTCATAGCAAATGGCTTATTGTGCATGTTGTGTTTGTCTGGTCACTCCGCTAGTATATTTGAATGGCCTGAAAACATGGATCTTGGGTAGCAAGTGTTTAGCAAACTGGAGTTTGTGTAGCTCGGTGGTCAGTTTTGACTCCCAGGTACCCTGCTGTGTCAGCTCCATTCGTGTGCTTTTGCCTTATACAGTTTTCTGTGGGTGATCACCTTCCCCCTCCACCTGCCACCCCCTGAGACCCTACACCCTTACTGCTCCTACAAAAGTGCTTGCAAATGGCCTTCTCTGATAAAGCACAGCTTTGAAGTAAAGCTCTGGAGTTCCTTTTTTTGTTTGTTTTTCCATAGGAATAATTTACTGAAGCTCTGTTCTGTGTCTGTGCTGCACTAAGAAATCCCAAACGTCATTCTAACAAACAAAACTATAAAAGCTCTTTTCCTGGTCTGATAGCAACTTAAATGCTCTTCCACAAAGCACTAAGCTCAGCTTTGGACCAGGCAGGTGCCATGGCCATTGAGGGCGTTGCTTACCTGAGCCCATCCGCCAAAGGAGCAGCATTCCTGCTCAGGTGCCTGGTTCACACTGCTGTAGGGAGACTGGGCTGTGCTGGAGGTTTGAATGTGCATCTAGAGCTGGGCTTTTGCAACACCTGCCTTAGCTGTGTCAGGCACCAGGCTTCACTTTGGCCCCTCCTCTGCTTTTTAGTTCTGACAAAACAGTGTAAATCCACCACGGCAGCCCATTACACCAGCCTCACGCAGGCTTAGATGAGGCTGGGACTTGTTCTGTATAAATATTAATATCTGCTCTACCTAATTACTTTGGCTTTTTTCTGTAACGTATTATACCCAGCCAGCTAACCGCCTCCTTGCTGCTGGAGGCTGCTCTTGATCCCATTTCTAAACAGAAACACTTGGGCTTCAACACTGGCTGGGGTAGCTCTGCAGAGCCTGCCTGGTTTTTCTCCTTTTTTCTTTTTTCTCCTTTTGCCTGCTAATTGGCTGAGACCACCAGAATTTGGAGGACACAGATGTCACTGATAGTTTGCCTAGGGAGCACATTCATGCCCATCTGTTGCAGTCTAGAAGGCTGTTCATATATCCACAAGGCCTTCATTTAATTCTTGTCAGAAAGTAATGTAAATCCAGTTTACCTCAGAGGTCACAGCCAAGATTTATGCCAATGAGCCCCCTGCAATTTACACACACTGTAGTTGTATAGGATGAAAAGAAAGCCTTTCATGTTGGTGCATATTAACAAGAAAGCTTGCCTTAGGAGAGGCTTTTTGATTGAGGTTCTTCCTTATTTTAATACAGCCAATGCCGGTTGGTATATCCAGCTTTACCAAAAGAAAACATCTAATCTTTAAGCCGGAGAAGTAAACTAAATAAATAAAAAAAGCAAGCCCTTAGCAAATCGATTTTTTTTTCCCCCCCCTCCCCTTAACCCATCTTTTATCTTTCATGTGGTAAAGCCCCTGGGTGCTGCAAAGAAAGGTAAATGCTCTAGGAAAACACAAGCATGTGCGCATTGAAATAGTCAGGAAACTGAATTTGCTTTCTGTGGAAAGTGATATTAATTCAATCACTGAAACCTTTGCTAAAGCAACATAAGCATGTTTTCTTTTTTTTTTTTCTTTTCTTTTTTTCCCCTCGAGCTGCAAAATCTGAAAATAGAGTTGAGCCTGTTGTTTTTGACACATGCAATGGGAAGCACTCCAGAAGGCTCAGCCAAAGGTGTTATACAATGTGCATGCTCCCTGTTACCTACTGAAGGAAAAATAACCAGCCTCACTGCTCAATAGCTCTTCTAGTGACAATCTTTTGCAGTTGTTTCAGTCTACATACAGAAAGCAAGGGGATCCAAAATGTCATAATATGCACTTGTAGAGTGAAGATGAGATCATAACATGATCAGGCCTGGGAGGGTATGCAGCTAGAACAGGTCCAGCACTGCCTGTGGGTCATGATTTTACCCCATCCCTCTTATTTAACCAAGAGACTACGCCAGCTTAAAAAGATCTTTCAAAAATCAGTGTGGCTTCATTGGCCCCAGTGAAGGTACATGTTGATAAGCCACGGTACACCACGAGCTGTTGTGTGCAGTCTTCATGTTGGGCAGTTAATTACTTGATTAGAACAATGAAGTTGGATTTCACATTGTCAGAGGCGAGGATTCCTACCTCAGCATCCCCAAAAAATGCTGTCCCACCTTGTGGTGTTGTATGGCTGAAGTGTACAGGAAAGCCAGTTGAATTACACCAGAGGGAAAAGCTGGAAGTGCAAGTGGTACAGATACTCAAACTGAAAAATAGCTGTTAAAAAGAAACACTCTCAAATATTTTAGTATTAAAATTGCTTGTAAAGGCCAGCAGAGAAAAAATACCACACAAAGATGGATCAGGGTATGCCAACAAGATCACAAGGGGGTTTCAGAGTTGGGCATCTCTGCTTCTTTAGGCCCAAAATAGTTTGAGGGTGCTCCTTTCATTTATAGCGCCTCCACTCAGAGCAATCCTCCTCCCTTTTCCTCCTTCCTTTTCCCCAGTTTGTCTGGCCAGTAGATTTTGCCTTGGCAATTGCTTTCAAATGTTACAGGCATGAAAATCAGTATCATTTGCACGGTATCATAATGACTGGAGTGGTTTGGGACTAGGAGGGAGGAGAGCAAGGCATCAAAACGAAAACAGGGCTCAGATTCTAAGTTCCAGTGTAGCACTTAAAATAATTAAAATGTTTATTTGAAAGTCAAAACAGCCTCAGTCATAAATAACTATCCATTCCTCGATTGATTGTGTCGAGTCCCAACCGAGAGCTCTGGGAATAAGGTTTATTTGCTCCCTGTTGGGATTAATCCATAAATGTAGTCTCCACATGGAACTCATCAGGTCTTTGCTTCCTCTTCATTAGTCTCTGTGGAACTGGAGGGTAGCCTGAATAAGATGAAAATTAGGATAATATATTTTCAGAGAGAAAAGGTCTGTTGATCTCTAATTTGTGTTTCAGGACCATAATGCTGTGGAAAATTCCCTAAATTATGTTGTCTGAGAAACCAATGCTTGTTATGCTTGCCGTATTTGAGGTTTGAATGCAGCAACTACATCTTTTCTTAAAGCCTCCAAAGCTGATTGCAGTCTTAAACTGACTAGATTGACTCCCAGGCCCCCTTCTATCCACAGTAGGACTTAAAATTCCTTTCTCTTGACAGATCTTTTGGTCTTCTAGCCCAAGGGCTCTGAAATGTCACAGTATGGCCCGTTTGTTATTAAAGAGATCATTTCACTGTAGCCCACCCAATTCCTCCCTCCCTCCCTCTTGTTCTGAACCCTGATTAGAGGACAACCACAGAAATATACTTTCTCTCCCCCGGAGACCTTTGTAAAATTTTTTCATCATATTTGATGAAAGAAGTTATTTTGATGCAGACTCCAAACAGAAATGGCACAGATTTCTTTTTTTTTCATGATTTCTGTTTTAAAGTCTCTTAACAATTACATCGACCATTGAAAAACACACTGTGCCAAAAGCCGGAGTAAAGGAGCTTTACTGTCACTGGAAGATGCTTAAATCCTCAATCTGATGCGAAATTGTCTTCATTATGTCTTTTGAAGGTGGTAGCTACAGCATTTGTTGGTGTGTCCTCAGAAAACATTTTTGTCTAGACAATTTTGCAACGTATCAAGCTGCAATTTTTATCACTTCAAAATTCCAGCCCCCTTAAAATGCTGTTTGTTAGGATTTAATAGCACGTTAAGAAAGCTAATTAGTAAGCATTGAGAGGGTCCCAAAGACCTTGAGGATTTTGTGCTGGTTCTGCTGTTTGGCTTTAGTCTCAGGTCCTGCATTTGCCCCAAGTCCGTAAGCTGCGTGCTCCGTTATTTTCGCGTCCCAGCTGTCATTCAATGCTACAGCTGTCACAAAACACAACTTACAAAGTGGCATCTGTGTAAAGGGTGCTGTTATAGTTTAAAGCTCTTTGGTGCATTTTAAGTTGATTTTATGATGCAAGTCATTGCCCCTAGTAATGGGTCTCAAAAGGCTATTTTCCTTCGAAGTACTAATGTACAGTTTATTGCACTTTCCTATATGATTCCAGCACTTTGTTATCATCGCTGTTGTAAATCATTATTTTTTACTCCAAGTGTCCTTGCTGTTTATTCACTTCTTTGGAAAAATGTACTTGGAGAAAAAATTCTCGCTTGCTGTTATTCATGTATCACTGCTATACATCTGGCAGTTTCCCGGTGAGTTAAATCTTTACAATCCTAGGAAGGCAAGTGCTGTACTTCTCCACTAATTTAAGCTTCCCTGCTAAGCCCCATCAGTTCTTTGTGAGGCTCGCGGTCTGTGTGGCTCACAAAGCCACGGGGCCCTCCTGCTTACAGTAGAGACCCAACGTGATCTTCCCGGCTGCAGCACTGCAGCCCTCCAGCCTTTCCACCAGCTGGGCTTAAAGACTAGTTTTGGTCTTTTAACTGCAACATAGATAGAAAGTTGGAGCATGTCTGTAAGCTCCCTTGAATGCTCTTAATGCTATGGGATCTTTTTATAAAGGCAGGTGTCCCAGCACTTGTTTGCTTTAGTTCATCCTCACAGAAAGTTGTGTTTGTGAACGTGCATTTACCAGGGCCACAAGGTGGCTGTCGAATGGAGGCTTCCTCCAACACACTTCTGCACACTCTTGAAATCATCTCCTCCGCTCATGCAGGCCAATGATCACAGTGGATCTAAGATCCATGTGTATGTGTTTCGTGGTTACTAGAGAGGACTCCCTAGAAAATACGATTTTTGAGAAATCAGTCTCACAAAGGAATGGAGTCAGGGCCAGATGGCAGGGATGCTTCATCCCAACTTGGGAGGTACTCACGGGACAGCCACACACTCATTCGCATGGGGCTGTGTAATCAGATAAATCAATTAGCAGATGTCAGTGTAGTTAACAGAGCAAGCAACAGTAGCATAGATGTTTTACTGTGGTTATAGCAGAGAGGGCTGCTTTTGTTTTCACTGATGGATAACCATCCAGCTGGATCCACCTGGATCAGCTTTTCTGGGCCTTGCAGGGTGGGAGAGGGCTCTGCCTTTCCCAATATTGTGCTTTTTGAGTGTTGTCACCAGGTTCAGATGTTTGTCCTTGCCAACCTGGAGGTGTTTAGGGAGAGGGGGGGTGTGTGAAGTAGGATGTGGACTAGGTCCTTGTGCACTGAGCACATCCCATCAATTTGGTGATCTTTTTTTAGAATGATCTTTGGTGCTGACAATTCAGCCCTGGGAGCATTATTTGCCTTTTCTTTGTGAGCTACCACTGGAAAAAAATAATCTGTAACTCACACGGTGATGAACACTGTTTATTCTGTGGCAGGCATTGACATCCTGCCAGGGTGCCTCTGCTCTGCTGTATCCACTGTGCCACTGTCATGATGATGTGTTGTACTGAGTCAAACCAGATGGTGCTGTCCAGCCTCTGTTCCCCCAGGTCCCACCTGTCCCTGTGGAATGATGAAGGGTCAGGGCTCAGAGAGTCTTCATTGTCCTCACCAGGCTCTCCCAAGGCCCCAAGCTCAGCCGAGGGCACTCAGTCTTGGCCTGACCTACATCATAGGGTACCACTCTTCCACCCCATCTCCTGCTGGGGTAGGACTTTGGACCACACTGTAGCTGCATCTACAGCCTGTGTCTGGTCTTGTCTCCTTTTGCTCCTGACAGGAGCCCCTAAATGGGCCCTGTGCCTGGTCTATCCCTTTGCCATGTGGGGGATGACTACAGCACCCAGGTACGCTCACGTGGCTCAAACCCTGTGGGACAGTGCCCTGCATGGGACAGTCCTGCTTGCTGTTAGTTGGAGATTAAAAAAGATGGAGAACACTTGATAAGTTTTTCTTCTGCTTTATTTCTTGATGTCCTGTACCAAGATGGGGTGAAGTACTAGGAGAGGCCTTCAGCTATAAATTCTGCAATCATGGCCTTCTTTTGACTTTGACATGCTTAGTAGTTGTGTTCTTGGACTGTGTTGATACTGATGTGCACCCACTTTTGGAAAACATTGCTAAATCCTCTCTTAGGAAGGCATTTCTAATACAAAAGTCATTGGAGAAAAGTAAGGTAGAAATATCAACTCGGGCAGAGATATACAGGGCAAAGAAAACAGTAGAAATCTCACCTCGGTGTTTTGTTGGAGGGATGGGAACTGAACCTGAGTGCAGACTTTAATCTGCCCTTGTTGGAAGAGCTCTGACTTGTATTGTATATTTTATTTGATTGTTTTTCCTGGTGGGTTAACTTTTTGGACAGCTTTCTGAGCATGGAGTTGGTTGGCTGATGAAATGGTTGGCTGGCAATGAAACCTGTGCTGTTCCTCTGAGCATTTTTTTCCCTATATGGGTTTTTATTCATTCATACAGCAAACATCTTGCAGACACTGACAAATTTGACTTCACAGTACCCAAGGTTTCTAGCTGTCCATTGACAGGCCTCGCAGGCCAAATATTGGCTGGTTTCTCTGTTCCTCTCTTGTACATGTGGCACTGGAAGGAGAAATGAGGCACAGTGTGTGTGACTTGACATCACTAGGACATCAACAACAGATCTAAGAACTGAAGCTACCTCCTCTCTATCTTAGTCTGATGCTGTATTCTTAAGACTCCTTAGTTCTTACTAGAGGATGGTTTGTACCCTCCAGAAAATGCAGACTGCAGTCTGCTTTTGCAGCTGAGTTTGGTGCCAGGACCTTTCATGCTGTGCTCTGGAGTGGAGCTGCAATAGAAGGAAGCCCTGCCAAGGTACTCCACGGTGTGGGTTGCACAGAAAGAGTTTACAGCAGCAAAACACCATTGCAATCACAAAGCCAAGCCTCAGATGCTAGGAAATGTGCAGCATTTCATCAGTCTTAGTCTTGTCTATGTTTTTATCCATGGCTCTGCATCTGGCTGATCTTTTGCTTGTCCACCCTGCTCTCCCATTGCTCTTACATGCCTGTGCTCCTGCTCTCAGTCTCCCTTTTACAGCTACTCTCCCGATTTCTTCTTTCTTTGACATTTGTCTGCAAAGTCAACCACAGCCTCACTGACTAGCTCCTGCCTCCAGGCTCTTTGCTGATGAATCCCATGTTTTGCCCTGCTCCACCTGCCCTTGCATGGCAGGCTCTCTGATCCTCTCTGCTTTCGCATGAGTGCATCTCTTTTGCCCTCCGCTTTTCAATCTGGCCGCGCACTCTTACTTGGTGCTGTTGAAAACAGAGGCTATCCGCCACCAGCTCCGGGATCCAGTGATCCCACAGCTGCAATAGAAAGGAAAAATTGTCTGGAAATTTATTTGCTAAAATGTAAGCTGTTTCTAGTCAGCAGAGCAAACTGTACCTGTATGTGTGTTCCTTTGCACTCCCTCTTCCCCTTCAGAGTCTTACAGTTCCCCAGTTCTAGAAGTGTTTTCATAGAGGCTGTTTCTGACCACATTGCTTCGAAATTGTGGGAGCAGTTTTCTAAGTAAGACCATCACCAAACTGGGGGCGGGGATAAGTGTTTCTTCCATGCTTCGTTTTTGAAAACTGCTTGCTTGTTTTGGCAGATGCCAAGCTGGATACCTGGGTTTTTCTCTACACCACCATTGGCGATGTCACAAGCACCTGAAGGACTTGCAGTAGAAAAGATATGGCAGGCCACACAGCCAGGGGGATGTACAGAGAGCTGGCCTTGGATAAAAGCAGTCTAAGCAGATTCTGGCAGACTTATGCTACTAGGGGCTTCACCCCAAGATTACTGGAAAGGATTTGGTGCTGGTACCTTGCACATCACGTGCGAGTTGTTCTGCAGCAGCCGCAGTGTATCCAGAGCGTGCATGTGGCTGCTACCAGCTGATCTCCTCAGCCCTGATCCGTGGGTGCTTCTGGCTCCTGCCTGGAAGGATGTTTGGCAGAACTTGTGCCAGGAGCGCGTCCTGAGGGTGGGGAGAGGCGCAAGGAGGGGAGGCAGTGGTGTGGCATCGGTGTGAGAGGTGGGAAGAAGTGGTTATCATGTTTGGAAGGGCTCCGGACAGCTGTTCTGATGGTGAGAGACCCGTCTGTGACAAAAACAAGCCTCATGCATTTCATTAAGACTATCAAAAGCCCCAGTCCCTTCTGTATGTCACAAAGCTGGGGGAACTCTGATCAATGCCAGCACTTGTCCTGCAGGCCTGTGACTTTGTGCTAGGTTAGCTCCTGATACATGCTACATCATCAGCAAAAGGACCATTAATTCAGGCGGACTCCTTCAAAGACCATTTTTACTTGACTACCTCAAGCAAATATTGGTAGGACACCATGTTGCATGGCTGGAGTGGGGATAATGTGAGGGGAGAGAGTGATATGCTCCCGTGCCCCAGGGTAAAAGAGATGGCCTTGTGGTTTCCTCCAGTGTTTGGGAAACATACACAGCATCCTCCGCAAGCTCAGAGCACACGTGGGTCTGCCATTCAGTCCCGGCTCACAGTGTACGACAGCCTGAGCCTCCCAGATGCAAGGCGCTTCGGCACACCCTGGCTAGTCACTTCCCTGCTTGGGCTTTCACAGCTCCATTGAAAAGCGTGTCTTTTCTCCCTGGCACCTCAGAGATGTTTGCCTTGCACAGTTTGTCGCCAAGACCCTGCAGTAATTTCACACACTCCTCTAATAAAGTCCTCCGAGGCTGTCATGTATTTTCATGTATTTCCCCTATTATTTCTCCCTGCTTGAGCCTTTCAGATAATTGATGATACTTTAGTTAATCATTTTCCCCCTCTTTTGTTCACCAGGTACCTCAGCCTTGAAGGGATCCTTTTCATTTAGAATCCGTGTCTTCTCTTAAGTAATTGATCACTGTGCACCCGGGGACATCCAATTCACAGCCGAGTGGGATCAGCCTTCATGAATAATCAAAACGCCGTGGCCACGCTGCTGCAGGAGTGCAAGTGGGCTCTGGATGCGCTCCTGTCGGCCAAGGCTGACACATGCGAGGAAGACGAGCGAGAATACCGGCGGTGCCAAGGTGAGGTCCCCAGGAGAGCCGGCAGGACCACGGCAGCAGCGGCCAGTCCTGAGCCCTGCCCTATTTTTATTCTCCTGGCAGATGAGTGTCAAGAGATGCCTGGATTTCGAGGCCATGAATGGGATGCGGGCTACAGGCAGGCAGGGAAAGAAGCCCACTTTGTTGCAGTGAATTGCTGTCAGTTCTAATTTTAGGCTTCAGTAAACATGAGGCTGCAAGGAACAGTTCAGTTTGGGAAGAACAATGCCTGAAAGTTTGCTGATGCACATAAATTTCAGTTATTAAAAAAAAAAAAAAAAAGAAAAAAGAAAAAAAGGATACAACTTCTGAATAAGGGCACATATTTCCTCTTCTTTCATAGGAACTGGGGGAGGGCCTTTTCTGTTTGTCAGCTTCTCCTAATATATTAAAGAGCTCATTGCCTGAATCTTTATCTTGTAAAATGTGCGTGACCTCTATAAGTGGTGTCCAAAGAAAAAAAATCTTGCAATATCCCTCCTGAAAAGAAAATCCATGTGGGCTAATGGCTGGAATAAATAACCAGGAGAGGAAGCAGTATTTAGTGAGAGCTGTGATAGAAGGGTTCTTCATTTGTTTTAATGCTGGCGTTACATGCTGGAAAACAGCATTTATTTAGGTATCGCTGTGGTACTTTGACAGTGGTTTGTAAAAAAATTGCTTGTTTCTTAATTCCAGTGGAAATCCCAAAATTCGTTCATGTCAATCACAAAAGGGCGTAATACACTCAGTTTGGTTTTCTCTAGATTCAGACTTCCAGAGGGCTACATAACTTAATTGCCACAGCTTTTTTATTCATAAAATAAAAGCCATATTTGAATTGCTGGACTTGTTTGAATTAGACCTTTTTGGTACAGGGCAGGGAGGTTATGTATTCCTTTGTGCCACACAGAAAAATAACTTCAGGAAATACAGAAGAAGAATATAGTAAAGCAGGAAGATGAAATTTCTGGTGGAAAAAAAATAAGGGCATCAGGAAAAAAATAATCTAGCCATGTACAGATTTTCCTTTGCATTACACTTTTGTAGTACTGTCTGTTTTTTCGGTTTAGTGTTAATAATGTTTGGGTTTGGTTTGCATGAATGACTCGGCCATAATGTTAATTTGATCTTTAAAATCCTTTGTTTGTCTCAGAGCGCGGAGCCGTTGAGAATATGTTTTTCTGAACATCCTTGTTCTTGCTGGGAGGTCAGCTGCCTTTTTCTGAAGCACCTAAGTCTGTTTGCGGTGGAGGGTGGTGTATAGGTTTCTGTTATGGATACTGGAAGATTTTTCTCTTCTTTTCTTGTTTTCAACAAAGGGCACTTTGTTTTTTCACCACAAATTCTTTTAAGCTTTATTATGACTCTTTAGAATAGGCTCTTGAACTCCTAATCAGGTAGCGCTTTTTTCCCCTCATCCTCCTCCCTCCTTTTCTCCTATTAAATACCACAAAGTATAAGAAATAATCAGTTTAGTTCCAGATAAGGTAAATCAGTGCCCTTATAATCACTCAATTAGACATGGTCCTTCAGGTAAACTGCTTCAGGAAATGGGCGATCAGAGCCCGAAGTGAAGGGCTCAGGCTTTTCCGAGGGACCTGTTCCTCTCAGCTGCCTGGAAGCAGAAAGAAAAAGAGCCCAGCAGCGGGGCGGTGACAGCGACATTAATAACCGCTGGGGCTCCCAGCCCGGGAAGGCTCCTCGCAGGCCGGTGTCTCTGGGCTCCGGAGAGCCCCTTTTCCTCTGGCAGGTGGTTCGGAGGCAGCGGTGCCGAGCGGCGGGTCCACATGTGCCTCCCGCAGAATAGCGACATTATCCCAGGGTCACTTCTGGCGGCGCGGGCGGGCTGGGGGACCCTCCCAAAGCGGGGGGGGGAGGTCTTCACCCCCCTCCTTCCAAAGCAAGGGGGGGTTCTTCACCCCCCTCCTCCCGGCGCTGCCTTTGTTCACCCCGGCTTGCTCAGATCGGGCGCAGGAGGAACTGAAAGCCAGATACACATAAATGGGGGGGTAGAGGGGCGAGGAGGAGCAAATCCTTATCTTGCTTTATTTGAGGGGGCAGAATGGGTGTTAGATGGGTCTGGATTTCTCTTTTTGCAGGCTAGAAATCATTCAAATCAACTTCTGAGCCCGTTCAAATCAGCTGTTCTCACACAGGCAATATAAATTCACTGTCTATTACAAGAGTAAATTCTTGTCCTTGGAGATGGATTTTAGGCAAAATCTACAGGAGTGTGTTCACACTAGCTCCAATCTAGTGGATGTTCATGCTAGCTCCCTAACTGGTTTGTGTGGTTCTAGTGGATGTTCACACTAACTCCCTAACTGGTTTGTGTGGTTCTAGTGGACGTTCTTGCAATTCAACATAATCCCATGGTCATTTACACGCTAACTGTGTTTATTTCCATGCGGTGACAACTAGATCTGGAGCCAGGCTGGAAGTGGCATCATGCTAGGCTTACATGAATGTCCAACCCCAAAGATGTCTGAAGGTTCCTAGATCACCAAGTCCTTCTGAAAAGGTTACACTGGTTTCCTTTTCTAACCAGCTCAGCAGTAGTGACTGCTGGAGATGCCTCTATAAAAAAAGCAAAGTTCAATATGAAAGAATTTGGCCATGTTCTTTGTTCTTCAGTGCATCAAGTAGGAGGATTGAGGTTTAACTAAGGATAACACAGAAAACAAGAGAACAGCAGTAATACCTTTTATGCTTTAGAGAGAATGCTAACATCTGTGTTATGCCACTATTTCCGTAGTTACTGACACTATTACTTTTTCTTGGTTTAACATTATTTAAGTAAGCGTGAGTTTGTGTGGGAAAGACTGAATAAGGTGGTAGAGGAGGAGACAGAAAGGCTGCCTGTGTAAGCATCCCATTTCTGTTTCTCTAAATTCTCCCCCAAAAGCCAGTCCTATGGGATCATATGGGTAAACATTACAGTGGTATGTGCTGTGACTCCCTTCAGGCACTCCCCATTTTTCTTTAGGGAGGATCTTGGGAAGCTCTATTCTTTGAGTACTAACATCCTTCTGACCATTCTACATAGGGGATAAATCCCTCCACTCCTCATTTTGTGCTCCTTGTGATGCGGTGGGTGTCCCTGCTCATGTGCTGATTTTGCAGTGGGAGCCATGAGAAGTGTGGGGGTGGTTGCTTGCTCCCTTCCAGCCCTGCCCCTTGGCCACCTTGGCACTTGCAGAGGTCTGAGCCTCTCTAGACACCATTTCAGAAGGGCAGGGAAACTTGTGAAGCTGTGATGTGCAATGGGAAGCGTGTCCAGAGTTGCAGCAACAAGTGAGTAAACTTGGGCTGGATAAAGTGATATAGTTTTAAAGATGACTTTTGGAAAAGGGCCCTCAATATATGACTTCCCACTTTTTCCCAGGAAAAGCACACAGTAATATGATCATGACATCGAATTTTTAGGTAGTGCATTTTCTACAGTCATCCATAGAGTATTGATTAAAAAATATGTAGTAATACATTTATTGCATTGCTCTGTTAAAGCAATGATGGTCTCTGAGCAGGTTTTTCCTGAGGATTAATGGCCAGAAGGAGCTAGATCTGCAGCTGATGATCACCATTAACCCCATCTGGTCAATAATCCCTGTTAATCCACTTTTATTGGCCAAAGGGGCTGCCTGGCTGAGTGGTTAGCACAGCACACACTCAGGCTGTAGTTTCACTGCTGTTTCAGGGAGAATGAATGTGGGCTGCAGCTGAAAGAAAGGGACAAATCTGGGCCCAGATCTCTAGCTGTGTTCTCCTACTAGCAGTGACATCCTTAGTGGGGTCAGGTCAGAGATCCAACTGAAGAGGCAAAGGGCCAGGCTGAGGAAGGAGTAGGGACAGGTCAGCCCAGGCTCAGTGCCTGGGAGCTGGGAGTAGAATCGTGGAATCATAGAATTGTTTAGGTTGGAAAGTACCTTTAAGATTATCGAGTCCAACCATTAACCTAGCACTGCCAAGTCCACCTCTAAACCATGTCCCCAAGAACCTCATTTACACATCTTTTAAACACTTCCAGGGACAATGACTCAACCACTTCCCTAGGCAGCCTGTTCCAGTGCTTGACAACCCTCTCCATGAGGAAATTTTCCCTAATATCAAATCTAAACCTTCCCTGTTTCAACTTGAGGTAGTTCCCTCTTGTTGCACTTTGAGTAGGACAAGAATACTTTACCCTCATCAAAAAAGTCTGTCTTTTGACTCCTCTGTGCTTGGTCTTTCCAGTTGGGAGGTAAGCTGTGCTTTGGGTAGGATTTGGGAATCCTCAGGTGAAAGGTATGAGGACTGGGCTTTCTGTGCAGCTCCATGCTGGCTGTGCCTGTTGGTAGGAGCATGTAGGGACACCTTGTCCTTTTAACTTATTTTTAACTTCTGTTGCAAACTGCAAGAGAAATGCAGAAGCTCAAGTTCCTCAGCTGCTGTGAATTACTTGGCTAAGCTGGCTTCAAGGAAGTTGCATCAGCCTCGACCAGTGAATCTCATCAAAAGGCTTCAGCTGGTATCTGCCATGCATTCGTGGGCACTGCAGTGTTAATGGTGGTTCCCATGTGTGTGGCTGAAACGATTTTGTCTTGCTATAGCAGTGGGCTCTCTTGTGCTGAGGGAAGGTGTGTCCTGTAGTTTATGGTTGCTACTGTAAGAGTAGGTTGAATAACTCAAGCCAGCAGCATTTTTAATGAATTGTCAGTCAATTACTCTCAAGGGTCTGTGCTCATTATTCATTACAACCCTTTAGATCTTTGTCTAATTGCTGTATATGGTCAGGGTTTCTCTCTCAGTTTGGATGTGGCTTTTCAAGCTGGCTGTGCCACTGCCGCAAGCAAGATCTTAAAGGCAGTCCTGAGCAAGGGAGACAAGTTTCCTGTGCTGTTGGCCCCATTTGCTCTGACGGGGGAAATGGGTTCTGTCCTTTCTCTCTGGAGGAGCTCTTCACGCCCAGAGCCACCAGCCGGCGGGACTTCCTCCTAAAAACCTTTTTAATGGCTGATGGCTGCCATTTACCTGCAGGGCAAAGCAGCCAAGGGTGACGGATGACAGGCCAGCTCACCTTCCCTCCTGAAAAGGCTGGTGGCAAGGGCTAAGAGCTGGCAGCAACTGGGAGAAGGTCCGGTGGGGGCGGGAGGGAATGTATGCTTGTTTGCAGGGTGGGTGCTCTGTGTAACAATACAGCTGAACAGACTGCAATACCTTTACATGTACTTTGATCTTTTCAGCTTTGCTTCCCGAGGACTTGAGGACCCTTCTGGAGGAGGCAAAGGAAATGAAGTGGCCCTTTGTGCCGGAGAGGTGGCAATACAAACAAGATGTAGGCCCAGAAGACAAAACAAACCTGCAAGATATGATCAGCGTGAGGCTCCCTCATTTGCTGGTATGAAGTTCAACACACCTGTTGCATAAAATGTCCCGCTGAGGTTATCTGAGGGTGTGCAAAGCCCCTGTGGGTTCAGGGGCTTGTTTTTCTGCACTGTAACTGCAGCAGGTGAGGAGCTGCCTGGCAAGCAGAGGTGAGCAAGTCTGTGTTGGGAAGGGGCTGCTAACAAAGGTCTAAGGGCCAAAGTAGAGCTGTGGCTTTTATCTGTTTTGGTCCCCAGACAAGAGAAGGACCCGAAGGTTACTTTTGCTTTCAGATTTTTTTCATTGAAGTTGCTCTGAAGCAACACGTGCGAATCCTGGTTTCCTCCTCCTTGTGAGACAGCTCATCTCTATGTCACCACTGCTTCTTCAAAGGAGAGGAAGGTCCTGCTCTCCACTGCTGTGTGACCCCAAGGGTGTAAGATCAGGGGCAGTTCTGCCTCACTGTTAGGCTTCTGGTCCATTGGCTACGTAGCTCATGGCCACACAAGGCTGTTGGTTCGAGGTCTTGCTGGTACTTGCAGTTTTACGTGGTTTCCTGACACAGAGAAGATGAAATTGATTCAAATGGTGAAGTTTTGAGTATGTCTGGGCATTTGGCTGCTGCTGTGCAAGGAAAAAAGTGCCTAGATAGCAATGACAAAGACATCACAGAGCAGAGAGCGCTGGCTCTGTCTTGTCTGGAAGTGATCCCAGAAACATATAGGGATTGTCTATGTATTGGGCACCCTGCAGAACAACAACCCTGTCCATTGAAGTATGCAGCAATGACTTTTTATGCTGTTTCTACCCACTTTTGTGGTCAACCCACGTTAGTTTGGGTGCTTGGTTTTTCAGTTCCTCTGGCTTCACAGGGCAGTTCTGGGTCTGTTTCCACTAAGACAATGTTTACCTCTTCCCTGAAGAGCCAGCATTATAATAAAAATTAAAATACAAATGTTTACATGAAGTTTTACAAAAACCATGAGTTTGAAGAGAGTGATGTTCCTTGTTTAATTCGGTGCTGCTAGGAGGCAGGGAGGTTTATTCACTTTAGTAGGGCTTGCACAATTCATCACCTGTTTTTCCTTTTTTTCAAGAAAATTACTTGACAGGATCCCTGTGGGGACTAAAGCTGGCCAAAATCTAAGCAGGAAAGAGAAGAATTTAATGCAACTTCTCCTGTGATTAAAGGGTACTTAGCTATGTAGGAGTTGCAGGATCCAAATGGTGCATGGGAATCCTGTCCTTTAAGGAAGGGGTGTCAACTTGTAACTACTCCTACATCTATACAGTCCTGAAACTACATTCAGCCCTTTGAAGGCAATCGTGAGGCTGATGGGGCCCCCAGTGAAAATGAGCTTGGTGCCCCTGCTGTAAGGTAGTGATCAGTTTGAGCTTGAAGATTAGAAAGCAGCAAGAAATGTGGAGTGCTTTTTGCTTTTCTGATTTTCTTGGAGGCGCGTCAGACATGACTTGTAGCAATCAGAGGACTCCCTTTTCAGTGGTAAACTTAGTCTCTAGGCTAACGAGTATCCCTTTGGCAGAACAGACATGAAGTAAAGATGAGGTTTGTGAGGGGGTTTTTGTGCTTACAGTGGTGCATGTCTGAAGCCAACACAATCCCAGTCCTAAAGGGAAGGGGCAGTTCGGCCTGAAAATCTGGTGGCTGGGGTAGGGAGAGTCTGACCCCACTGAAATCCATCTGCAAAACTGCTGTTAACTCCAAGGTGGCAGGGAGATTTCACCTGCTTCAGAGAGAGCCCTGCCCGAGTAAGGCCAGCAGGTTTTGTTTGAGGATGAAGATTAGTTTTAATAGCAATGAGAGGCTCAGAAAAGCCAACTGCAGGGCTGCGAGGTGTCAGCCCCAGCATCCCATTGCCAGCATCCCACATTACGGGAACCCTGAGTTTGCTTGGGGTGGGCAGGCGGGGGGAGGCAGGGAGCGGCTGCTGCTTGGGTATTTATTTTCTTTTTCTCTTTGGTGTGTGTGGCCTTAGACAGAAATTTATGGCAGAGGTTGACCTCCTTTACAATCCCCACACAGCGCTCTAACTTGGGAGCGTTTGTCTGCTCTCTCCCAGGATAAACACCTGCAGTAAACTCCCTGAGAGACCTGGCTAGATGGGAGATTAATGTGGCTGTAATAGCAGAGCAGTATTTGCAGCATTATGCCCTCTCCCCAGGTAGACGGATCTTTTCTGAGATGATACCAATTATTTATTGCTGAAACATCTGTTGATAACTGCAGCTGCCTTTGTTAAACAAAGCATATCGTGGGGTCATAGACTATAGGGACCTAAAATCCTACCGCATGCTAGTTTTAGACTATTCACCGACACCCCCTGAAGTCCATTGGTTACCGTTGTCTTCAATGTTTCATCCTGCAGTTAAAAATACTTTGTAAACATTGTGCTGCCTTTCCCCATGTGCTTTGAAGTATTATTTCATCTTCATCGGTAATTTATATTCCAGTGCCATTGTACCATGGGAAAAAGGGAAAACCTTTTTTGTTTTCCATTTAATTGTAGATAGACTGACATTTTGACCTGTATTATTAGTATTACTCAGGAAAAGGGATTTTTTTCCCCCTTCATGCATTCCTTCCACCCTCCCTTTTTTTTTTTTTAAATAAAATTTCAAGGCAGAGCAAAGGCTGCTTCAGTTCTTTGAATGAAAAGCTGGGGGGGTGGTGGAAATGAGGCTGAAGAGAAGTGATTACAGTGTGATGAGGAAAGATAAAAGTCCGAACAACTTTTTTTTTCTTCTTTTTTTTTTTTGGCATGAGACACAGAAGGATAATTTAATTCCCTGAAGGAAAAAAAATAAGTCTTTGTCGATTTATTGTTCGGAAAGACCTTTAAATTTTTTCATCTCTGTTTATTTTAATTTGCCATGCTTACAATAAGCTCATAAACCGTAATTCATTATATTTAAAAAGTGCTTTGAGATCCATGAATGAAAGGCACCTCATTACCATAACACACTGGCAGTGTTACGAGGAGGCCGAGCGGGCAAGCAGCGCTCACCATGAGGATGTTTTACTCTGTGAGTAGGCTGAAAAGCTCCATGAGACCAGCACAGTGAGTAAGCGGATTAGGCTTTGGCTTCAAGGGTTTGCCTTAGTGTTGCACTTTAAAAAGTGGGATACCCATTGCTGGCGGCTGCATGCTAGTTTAACATGTCAAGAAGGCAAAGCCACCTGCACCTGCATCGTTTTAAAGTACTCTTCTTCACCTCTGCTGTGGGATGCTCATCACTTCTACACGCTGACTGAGGCAGTAAGAAAACATGGCAAAAACAGCTCAGGGGGTGGTAGGAAGCAGCCAGCCAGGCTTTCCTTGGTACTCCCCTACTGCAGCCTCAGTTCAATGGGAGTTGCGCTGCTGCTGCAGCAGATTCTGGCAGTGGATGCAAACATATTGTTTTTCCTCTTCTTTCTGTGCTATATGAAATTACTGAACCTCCCTAGGGATTTTGAGGCAATGGATTTATTGTAATCCCCGAGGCAAATCAGCACTTCTGGTTGTTCTTAAAAAATCTTTACATCTTATAGAAGATGGGGTATTTTGGGTTTCTTGGGGCGGTATGGTTTTAATTTTTGTTTTCCCTGCCAGGTGTTCACCAAGTAAGGCAAAGGACACCTCAATTCAACAAGTTCAACATACTGTTTGCCACATTTTCCTAGCAGGTTCACTGCCACTGGGTAGCAAACCAGGCCCATCCTGCAGCCCTCCCTCCCAGCCTGAACACTCCTCTAGTGGGAATCTGCACTAAGGCTTGAAGAGCAATAACCAACATTTGTATCCAAAGCAAAAACTAGGAAACACTGGGATTTTTGTTTTTATCATCAAAGTAAAATCAATTGTAACAGGATCCTTGTTGACAAATATAAATAAGGAGGGATTAGTTTATCTCTGTAACTAACAAATGCTCTGTGGGGTTAGGACTGGGGCTGCAGTTCCAAAACAGAGGCTGCTGGTGTGAACCTTCCTGCAGATCTCCCATGTGTGAAGGGATGGAAATGTCCTTACGCTCAGTTAATTACCAGCCAATAGAGGGCAACATGTCCATGTACACGTAGGCTTTGATCCCACAAACCCTATTGCGGGTTTCATTGAAGGACAACTCTGTGCACACAAGTAGTTGTCTTGTGGGATTATTCATGCAACATTGATATTTTAATTATTTTTTGCAAGATCAGAACCTGTTTTCAAAGCTATTGCCATGATGTAGGGCTTCACTTTAGTTTTATTGCATTTATCAATAGTTCCTGTACCCAGGCTCAGGCATTCAGCCGTGGACCAGGGTCTGCTGGGGTAGGTACAGTAACAACGCAAAAGGAAAGTCCCAGCTTCAAATATTTCATCATCCAAGGGCTTGCCTGTGGAACGATACTGAGGAAAATTATCTGCAGTTAATGTTTAAATGGATTATTAAAATGTTATTAAATCTGTGGGGTACGCCAGCCTCTGGATTAAAGGTGTCTGTCAGGTCTCCAGCCGTGTGCAGTGGGTCACAGAGAGCCCTCATCCCAGGGGTGCTGCTGGTGCTGTGCTACCAGGGCTGCCCAAAAGCGGGGATCCTGCAGATACCTCTGCACCCACTGCAGGGAGCTGCACAGGCTGACCCCGCGCTTCCTGCCATGCATAGGGAAAAGTGGATCCTGGCCCTGCTGGCGTAGAATCTCATTGGAGTTAATGGGAATATTGGAAAAACTAGAAAATGAGTCCCCACAGCCCTTGCCTGGGCTTTGGCTAATTATGTGCTGGTGGATTATCATTAGGGAAACCATTCTGAGGGACCTGCCCTAACTGCCCTTAGATCTGTGTGGCACTTGAGAGGTGGGAGCTTTTGAAAGAGAACTAAAGAAGGGCCTGAGGATTTAGTTTTCTTCTCTTTCTACCTGTTGGTGTGGTAACAGGAGAATTAAAGCCCTAAATCGTAGCTCTGGGATCCTAGTTGTTCAGGCTGACCTTTTGCTACCTGCCTCATAAGAGCTCTTCTTAGGTGATCCTAGTGGAACGGAGGGTGACGTACAGGACAGCTGTGGCTGTGAGCTGAATTCAGCATGAGAGGGAACTGGTGGCATCCCAGTCTCCCTTACAATGCATGATCTCTGTCGCTTTGTAAATGAGGAGTATCAGAGCCGATGTCCTGTCAGCACAGGAGGATGGCGGATGTCTCATTTTCACTTATGATGCCCAGGGCTGGGGATGCTGCACTGCTGGCAAAACTGCAGGATGAAAGTAGAAGAGCTTCGGCTGTGCAGGGTGACTGCCCTGATGCTGCCAGCCTGTAGTGCTGCAAAGCACTTGGTCTTCCACTGCTTATGTGGGAAAACTGAAGCAGAATTTAAAAATGGGAAGTCTGATCCTGGGTGCTTGTGGAGGTACCAGTTCGCTTTGCTTACAGGTAGGGTTTCCTGTTCTCCAATGCAACTTGGTGAAGTGTTTTCTTCCTGGAAAATACCTTAAATGTATTACTGAGATGGCTATGTTGTGTTTTCCTTCCAAATTAAATTACTTCTTAAATGGATTTCTGTTTTGAGAACACAGAATTAGGAAAGAGACTCCTGGAATTTTAGCTGATTTAGCAGTCTTGATGCTGCCCTCTCAGAGGGGTGGTTCTGTCACTGGCACTTAGTTATTTTTGAGTATTGAAATATATACTTCAACATAGTCTTTTAATGTACCACAGGGAATCACCACAATAGTTTATAGTCTAGAGCTTGAGCACGGCAGGACAAATCAGTGCCACAAAATTATTGCTGCGTCTATCCTTAGTAAGAAGTAAAAATGAGGCCCTCTTGCAGATGACTCTGGTTACCCCAGATCCCTACTGCCTTGTCAGGTAACAAGGCCCATAGGAACTCCCACTCGAGGAGCTTCCTCCGCACTTTGTAGAGTTGTTCTTCTGCCCTTGCCCCGAAATGCTGCTGTTCAGCAGCCTGAGCCACCTGCTGCTTTCTGCCCTCCTGAGACCTCTCAAGTTCATCACGTAGGTGGTTGTCCCACTTTCCCTCACAGGTAGGTGCACGCCCTTCATTGCCTCTATCCATGAGCAGCTCTGAGAGCTGCATGCAAACAGCAGCTTGTGCAGGGATGGCGCCTTCTGTGCTGGGTGTCAATGGCTGTGGGTCCATGCCCTGCAAGGGATGGGGCTGCAGCACGGGAGCTGGTCCTGTCCAAGGGACAATCCGGGCACTGGGCTGCTGGAGCTCTGCTCCCTGCAGATGGCAATGTCCCGCAGAGAGCAGAAGCCAAGGGCGGCATGTGGAACATACCAGTAATAGTAAAATTAAATCAGTGGCAAGTTAAATTGCAAAAAAAAAATGAGCTATTTATAGAAGTGGGGGTCATTCTCACTCTAGTACTTTCTCAGTTTGTGAAGCAAGATGTGGTCGGTTGTAAAAAAAACCTGACTGATTCTGTGGTGTTTTGAGCTGCTAATAATGGACCTAATGCTGCTGTCATTGAATAAACACCCTTTGCCTTCAGGATGAATAACTTGAGCTAATTAACAGCTTCAGAAGCTCAAGCCATTAAATAGGGTTCTCTGCTGCTCTGAGCAGAGGGGAAAGTGTCCAGAAGTTTCTTATTCCTCAGTCTGCAGCTATTTGCTGTGTGACTTGACTGTCCCGTGTTTCAAGTGTATCCATCTGCACATCACGGACCTGCTTTCTTCTGCCCATCGCAGAGGTGGTAGGAGGCTTAATTCATTGTTATTCGCTGAGTGGGCTCTGATTGCCAGCTGAAAGGCAGAGATTGATAGAGAAGTCCCGTGAGGTGACAGCAGCTTTGGTCTCTTGGAAAGACGGGCTTTGCAAACAGTGCGTGGGGTAAAAGGGTGAGACTTCAGCCAGATCCATTGGTGTTGTGACTCTGTGTTTAATCTGACAGGGAACGAATGTAGGGGAGAAGAAAACCGGGCAATTTGTTAGGGTTCAGTGAAGTGCTAACTAGGAACAGCTCTTGGGAGAGAAATAGAGTACCTGGAAGTATGTGCTACTGACACTCCTGCCCTGTGCGCAGAATTAGAATGTCTTTGTTGACTTCTCTTGGGGATTCTTCTAAGATTTTAAAGCTCAGCCACAAACAAAAAAAAAAAAGAGAGAAATAGTCTGAGGTGAATGGATATAAGCAAACACGGGAATCCAGAGTGTCTGCAAAACTGTGGACTCTGGAAATGAAATTATTCCTGCCCCTGATTTCTAACCTCACTGTTTGCAGAGGCGTTTTCCCAAAAGGGGCCCTCCCAAGCCTGCAGGCTGGGCTGGGGGAGATTTGCCTATGGGATCCTCGCTTTATAAAGAGGGCAGAGAGAGTGGATTAAATCAATATTTCATTTATTTGGGCTTGTAATTCCTCTTACATCAGCTGCCACATAAAGATTTTCCCCTATTTTCTTCCCCTCCTCCTCATCCTCATTTACTATGCACCAATAATTTCCCTTTGACGCTTTCCTGCCAGTTCTAGTGCCAGATGGCCCCGGTTCTGAGCTTCTCCCCTCTCTTGGGGGCGGCCCCCATTGTCCATGCAAAGGAGGCATCGTGGCTTTGAACCCAAAGCTGGGACCCAAACTTCAGCCCCAGCGTGAGGAGGAGCTAACCCACTAATGCAGGAAACCATGCAAACAGCACACCCTCCCACTCATCGCCATTAAGGAAAAACCCTTCACTAAAGGCTGTTTTGCATTTTCCCCAATGGTCCATGTATAGAAATCTCGTGCAAATTTAATTCTGTCACCACCTGATTCCACTTCCCAGCCGTGAGGCTCCCTTTGTGTCATAAACTCAATTAGACATATGCATTTCACATCATGGACACAGATGTGAAAACAAAGTGCGTGCATACCTCTCTCTCTCTCTCTCTCGCAATGCATCTACATAGGCTTTAAAGTGATAAAGAAAGTGAGTAAATCTGTTTATGGCACTAGCCTGCTATGCAGAACAAAGTGTCTGTATGCGGCAAGCGGCGCCGAGTTTCTGATTGTGTTGGGGTAGGCTGAGACATCTTTGAAGTCAATAGAGTTTCCCTGGGTCTGGGCTGGGTGACAGGGAGCCGTGTGTTTCATTTAAGAGTGGCGAGGCAAGTGTCTTTGTGCGTGTTCGTGTGTGTGCCCAGCAGGACGGTACACTAGCTGTAGGTGCTGAGGAATTCTACAGCCACACGAGTTGGCAGTGAATAAAAGGAGCGGGTATTAATTTCTCGGTGTACAGCTCAGAACAGGGGGACATAAATGCAAAGGCTGACATCGAACCATGTTTCTGTGTGCCACACAGCATGCAGCCCTGCCTTTTTTTTTTTTTTTTTAAAAAAAAAGCCAAGTTTCTCTCCCTGGCTTGACTTTTCTACATTTTGTGTCCATTTGGTTTTGGAGAGGGACACAAGAGGTTTCAGCATTGAGCAGAGAGTTAAGTTATGCAGCTGCAAGACTGCCAAGCCCTTCAGAATAGGATGCTTCGTTTAGATTTTCCACAATGCTATTGAAGTGCTTATTTTCCTCCTGAAGAGACACAAACAGATGCAAACTTCTGTAAACACTTTAGAAATGAATTCAGTGAGTTTGGCCTCTCAGCAGTGCTCAATAGCTGACAGAAAAATGTCTAATTAGTGCAAGTGGAAATAATAGGGCCACTTGGATTCCTTCCATCCTCCTCCAAGTCTACTTTTCCTAGGAACTCAAAGGCCCTTTTGTTTGGTAGGTCACCCTCTCTCAGGCTTTTGTGCTCCAATCTATTAAAGGAAGAAGGGGAGGAAAAAAATAGATTAGGCGATGCTCTGTGCTTAAATATATGGCCTGTTCATGAGCATTTCGAATGGCTGGTTTGCAGTGTCAGTTTACAGGTGCCTAGAGAGGGGGATTCCTCCATTGTTGAGCGGCACAAGCGGAGTTGTGCGTGCCCGGCTCCAGGAATCCTTTTCAAGTGCCAGCCTCTTAGAAAATCCAACTCGGGCTCAGGAGAAAAAGGAAATTTGTACAAATCCACCTCACTGAAGTGCAAACAAGCTAGCAAATACTTGCAACAGATCAGCGCTACAAGCCGGCCTTACTGCCATATACTGTAGGCTCTTTTCCAAACCGTTTGACACGGGCTTTATCCTGCACCGCAGAGGGCTCTGGGCTTGTGAAACTACTAAATGTCATTTGGTCAGGCTGCTGCGATTCCTCCCCCAGATCAGACGGGGGTTATGCTGCTGTAAAGCAAGAACAAGTCTTGTTGTCAGATTGTGGAGCTCTTAGCTAAAAGCAAAGAGAATAGAAATTAGGCAGGGGGGAGCCCAAGGGGTGTGCCTGAGAAGCCCTAGTTGTGTCTAAAGCATTTAGCGGACCTTGGTGTCTCTCTGGCTTTGCCCATGTGTTTATACAAGGAAGGAGACTGATGCTAAGACAAAAATGGGAGATAGCTGCCAAACTCAATGCTTTGGTATAGATTTGGACAAAGTTTTCTTGCCAGTCTCTCGTCCTCTGATGGTGCTGTGGGGCCCGATCCTCTCTCCCCTGTGTTGCTCTTACTCTGTTGTTAGTAGAGTTACTTGCTGACATGAATGAGATGAGAAACGCATCCTTTTTCTGTGGAGGCTTCGTGTGGTTTAAGATGTTCTCTGTTTTCTGTTTTGGTTTGGTTTGGTTTGTTCCTCCTGTGACTTACCACACCACGAAGCAGAACTTGGCCACAGCCACCTCCCAGATGATTGATTAAAGCCATGCAGTGGAAGGCCAGACTCTCCATAGGCAATGTGAGGCTGATGAGAAATGGCTGGAGACCGTGTAGACCAGACAGGTCAGGGCTGCATTTGGCACCCACGAGGCTCCATAACTGAAGCTGTATTTCAGAAACGATGTGCCTCTCCCCTCCACTGCCTTCTTCATAGTTTGCAGCAATTTTGTAAGAATCTAACTAAGAGATGAGTCTAGAGGCATCATTTTGTACTCTTTATCCTGTCTTCTGTGCTACAGAGAGGTTTTGATACATGGTAGGAAGGGGAAGGCTCGAGGCAGTGTTATTAGTCATTCGTTGTGCTAGCTAAACATGATGGCACCAGGAAAGTGTTCCAGTGAAATGATGGACCAGATGCTGTCCTCCACACACTACATGACAAACCTGTACAAAGAGAAGCACCTCGATGTGTCAGACATGTAGAACACCTCCTTGATCTATCAGCAGGAGTGCTGACCCCTGCCCACCATGGAAAGGGGTCACTTTTTTGGTAGATGTCCCCAGATCTATGTGGACTTCTGCAACCACAATGAGGCTATGTGCCTCCTCATGGCTGCCTCCCTGGCCTCCTGTCCCCTCAACAACGTCCTATCTCAGGAGCTCTGGCTGATTCCTCATGTCAGTGTGATGGCTCAGCCACTGTGGGAATCCAAGATAGTTCATATAGACTTAGAAATCATTAAAGATGACCTCCAAGGGAAAGACATTGGACTCTGGCCTGTTTGTTTGTGGTATACAAAGGAGTGTTTGATCCCCTGGTCTTAATGCTGCATTGATGCTGGTTGCATATATTTAGGGCCTGGTCCCATGGAGAGCTGTATGTCCCCCATGAGTTAGTTACTTGTTTTCTAGGGGACTTCTAAGGAAAAAGAGGAAAAGCAAAGCTGGCACTGAAATGTAGTCCTCCCACTAAAGCTACTGGGAGCACCAGCTAACCAGCAGCAGTGATAGCAGACCCTGTAGACATTTGCATGTTCACGCATATTCCAAGAGCCTTTCTTTTTTCAGAAATGGTTTGAAAAGGCATTTTCTGAGCTGTGTGTGCCTCAGTTTACTTTATACGCACAAGACAGTGGCGATTCCTGTCTCTGTATAGATGGCTTGAGCTCCATCTGGGACAATGGCTATAGTGGCCATTTCCAGTCTTTCCAGACTCACGTCCTCCTTTTAAACTAATTGTTATTACTGCTGTTAATCTGTTGGGCATGACTTAAATTCATTAACAGACCACCAAATTATGTGGCTCCAAATACTAAAAAACAGTTAGAAAGGCCAAAAAAAATCAGGAACGATATCTACAGTTCAAACAAAATTAACAGCTGGAACCTTCCTATCATAAAAATGAATATGTGACCAGAAACAGTCATAATTATAGGTTATAATAAATCTTATCTGATCACTGCCAGAAAGACTTACTCCTTTGTATAAATGCCTAGGAACATAAAGATTATAAGGTGAATAGAAATTTTGAGACAGCCTTTTAATTGCCAGGGAGTATTTTCTTCTTGTGATATTCAGTACTTTACTTGCTATAAAACTGTGTGGCTGCCTTACAGCAAATGGTTAAGGATATTCAATCTGCTTTAAAATGGCAGGTAGGCAGTACCATTAGGCAGAGGATTACTAAAGCTGAATATTTTCTGTAAACAGTTAGCTGAGCCTTTGCGAGGCGAAGTTCTCCAAGGTTGCCCTGTGGCGCTGGTGTTCTTTTCAGGTTTATTTGAAAGCCTCCATCGTGGTCAAGGACTGCGTGACGGCAGCTGCTATTGTGTTCCTGATTGACCGGTTCCTATATTGGATTGATGCCTCCAGCAAACTTCTTCAGATTGCCAAGGGTCTGCACAAGCTGCAGCCCACCACGCCGATCGGCCCTCAGGTGGTCATCCGCCAGGCTCGCCTCTCCGCCAATGCAGGTAATGCCCCTGCGGAGCCCCCGCTCCATTTTCTCAGCTCAGGCCCAATTAGGAGCTACTTGACTTTGAAGAAGATACTTTGTCCCTTACTAGGGATGACATGCTTATGGCCCCGGCGCCATCTTTTCAAACACACAGCCCACTCCCAGCCCCCTCGAGCCCTCCCAGCTCCTCTCACTAGCACAAAGGGGCTGGTATAAAGGGTTTCAGAGCCAAAAGCAGGAGAGAAAATTGTGAAAGGGTGTGGAAAATACTAATTGGAGCTTTTGTTCCTTAACAAATCTTCCCTGCTGGTTTCAAACGGGGATATCTGAATTGCTATACTTCTGACCAAGGGCCTTTAAAAAATAAATTAGAATCACAGCGTTCTCTCTGCACTGTCCCAGCTGCTTTTTTTATTTTTCATTGGGACCACTTGACTATGCAAACAATGCAGCTAACAACCCCTTGAGGATAAACTGATTAAAAAACAAAATCCATCATTCCTATAAAGTAGACAACACCTGAAGCATTTTTGATGTATCTTATGTATCTTCACACTGTCCCACTGTGGAGAAGAAAACAAAATCACACAAACCTGCTCTGAAAAACACAACTGACGAATATTTTATTTGCAGAGAAGAGAGCTATATGTTCCCTGCATATCCGTTTTTATTTATGGCTGTAGACTTCTAATGTTCCCATTGGCATTCTACACCGGCACACTCCGATTGATGGGCTAGTTCAGCCAACACTTGCGCTGCTTCACTGACTGGAGCAGCCTTCTTGAATTCTGATGGACAACTGAGACAAAAGCAAGGTTTGACATGAATAAAGCTGATCAAATTAGACCTTAAGGCATCTCCTGCAGCCCATCAAGCCAGCTCAGGCCATGCAACAAAACCTCTGAGCTGCGTGACAGGTGGCTGAAATGCAGAATCTCCACCGTGTGTTGCACGTTGCATCCTTTCTATGCTGTGGTTTTGGCTATGTATTCTATGCTTAGGGTGGTTCTTAAAAGCTAGGTAGAGAGTGACAGGGAGGCAGCATGGCCTGTGGCTGTTCTTTTTGTGGTGGGACGTCAGGTCAGCTGGCTTTGAGATGCATCTGCAGAGCTTTCTCTCATGGTCAACGCCCCAGTGAGATTAAAATACGTTTCCATTTAGAAAACCTGTGGGACAGAAACAGGCAGCTCTGCTGCTGAGGGAAGCAGGGTAGGCTACTTTCTTCTGCAAGAGAAGGGCAGGATCTGCAACCGGTGGGGTGGCCAGAAGCTCAGTGCCTGCCAGAGTCTTGTTGCCACCTCCCCTGCTCTGAATCCTGCAGCAGCTCAACACATGGGAAGGAGCAGAGTGAGAAATGAGTGCCTGGAGCCATCTGCCTACACCATGGGGCTTGTGTTTTAGCACCTGGATTTACTCTAAAGCCAATGCGTACAGAGGTATCTGTTGTTTGCTCCTTGTGATGGCTTTACCGAAGCTGCAGTGTAGACCATAGATGTCAGACAGAGAAATTCAACAGAAATACCAGAGCCTGACTCTCACGTTTTAAGATTAAGCACTTTTCAGGAAGGTATAGTGTGTTAAGTAAAGCAGATGTACACATAATTTCATCTTACTGTGCAACCGCATATTGCAGAATGTAGCGCCTGTACATTTATGATTATTGACAACAACAAACCTACGTGCAGGTGATACTGGGATGTATCAGGTTAAATATCACACAGCTTCTCTATGAGGTTTTCTGAAGCAAGTGTCTAGCTAGAAACAGTTGTCTCGTCAGCATTTTTTGCAGTATGTTTTGTACCTGTGAAATAGCCTGTGTCAAAGAGGTTCCTGAGCCTGAGGCAGCATCGCAGTGCGTAGTTAATTGCAAAGTTTAGTCCAAGTGTGGACACAATGACGGTGCTGGGAGGAAGAGTACAATTTGAAGAGGCTTTCACTGATGAGTGGTTTTGTTCACTTCATGCCACGTTATACATTCTTATATTAATTTTCTTTTTTTTTTATTATCAGGTAAACTTTTAAAAGCTGAATATATCCTAAGCAGCCTTATTAATGACAATGGAGCAACGGGTACGTGTATATACATGTATCTATATAATATATATCTTTTCCAATTTCCTAGTTCTTATTTTGGTGGGACTTTTTGGTACTCATTTTAACAGTCACACAATCTTCAAATACAGCCAGTCTAACCTCTGTCATGACTCCTTACATCACATTTTTATTTTCTTTACCATTCTTTGCTAAAATGTGGAAACTGTAACTCTGTTTTGAAACTTCCGTAACTCATCCTTGTATATCTTCTCTTAGGTGGAAAAAATATTCTGGATTGACAGCTTTCCTAGTAATTTGTCTGCCCAGAGAATTTTAAAATGTAGACCAATGCCAAGCAATTGACTGATCTAGAAAACAAAGACAACTCCTCCCCCTCAAAAATTCAGTTTGTTAGAGTAATGCTTATCCTCCAAATTCACACTGATCCTATGATCTAAATGAATAATTTCTTCTAGACCTGTAACAGACTGCGGTGCAGTTATTTAGTATCTTTTGGGGTTAAGAAAGAAAGAGAGCAAGTTATGGATGTTACAGCACTTTCTTCTATTGCTGGATAGATGTGCAAAACAGTAAAAATATGAACATTCCTTAATGCATGATGAAGTTTGTAGAAATTACTTTTTTTAACATTTTTTTTCCCCTGTCTGTCAAATGATTATACTGCTGGTTATGTGGTTTGTTTCAGATCTGGAGGGATGTGTAGTTTTTCTAGTGGTAATAAAGCACTAACTTTGACAGACATCCATAATAATTATTTAGTTATGTTTTTGAGACAATATATTTTAGAATTATATATCTGTTATCCATTTTCTTAGCCTTCAGGCTTATTTAATAAATACATTCAGGTTTCTTTACTACCATAAAACTTAGAAAAATATAAGAAGCCTGTTCTGGTTTTTGTTGGTTTATTTTTTGTGTGAAACTGAGATTCTCATGCAAGAAGGGCCCCCACACAAGAGGGCTTTAAACAAAATACCATCTATCACTGTTACAGTAGCAGTGGCTACGCAAAACACTGCATTTCATCTCTCTTGGAATTATGCTTTTCTTTTAAGGTATTTTCCTAATATTCAATGATCATACTTGCTTGTTTAACACTGAGAAGCTGTTATTGAACAGATACTTCATGCTGAGAATTGCAGTGAAATGTTCGTAACACTCAGGAAAGCTTAATTATTTTATTTCTTCTTGGTTTCTGAAATTCAATATAGATTTGATAATGAAAGACTTCATTTGTGTATCTAATCATGCTGTGTTAACATGAAAACTTTTGTTTTAGTCTTCATGAGATACCAATATCTGAAAAGAACATGTTTTGCTAATGATTGAAAGTATTCTGCTCTGCTGTATATACTGATGACAGCAAAGATATGCCATATTCATCCTTTTGACTGATTTTTAGTGTAACTCTGTACGATGCTTCTATACAATGACTTTTTGTTACTTCACAGAAGAGAGGTACCTTTTACTTTTTATGTTGTTTCTATGTTCTGTAGTGCTGTCACTGAAGCTACATGCTCATCTACCTGTCTACGTATATTCCTTAATGCACTGTGGCTTTGTCATCTTTCTGGCTGTAAGTCCTGACTCAAAACAGCTGAATTCAGTGGAGAGAAACCAGGCAATTTACTGGGATTTGGGTTACCCTCAGAGGGTTAAAATGATAGCAGCATTTTTCGTTCTATACTGAGTTTTCCAACTCTTTCTGCAGGTACCTGGCGATATGCTAAGGAAAGCGATAGGGTTCTCGTTCAGTCAGTCTGCTTACAAATCAGAGGACAGATTCTGCAAAAGCTTGGTAAGATGGTTTTGTTTTTCCTGCTCGATGTTTTCCCCTATTTTTTTTTCTTTGCAGTCAAGCTTTCAAATAGTACATTTGTCATATGCCAACATTTTAGCATGTGTAGAACATCTGCCTGATGCCTATAACACAGCCATAGAAGATGAGTTGTACACACATCTGTTTGCAGCAAGGACCTAGAGCCATGTGCCAAGCAAACACACTTTAGAAATAAGCATTATATTATTAATCTTAGCAGCAGTCAAGAAGCATTCTGGAACATTATTCCCTTCTGCCTCTGTGTTTGCTAATGCTCTTCCCAAATTTGCTGTTCCCAGAGGCATGCGGTAGCTTATCAGAGGTACATCCCAGCAATTCCTCTCTCAGGATAAGAAAATCCCTCATTTTCAGCGTGATGTACCTGTGTATTCAGGGCCTGGTACCTGAGGCCAACAGCCTTCATTTTAAGATTTTTGGCATAACCTTTCACCTTCCACGACTGTTGAGCTGAGGTCTTTCATGAGCATAAAATGTCTGTTTATGCACAGCCAAAAACTAAAGGAAACCAATAAATGTTCGGCATTGTCAAAGCAAAAAATGACGTAGTATGGTTTTACACTGTTTTCAGGGCTCCTAACTCAAGAAGGTATAAAATAAATTACTGAAAACCATCTGTAGCAGTAATCTCCTTAGTGACTATTTTTCTGAATTATTTCAGGGATGTGGTATGAAGCAGCAGAGTTGATTTGGGCTTCTGTTGTGGGATATTTCAAACTGCCTCAACCAGATAAAAAGGTAGGATTTCCTTTTCACTCTGGATATCCTTGCCAACCTAATAATCAGTCCAGATTAGCTTTTGTTTACTTCAGAAAAGTCTTTCAGCAATGAAGTTTCAATTATGCACCTCAGACAAGGTTAACATGCAGGACAAATATTCTAGCCCAAGTCGGTATTGCACATTGTTTCCGCATGCATACACGGACTTACAGACACCGTTTTTCCTGCAAGGTAATGGAAGTAATAGTTTTCATTAAGCAGAATCATCTGAAGTGAACCATCACCTAGTATGTCACAGGAGCTTCTGACAGGCTAAAGGAGAAACTAATCCCAGAATGCAGTCATAGATTTTCCTTTTCCTTTCCCTTTTTTTCCTTTCCCTTTTTTTCCTTTCCCTTTTTTTCCTTTCCCTTTTTTTCCTTTCCCTTTTTTTCCTTTCCCTTTTTTTCCTTTCCCTTTTTTTCCTTTCCCTTTTTTTCCTTTCCCTTTTTTTCCTTTCCCTTTTTTTCCTTTCCCTTTTTTTCCTTTCCCTTTTTTTCCTTTCCCTTTTTTTCCTTTTTCTTTCCCTTCTTCCCTTTCCTGACTAAAGATTAAATTTCCAAAAAACCAAGAATGTCTATTGCTGGGGTGTTCACAAGCTGCACTACAGTACCTGTTGTGAGTAATGGGTGTCCCCTGGCACTGCAGCATCTGAACACCTTGCAACAGCTGCTATATCTGTCTTTAATAGCTTTGTGAGGCTTGACCGCACTGATCTTCTCACTGTAGATGAAGGAACAGTCACACCATGTGTCCGTAGCTAAACAGGAATGTGAACCTAAGTCTTGCAAGTCCTAGGGTGATGCTTTAAGAAGTTTTGTAATTGTATCCCAGCATAGGATACACAACAAAAACAGACCTTCATCACCTCTTCTCTGCCATACCTTAAGGCTGAACCTCAATCATAAAACATTTCTATGGGACCAAAGATGTGTAGTGAATTTTGCAGAAAGTGTAGAGATGCTTCCTGACATTCTTAACTATTTAGCTGAGCAGGCCCATAGCTAGCACAAATAATTAAAGTCTTCCAGAGAGAGAGAGACAACTAGCAAGTTCATAGATCTATGTGCTACATTCATGTCTTATTTTTAATTGGTTCTGTAGAACCAATTACAAATTACCAAAAAAACCCCAATTCTAAACTCACAAACTCTTGACTTTTGTCCAGCTCTGTGTATTTCTTTTTCAAACAGTTCAATAACCTAGGGAAGGATGTTTAAAAAGTGTGTTTTCTTAGGCTATGTGTGATGAGCATTTATTACTTCTATCATCTGTCTAGACATCTATACCCTGTATTTTTCAGAAAGACTGGGATCAACTGGCCAGTTCTTAAACATATTTTTTGGCTTCCTATGGTCTTCTCTGAAAAACAATCATAAAACAGATTGAGTCTTTTTTCAGATATGATTAGCCAAGGACTTATTGCAGATTTAGTGACATCACAAGACTACACTTTCATTGTCACAAACACCACCTTGGAAAATGCAATGCTAAGTTTTCCAATGCCATTTAAGTTGAAACCTAGAGCTAGTGGTACTCAGCTGTGGTACTAGCTAGTGGTACTAGCTGTCACTCATGGAAACTCATATGGATCCACCAGGCTGCACTTTCTGCAAGTTGAAATTAATAGAACCCTGCCAAGATGACATTTCTGATTTTCTTAGCAGTGCTTCTCTTTGAATCTTGTTTGGTTGGGGTTTTTTTTTGGTTGTTGTTTGGTTGGTTTTGTGTTTGTTTGTTTTTTCTTATTTGTTTTTCTGGTATGTTATACATAGAACGTACTTTATTGTGAGCAGTAAAATTCAAATACAAGGAGAAAACCAATATTATAATGTTCCATTTCTCTTTCAGGGAATTGCTACTTCTTTGGGTATTATGGCAGACATCTTTGCTTTCATGAATGAGAAGGATTATGTACGTTTTAAAACCAATGCTGAGATTGACCTGGTAAGACTTGGTTTGGTATTTGTGTGTGTAGGTTCTTCAGATGGACTGTATGTCATTGTTCCAAATTCACCCGTGCTTTGTTCTTCCCGAAGTTCCTCTCTTGTGCTGAGAGGGCTGAAGAAAGTCCCATTGAAAAAGTTAATTAGCACCTAGTTGGAAGAATTTCTTGCTTCAGGAAAAAGAAAACATTGAGAATATTTACAGAGTGTATCTGAGTCTGTGTTATATCTAGACTATGTATAGGGTGAAAAAGTGACACATCTGTGGTAAACGTAATCAAAAAGGCTCATGCAGAAATGGACCTGGCTGTTGTTTAAGATATGACATCCTGCTCTATCAGGACTCAAAGGTCTCAGAGACCTCAGGGAATCTACAAAAGACAATAAACGAATCCCAAGCTGCCTTGCTTCAATCTAGCAGGGTTGCTTACCAGGTAGACCAGTCTCTTTTGAAAAGAGACCCTTTAAGATAAGGGTTCCCCTCTCGCTTTTTTTGCTTCACCAGGGCCTTCTCCAAGAGTTCAGTCATCGCTTATTAGCAGCTGCTGAGGCCTGCAAGCTGGCGGCCGCCTACAGCCAGTACACACCACTGTTTGTGCTCACAGCCGTGGTAAGTGTTAGTTCTCATTCTGAAATGTTATTTTTATAAGGGAAGAGTTCAGGCTATTAAATTTGGCTCTAATCCAGCTTTCAATCATTGCATCATAGAAGGGGTTGTGTCTGTGTTGTGGGTATGCTGCTATATGTTACTCTGAACTCCCATCAGAAGCTAAGAAGATAGGCAGAAAGCAGCATCTGTCCACAGAGTAAGGATGGGCTTTCAAACCTATCTAGGAGTCCTGCTTCTCCTATAACTACAGCTATATTTCAGAGGGAAATATAAATTAAAAAATAAGTTTTAAAAAAAAAAGCTTATTTCCTGCAGGAAGCAGAGTAGCAGGGAGTTAGGAGCAGCCATTCACTTCAAACTGTATAAGGGAAAGAAACGTATTTTTTCCTGCCTTTATTTATCTCTGACAGAGGTCCGAGTTTTTAATTCCTTGATTCCTCTTTTGTCCCCTCCCAGAACATCCGTGGGGTGTGTTTGCTATCCTATAGTCATTCCAAGGACTGTCCTCCAGAAAGAAGAAAGTTCTACTTGTCTGAAGCCAAAGAATCCTTTGAGATTGGCCTTCTCACCAAGAATGATAACAGTTCTGTCACCAGCAAGCAGGAGCTCCATAGTTTTATTAAAGCTGCTTTCTGCCTCACAACCGTGCATCGATGGCTCTATGGGGAGAGTGAGAAACTCCATGAAGTGGGTCAACTATGTAGAGAAGCCTTGGGGAAGCTGCATATGTACAGCACTTCGTGTACAGAAGAGGAAGAGAAAGGAATGCTTGCCAAAGAGATCATGGCTCTGATAACATCTGTTAAGAAGCGCCTGCAAGTGGAAAACTTCCCTAATTCTGATGCCAGGTCTTACATTCCAGACAGTTATAAGAGCACAGTAGAAAAATCAATCCTGCAAGGGGAAGCCAGCTTTGAGAAAATCCTGGCCAAGCATTCTCAGCATCATCTGTCAGTGTGTGAAGTGTTTGAAAACACTTGCAGGGTTCATAAAACCACACTGGGAGAAAACCAAGTGGGAGCTTGTATCACAACCTTAAAAACAGAAACCAAAAACATAGACACTGTGTATAACACTGAAGAAACAGTGAACCAGAGGAAAGGTCCTGCCAAAATGCTTAATTCACCAACAGCAGGAAGTAACTTGAAGAGACTCAGTGGCCAAACAAGAAATAAACACATTGGTTCTGATGTGTTGAAAAATTCCTTTAATGAAGAGACTGAACCACTAGAAATAGGAACAAATGATGAAAACAGTTTCAGCAGGTGGCAAAACAGGAGTCAAATGACTACTTCACAGAATTCTTGGTGCAAGCTGTCAAAATCAAGTTACTCCTCCAGCTGGGAGGAACTGGACTATAATAGCAGCAAAGGGTCTCAGCAGGAAAAGGCCTCAGCGGAGGAGCAGTGTTGCACAACGGAATCTGATGAAAATGGTCAAGCTGCATACTTGCGTTCATTGCCTCGCAGAGCCTGCCATGCTTGTCCTCCAGAGCCTTCAAATAGCAATTTGGGATCTCCTCCACCTTCCCAAGAGGTAGATACACCCCTAGCTGGGAGGCTGGTGGAGAAGGCTTCTCTCGGTGGAGAAAAGCTGCGTGAGAGAAGACACCATGGAAGGAGCTCTTCAGAAAAGAAAGCTGGGAAGGTGGATAACACAGACATAGATAATAACGCCGTTCCATCCCTCTCCACGTCTTGGTCTGTTCCTACCAAGTCGGAGGAGGAGAAGAAGGAGAAAGAGGAGGAGTCCGGCTCGTCCTGGGCGGAGCTGGAGGCGGTGGCCGGAGCCCCGCCCGTGGGCCCGGGCTGCAGCACCCTGGACAGCGGCAGGGAGGGCGGTGCTGCTGCAGTGCTGTCGAGGAGCATCTTTCCAAAAACGGCCAGTGACTCCTCTGTGTGTGAGTGGCTGAGGAAATCTGCCGTGGTGGGAAACATAACAGTCAAAGTGCCCCACGTAGATCCTCAAGCAGAAACAAGAGATGAAGATGACACTGAATATGATTTTGTCAGAATTGGAGACTTAGTAAACAATTATCCTGCGGCATCAGTTCCAGAGCGTCAGCCAACTCCCAGTGCACGAACAGCTTTGTCCTTGAGGGGAAAGATATCCATAACCAAGCACTTTGAATGTGCCACTACTGAGGAAAATGAAGAAAAGTCTCAGGACGTGGTGAGCAGCAAGAGACAGTCCAGTTCATCTCTGAGTTCATGGTACAAACCAGCACAGATGCCCAAGAATTCCCCTGAAGGTGCATTTCTGAACACAAGGGGAAATGGTTTTCTCTTCACACCTGGGAGAACAAAGGAAGAAGTCCTTGATGCTCGATTTCTGAGGGACGATGATTACATGCAGCTTCTGGCAGGGGTAGAACATAATTGGCTTGTCCAGAGACTGATGCCTACTGGAATTTTTAAGCCTAATCAGCTTCATAAAGCATACTGTAAGTTTCCATACAGCAGTGGGCATTTTCACACAACAACAGGTGCTCCTACAGAGAACAGTCTTGACTGAGGCTTTCTAGCAATGTTTTAGTCATCATTTATTAGGACTTCATTTCTGTTGGTTTATGAGTTTCTGTACAAGAATTTTAGTTATAGCATACTAGTAACTAACTAACTACATACTAGTAGCATCTAGTAATAGCATAGTTCCCTTGAAACATTTTCTTCTATTCATTCTTTCCCCTTTGCACATCAGTCCCAGCCTCATGGAAATGGGCTCCTTCATGCCCACTCAGTCCCTCCTGCTTCAGTCCCTTCATACTAGAGGTAACTCAGGCTGCTTGAACTCCCTTGTGCCAGTTCATCAAGTTCTTTCTGCACCATTACTTGAGTCTCTGGTTTTGTTGCCCATTTAGATTCCACATTTCATCCCCGAAAACCACATGTGAGATAATTATTATTAAATTAATCATAAATAATGGCCCTATTTATTTACCATACCTTAATATACAGACACTTGATCAATATACTAAGAAATACAGAAGCTAGGAGCAGCACCGCTATAGGATGCCTCATTGAACTCAGTAAGTACAACCCACTTAGGGCTCATCCCATCTTGCATGTCTCAAGCCCCACTTTTTGTCATTGATGTAGAATATCCAATTCTGCATCTAGATATCTCTTACTGTATATTTTATAGACCAATACTTTGCTTTCAGAGGAGGCTGCATATCCTCAGCACAGGCTTAGAGCTGTCCTGTGGAACTATCTCTTATACCTATGGTGTTTTCTTTTTGTAGCAGCTCTTCTTTTAAAGTACTCAAAGAAATCGGGCCTGTGGACAGGCCAAGAAACAGCTGTATTCATTGGAGACTACCTGAACGTGGCAAAGGAAGGCAAACAGAGAAGTGCATTTTGGATACACTTCCTGCACCAAGAAGAAAGCCTGGGAAGGTATTGACCAAACCAATTTCTGAAACAAAATGTTTATTAATGCTACTTCTATGTAAATATGAATGGAAACTGTCTGGTAAGGTTTGCCTTATACCTATGATTCAACTAGTCCAGTGCCTTGTTGGACAGTAGCTTTTAGCAAGTACAGAAGATAGTACAAGTTTTTACTTGGACAGCTACAGAAATCATAGTTACAGTGGGAGAAGATTGATGCTTTTCTATTCTGTTTCAACCTAGTTTACGTTTGGTTAGATTTCGAGTGGTTTCCTGTAGCAAGAATGTTTTATGGCTTTCCCAAATCTCTTGGGCACTTTGGCAATCTCTACTATGCTAATTCTTCCCATCACCCCATGTAAGTCTCTACTGTTGAATTTCTGGGAAGAAAAATCTACTTCACTGTTGTTTTCTAACTGCCACGTTAGTGCCTCTTTTCTCATGACAGCTCTTAGGCCTCACTTCGCTTTTGTCTGTGCTGGGATAATCTCATGAGATCTTAAATGTTTCTTCCGTTTAACTTGACCTCTAGCATTGCATTAGAGAATTAGTAATATAGCTATATCTACATATACACATAGCAAGATATACAGATATATATATGTAAATATCTCAACACCTATAGGCAAAAAGGTGTTTAAGTTGCTTTTCTTTAATTTTAGCTGTGGGTTTATGCAATGGATGCATCTTCTCTGAAAGCAGGATTAAAATCAACTATTTGCTTGATAAAGGCCTGTGCACCAGAAGAGCTCTGATAACTGCTAGTTGCAGGTTTTGCATTGTTACTAGAAGCAGCTTAAGAATTCTTATGGGTTAAGAATAGTATTTTAAGTATCTCTAAATAGGATCTCCATACAAAGTCAAGAAGAGCTGACTTTAAACACCCCCATCATAGGATTTGATTGATCAGTACAATATTTTATGTCTCTAAGAGCTATAAAAGAAAAAAAAACACTGCCATTTTAAACATACCACCAACAGCTGACTTTGCTTCTGAAAAGCTGAGCTCTGCTTTGTAGTGATGTTTCTGTATCACTGTGTTGTTTAGGTATGTCGGGAAAGAATATAAACAAGAAAAGGGGCTTCTTCATCATTTCAGTGATGTGGAACGGCAAATGACTGCCCAGGACTATGTGACAGAATTCAACAAAAGACTGTATGAGCAAAAGGTCCCTACCCAAATCTTTTATATCCCATCTGCAGTACTCCTGGTAAGAACTAACTTCTAAACAATACAAATGAATTGATGGGAAGAGGGTCTTAAGTAAATTTTGTTTTTTAAAATATTAGGAGTTAGACCACCTCTAGATGACACACTATAATTCATGTGATCTTACCTGGTAGGTGTATTCGCTTATTTCAGGACAAGAAAAACCTACAGTAGAGCTATGAGTTCATGGGTAAACTGGCAGAAAAGATGCTGTGTCCTGTTAGAAGCCAGAAATTCACTTGTCAGTGAAGCCCAGGAATCACCCAGCCTTTTATATCATTCTAATAGTACATGAACATCTATTTTCAGGGGTAGTTATGAAATGTGAACAACAAAGTGACCCCTTCTGAGCACCACAAAAACATCTGAACTTCACTAGAACCCAGTAAGTGAGGTTCTTGCAGACAAGTTAATTTGCTGCAGGACAACTTTGAGGCCTTACCTGCATGCTAAATTTCAGAAACACAGGACTGGAAAGGACCTCTCTGTGACTGATTTGGTCTAGTGCCCTGATATCACAGGCAACAACACTGCATAATCCCTTTTTACACTCATTAAGACAGATCTTAAAAGTGGCCGTGTTGTGGTTTGTATTTTAACCACCATTGTTTCCAATAAGAAATCTGCTAAAAACTGCTAAAATCTGCCTAAAACTGCTCTCCTGATGACTGGAACCTTTTGGTATTTTCTGACCTAAAATAAAGCAGTTTACGCTTCTAATTTTTCTCACTACTTCTCTGAGGCCTAGATTTAAGAAATGAGCAGCAATATTACCCCTTCATAACCTCTGGTCTCTCAGCTAGGGAAGCTGAGCTTGGTTTAGTGTCACCTCAAGATACAGGTCTGTCTTTCCTTATTCATTCCTGAAGCCCTGAGCCTGTTCTACTTTGAATTCCTATTTCTTAAATATTGATGATCAGAATTGTACAGTGTTCTCCAGAGACCACTCTGCCTTTTGCAGTGGCAACAGAAATCCTTACCCTTAGTGAGATCTGCATTTTTCATGGCCTTATCACATTGGCAGCTCAGTTGTCCTTCAAATGGCTATCACAAAAAAAAACCCTCTTTTCCTAAAGAACAGCCCCTTAGCATAGTTCTTATAAGGAGTGGAATAGGTCACCAAATTAAGAAGTGGCCCACCTCAGTGGACAGAGGGATGGGACTTGCCTGGGCAGAAGTGCCCTACCTCTCTGAGACACCATTCCCTGGCAGTTGCTCCATCCCATGCCAAACACACGTCTGTGAAGAGTGCTCCACTGACACGGACACCTTTAAAGCACAGTTCAATTAACTTGTTGACACAGCCTCACCACTGATACAGTGCCCTACATTCGGCTCCTTTCCAGCTTGCCCCTGGCAACACAACTGGTATCTCTTCACCACATCTCTGCATGGGATGTACTCTGTCACAAGAAGGAAATACCTGTGCACTCCATGCAGCTGAGTATACGCGAAGAAAGGCTAGTGGAATCGGCAGGGCTGTGAGCTTCAGCAGGGCCACAGATCCATCATTTCTGTCCCTCCATCCCAATGGTCCAACCTCAGAGATGGCCTGCTGAAAGACACACAAACCAAGCGGCTGAGAGCTGGTGGGATGTGGAGCGTTATCTGAGAGAGCCTGGGAGGGAGAGACAGCAGTCACGAGAATTACTTTCTCTTGAGCGGGGTGAAAAAACAAGGAACCAGAAGCTAGACATTTCAAGAGAAAAAGCACTTTGTGGTTAGTCTATTTAAACAACAAAAAACAGCTGCTAAAATACCTACAACTCAACTAAAGCAGCACGCACTTTTGATCATGGGAGATGCTTGCTTTGTTCGCTCACTTCCAAACACGTGGAGGCTGGAAAGGCTGCATTAGACATGCCCTCAAGGCTTAATGCATGGATCATAGTGGTCTTACGTGTTTCAGGTAGCAGCTCTTTCTTCTGCTCTCTTTCCTCTATGAGATGGTTACGAGGGCAGCATTCAAAGCCACAAGGCAGACAGCCCTGCAGTGCCAACCTTATCATGACAGGCAGGAGCTGCATCTGTCATAGAGGTTAAAGCTCAGCAGGAAAGTAAAGGGTGTCTTCTATATTCTTACACTCAACTTTCTATTTGACTTGTGTGTCAAATCCAGAGAGCTACCCTCCATAGTACAGAGTTGCATTCAATGTTTCATTATGAGTACATATATGATAGCATGCTATGCATATTACTATTTCTGTTAGCCATTCTAACACTACATCTGGCTCTATGCCACTTGCTAATAAGGCCTAATGAGAGCCTGGCATCAGTATCTCCAAGTCTCTGAACACAGAAGTGACTAAAAAAATGCCAAAATATTCCATCGAGTATTTACACACTGCAGAAAGACTGGGTTCAGGTTTAGCCAAATCTTTTTCAACTTTCTAGCTTATTCTTTAGACATAGTCTCCTGAAATAAGTTTCCTTTTTCTAGATAAACTACACATTTCTAGAATTCGTTGCTTACAGAGTTTGGCTTGTCAGGCTGACTTCGTGTTGGATCTTGTACAACCTTTTGTTTTAGTTAAATGTGAGCTCCTTATTTAAACAGCCTGTGTCTTGAGTCAGCAGAAGGTTAATATGGAAACTTTCTATTGATCTTATAGATGGAAAGCTCTAGGAGGAAAAAGTGAGACTTCAGTTAGAAGAGCTTTAGCATCCTTGTTTTCACATCTCTGCTTGCATTACTGTCTTTAAAACTCTCTTTTCAGATACTGGAAAACAGAACTATAAAAGGATGTGTGAGTGTGGAGCCCTACATCCTTGGGGAATTTGTGAAGCTGTCCAATAACACAAAGGTAGTAAAGAATGAGTACAAAGCCACAGAGTATGGTCTGGCCTACGGCCATTTCTCCTATGAGTTCTCCAATGGAACAGACGTTGTTGTTGATCTGCAAGGTTTGTATTACAGCGATCTTCATTTATTGCATATTCTCTCAAGTTACAGAATGTGCTATGTAAAGGACATACTGTCTCTAAATGATGTAAAGCGAGGGAGGTATGTGCAGGTATGTTTTTGACTTGAGCAGTGCTCTTGCTTACCACTGCATCACAGCAAGAGCACATAAGCCACACTCCCAGGTGTGCCACAGCTTCATGCCATGGAGTGATCTGCATCCAATTAGACTAAAGCCAGTCTGCAAGGATGTGTCCTGTAGAACCATCTAAAACAGAACCACTGAAAGAAGCAGCGAGTTTTGTCACACTTCCTCCTTCCTAAAATTGGCAAACCTAAAAAAGGGCCCCCTCTTCAGCTAAAGGAGAATTGACCTCTTTGATTGAGAGTCAAGGATAAAACCTTTCAGACTCAGCCTTTAGCTCACAGGTATCTTTGGGATATTAATTTCATTAAATATTCGTTTTGTACCTCTTAGGGTTCTGCTTTTGCTGACATAGGTGCAAACTGGGAATTACTGAAGTGACATTAACAGACACGGGCTGTGCCAAACAGACAGTCCTAAGTACGATAATATAAATGCTGTGATGTTTGATACCAGGATGCGTTCTTTCTTCCACAGGCTGGGTGACAGGTAATGGGAAAGGCCTCATCTACCTCACAGACCCCCAGATTCATTCTCTTAATAGCAAAGATGTTTCACGCTCCAACTTTGGGAAGAAAGGAATTTATTACTTCTTCAATGATCAACATGTGGAGTGCAATGAAATCTGTCGCTGCCTTTCTTTAACAAGACCCTCAATAGAGCTGCCAATGTAGACTCACACAAGACAGTCAAACAAGAAATTACGCATAAGCTGGACAGTATTTTATCCTACACACACTTAGCAACATACTGTCTTTGTGAGAACAGAGCCACTGTGATGATACCCGTGTGAGTTGGGCCAGTCCTTACCTGCATGAGTTTGGCAAGTTCTGGTCTTTGTATCCAGGCTGGTAATACCACATTACCATCTTCTGTACCATCGGAACATCGTGTTGTTATAACCCTCTGTAAAAATTAACAGAAGAGCATAGGAAGAGTAAGAAAACAGCCTCAAAAATTCAGCTCAAGCTGTACTACAAGTCTGTATAGACTTCTAATCCATCAGCAGAGTCAGTAAAGGCAATGTGTACCATCTGCTCTTTGAAATGAGATGGAATGAGACAGAAGCAGATAGTTGTGTTTCAACCAGCTGTAAAATTCTCCAAAACTTGTATTAATGCTTCAGGGAACAAATGATAATGTTCTGGTTTGCTCAAAAAAATAAAAAAGTTTCTTTCAGAAGTGTATGTGTATATGTGACCATATAACATCTAAACAAATGGAAATATGGTTTTAACTGTTAACAGCCAAGAAAACTGAGTTGTTCTGCAAGGAAAAGATCTTTTACTTGAACCAAGAGATGCTTTACATAAATAATTTAGGACTGCTACATTTAACAAACTCTGAGAAGACTTTCCCAAGATTAGTTCCCACTTAGGCCAGCTCATCTCTTTTGCCTGTAATGAAACTGTGAATGCCACAGATTTGGTGACCAGTTCTATAACTAATTCCCACAAGTAATCTCACTGGACGTGAACGTAGCCACTTGTACAAAGGAACAGTTCTGGGGGCAGTCCAGCATCTGATAAGCACAAGGACTGATACAGAATAAGCAGCCTCAGTGCCAGTTTTCATTCTATCCGGACAGGCAAAGCACTTCTCCCTTCAAGGCTCTGTAATCCAGGGTCACAAAGTTGTGAGATAGAAGGTGTTCAGGAAAGAGAGGCACCTTTCTTGACTGAGTCCCCAGCAAGGGGACTTGCAATTTGCTTCCAGTAGCAAGGAAGACGTGTCTGTTGGGTTGTGCCTCAGTGCTGGTTGAGGCACTGCCTGCAGAACTTCCAGTCTCATGCTTTTCTGGCATAACGCAGAAAACACATTTATGAAAGTAAAACAGATGTCCGATAATATTTAAGTGATATATTTACACACTGTCCCTACCAACAATCCACTCCATCTCCCCTCCATCCTTACAGCCAAAGACTAAGTTCATACCTACATGATGCCTGTGCTGAGACCACACTTTACTATCACATATACAAACAGCTGCAACTTACTTAGTCCTTTAACTCCAACATTTCAGCAGTATTTTTGCTATTATTTGTGGTTGTCATAGAGCATACTCAGAGCCCAATTTTTAACACCAGGGCTGAGCAGCCTGTGTCATGTATGCCAACCACACACTTCTGTAGTGTGGGCTTGGGCTAGGGGCAGCTGCAGCTTTTTACTTCTTATGAAACAATCTTTTGTTTGCTTTTGTTGTTGTTGTTATTCTGTTGTCTTATGATTTTTGTGTTTTTTTTGTTTTTTTTTTTTTTTTAAATAAATCTTGTACTTCATGCATGTGACCTCCTTATACTCCAGCCACCACGTGGAGAACTGGAAGGTATGAAATGTAGAGCTAGGCTGGTCTTATCCCATTGAGAACACATTTTTTCCTCCACACAGGCTGGTTAGCTGGAAAGAGTCAAATTTTCTGGCATGGCCAGATAATATGTACATGTACCATAGAGAAAAGAGCCATAAAAAAAGAGGGCATGGGAGCTCCTCACACAAAGTGCTGCACCGACTCAATGCTGAATTAAGCCAACCAGAGTGTCTAGTTGAACTAAAAAAAAATCAAAAGCTATTGGCAATATTACCCAAATTCAGATTCTGATGAAAGAAGCACTTTCAAATCAAATATGCTCACTATTGCACTCTAGTCCTAAAAAATTCAACTGTCCATTTTATGCCTACTGTGGTCAGACTTTTAATGGTTTACCTGGCCAGGATGGATGGGCTTCAACCTTAATTTCCCATGGGAACCTTCATGGGTTTACAGGAGGCTGCTTGTTTCAGCCTCTGTTAGGGATGCATTTCGTATTTTGATTTAAAGCAGAGAGCGTATATTTGCATATACATGCGGCAGCTGAATTTCTGTTCTACGGGAGAAGGCAAGTGATCTGTCCCAGTTTAACCTGAGCTCGGAATTCAAACCCGTGATAGCCGCTCGCTCACTCCCTGCCCCCTACCTACAAGTAGGGGAGAGAATCGAAAGGGAAGGGAGAAACTCCTGGATTGAGATAAACGCAGTTTAATAAAATAACAATACTAATATATTAATACCGCTACTACTAGTAACATATATAAAATGGAAAATAGAATATAAAATAAAAGATACTCAATGCCATTCCTCACAAACTCTGTCCACACTGAGCAGCCAGTCCCAGGAAGAGAGAACGAGCACCCTGGTCCCGAACAGCCGATCCCAGGGGAAGAAGGAAAAGGCAGAAACATCCAGAGGCCTCCGCAAGGATGGCAACAAGGCCCAACTAAAAGAACTCCTGAATGGAATTCCACTGAAACAGAGCAGAACTGGGATAGGTCTCTATCCTGGTCTCTGTCTCTCTAGTTGGAAAATCCCAACTTGCCTTAAATGTGAAGCATGACATTAATGGCATGGGAAATTCTTATTCTGGATGTCAGTCAAGGTCTGCCTCATCTATGCCCTCCTTCCCAGCTGCTTCACACCTGTGGGCAGAGAGTTCTGAAAGTCCTTGGCTCCCAGACAACAACTGAAAAACATTAACTCTGTTCCAGGGTGCTATCATCTTGTTCTCAAATCCAAACAACAATGACCATGCTAGCTACCAAAAAAGAAAGGTTTCTAACTGCACGAAGAAAATTAACCTGCTTTCAGTCAAACCAGCACATGATCTTATATTCTTTCATCACGTCTTTCCCGGCATTATTAGTTTAGCTGGTAGGTAGAAAAACTACTTGTGGGGAAGTTCGATAAACAGTTACACGTATTCCCCTTAACAGTGCCACATACAACTGGAATACACACGCAGGACTGGAGCAAACATGTTGCTTCTCAGGAACCTGGGTCTCCAGCCAAAATAAAATGCGATGAGGCCTAGATTCTACTCTTCAAAGACCATGCCAGGACCTCCAGAATATACGTATGTGTACACACGTGTGTGCACTCACACGTGTATTACAGGGTTTTTCATCCAGTTGATGACAAGTAGCTTTCCTGCTACATAAGCAATGAAAAGCTGCCTTAATTTCAAATTCTCCTCTTCTCCTCCAAAGCCCTGGCATTCCACAATCCCAGAGCGCAAAGGCTGGGATTGTTTCTTTGGGGAGATTTTCATGATGAGAAAGGGAACACAGCATCAAACTTCCACAAAAAGATGGGTCCCCAACAGAGAGTTAGCTTTAACAAAACCGTCCGCTTTTGTTTCTGCAGCCAGCAGAGATTTTTAGGCTTTTGTTCTCACTTTTTATCAATGCTATTGTTTTCTACACGATGTTTGTGCTGAGTTGTTTGGAAAGATGCCCTATCACTGCACCGACCGATTAGAACTAGGTGTAAAGAGGGAGAAGCAAGAGAAAAAAAATTAAATCTCTTTATTATGGTGCATAAACCTTCAGTGTTGGGGAGCTGGGCAGCTGCGCAGGAAGAAAAATGCATTCAAAAATATAATGCTAGTGTGAATAATCCTTTCTCAAATGCTGCTTGCAGACTGCTTCAGCTTTGTCAGGTGAACTTGAACTGGGCCATCAGATTTGCTGCCGTTCCCATTGCACACTGTCTATCACCCCAGGGCATTCACCATCTTGACTGTTGTTAAAAGAGAGCAAACAATCCATCATTGAGCCCGGGAGTCACTCGCTCATAGAAAAGTAAAATCGGCATGTGACGGTACACCCAGCCCCAGTGTTTCGCAGATTAAAGTGATACATGAAAACTCACGTGTTACTGGGAAGATTAAATCCGTTATCTTGTTCCGCAGCCAATAAAGGGCAGCCTTGTCTGCAGCAGTAGGAAAACGATGCTGGCTTTAACCAAGTGACAAATGCTGCGCACACATAGCTTCGTGCTCCGGCAAAAGAGTGTGCTAGACCCTAAGGAGGAAACAAAGCTAGTTAGCAAGATCTCAGGAATTAAAAGGCAGCAGAGACGCTGTGTTAAAGCCTCTCGGCAGAGGCTTTCCCTCCTCTATAGAGACAATTAAAAGCAAAACAAAACCTTCCTGACAATCGCTGCAGAACAAAGTGTCCTAATACACTGTCAACAGCCGCCCCGCAACGGCTGTTGTAATAGCACATGCAGTTTTGAGAGCCCTGAAAAGTAACGCCTTTTCCAGCTTATGCCTCTTGTTCAAAGAAAGAAGAAAATTACGTGTTTGGATAGACTTTTTAACAAATTGATATATGGGAAATGTTAATATTCCAAGTTCTTCCTAATATAGTAGTATTTGCATTTAGCAGCTCATTTCTTTTGTTTTCTTGTAGAATACATTTTACCATCTCAGCCAAAAGTTACAGCTACTCACAGTTAAAAGTTAATATCAAGTGTCAGCTTGTCCAGTTCCCCAGTAAAACAGACATCATCATATTTAACCTCGTAGCTTATACTGGTCTTACTCTTTACAGACTCAGGCACAAATTCAGAGGTGTCAGTCCTCACAAATGCATTTAGCACTCTGCCCTCATCCAGTGCTTGGAAACTGGAAATCCTGTATTTATGTGCTCTATAAGCTCATTGACTGAAGAACTTGCATACAAACATTGGAACAGCTGTCCCTTTCCCATCCCTGATACCTGAGTTTTCCATTCGCAGAATGCAGTTAGTCGTAATAATGATGCATTACCGAGTTTTTCCTCTTTTTTTTGACTTGATGTGCCCAGCACTTTTTGTCTGGTCACCTCCATCATGCTCAGTCTCAGTCTGAGCTCTGAATGCATTAGCCACAAATCTCCCTGCCCCTAGCACAGAGGGGTGTGAGCAGACTTCAGGGGGGGGTCTCACACATTGACATTTTCACAACAGGCTGCAAACTCACCAGCCACGGTGTCGCTTCCCAAAGCTCCATGAGCCAGCGTGCACAGAGCAGTCGGGAAGGCTGCAGCCGCTCCGGTCGCTCCCAGTGGGATTTCTCCCCATATTGGCCAGTGGAATCTCCCCTTAAGCCAAACCACAGACCTTGAGCCCAGTTGGCTGTGCCGGAAAAAGTTTTAAAGGATGCCCATCTGGGTGAAACCTTGTTGCCTCGGATCAATATAAACCTGGAGTAACTCCCACAGAGTTAGCAGCTACTGGTGAAAAAGTCCCAGGTGTGTGGCCAGGCTTTAGGTCAAGACAGGTGTGGGCAGCTGCAGCACATCTATGGCTTAAAACACACAAAACTTACTGTTTGGTATTTGTGGTATAAATAGCAGGGAAAATAAACAGTTGACTCAGACTGATGACAGAGTATTTAATATTATGCCTGGAAGTTTCATCTTAGAACTAATAACCAAAAAAAAAAACACAAACGAAAATGATACAACCCACTGTTTTGTTATTTCCTCTGATTTCAGGAGCAAGTCATTTGAACCAACCAAGACTTAGGGAATTCTTTTTTCCCTTTTCTCTTTTTTTCCTTAGAAATTCAGTGGTTTATATTAAGCAACTTGCTACCAAGGGTGCTTTGGGGGGCTCATTAATTGTAGCACACTCCAAAGTCTGACATAAGAGCTCAATATGATCACTAAGAGCCAGTCATCTTGTTGTCTGCACTAGGTGAGTGAAACTACGTTGTGCTGGTACAGTGAAATATTATCATTAACTGCAGGGACATAAAGTCTGAAGAAATATTCCCTCCTGTTGGCTAAAGCATCTACCTCAAGGACTTGAGTTTACACCCAGTGTAAGTGCTGCACTAAGTCCAGCACATAAATTTCAGGTTCTTGGCAAGGCGATGACAAACCTTCCAGTCTTTGGGGGAAGATACTTGGTTAAGAAAGTTTTTTCCACTTACCTTTCTGCAAGTGTTCAGGTGAGAGAAAGAAGTCTCGTTTGCTGTGTGTTATGCACTTATGCATAAAAGTTAGCAAATTTGATATCAAGAGGAAACAAGTTGATACAGCCAAAGCCTGTTAATCGCAAACAGAATTATTTTCTCACTCTTTTGCCAATACCTAATGTCACTATGAAGCATTTTGGAGAACTTCTCCTACAAAAGGTAGCATGTAAAAGGGAAATCCTCAGTTTTCCCAACAATAACACTTGTAAAACCATGCGGAGGCTGAGCCAGGTTTGTCTCCTTCCCTCTCCCTCTGAGCCAGCAGCAGCCTGGGCAATTAAGGGCAGCAAGAGCGGGTGCCGAGTGACCCCTCCAGCTGTGAGGCAGCCCCTGCACGTGAGGCAGCACTTCCCTGCTGCTATAAAACCCATGTCAGCTGCCCCAAGAGCCCAGCTGCTGGATTTAGGCATTGGTCCTTTACCAGGAAGAGCTATTCACGGCTTACATGGGTACTGAGGAGAAAAGTTTGTGTAAGCGAGCTCACAGAGGCAGCCTGGCACTGCTAGATCTCTTCTATTTGGCAAAATTCAATGCTAACACTGAACACAGCACCACCCACATCCTCAGCAATCTCTTTCCCACTCCCCCGGTACAGCTTGGTAGCAGGGACGGGGCTGCTCTCCCCAGCTGGGGAGTTCTCCCAGTGCATCCAGCCCCCCGGCCAGCAGAGCCACTGGGAGTCCCCACCGATATCTGGGCTGGGGGAGCCCCCAAAGGGAGGGAGAACAAGCACTACTCCCACATACGTGTGTCTCGAGGCATTGCATCTGTGTCAAGAAGAGCACACTATTTACTTACTGTTGTAAGTGCTGCTGCCTTTAAATAACTGGAACAGGGCTATTTGCAGCAAAGTAACTGTCACTGTCACCTGCTGCCTTGGAGGGAAGTCCCTGTACCAGTATCCAGGTGACTCACCCAGCCCTGTAGGGAGACCAGCAGCCTGAGGACCCCACGGCAGCAGCCTACCACTGTTACTCCTCTCCTGGGAATGGCACGCACTACCCTCCTTTATTCCGCTTGGATGAAATCATCCCCAGTACTCTGCAGAGGGGGAGCAGATGGGGCTATCAGTCCCTGCAGCCACCCTCTGCCCTGGCTTGTGTGAGCCTGTGGTGCCTTCAGCCACCTCCAGCTTGCCCACAGCAACTCTGTGCCCCGGCTGAAATCCGGGCTTGCATCAGGCAGTTGGGTGGATTTGCAGGGCTGGTCGCACAGATTGTCCCATCACCCCTCTGGCATCACGGCATCCTGCTCCCCCACAGCAGGGGAGACCATAAATTGTCTGTGGCACACGGACGGTGCTTGAAGTAAGGCAGCTCATTTGGAGAAGTTCATACCGGTGTAACACGCTGGTCTGACCATCCCAAAAAAAACCAAAATTTAAACCCTTGTTCATTCTTCTCAAATAGAACTTAATCCCATTATTTAATCAGAAATCTTATCTGGTAGACTATTTTTAAGATGGATTGCATCTTTCATTAAAAGATACCAAGTTATTAATAATTCAGTTATGCCTAGATACTGCTCAACACCTCTGCTGGAAGCACCGTGTGCCACAGGACCGGAGCACCCGCTGGCCGGCATGGTGGCAGCAGCACTGAGGGGGTGTAGGGCTGGCACCCCGCTTCCCCTCCCACTCCAAGGGGTGCAGCCCGGCCAACAAAGGGCAGGGTAACCCCGGGTGGCAGCCGGTGCCTTTCCTCCCTTGGCTGAGGGGTCAGTAACAGCCCAGTGGAGCCCAAACTGCCGTGCTGGCTGCCGGGGCTGCTGTCCCTTCCGAACAGGCCATCACGTTAATAGAGGTTGATTTGCAAACAGCGTCAGCCCCCCCCGCCTCGCCCCCCTTTGCCTGACTCCCGCTTTTCTGCTCAATGGCACAGATGCTGCTTTGTGCTGCCCAGGACCAAGCAGCTATTAGCAGCAAATCCAGCGAGGGAAATTAATGAAGGCGACTACTAATAAAAGACAGCTCAGGACAGCCATACCAACTTGCTCCAAGCAGTAATTAACTTTTTTAAAACTCATGAAGGTAAATATGCCATCAGCTTTGGTCCACTCTCCTTTTTAATAAAAGGAGGGGGAGGGGAGGCGAGAGAAAGGGGACGGCTGTGTGTCGCTGCCACCTCAGCACCATCAATACTCCCTCCCTGCACAACCGCTTGCCGTCACCCGCTGCCGTTTGCTGCAACCCTCCATCTCCGGCATCCTTGCTCATTCAGCAGTCCAAATAATTGTTTCTCAAATCCATTTTTAAAGACTTTGTTTTAAATCTTAGCATTGCAAGATTACACCTCTGTTTAATCACAAGGCTGCATTCAGTACAAGAAGTCAGAAGGATGAGAAGGTTGCCAGAAGTTTGCTGAACCAATGTTGCAGCATCAGAGGCTGAAGGCGGGATTTATGCTGAAGTTGAAGGTATCGGCTAGCTCGTCAGAGCAAAGGAGTCTGTCTTAGACTTTAAGGAGCAAGATTTGGCCCCATAGTAAGACAACCAGGTAAAAACCTACACCAGGTAAAAAAAAAAAAATCCCACTAGGATTTCTGTTCATCCAAGTGGACTGCAGTACTACAATTACTATATAAAGGATGGGGGTTTTTGTCCATATGTTATTGGAATTGGGGCTGCATAGGTCAAATCCACATATAATAAAGGCAAAACTTCATGAAGTCACAGCCCTTACAGGATTTGTTGTGTATGATTCACCTCGGGAGGGACAAATTGCCACCTCCTGATCCCCATGTGTCAACAGAGCCCTGCAAAATCCCTGGTGACTCTTTACCATATGTGCAGCCCAGAGGTTTCCAAGATCAGAAATTAACACTGTACATTTGCTCAGACATGTGTTGTCCCAAACACTGGACTGCAAGAGCAAGCCCTGTGCCCATAGCTCCCGGCGCTACCAGTGGGGCAGCTAATGCTCCTGTTTCTGTGCAAACTTGTTTTCCCTGCTGATGCAATACGATTAGGGAAAGCAGCCCCTTTCCACCATTGACCAGCCTGAATGTGTGGCTGAGCGCAGCTGCCCTGAGCTGCTTGCCGCCAAGGAAGGCGCTCCTGCTAAGCTCCCTGTTCCTTGGAAAACACTGGCTTAGTTTCATGTAACCATTAGCCCTGCTCCTGGCTCACTTTTATTCCTTCACGCTGAGTTTATCTGATTACTTCGGCTGAGGGAAACAGACGGCCTGTTGACATCCCCGGTGAATGCTCAAGTGCTCAGCTGAAGTGTCCTCCCCAGGCTGAGAGCAGCTTGCAGGACCAGCCCGGGGGGGGCTGAGCAAGCAGCAAGGGCTTTACTGCTTGCCAGGCAAAGCAATGCCCCGATTTCTACCGCAAAGTCCATGGTCCTGGCTGCAAAGCTGCAGGTCCAAGCACTCACACACATTTTGGGGACCCAAGACCTGGTTCTGATCCTTTCCCTGCTTCTATCTGAGAGAAGCACATTGTGAGGCTCTGCTGGCAGCTGAGCCCCTCGGGGTTGAGGAGACTGGGAACACGATGCTCAGCCACGCTCCCGCCAGCAATGCCAGGAGTGCCACCGTTGCCTGCGGATGCACGGCCCCTTCAGCAGGACCAGGCTCGCTCCCACCCCCAGGCCTTTCCTGACCTGCTCTGTATGCACCACCCAGAGCTGTGCCCCATTCTGCCACTCCCTAACTTGTGTCTCTTCCCCTGCCACCCATGTCCCCCAGTGCCTGGAGGATATGCGCTTTTTCTTGCCCCATGAGAGCATCACAGGGAAAGTAAGCCAGGGACCAAACCAGACATCCCTCCAGCCACCTGCAGCCCCTGGGTATCCCTCTCCCTGGGGGGCTTTTGGCCCCACCTGGGGTGGCTGCTGGGACGTCCCCTTGTCCTGTGGCCGGGGCAGCAGCTGCCACTCATGGCTTGTGCCCCTGGGGCGCCGATCCCCCTTCCTAGCACGTAGGGTTGCTGCCATGTCTGCCAGCTCCCCAAGCCCTGGGCACCAAAACCCACTCCCACAGGTGTGGCTGTAAAATGGGAAAACCTTCCCAGACACGGCATTTGCCCTGTTTCTGATGCCCCCTAGCATCTTCACAGGTAACCCAGGGGCAGCTGCATCTCAGGGGGCAATCTGTCACAGAAAAGCCTCTCGATGCTTCACCAGAGTCATTTGGGGACAAGTTTTTAAAATTATCTCTGGTGCTATGTATGTGGAAAAAAGGCAAACGAGTTTTAATCAGTCTACCAACTGAGCTGGCACAAGCATGTGCAACAGGACCTTTAAAGGCTGGAGGAGCTCAGCAGTGATGGGAACTGAGGTGGGGATGGACTTTCCCCCAGCAGCTGCTCTTAACTAATTCTTACACATCATAAAAATTAAAAGGTGTTTTTTTGAGAGAACAGCTTAAAAGCTCTTGGCACGTTAAACAGCATTAAAACAATTCAGTGGGAAGAGACCATGAAATTCCTATCTGGAGAGTATGAGACAGAAATTTGAGGACCAGCAGCCCTATGTAAAAAGCAAGCAAAGGAAGCTTGCACGAGTCCCCAAGGAGACTTGGCTGAGTCCCCAAGGAGACAGCAGACCGTCAGTGAAATGCAAAACCAAAATCCTGTGGGGAAACACAGAGCCTGAGCCATGCTGTGGGAAGGTAGGTCCCATGCACTGTCCCCACCCTTGTCCCCACCACATGGCTCCCTCCCTGCCTGCCTGGCACCCTGGAAAGAGCAAACAGGGCTGTTGCTCAAACTTGCCTTCTCTGCAATGCAAATCAGAGATTTGGGAGGGAGTTAAGGACACAGAGGTGACAGGGGCAGAGCGTTGCTAAACTGGAGAATGTCAGCAAAATGCCTGTCCCAAGGCACAAGGTAGCAACAAAATTTGCGTGTGATCCCACTGACATGAATGCACATTTTATGTGAATCATATCCATGCCAGCTGTTTTACAGGACTTGCGTTTCAAAGCTATGGTCAGAGGATCTGTGGGAAGTACAGTACACTGAATTACACTGCACACACCTGTATGTAAATGAGTAATTATAGTCATCATAATAGAGATATGAGCCCAAATTCAGTTTCACTGTGGTAAAATGATGTTTAATCATTGTTTCAGTACATATGTTGATACGCGGTATCATCTGCATTGACAAGAGCTTCCATTACAGCAAGCTGAATGTTGTGTACAGTTAACCTGTCTCCAGATTCCCACATCTGCCTTTCTCTTTCCTTGCAGGACCTGGCCCAGAGCTCATCTGAAGTTTAATTTTGACACTTGCATTTTAACTGCAGAGACACATATGCCCTTTCATTTACTAAAATATGTTTTACAGAGGCACTACAGTTCTTTCAGCTGCATACATATTTTCTTAATGAAATAAGAAAAGATGTAACTGCTCACTATCCCAGACGATTGGTCCTTTCAGTTGAAATAACATTATGTAATAACTAATGTATCCGGTGTTAAAAAACAGTCAGTGTGTGCTTAATTACTTAATGTAATATACCTCTCAATGGCAAAGTCATTACAGAGCACCAAAGGATGCCCCATAACAGGTGAACCCTAATCTACTTGTTTCCAAGCATAACAGCATTACTTTTTCACCATCATGAAATCCAGGTGTCATTGTGACAATAAAATCATTAGAAAGATTTCCACTAAAAAGGCAAATATAAGACCTGCCTTTGCATTCTGGTGGAGTAAGGGCAAGGGTTGCAAGGCCAGGCTTTGAGATACAAGAAATAATAAAACAAGAATGCACAACAAACTCATGAGAGCTGAGAGCTTGACTCTTCAGCTTGAGTGCTTAGGAAATTTTGGTTTTAAGCTAAATTCTTCATACAGAGCCTAAATGTCTTCACATTTACCTAGAAAACTAAGTTGAATTTACAGTCCTCTCAAGTCTTCTACCATGACATGGAGTCTTGGTGAGCATCCAGATGGCACACAGGTAGGGAAGAGGGGCCCAATGGCAAGATGCTCAAGTCTGAAAGGCCAGCTCTCTGTCTTTGCCTATAGGTGCTCACTTACAAGGGAGGGTGAAAGCTGGGCTTAAAATTAGCCAGCCAGATTAGGGCCATGTTAGAAACACTCTTTTTAATTATGGTGATATGTTAAAAGATTTATGTCTGGCATGAAAGAAAGCAAGTGCAAGCCCTTGGGGTGCGGCTGCTGCCACACTGGCACTAGTTTGGCTTCTTGTCACTATTCTTATGCCGAGGAGCGCTATAAACCCCCTCGGGAGCCATAGAGCTGTTCTGACAGTGCAGAGAGGCTTTTATGCCAAAATACAATACACAGAAGGATCATAAACACATTTTTAAAGGGAAGACAACCTTTTTTAGGAATTACTTTTCTATGTCTAGGTCCTGCCATAGAAACCATCCCTTTTTTTACACTTAACTCAAAGAGGTGCTTTCCCATTCTGCATCCCCTGGTACACTTTCAGGTTCACCATAATAATTTCTGGACCCACAGGCTGAATTCCTAATAGTCTGGGGAACCACAGTACTGCTTGGGTCTGGGACCTCCTGGACAAGTCTTCTGATGAAGAAGATGGAAATAAAATAAAATAAAATAAATAAAAAATAAAAAAAAATAAAAAAAAAAAAAAAAAAGAAGGAAATAAAGTCTCTCAAGTTTAGAGAGAAAGAAACTCTTTTGGCCTCACTCAAAAGAAAATCGGGTGACTGGGTTAAGTAACAAATCAGATGGCAAGACTCACAGGAGTCCTTGCTGCGTTTCACCTGGGATTTTGCTGATGCTTAGCAAGCTACCCCCCATTTTTTCCGCTTCATGAGGTTTTTGGCAGCCCTGGGGCGACCGCACCCACTGAGCGCCACCCACCGCAGTCCCCACTTGGCCAGGGTAGGTGACAGGGGCTGCAGAGTCGGGCAGGCAGCACCCCCGCTCCGCAGCGGTCTGGGGTTGAGCTCCCGACAGATGCTCACCCCGCAGGAAAACAGACACCCCTTCATGTGCTGAAGGGCAGGCTGAGCCGGGCATGAGGGTAACACAGGAGGTCTCCAGAGCCCCTTACCTTCCCCTTTCCCACAGGGAGAAGCCGCCCAGGGACATCCAGCAGCGGGACGGAGCAGCAGCCCTGCCAGGCTGGGAACACGGACCAGCCTTTGGCTCATCCCTTATCAGCTCTGTCCTACCTCCCCCTCCCAGCCTGCCCCGCTCGGGCCCGTCTCCTTAAAGGCGTCCTGACCCCCCCGGGGTGTAAAACATCAGCAGTGAGACAGCTGAGCCCAGCCAGTGGCCCTGCCTGGGGACCAGGGAAGGTTTGACTTTCAAGGGTCCTGGTCCACAGAAAACCCTCTCTCAGTCCCCACTCCATCCTCCTGATAAAGGAAATGCATTTTTTTCTACCGTGGTTCCCTCTCCCACAGCCCCAGCAGGACAGGGGATGCTCCTGATAACAGGGTGTATACCTGGGGTGGAAAGAAATACCTCCAGGAGGACAAACCTGGCAAGAAGCAATGTCCCCCCCTGAGGACAGTGGAAGGAGCATCCTGGTGCTGAGCCACCCAAGATGTCCCTCTTGCCCTTGCATGGCCCTCCTTCCATAGAGAATGTATATCCCATCCGTCCTGGCCTTTTGAAGAGCCAAACACACCTATTGCAGCCCCTCTTAAAAGCAGGAGAGAAACTGGGAAGGACAATGAGACCCAACCAGCCTGGCCTTAGAAAAGACAGAGAGAGCAAGCAAAGCACTAGCCTTCTTTTTGGCATTCCTGGAGTTTAATCATTTAAAAGGGTCGTTAAAAGAGAGCGAGAGTAAAAACTGCTCCCGATGGGCTGCCCCACGCACTGCCAGTGGATTGAAAGGGTGCCTCTTGTTTTGTTCCTTCTGGCCCATGGCAGATTTGGGGGGACACAGCTTCATATTGCTGGCCACATCAAAGCAGTGATTATGCAAATGTGCCTACTTTTTTTTAAGGAATTATTTATCACACAATAACCCCCCTGCCAGGGGGGGAAACAATAGATCAGGCTAGATAGCGCTGCTCGCCTGAGGCTGTGGGGCCGGGGGGGCGAACCCCCGCACGTTTTATTGGCCTAACCTAATTTCACTAATTCTCTTTTCACACGTTTTTTCTTTCTCTCTCTCTCTCTCTCTTTTTTTCTCCCCCTTCGGAGACATCGCTCCGAGGGCTGGGTTTCACGCTCCCAAGATCCGGGGGCACCGGGCAGATTCATGTGCCGCACATTTTATTTAATTAATACATTCAGGCGCCTCTGCTGGTTTTTAATGATTTCCAGGTGTTTGTACCCAGAAGTCACAAAGTGCTCCCGGGTGCATGGGGCAATGATTGAAGGGCCTCGGAGCACGCCAGCCGTGCCGGCAGCCTCTGACATCCCCCTCCACGGTGACATCCCTGGGCCTGGCAGGGTCACGCGTGCCCAGCTGTGTGCTGTTCGTACCCATGCTCTGTGGGGACAGAGCTGATGGAGCCTGTGCTGGCTGGTAACAACCCAGCTGGCAGTGCTCAGGGGGTCTGTGGCCCACCCTGCTCCCTAAGGGGCCCATCACCACATGGGGGGCCAAGGTCCGACCCGGTGGCTGGTTGGGCTGCCGGGGTGGGCTCCCTGCCTGCCCCTCCTCTGCGTGGATGGCAGGACCCTTATCCCCTTGTCACGTTTTCCACCAGCTTTTGCAAAGGTGTCCCTGGAGACCTGCCCAGGAACAGGTCCAAACTACCTAGGAAGGGACTGAAAACAACTGCCTGGGTTTGGCTCACACCACAGACACAGAGCCTGAGGACACCTGGGCAGCCAGGGAAGGTGAGGGCCTGGCTGGAAGGAGGTGAACTGAAGGGGAACCCACGGGTCCTACTTAAAATTTGTGATGTGGCCTTGGCAGGACATAAGGTATCAGTGGAAAAACTAAAAACTTTTCCATAAAGGGCTTTGCAGTCCCTGGGGCAGTGTTCAGCAACGCGGGTCACTGGCAACACCACCAGCTGCCACCGACCACCTCTTGGTGTGGGCACCACAATCCCCTGGGACAGCCAGGAGTGCTGTAAGCCATGGGCTTGTGCAGCTTGCTGACCATGCTGACCTGAACCCCCAGGACTTGCCTGTGACTTGGGTTTCATCCATCCAACAGAGAAACTGAGTTCTTCTCTTTAAATCCATGCAGGATTTTTTTCCCAGTAACATTTGTTTCCTATGTCCTTCTCTGTAAAATCCCTGAGCCATCAGTTTGAGGAAGTGTGTTGACAGTTTATCCATCCATCCATCCATCCATCCATCCATCCATTGTTTGCTGCACAGCATCTTCTGTACTGAGAGGCAAAAGTAAATGATCTTCCACTTAATTTAATTAAACTACTGTGCTCAACACAGGAACCGTGGCTGTTTTTCTTTGCTATGTTACCAGCTGCACAAGGAACTGAAGAACAGAAATGAAATGACATGAGGGGGGACAGAGGCTGATTCATGTCTGTGTTTCTGGTGGTGCATGTCCCCTTCAGAACCAGTCTGAGGATTTACTTTGCTGAGAAAATATCTTGTTTTGGTTTGATCCACTCCTCCCTAAGCAGCTTTTCTCCCAAAAGTCCTCCTCCAACCCTACCCTAGGGCAAAGCCCACGTCCCCAGGAGTTTAGTCTTGTTCTTATTTCACAGAAAAGAGGGTTTTCTTTTAAGAAGCAAAGTGAAATTTTAGGAACGAAAACATGCACTAGCCTCCTGGAGGATACACCAGATCTGACACCCCCCAGCACCGCAGGCACACACACCCCAGCTACCTCCGCTTGGTTGCGATTCTACCTGCAGAAGCAGCTGTTGCCCGTGTCCCCAGGTGTAAGTGGCACTTATCACCATACGTCACTACAAGTGCAGGCAGCTCCCCCGGGACACCAAGTTTGACCAGAGGCAAGAGCAGGCACCAGCCCCCCCAGTGTCCCACTTGCCACAGTCCTGTAATTCCCGGCAGATGGCACAGAAACCAGAAAAAGCAGCAAACAAAAAGTTATGAAAATTAGATATTTTTATTTATATTTTATCACAAGAACAATCCCTTTGCTCTTCCGCTGTAAATACATACTAGAATAAACTCTGTAAATTATACAAAAAAATACATACTTTCCATGAAATCTTTCTTTATAATAAATAAATGTGAACACGTGTGTGGCTGATCGCTGTAATGTTCCGTGTCTGTTTAGGTTTTCAGTCTGTTGATTTATTTTTAATCTCCTGAAAGAAGGGGGGAGTTCCCCGTCCCCTAAAGGTCGAAATAAATAATGTATGAGGAGGTCCTCCCTCCCGATTCCGCCGCCCCCCCCGCGCCTTTCCTCTACATTTTTTTCTTTTGATAGAGAGTTCAGCCTAAATTTCCACGCTTGCATTCAGCCCTCACAAAGCCTACAAATTATACAATGACTTCTAACCTGGACCTCTAACAAAACAACTTTTTTTTCTTTCTTTCTCCCCCCCACCCCTATAAATCATAAGAGACAGATGGCAAAACGGGGAGAGGAGAGGGACAAAAGGCCTGGTGACAGATCTGGGAAACTGGACAAAGTGCACATCGGAAAATGAGAAAGTTTGGTTTGGCAGATGACATTCCCACAGCCCGCCCTGGGAAGCAGGGCAGATGCCGCCGCCCCGGGGGGACGGGCTGGGCGAAGCCTCGTCCCACGCACCGCGGCGGGACCGCCGGGCCGGGCTAGAGGCAGCGGCGGGGCAGCGGCGGCGGCTGGGGCGGCGGCGGGGCGAAGCGGCCCCGCGGGGTCGGCCAGTGCTCGGCGTCCGAGGCGGAGCCGGCGGGGCTGGCGGGCGATAAAGTGCAGGCGTAGGGGGAGGCGGAGGGCGCGGGGCTGGCGGCGCCGCCGCTCCAGGAGGAGGCGGGCGAGGGGCTGCCGTCGGCGGTGCCCCCCGCCTCGGGGCCGAGCCGCGCCGCGCCGGCCAGCCGCAGGGTCTCGGTGAGCGCCCAGATGTAGTTGTGCGCGAAGCGGAGCGTCTCGATCTTGGTGAGCTTGGCGTCCTCGGGGAAGGTGGGCAGCACGTCGCGGAGCGCGTCCAGCGCCGCGTTCAGGTTGTGCATGCGGTTGCGCTCCCGGTTGTTGGCCTTCAGCCGCCGGCTCCGCTTGATGCGCTGCGCCGTCTCCGCCGTCCGCGCTGCCCGCGGAGCGCCGCGGGACCGGCCCGGCCGCCGCTTTCCCTCCAGCCGCCGCAGCCCCGAAGGCAAGCGGGCGCCCGGCGCCTCGGCGGGCCGCGCCGGCGAGGGGGCCCGCAGCTGCTCTTCCTCCTCCTCCTCTTCTTCCTCCTCCTCCCCGGCGCTGGACGGCAGCGAGGGCGAGGGGGCGGGCGAGGCCAGGCCCAGCAGCAGCAGCTCGTCCTCGGCCGGCGGCGCCAGCCCCTCCGCCTTCACCAGCATCCTGCGGGGCGGGACGGCCGCGCCGCGCTCCCCTCCGCTGGCCTGCCGGCGGAGCCGGGGCGACGGTTGGGCGGCGGTTTAACGGTTCGACGGTTTGACGGGACGGGGGGGAAGGGGGCGGGCAAAGTGGGGGGGGACGCGGCGGTGGCACGCGCCCCGGGGCGGCAGCGGCGGAGCGGCCCGGGGCCCGACGGCTGCGTGTCTGGCACACGACCCTCCTTAACACCCCTTATATACCCCGCGGGGAACAATCAAACCTACCCCCGGGGCCCCCGCCGCCCCGCCCGCGCCTCGCGCTTTTCTTTTCACGGCGCCGCCGCCCCCCCGGGGCCGCGCCCGGGCCGGGGCCGCCGCCGCGCCATTGGTGCCTCGCGCTCGGCTGGAGCGTGCCGCTAATTTATTAATGAATGGAGGGTCGCGAGGCGCAGCTGGCCAATCAGGGCGCCCCGCGCGCCACGCGCGCCGGAGCCGGCTCCTTTTCAGCCGCTCATTAAGAGGCGGCTGCGACACCCCACCTCCCCCCCCCCACTTCGGGGGAAGCAGCCCCGGGGGTGCGTCCCCTTCGCTCCCCCCCGCGCCTTTTGGGGGGCAATCAAGGGAATAACGCTTTCTGCTGGGAGCGCGTCTCCCGCGATCTGCGGGAAGGCGGAGGTGGGTGCAGGAGAGAGACCCCCAAGGGGACAGGGCGGGGGGGGTCAGAGCGGTGCACGGGAGAGGAGGGTCGATGCCTTTGGGTAGGACACACAGCTCGTACACAGCCTGGGGGGCAAAGCGGCCTTTTGTGGCCTCGAGAAGTGAAATGTGACATCAGGGTCCCCTGAAGGCAGCGCGTCCTGAGGATGCGTTTGCTCCCTACACCCCCGTGCTGCAGCACAGCGAGTCTGCCGGCGCCCAGCCCAGCCTCGCCTTTTTCCTTGGGTTTTTCACAGAATCATAGAATGTCAGGGACTGGAAGCGACCTCGAGAGATTATCCAGTCCAATCCCCCTCCGGGAGCAGGAACACCCAGATGAGGTTACACAGGAAGGTGTCCAGGCAGGCTTTCAGTGTCTCCAGAGAAGAAGCAGGTTTTTCACGGAGCAGAGCAAGCCCCAGGAAGAACAGGCGATGCGCCTTTGACATCTGTGTTTTGTCAGCCAGAAGAGCTGCAGTCCTGGCACACGGGCTGCGGTCCTCACTGAGCCCTGGCAAGTGTAACTCTTGGATACAACGTATGCTTGAGAAGACACTAAAAAAACCACAGAACATAAACACAAACTGCACAACTTGTCAGTTCACCAGGAAAGCCTCCACCCCTGCTTCTCTTCCAGACCACCCTCTCTGGCAGAAAGCCCGAGTGAATAGATAGGGCTTGTGACATGCCCCAGGGTCAACAGCCTTGCTCTGGCTGACAGACCAACGAGGAAGGAATGACAGTGAGAACATATAAAATGAAAACTGTAGTGCGATGTCCTCCCTGTGCAGAAACTCGGTCACTGAGGCTCTTCGAAGGAGGTGGGAATTGAAACAGAATTTTAGTTGCAACTGCTGGAAAAAGCCCAAAATAGATGGAAGGGCTAAAAGCTCTGCGAGCACACTGCAAATACACGGTTCAGTCCCCTGGCTCTTGCTGCCCATTAAGTTTGTGTCCCCTTTCTCACTCCCTGCAAGAGCAATTGCGGTTGGGTCCCAGCATCAAAAGGTGTTTGGTACACTCGAGAATTAGGTTTCACAGTCCTGCTCTGTGTCCTCCCCTCTGCTGTTACACAGCCCAGGGCTGTGTCTGGATACATCCTGGAAGATCAGGGACTGCCAGCTCATTATGATTTAGCCAACCTGCTAGAAAATGTCTGTAACTCTACCAAGAGGTTTTAGCACTTTTTTCCTCCCTCTTTTGAAGAACGGGAAATCTGTAGGTCCCCTTGGCGTCCCAGGAGAGTGACAAGAAGGGACTTTTTTGTTTCTTTTTCAGTACCCTGAAGTGCACAGCAGAGTCACCTATGACTGGGCCAGCCCATCCCTCTGCCCTCACCCTGTTGACTGAGATTTATTTCCTTCCTCACTGATGGGAAAGCTACGGAGAGGTCAGACAGAGGCGCTGAAGCAGTGGGGAAGGTGCCTGCAGTGCTCGGGGTGATAGCAGGGTGCAAGCCAGACCCAGGACGTGTAAACCATCCAGGCACCTTTTTGGGGCCTGGCCCAGTTCCTGCCGATAGCCCCCCTGGTGCAGTGGTTTTCTCCGCAGCGTTGAGCACGGGACCGAGGACAAGTTAGCTGTCAAGTCCTCGCGCTGTTCCAGCACAGCAGGTCCAAGAGGCGCTTGTGTGGTCTGTGGATGGTCCTGAGAGAGCGAGGGCTGAGCTGCTCCGCTGAGAGCAGCGGGGAGAGGAGGCGGCAGGGGCGAGGGAGCGCTGCTGCTGCCCACAGCCTGAACTGTCCTCCAAGGGTCAAACTGTTCAACTTCAGCCCCTTTGCCAGACTCAATCCTACTTTACGGGAACAAAAGCCCAAAGTAGGCGATGATCAAGAAATGGGAGCACAATGATTTAAGCTTATCACACAGCCCAGAAATAAAGGACACTGAGCTTGTGTGCAGGAGAGGGGGAGACCTTCAGAAAGGCTTTGTTTGCTCTAAGAAGATTGAACTCTGAAGTGACCCAATAGCCCTAAAAGTTTAGGGTCTGTGTTGCTGAGAGACCTTTGGATACAGCCCATCCACACTTCGACCTCACAAGTTGTGAGCCAGCATTAATGGCTCGCCTGCCCCAGGTGACTGGAGGCGCGACACCCCCCAGGGAAAGAGGGGGACAAAGCTGCAGGGACAGGACCAGCTGACCCCTCCCAGCTCTGCCCATGGGTCTCTCGAAGTGTTTGTGGAACTAGGGATGGCCACACCAGGGCACCCCCTGCACCCTGAATTCTGGAGTGCCCAGCCCTAGAGCAGCACCCGCAAACCCTGTGAAGGACCTGGCTGAGTGGGATGGTTCTGCTCTTAAACTGGGTGTCAGAATATGGACCCTCCCCCAGCAAGGTGCCGGGAAGCTCTGGGCAGGGGAAAATCAGAGGCTGCTGCAGTTCTCCCCCCGGAGCCATGTCCTTCCCCAAACCCATGTGTATGCTGCAGCAAAAAGCACTACAGGGAGGGATGGGACAGGGATCAGCTCCCTGACTCCCAGGCCACGCTAGCAAGCTTGGGGTTCATTTCGGGATCAAGGTGTGGGGGGGTTCCTCCTCGGGCAGTGCTGCCCCAGCATCGTTCCCTGCACCCCCAGGCAGACGAGCCCCTCGTCGGGGGCCGATTGTTCCCGGCAGATTTGCATGGCAGGTGCAGGCCTGCGGAGCGATTTTGCCATCCCGAGCCCCGCCTGGGCCCCCCCCAAGAGGGTTTGCCTCCCCCCCTCCTGCCCCCCTTGTGAAAAAAGGCCTTCCTTTCCCATGAAGAAGAGAAGAAGCTTGAGGATCGCGTGAACACGCTTCAGTTTTCTTATTCTTTTCTATAGATGTGGGGAAAAGAACAGCCGATTGTGTGAAAAACCCAGTGCCTGCAAAAAGGGACATTGGCCATCCAGGCGAAGGTGCGCGAGGGAGAGCACTAATCGCTGAACCAGGAGACAAATACGATTACCAGCTCCGAGCCTTGAGTCAGAAAGTCTCATAGACTTTAAGATGTTAATCCCCAACATAATCCTTCCTTTGGCGTGTAGGAATAGTGCAGCCACAAGAGTTGTTTTGTTATTTATATTGGCGTTTAATAAAACTCAGCCAGTGGTGAATGGGCTGCCCACTCTCCAATGGTAATTAATTCCCTATTTCAGTGACCCAATTGTGCTGGGATAGAGCAGTGGGACAGTCCCACTGCCCCAACCCGCCTTTGTGCGGCTACACGGCTCTCGTGCTTCAACAGCTATGGAAACTCATTCTTTTGATGTCATTCAATGAGTTTTCCTTGGGCATCTTCTAAACTTCAAGGACCCTTTTCTTTCTCGAACGCATGAAAAGCAGGACTAGCTTGACCACCTCTGTAGAATTTAATGATTTGGTGAAAGGGCCTTTTTGGGGGTTTGTGTAAGGAAAGAGAGAAAGAAAATTTGGCAGGCTGCTATCAAACAGGAGGCTATCCAAACTCGAGCGCACCGAACTCATTCAGCTTCTAATCTATACAGGTCCTAAAAGCCACTCTTCCTTACCGCAAAACACTTCAGGGCTTCTCTTAGCCAAGGCATTTCTAGAAGGGATTTGCTAGCAAGCAGATACTCCATTTCACACACCACAAATTCAAGCCAAGGATGAGTACAGGCAGCCCCAACAAACAAAACAAATTATGTTTTAAGAAGGCTTTTCTGTCCACTAAAGGGAAAAATAACAAAATCCCTGGAATTGCTCGCGTTATTGTTAAAAAGTGTGTCTGGGGCTTTATCTTTTGGCTCTTGCACTGAGCAGTAGCGGTGAAGTGGCTGCAGAAGGAGAGTGTGAAATGAACACGTGAAGAACATGTAGTAACCTTGCAAAGCCACCCCAGCCCAGGCAGCCCCTTCTATGTCTTTATACACACTTCCAAAAAAAAACCCTTCGCGAGTCACAAACAATTCAGAATTCAACTAAGAAAACACAGAGTGAACCATATGGCCAGGGTGGCTCGAGTTGGCTGCATTTTTCCCCAGACAAAGAAGGGATTGAGAGTTGAAGGAAAGGAGAAAAAAACCAACTTTCCGGCTGATGAAGCTGTTGTCTGGAGGCAATGATCCCAAATCTCAAGGCTTTATTCCAGGCTCCGACTGAGACGTGATATGTCATATGATTAGCATCTTTCATATTTACAAGAGTAGTATGGGCTGCCAGTCTTTAGAGAAAGGCGAGAGAAAGAAGGGGCATATGCTGAAATGGATTTAGCATTTGAAAGAGAGAAAAGACAGCGGATAAATACACTTAAACGAGGATTTAGTTTTACTCCCGTTGAGTTCTAATGGATTGTTGATTGAGATTTTAGGGAGCTGTAACAGAGGTGTCAGCAGTAATTTAAAGGCGCTATTCACGCCTCCGCTGCTCCTTCTTTTTTTTTCTTTCTTTTTATTTTTTGTTGGCTCCTTCGGTTACCGGAGCGGGGAGCGGACGGGCCCGGGGACCCTCCCGGTGCGGGGCCGCGGGTTCCGCCGGGCGGGCGGCGCCACCTACCGGTGTCGCCGCCCGCCCGGCGGAGCCCGCGGCCCCGCGGTGGTGGAGACAAGGGTGGGTTGACCGGTCCCCGTACATAGAACAATTTCCCCTGTTAAATAGAATCATTTCAGTTGGAAGAGACCCTCGGGATCATGGAGTCCAACTGTAACCTAACCTAACTCCAGCACTAAACCCTGTCCCTGAGAACCTTATCTAAACCCCTCCAGGGATGGTGACTCCACCACTTCTCTGGGCAGCCTGTTCCAGTGCCTGACAACTCTTCTAGTGAAGAATTTTTTCCTAATACCCAATCTGAACCTCCCCTGGTGCAACTTGAGGCCATTTCCTCTTGTCCTATCACTCGCTACTTGGGAGAAGAGACCAACCCCCTCAATGCTCCAACCTCCTTTCAGGCAGTTGCAGACAGTGACAAGGTCTCCCCTCAGCCTCCTTTTCTCCAGGCTGAACAGCCCCAGCTCCATCAACTGCTCCTCATCACACTTGTGCTCCAGCCCCTCACCAGCTCCAATCCACTGACTGATCCTCTCTCAACCCACACACATTTACTTATGTAACGATGACCTCAACTAACTTCCTTAAAATAAGCTTTCCCTCTTTCCTCCTTATCCCTTCTCTTTACATCACCCTGGGCTAACCCATGCCACCATCAGCTCACGTGCTGTATATCTTCTGACATTCAGCATTTCCCACACTTTCAGTTTCTTTCCAGGGACAACTGCATCACCGAAGGCAACAAGCTTGTCACTAGGCGGTTCATTTTGAAGCTGCATAAAAAGGAAGTGGAAGATGACTTGGAATAAGTTCAGTACCACTGGGATGCCTGTTCTGTGGCGCCTTCCGAGTGCCTCGGAGTCTTCTCTGGAAGAAGCTTAACAGCATGGCAGCATCTTGAAATTTTACGATGTCTACACTTGGCCCACTTCTCCCCACTGTTCATACATTAAATGAATGAGCCTCCTTTATGCACCTTTGACACAGCCTACGGACAAACTTTGGCTGCGGTAAAAATGATGAACTTTCTTCCTTGTCAGAGTTTCTGACACAACAGCACTTATTTCCTAAACAAAATCATTCCGCTTTTTCTGTAGTTTTGAAACACAGCTGAACAATCTTATCCTGGAGCCTGTAAAAAACATCTAAATACAGGTCAATCCGTTCTTGTTTCATTTTGCTGACAACCAAAGATTTAACAGACCAAGGACATGTAATGCCTAATGACTCTGGTTTATTTTTCCTTTTAATTGTTTTAGTCATGCTCCTTCCTAGATTTCACAGATTTGCAAATACGCAAGATGGCAGAATTGTTCTAAGATTGGATATACACGTGATATCCTATCTGTAGAATAATAAAACACTAATACAATGAGGTACTTTGTAAGCATAAAAAGGATTTCAGTTATCAAGCAAATAAAGTTACTTTATTCATTTTCAGTCATACAAACAAGGGGTCAAAACATTAGTACCAGTGCACTGAGATACAAACAAAAATTTCCCACATTAAATATAAATATTAGATTTGCAATCATTCTGATAATTTTTATAGACACGCAATTAATATTTTCTTCATAAAATATGTGCAGATTTTATTTCTCCCTTTTCTTATTCTGTTCCTCTTCCTTCCGTTTCTCCAAATAACACTTAAGAATGTCATTTAACTGCTGCTCACACTGGCTCACGTGTTGTAATCCATTTTCCCATCCTAAAAGCAGCAAGAAACAAGATAATTACATCTCACTTTACAGCATCCGTCATGTAATTAGCCTGTGTTGATGAGAACATCTTTTTCCCCAAACCTATCAAATGGCTGTAATATTTCTACTTTGAAAATGGTTCTTTAGAGTTCAGCGAGATGTTTCCTTTGATGGCAACCAAGTAAATAAAATAATTACTGTTTTGGCACCTATCCTGGCGGCTTTAGAGACTGAGCACTCCCGCTGCAGTATCTGCGAATCCCCAAAAGGGGATGTGCCCCTCCACAGGGAGCTGCAGTAGCTACTGGGGAGTTGGATTCAGCCAGAGTTTATTGAATGTATTTTACAGAGCTGGACACTATCCCACCTTCCACTTCTCTACTTCAGAAAAAATCTCCAAGGGAAAACTTATGATGAAATTTAACTAATGCTTTGAGGTACCATGAGGGGGTTTGGTTCGTTTTAAGCAGGATTAGCTTTCAAGTATATAAATACTCAATTACAGTAAATTTCACTGCAAATATGGAAACTATGTACAAAACTTATTTTCAAAAACTGTATTTCTTTCTGTGGTCCAAAAAACCAAATGTGTATTCACAACAGTGACCTGTAAACAGAGCAATCAGGAATTACTTGGTAGCATCAGCTGATCTCCAGTAGCATTGCTTTTTTTCCTGGCAGCTCAAAATGTATCTTCCAAAACCAATGAGCCTCTCAGTTGCAGAAAAACACTATGCCTTTTTCTTTATCGAAATACTACCTATTCAGAAATATTACTGTATGGAAGAATTTGTCTATAACTTGTTTCTGCCTGGGTCTACTATGTAAAAGCAAACTGGGAAAGGACTAGAAATGCAGTAATGAGTTTCAGCTCTCCTCACCAGTGTGCTCTTTGCATAGCATTTGGTGGCATCAAAAGAGGAAAGAGAAGTCCCATTACTGGATAGCAAATACTCTTCAAGTATAAAAACAGTTGGCAGATAAAACTACAAACGTGCAATTTGCATGCTTGCAAATATGTGCATTTTCCTGCAATATACTATTTTTGTATGTAAAGAATATACTGTGTTTTATACAGCATGCACACTGTATTTATTATGTAGTATGTGTAGTGTATATGTATTATATAAAGTACATCATATATAATTTTAAAAGATGAGCTGCATAAGTTTGAAAAGAAAGGAAAATAATATATTACCTTTGCAGTGACAAATTACTCTTCCCCACAGTCTGTTCTTACTTAAACAGGCCAGATTTCCAACAATCAACAAATGCCTCTTTGCTCTCGTTAGTGCAACGTTCATTCTCTTTTCTGAGTCTATGAACCCGAATTGTCTTGTTCTTACACACGACAAAACAATTATCTCCTTCTCAGCTCCTTGGAAGGCATCTACAGTGGACACCTGGACGGCTTTGGTTTCAAATGCCTCCGACTGTACGCTGCTAAGCAGATTCTGAATCTGTAGGCGAATGAATACGGATGGTGATGAGTTGTGCTATTCATAGTGTCACTTTTCTTGAGCAAAAAAAACACTCAACAAGTCTGAGTTTACACAAGATGCGACCTAAGAAAGGACAGAGTGCAACGATAGCAAAACCTCAGCAAATCACAGGAAAATACTGCGCAATGAACCTGTATTTGGTGACATCTCAGCGCGTTCAGTGTGGCACCCAGTGCCTTGGCATACTAATCACAGCAGCCCATGTCATGCTGTGGGTGACCAGGTGAGGTGAAACTCCAACCTTGCTAAGCAGATGCCTCCCCTGTCTGTCCTTATCACACATACCTATTTGTAACAGCTCCTAATTAATTTATGAAAATTATGCACTATTAAATTTGCCGATTTTCTGAGTGTTTATGTGGAAGGGGAAAAAATTGAAAGTTTATTTAATCATATGTTTGAATTAAAAGATTTTGACTAATTTTATTGGAATTTTAAAAAAACAACAACAAAACCAACAAAACAACAACAACAAACAACCAAGAAAGAGAAATTATGGTAAACTCTAGTTTGTCTGTCCAGCATTTGTTTCTCATTTCTAGCTGCCTCTCCCCAGTTGAAATGGAGCCAAGGTTTAGAATGAACAACCACATAAAAGAAAACTCTTTCATTGATGCTACATTCTACAAACCTTACACATCTGTGATTTATAAAGAGTAATCACACCAATTGCAGATCCTTCTATTCCACTTGCAGTCAGAGCCTGGATGAGCTTGACTGTAAAATGAACTTCTGCCATGTTATAAAAGCTGTTGTCTCTCTCAATCTGGAAATAGGGAAGAAGATTTAGTTCTCACAAACAGCTGTTAAAATACACAGCTGCACAGTGAGAATGCAAACAAAAAAAAAATGGAGGCAAAACTACAATATTGACTTTTTTATATAAGAAATGTTTAAAAACTTACTTGCTCTACCCCATTTACACTATAAAAACACAGTGTTGGAAGCCAATCCAATAAGGGACTTCTGTCATTCGCAGAAACACCATCTATCAGATTTCCTTCATAGAACAGCTCGTTGGCTATAGCACTAATAGCAGGGTGACATCGGTACTGTGTCCGAAGAAGTATTGTTGTATGGCCCTAAGGAATGATGAAATATAGATAAAGCGTGACTAGGAAAAAGAAACACTAAATATTTTGCTGTGTGAACTGGGTCAAACAACAAATAAGTGGAAACAATTCCTGCAGTAATTTGGCTTTACCTTTATTCACTTCAACAAAAATTAGAACAAATACTGCAGCCCTGATTCTTCTACCTGGATTGAAAACTGTACATAAAGATCAGAAAGCACAGTTTTTCAATCCATTATTTGTTTACATTTGTTATGCTTACAAATTTCCATATACTGTGAAAATAACGTTTACAGAGAAATGCACTATAAAGGAATCTGCTTAGTTAAAAAACAGGCTGAGAAACTGATCCTCTGACATCTAAGTCAGAAGTCTTTCAGTGACTTCAGTGGACCTGCTGTCTCACCTTCCATCTTTTCTAAAGATGTGGTTAGTAGCACGTACCATTAAGCAAAGCCGGTCAAAGAGCGTCTGCTCCAATCCCTTTTCATGAACACTCTCTGACCCTTGGATAGCTGGTGGTAGTTGCTTAGGGTCTCCAACAAGGACTAGCTTTTCACACTGAAACCTAAATGAGAATGTTAAAAGCAAGAAAAGAAGTTCTAAAATGGATGTCAAACTATTCAGCACAAAAGTGAGTGCTGTATTTATATATCACAGATTGCTTTCCATCAGGCTGCTGTCTCCATCACCCTCTTTCCACAGTTAAAATTACATGGTAACTCAAGGAAGACACCTAAGAGCAGGCTTCAATTTGAAATTATTCTTCTTGCTTTCTGAGGTGAGACCTCAGAGTTCATGTTGTTAAAAAGACATGCAAGTTTAGCAATTATTTGAGGCTGAGTCACTGCTAACGAAAGGTGATTCCTCTGCTGAAACACAAAAGGAAGGTTGTACCTTGCAATAGGAAGGAGAGAAGCAGGTTCAGTCATTTGACTGCACTCATCCAGCATCACTACAGGAAACTTCAGAGTATTCAGACATGGGAACGGGCAGGCAGCACAGGTCACTCCAACCACTTTTACCTTTGTTATTAGTGAGGGGAAAATGGGTAGACAAAAAGTTAAGATCATTTAATAGTTAATCTCTGAGCAGTACATAACTATAGCTTCAGCAGTCGAATACACCTAAATTAATTTTTAGCAGTTCCACTTCAAGCTATGTCATACTTGCTGGGTCTCAAAAAATAAGTTCCAACTTCCAATAATTCACAGATTTATGTATTTAAAGACCAGCTCTGGTCTGGTACAGAGAGAGTTCAGCTTACACAATCCTCCAAAACCTTCAGAGCCCCAGCAGCCAAAGTGGCAGCAATGACCACTAGGAATAAGCACAAGAAACAAATTGCTTAGATCTGCCTTCTTATAATTGCTCTACAACAACCTGGGATTTTTTGAATCTGATACTGAGGAAAAAAGGCAAACAGCTCGTAAGATCAGAAATTTAGAAGCAGTAATTTTAAAAGGTAATACTTGGATCAAAACTTACTTAAAATATGTTTGGAATGTTTTGCCTTCTTGTCAATTGCTACTCAACTCTAGGGTAGATATAGTTCAGTTCTTATCTTTTATCTTTATGACTCTATATATTGCAGTTCCATGGTGACAGTGCAGGCTAGCTGTGCTCAGAAATTTTTCTCTCCCCACCTTGTAAACTAGACTGGTAATGTTAAATCATTGCAATAAAGTTCAGAAAGGGTTTCCGACTCACAATATATCACTAAACAGGAACTGCAAGTACAACTCAGACAGGTCATACACAGGTAAGACACTAAGCTATACCTGTGGAATCAAACCTGTCCCAGTCTTCACATTCATTTTACTGTTCGAAACTTTGTCAGCTTGGCAGACATGAGAGGGGATTCCTAATTTCTGTGTGCTGGCCCTTGTGGATAAGGCCCAGTGAGTCCTCACTTTCCCATCCCGTCACTTTGACTGTACCTGTTGCAGTATAGTTTTATTGGTCCCCAGTTTATGTTGCTCAATGCTCTTCTTTACATACATTCTTTCCACTGGAGTTAAATCTTCTTTCATGAGAGCAAGCAGTTCTTTTAACTGCTCATTTTCATTTCCTGAGCCAGCATGTAAACTTCAAAAAGATTTAATACCTTGCATTACAATGATTGAAAACAACTGTGCTTTCAGTGCTTAGTAAACACTCAATATATAAAAATAATCATACTTTATACATAACAGTATATCACAACAATGTCCTAACTTAGCCCAAATCCAGCTAAGACAGACTGGTATAATATCTATTTTAAAACTGACCCTTTATCCCACCAGCTTCAACCCTGCCACCCCAATCAGAGCCATACATGTAGTAAATGACTTCTCTAACCACACAGTTGATTTCAGACTGGAGTAGAACCAAGTAGAAGTTTTTCATTCCTATACCATTTTATACCCTTGGTATGCGCTAAGGAATGGAAATTTAATCTTAGTTCATCTTGATCTGTACTTCACGCTCTTGAATTGTGTTGAAAGTTCTATGTAGATTACTTTTAAACAGTTGAAGGACAAAGCCCCGAACACTTCAGATGTATATAGCAAAGATAACTTGGGTAAGAAGTACAGAATTCATGAGATGTTACCATTAATTCTTTGAACATCACATTTATAATTACTTCCTCCTAGTTCTTATCACTACAGTAGTACATATATATATCTCAAGTCTGCCTGTTTTACTTTTCCTTCTTGTGTAAACTCCCAAATTTAAATTTGTAACTGCCATTATTTGTTCTTCTCTACTACTTTCCATTTAAAGGCATTAGCGCTATTCAGCAACAAGTCAAATTGCAAAATCAAGGTAAAATTTCTTCATTGTGCAGGAGGACTGAAAAATAAAAAACCTGAGAGAGATATATTACATTCACATTTTTAATGACTTCAAAATAGTGATTTTACAGCATACATACTATCACGAATCTTAGAATTACTTCTCATCCCTCAAAGATTACGATTCTTACCTATAGGGAAGAATTGCTTTGGTGATTTTCCTTATACTTCCCACTCTGATAAAATCCTCAAATCCAAGATCAAGCAGACTTCAAAGAAAAAGAGACGACACACGGAAGTGTAAAAATAAGTTCAGAAAAGCTGTAAAGTTCTGAAAAGGCTATCGGACATATCAGAACACTGAAGAACACAAAGTTCTGCGGTTTATCAGATGACATAACTCAGGCCACTATTCAAGTAAACCAAAGTAAATTACCTCATTATGATTTGTCTCAAAAATGCTCAATACCTTTAAGATTCTCCTTTCATTAACAGTCTTCCATTTGTACTTTCCCTTCCTCCGTTTATCCTTCCAAACCATAAGTTTTATTCCATGTTAGCCTCTAACAATTTCTTTTTCTCCTCTTGGTATTTGCTGGAGCTTCCCCAGTCGGACTCTGTGCCTTTCCCTCTGCCTCCATCCCTCCTTCCTCTGCCCCTACTCCTACTCCCCAAAGCTTCCCAAGCAATCCTACTTTCTGTCATGACGCATCTTAATAGTAAATTTGACGAGAGTAGGGCCCAATATTAGTCTCCGAGAAATTTGTGCAGCTAGCCTTACAGTCTTTTAGCATATGCATGCTGTACAAAGGAGCAGGGTAAAATTAAAGCCCTCATGAGACACCTTCTAGGGAAAGAATCCAATCTTTTTGAAGTGTTATCCTGGAAATATCAACACAATCATCTTTATCGTGTAAGTGCATCATTGTTTTTGGAAAAAAAGAGTCTGTAAAAATCTTAGTAACCTACCCCAGCAGAATCCTGTCAACGGCAACGTTAGTGGAAGAAGCAATCAGAAGTTTCCATGGAGCTGGCCTTGGACCCTCCGTAGCTTCGCTGCTTTCAAAGAGCTGTACTAGGAACAAGACTACAACAGACAGCAGATAGCTCTTTCCAGCTCCAAAAACACCTGGTATTTTGGAAGAAAAAGCCAAAGTTACAAGTGAAAATTTTCTAGGAAGTACAGTCTTAATCAATTGTTATAACCTAAGTTTGTCATATGAAATATTATGCTGTGATTCCTGTAAAAACATTGCACACGCTTGCTCCAGCAGCTCTAAGTATTCAGGTGCAACCAGTTGGCTTACACTTTGCATTTACTGCCTGCAAGAAGTTGATAAAAAAAGAAAGGAAAAGGGTAAGTTAAGGTATTTTTCCTAATTTTTCTGGTTTAATACATGCATTACTTGCTAAGGTGCCACATCAATACATTAAAATAATACAAGTCCCTGCATGCACATCCCCCATGTCCTTCGGTACAGAATAAGGAATTTGAGGGATTATTATTCTAACTAGATCGATATGCCTGGCAGCCTAACAAAAGCTCTGGCAATTTAAATCTAGTACTATCTGTAATAAGAGTGTTACTATTGTTAACATATTTACTTTGACAAGATCTGAAAATGTTTATGGTAACTGCTTCCCAATACAGATTAAAAAAGAAAATCTTGGAACCAAGATGTTACTAGCCTTTTTGTGCATCTTGAAAAGGGGTAAAACAAAGAAGGAAGTATAAAACTGCAAGGAATCACCCATAAGAGAGAAAGTAATATAGGAAAGCTAACATGTGACAAAAAGAAATAAGCTGAAGACACTAAATAGCTCTTTGTGCATAGATCTTGCTGGGAAAGAACTCTATACTTATGTAAAATCCTGCAAAAAGGAGAATGCAAATGCAAGGATGAAAAGCTCTGTGCTGACAGAACAGATGTTATAATATGAACTCCATTATCAGAAGGGACTCATCCAGTAAATTAATTTTGAGAACATGCTTGAAGCAGGTGAGAACAGCAGTGTTACAAAAGAGTTTAAAAGGATATTCCATACATATAGGCAGTTTCTTCAAGCTCATCTTTTGTGCTGTATTTAAAATAAGGCAACATTTACCTAGACATAAGAATCTCCCTTTAAGTCTGCCTGGAATTGTAAATATATGATTAAGGGAACAAGTCTACTGTTTCATCACTGAGAGAAGCATAGGAGTATTTAAATAACACTGGCACTACATATAAATTAGAATTTTTGCAAAGATACAGTAGCAGCAAATTTCACAATTATTTGCTATATACCACGTATGATTGTGATAGGGAAGATCCGATGTTCTTCCACTGCCTTGGTATTTTCACATGAGGTCATCATCTGAGCTATATGCATCAGCGATGTAGCTTGATCTGGGTTCAACGAGAATGTTTGGATCATCTTTTCAGCTATTTCTGTTGCCACTTCAGTGCTGACAGGTCCATACATCATTGTGCGTTTCAAGCTGATGGCAGGTGGAATAAATTTTCTTCTGTTGACTCTATTAGTGGCATTTTCAGAAACAAAATTCCTAAGAAAATACAGATGTCAAAAGTTGCGGTATAATACTGCATATGTATAATTTGTACCTCACGGTCCTGATATTGTTACTCACCTGACACTGAAATGCTGAGGCTTCATGATTAACACCTGACATAATTAAAAGTTGCTGCCCCCGATATACACTGCGTTATATATTCCTGCCTCTTATTACTTCCCTGATTGAACAATGTGACTTACTCTAAGGCCGTGAGACTGACAGAATTAAGAGTGGTAGGAGAATGTGGTCAGAGGTAGCAGGGGTTCATTTTTATACAGTGAAGCATAAGCAGCCTTGGAAATATTCCTATATTGCTCCAGTTCTCCAAGAAAATACTTTTAGGTTTTGTGTCAAGAGACTCTAAAAATCAGGAAGGAAAAAGAGTTCCACTGAACCCCTGTGAAGCATATACACTGATTTAATAGAGATCAATCAGTGGCTGTACTATCAGTCTAATGATCATAATAATGCCCAATATTGGTCTTTAGGTTATAAAACATGGGCTGCAGGTAGCTTTTAAGAAATAAACCACGTAATCCCAGAGTCGGAGTTAAGCAGCAGATATATTTTCAGTTTCATGTAAATGAAAATTGCACTGTCAGTAGTTCATTCCTTGAGCTTTTACACTTTTCCTCATCCACTTTTCCAACAGGGCGAACTCAATGGTGCATTTGTTGTTTATTTTTCTGTATCTATTGACATATTGTACATTCCCAGTATCGCTCAAACATTGACTTACATTTTTAGCAGGTATGGGATTAGTGGTAAAGTAGATGGATTGAAGTGCTCCTCCAGATTTCTTAAAGATGTAAGTTCACCACTAGCGTTACAAACTAGTAAGGCATGAACCACCGCTGAAAAGGCCACAGAAAAATAATATTAGGAAAAAATTAAATTAGCCAAAATTTCAAATGAGCTAGATAAATGAATTACAAAATGCCAAGAGAGTAATTAGCCCACTGTAACGGAAATCAAGTTAACCCAGTTGCCATGTCTGACTGGATTTTATGGATGAGGAAGGACCTTTCAGCCATTCTTTTCTAAGTGTGTTGTTTTGAAGTATTTGTGATTCCAACATTAGGAACCACCTGAGAAAGAAGTTTAGATAAAAATCCTTACTTGTGTTAAAAACAGTCGAGGTATTTAGAAGGCTTTGGAATTTAAGAGTTGAATTTCCTAAGTAAAATTTCTATATCACAATAGCTAAGCAGATGTTTTCTTTAAAAAAGACAAGACAGGACCATAAGAACACCTACAATGGGCCAGACTCAAGTTCCATCTAGCCTGTTTCCAAAGTGTACAAAAGAGAATGCCTGGGGGAGAATATAAAAACACAACAAGTATTTAACTATATTTTTCTGAATTCACTGCCAGTTTCCTAAAGTTCTAGGGACTGGGTATTGCCTAAAGCAACAAGAGATTTCTAATATGTTCGATAACCCACATGCCTCTATTTTGATGTTGTTTATAGCTGCAAACACCTATACATTACTTAAAGCTTTATTTTCATAGAACTCAGACGTTTGGTTTGGTAATGGTTATAGAATTATAAAATAATCTGTATTTAGGATCACAAAGAAAATTAGGAACAAAAACTTCCCAAGAAAAATTAAATGTGAAACCATGTGATTCAATGGCATTAAGACTGAAAAGCTATATACGAACACTTCTAGAACCTGACTGCTTGGGAGATTCAGTCCTGCAATTCACACACAGGGAACAAACAAAACCAAACCTCCAATTGCATTAGAAGCCCGTGACTTTGATAGCAAGCGTGCCCACAAAGAACTTGTGTGCCATTGTATATTTTTAGCCTTCTGAATTACATTCAGAACTGCAGTTTAACGTAGGCTCACTGAATTGTGTTTTGTGGGAATGATGACATGGAAAGCCTAAAAAGACTGATCTGTTGACTTCAAACGCTCAATTTACCTGCCTAAGGTTAAGTGTCATGAATACAGCTTTTTGTGATCAAGCACACATTTTTCACATTGCATTAAATGAAATTAAGCAGAGGTATATTATTACTAGCTCCAGAATCACTACATAATGGATTCTTCATCTCTTTTGTTTTAAAACAAACAAAAAACCCCAAAACTTTAGCTCAACTCAACAGCAAAGATAAGAAACTTTTGCATCAAGTTTGGCGGCATATTTGTCATTTTTCTGTGAGATAACAGCAGACCCACAGTTTCTCCCTGCACTTCATGCCCACTAATCTTATTGTTTCCAAATCACTGATGACAAATTATTACAAAAACACCCCAAACAAAAACACCAAAAACCAAAAAGGATGGTTGCAACTTACTTAGTAACAGCTTGCTAAAGAATAAAAAGGTCAGTGGTTCATTAAAAAAATAGGTTTAGCAAAATTTTCTTTTTTAAAATACAAAGGTGAAGATAACTAAAACTAGACAGACTTGGGTTTTTTCCTGAATTTTAAAACACTGATTCATTTAGTCATTCTAGACTGTGGTAACAAAGCCACAGAAATTAATATCAGGACAGCCAAATCACAGATTTAACACATGGTTGGTTGGTTGGTTGCTTTTCAAGGACAGTAACAACATATTCCTTTTACCTACACTCTGGCAGTTAATTTGCATTCTATGATTTACTATGTTATTTATACTATTCTCATTTCTTCGTCACCTATTTAAAATTCTTACCAGTTACTTTACAGGTTTAATTACATTAAGTACTGTACTCAAATGGCATATTCAAAGATACAAGGAAAAAAATACCATTAATAAAATAACGTATTAGATTTCAGAAACACTAATCTCATTCTTCATTGCTGGCCATATTTTTCCCTCAATTGTCGTTTCCCACAATTCCTAATTATTTGGTGGACAACTTACTATTTGATCGCCAGTTTGAGGGGCAGTAGCCTTTCAGTGGTAGTAATTCCACTTCATTGTTGGAGGATGGTCCAAAGAAAGCACTACTTGCAATGAAAGTATCAAGAGTATCAAAGTTCAGAGTCTTCGAAACAACCCAAATATCATCTGTCAAAATAATACAGAGTTCTCATAAACTTCTACTGTTGGCTTTTAAAGAAAACGAAGCTGGACGAAACAGCCCAGCATTTACTATGCTGCAAATGAAACCATTGCTTATGTGAAAGTATGGGTATTAGAAAGTTCTAAATAAGTGTTAGTTCAGTTCTAAAAGAATGAGTAAATAATTAGCAATTCTTCTAGTACTTACTGTCTGAAATTGATGGTAACTGTAAAGTTATCTCCTGATGCACTTAGCATCGTTTGGCTTCTGACAAACCTGAAGTATTACCCATTTTGAGAGTATTTGAAACAAATCATTGGAGTATACGACAAATGTAGTTAACCACCCTTCTGCAAAGAACAGCGAGTACTGAAATAAACATACATTTTCCCTTTCCTTTCAAAACCAACACATATTGGAGCCTACAAATGTTCTATTTTATCTGGCACACCTGATGAGATTAAAGCTCATTACGCTATTCCTGTACTATACATTGCAAAGCACAGCAAGGGAGATTTCAAAGTTAGGAGCAATAATGGTACATCTACATTTGCCTGTGACAAAAACGATCAAAAAATTAGCCATATACAAGTAACCCAGCCTATGCAGAGCTTCAGAATTTAAAGTTTAAAAACCCTGTCAGAAGGTTTCAGAGTCTGTGCATAAAGCGTACACAGGCAAACTTGTTTGTTTCCGCCTAATTTACATCACTTTCAACAACAAAGTGAACAAACCGTGAAACCGATGAGTATCAATTAAAAGATTACTGAAGTGAAACAAACTATGGCGACTGTCTGGATCAAATCACTGAATGTCCTCCAACTTTGTGCTATACAATTATTTAGAAAAGATACACAACAATTACTGACACACCAACTCTTACACCACGTTTTCCTTAAATCTGATCTATTTGAATAATGGATTTCCTGAAGCTTCACTATTCACGGATTTAATACACTCCAAACCCAAGGACATAGAATTTACATTTTTCTAAGGTAGCTGAACATTTATGAGAAAAGATGAATTAATAAGATACTTTATTATCCTCCTAGTATGAGAATTGAATTATCAGGGTTGTCAGGAGTTTGAAACTGGATTCAGTTTTTCTCTTTAGATTACAAATTAAAACTTTAAAAAGGCACAACATGTCACAGACAATTCTTCTGATGTTTAAGATTTGCTTACCTTTGCTATAGAGAGAATAATGCTCCTTTCTGCTTAGTTTGAGGTATAACTTGGTTTTGAAATCACCATCAAATCTGGCAGGGGTATTCATAAATTTCTTGAATTTACTACACCGCTGTGTTTGAATTTCAAAGGCTTTCCTGTTAAAATGTAATTATAAGAAAAAGTATGTAAATAATTGGCACATTTTGGATTCACCACCAAAATAAGAAAGCTCCAGAGATAGGAACAAGTTATACAGCACAGATCTTGGTGGTTGTTCATCATCTTACCTTGCCCAGTTTTAAATACATTTATCTCGACTGCAAAATACTTAAATTGTTTCCCCTACAGTTTAGCAGCACAGAACAGCCTTTGATACAACCTCTAACATTAAAACTAGAATCACTAAGAGAATAAATCATAGTCTGTCCCAAATTCTCTTATGAAAGATTAAATGAACAGCAATTCAAATGCAACAGTCATAATAGATTTTGTTAAGCTATGGATCAAGTTGCTGTAAGCAGTTTTGATTCCTGCTTAATCCTTCACTAATTTGGCTTTTACATTTCTATATAGGACTGTAACCTGTTTAAAAGTAGTTAAGCCAATGTTTCTGTTAAATGTTACCAAAATCCAGAGTTATTGAAATACTTATAAACCCTGCAATTCAGAAAGCACTTGTGAAAGGTGCACAGCATTTCAGAATACCTCACCAAAAGCTGGCATTGCTCATAGAGAGAAATCTTTTGACTTCTGAGGTACGTCCCAACACTTTTTATATCATGAAGCACTACACTAGGTCTGAGTTGTATCTGTGCAGGGGTCACGTCTTCTAGCCACTTGAAAAATGAACACCGCTCAGCTTTTGGGGCATCACAGGCATAGAACAAACGTCCCTAGGAAAGAATGGGGGGAAAAGGACCATTAGTACATGAAAACAAACAGGCAAAAAAAAAAAAGTAAAGCAATGGACCAGTACTTAGCTGCTATAGAAATAATCAGATAAACACCTGTGTTTTCACCGTTTTTGGCTGAAAACACAAGCGTGTCCCAGAACTCTGTTTCTGAACCCAGTACGTGTAATCATACCTCACAGAAACACCATATAATCAGAAAATTATAAATTCAAGTCTTTATATATATAAAGCTGTTTCTGTATGGGGAGAACTAGCACATCAACAATTCTGGACACCAGCAGATATTACAGCTGAATTCAAAAGTGATCTTTACAACACATCACTTTGACTTGTAATTGTAAATCATACAGAACTGCATGTAGTTGTTCACAGAATGTAAACCAAACAAACACCCCAACCTGTATACAAACAAGGAATAAACAGCACCTTGTTTTGACCTTCTTTTTTAACCATAACAAGCTTAGCAGGATGCATATGACTGCAGAGTGGAACGCAGCTTTCTTTGCTCTCACTTTGCCCATCTTGCAATGAAGTGTAAAATGACGTATCCACTTTTGAAAGAGCATTGTGTAATCTTTGTGACAACTCAAACAGTATTACGTTTAAATGCTCTTGATATAGAAAGGAGAATAAAAGAGTAATTAGTGAAGCCTTAAAATGGTTACATATGTATGCAACATTCAAACAAATACATTTTCATTTGAAACTTTCAATTCCAAATCTACATAAAAATATTTCATCTGAGTCCTAAAAGAAACCAGGTGACCTGCATAACTCGCATTTTGGACCTGCAGTTAATTTGTTCTAACTGCCTTACTTTCATTCAAATCCCATTTAAATATACGACTCCAAACAATCCAAACACTAAACAACCGTATGTTTGGGGAAAAAAAAAGGGGGGGGTGTTTAGATAGGACTCTAATGACTGGTACACTCACACAAGGTGATATAGTTGAACAGAAGTGGACTGATGTTTTGGTTTTTCTTTGCTCTCGAGTTTGGATATGTCTATACCCCAAATTGCAAACAGTTGTTGTAATAGATGATGTTGTTGGTGATCTCTCTCCCTCTCACCCTTCTTTGGGAAGCTTCAGAAATACACTGTTCAAAGATTCCAGCATTTTACATAGCATAGTGTTAGACGTACCTGTCAAAGCAGCTTTAAAAATCTGTTTGTAGTGAACATGAGACTGAAACACAGTTGGTATGGAAATCTTTCTTTTAGGAAGATCAGCATTTTTTACTTTATCCACATTAGGAAAAAACAACTCAGAAACTGTTATGTCCTAGAAAACAGAAAAACAAACCATTAAAACTTGCAAAACCCTGAATGAGACAAATTTTGATAACTGGCTCCTGTACAGATGTCAAAACCTATCCAATTTCCTCCTCTATTCCTTTTTGCTTTTATATATTGTGCTCTTGTTAATAAGTACAACTAAATAAAAAGAAAAAAGAACAAAACCAACACACACCACAGGGCCTCATTTTGCAAGCAGAAGTTTCAAGATGAAGACTGGCAATGAAGAATCCATTTTCTAAAAGCAAAATACAAACCCTTTTCTCCACAAATGTTTGCAGACTTTTAAAGTACAAGAGCGTGTATCAATAGGACTGCCAACAGCAATAAAATTAGGTACACCTGGAGCTACAGCACAGAGCGCTTGGACTGCCATTTAGAATATACCGTGAAGTTAAAGTTTGCCCCTTGACAAACAGCCTGCATTTATAACAACACAGGCAATACTTTCAAAGGCCTTAAGAGTAAAATATGTAGTTCAGAATAATGTTTTTAGCCCTAGGCATGGCGAAGGAGCACACAAGCCACATTTTTATCACCATTTCTGCACAGAAATAAATCCATCTGATGAAACTATAGCAAAGGTACCACAGGCTAAAGAAGGAAGAAGCAGAGTAGAGAGCTTTGGGAAAGAGTGGCACAGCACAAGTTATCCTGTGCCTGCCATCCCTGAGGAGCTTCTTCCACCTACCTACACTGCAGTGGCCATCATAATAACCCTCTTCATAAGCTTTTAAAAATCCAATATATGTGGATAATACAAATATATAAACACACACAAAGTGTATACCACTGTGTATAAGAAATATACCAGTTATTTCCACACCTCTATTTCACATTAATATTTTACCGTACAGTTTTAAAGAACTAGAAAACACAGCATACAAAGTTTGTGTCATCATTATGTCTCAAAACACACCCATTTGACAACTTTTACAACTTGACTTGTAGTTGTTTTGGGTGTTTTTGTTTTGTTTTCCTTTCCCCAGTTTACTCCATCAGCTTAAGACAGTCTACTGGTCACAAACAGCCGTGTGAATTTTCTAGATGCTTATTCAATGTCAGAACTTACTTTTCCATGACTGAAACTGAAGGAATACAAAATATTTTAAAAGCAAAGGCTATGCTTTGAAGCAAGATATGGGTGTTCATCAAAACAATGCTGGCATCACAATTAAGAAAAACATTTATCGAAAACAAGTTCTTACTAATTTTAGATAACAAAGCAGCCCAACAGCTTTTATTTCATCTTCCTGCCATCAACATCCAGATTAAAAAAAATCCAAACGTGGCACTATATGTGCCAATGAATTATCTTTACAAAGTATTAGTCATGGCACTTAAAAAAATACATTAGCAGCTGCTGTTGTGTAGCTGAGATTCTTTTGTGTTACTACATATGTAGAAACATTTCTTCCAATCATACTGATAATATCTTGCAGGAAAGCAGATAAATGCAGTTACTTTGTCCAGAAAAATGTGTTTCTGCCACTTATAACTGTATCTGCTTGACCAGTTACACACCTGGACATCTCCTGTTACAGCGTGGCAGCTCAGATGACTTAAAACCTTTTGTGTTGCTTCAGCCAAAGGTGTCTGACTTAAGTGCGGAGAAAGTAACTTCCTCTCTGAAATCAAATCCTGGTTGCTGGCATTTGCACAGCATTTACCAAGCAGGCTCTTCGCTGTCAGCAGAGGTGCAGAGCCGGGAGCACTTCTATTCACAGCGCTGCTCTCGCCCGTGTCACCCTGCAGCATTCCAAGGATGCTCTGAGCACAGATGTCATCAGTCCCTTCCCCGTCGTCGCTGTTTTGAGTTATCAAGTCACACTGAGAACTGTTTTGATATTTTAGCCACTTGCTTTGTCTATATTGTGAAGTCACATTAGGGACCACTGGTTGCACCGATTTCCTTTGTCTGTCTTCTGTGTACTCTCCAAATACAGAGGTTTCATAATTTCTGTCCTCCGGGCCAAAAGCACTAATAGGAAATACCGCTGACTTGTTGCATAAATTGACTACTGAATAGCCAAAAGACTGCTGGACGTCCTCACTGTCAGGTGGATAAACCGTGTCAGGAATCTTCTCAGTGGCAGGAACAGTGACAAGTGGAGTTCGTGTTTTAACAGTGGGTTTGAATCCTGAGAGGCTGCATTCCTCTGGAGAGCTGGATTTCTCCTGTGCTGTAGGGCAAACACATCTTACAAGCAACTTGTAGCACTTATGGACGTCATATTAATTTCAGATGAATACAAAAACTAAGATAAGCAAAGAATTCTCAGTTCTTCCTTTTATACATCCTGTCTTCTAGTTAGCAAGCTGTTTGTATCGTGCCTGTGCAGTACCACACTGAATTTCCACATGAAATGAGTGATTTCAACTGTGATTCTTTTAATACTTAAATCTCTTTATTCAGAATACATTTCTGTAGGCACTCGATTTGGATAAAAGAAAATGTCTGATAGAAATTATTTAAATATTATTGTGCTTTGGAGGTCATTAATATGATATTTTTGGTAGGTCAGTGACAGCTGCCAACTGGAAAATGAACAGCTTAACATTTGTTCCTTTTTCCAAAAAGATCACCCACAGAACTGTGTAAATTAATATTAATCAACATGGCTCCTAATACCACAAACATCCTTTTGACTAAATTCACTATCAAGAAGAAATGACGGTCATTGATGGGTGCCAACTGGAAATGGGTCAGAAGAAAGCTGAATATGGAAGAAAACTAAAAGCAGTTAAATAAATTAAAACATTAATATGGATTAGAAGCTTAGTTTACAGCCTGTTTTCCCCCAAAAGTCAAAGCTAATTTTTCTTTCTACAATTAAATCACACTACTGAAGTCTCTTTCAGGCAAATATATCTGGGGAGGGGGGCATGGAATTCCAGGCTAATTCAGCTAATTTGGAAAACACTGTTTAAAAACATGCTTAAAAGAAGTGACATGCCCCCCTACGAAAAATGTGTAACAAACACAAATCAAACTCTGTAGTTACCAAGACACATGTCAGTGTATATCAGCACCCGGGGTAACCATCTTTTATAGTACAAGTCATTGATCTTCAAAAATCCTCAAAGATTTTCTAGCAAAAAGATGGTAAATTGCAAATATAAACTATAATTTCTTACTGAAAAACAACTCTGAAAGTTGTGGTTGACTTGGTAAGATCCTGTGTACCAGGGGCTCCTCAATATCTCCAATAGTTTCCTCAGATCCTGAAGCTGGAGAGACTGTAGAGTCTGGATCAAGTGAGGAAGTCGGTTCTACTGATGAAATCAACTACGGATGCAGAATTAACATGTCAAGTGAATGACTGGAAAACAAACCCTTCATTATAGTTCTTCTGTCACTATTGTCTCATAGTTCTAAACAACTGAAATGTCTCTCAGAGTTGAGATGAAACAGTTTCAAAAATAAGAAACTGCTACCATGAACACACATGAAATAAACCCCAAAAGATCTAGAAGAGACGGTCAATTCTCACCATGTCTGGTTCCCACAATGTCCACTGTGTTTGTCTCAAATCAGAACGTGAGGGTGAGCCCAACATTGCCCGTGGTGGAACTTCAGAATTCACGTTCAATACCAGCGCTAGGAAGAACACACAAAGGACACAGGTCATGCAGAATAATTGTTCTGAGGTAAATCACTGCCATTCCACTTATGCTTTCACTTACAGGAGCGATCTATTATTGACTCTTTACTAATGTTAGACTTCTTTTGAAAATTCTCTTCTCTGATAAAGTCGATATCATCCTCATGAATACTTCTTGGACCTGGAGGCTTCACCAAAAAAGTACAAGCAAAAACTTTTTAGAAATCAATCTATTTATTTTCTATATAAATATTATCCTTGTGTGAATCTTATTTCTAAATATTATTTCTAGATATTATTCTTCAGCATCTCTAGCCCATTCTGGAATTAAAATATGAAATATATACTTTTTGCCATTATTTTAAATACTGAAATATATACTGCATTGGAAAAAAGAAAAAATCTTTTATTTAACATTGCACATCATGTTTGTTTGCATCCAGGAGGAACAGAATAATAATCTAAGAAAGTTAGTTTTAACTCTTGGTTTGGAACTCTAACAATTTTATACCCAATCTCAAATTCAGTTGAGGTGAATATTATACTGCTAACACCAGCAAACAATCGTTACAAAAGCCCCTTGCCAGTCTTCTCTAGAAGAAATCTTTCTTGTTTAACATCACAAATTATGACCATGCAAATGTTTCAAAGTATAATAGAACTGGTCAGAGGGAAAAAAACAAGTTACATCTTGCTAATGTATATTCCTATGACAAAGACGAGTAAAAATAATTGTCTAACTGCAAAGTTTTAACCACACAGCACTACATTCGGTTCTCAGTGATTTTGATTTGACTGTAGTATTCTAAAAACGAACTCTCTTTTCTCCTACATTTACAGAATACTTTTTGCACTAACGTTAGTAAGAATAACTTTGAAAAATTGTTTTACCTGTCTGAAGTCAGAAAGAACATAATTGCTTGAAAACAAGGGTGACAAAAATCTCTCAGCTGCAAATTCCATATTATCTGGGTACTGCTGCCATCTCAGCTGTGAGCAGGGAGCTCTCAACATCACCTCACTAGCTGCTGATCCCTTTACTTGGTACCCTTGAAATGCAACAGGCTACACAATATATTGGAATTGTCATTAACTGAAAAGAATTACTGTTCTGGAACTATGCACAGTCCATAAAAGTACTTTCCATACATGCAATTAAAAAAATCTGTTGGAAACTGCAGAAAAACAAAACAAAAAAAAATCTGTGCTTTTGAAACTCTCTCTTGCACTCTGCAACTCAGCAGCAATGCAGTTTTAGCACAAATCTCTGTCAACAGAAAACTGATATGCTGATATAGTATGTTTTGTCTTATTTTTGTAATGTAAAATTTGAGTTTAAAACTTCCCCCACACAAATATACTAAAAAGTGATGAGAACCTTATTATGAGACTGGTTAAATATTACAACTTATCGTAATATATTGCAAATAGTAAACCATTGAATTGAAATTTAAGAAACACATTATACTTCAGTTCCACTGCAATTGTACCTTTGGGTGACAGTCAGACATCCTGGGGTCTCTTTGGGCTGCAGCTATTGGTAGAATACTTGCCTCTGTTTTCTGTAATGAATTGTCCACACAGTTGGACTGCATATAAAAGTATCAAAAACTAATTAGTCTAACAGTTTAATAACCATTTAAAGTGAGAAGTCAAGCTAAGAAATCTCAAGATTTTTTCCAAAGACCTGATGTGTTTATACAACAGAGAGTATTTTAAATTACAGCCTTTTTATTTGGAAGACAGAACAATACATGATAGGATAAGAAACTGTGATTGCTGCTCAAATGGGACAGGAGAAAGAAGAATTTAATCTAAAATTTTTCCTTCACTTTGGACAGGTTGAATGACAACGACTGTTAATAGCCCTGGACAAAAATCAATGTGAAGCACCAAACACAAAGAGATTTACCCACGTATTTCAACCGAAGTGCCAAAATCCCTAGGAAGGCCATGTATTCAAAAAATAGTGAAAGAAAAAAACCAGTTGCTAAAATAAAGATGTGGTAGGGAAGCAGAAGTACCAGACATACTGATGTTGTGGTATTAAACATAGCTAGATATTACAATTTGCATTAAGTCTCTTGTCATACACTTAGCCTCCTGAACATTTATGGGCAACAGGGCCTGCAAGAGGGCATCTTTTGTTTATTACCAGCTTCTTAGTTGATATCTCTAAGCAATTTCTAGCTCAGCCTCCACAATTTCATAAACCAGGAACTGTATTCAAGAAGCCTGGTGGAAAATGAGTTTATTCTGTGAAGATAGATATACGTAGTCAAAACTTGGTTACCATAAGGCCAGAAGAATCAAAGTATGAGCATGAAGATGCCTGTATACTTTCTGAGTAATGCATTTCTGTAAACTGTCTTACAGCTACAAGAGATAGAAAAGCATAATAAGTTACAGTTACAGCATTCTTTTTACATTAAAACATCTGAATATTTACTGGGCTTGCAAACCTTACCCGTGCAAATAATTGCACAGTTCAGATTTAACTGAACTAAAGCAAACAAAGACACAGACTTAGAGCCCACATTGTTGCTTTAAACACTAAAAACATAACACATCCCTCCAGAAGTATGATTTCTGAATATCAATTGTCCATCAGGAGAGATAACAGTAGAGAAGTCAAATAGGTAGTTACACAAAATTCACTTGAAAACAGAAACTGACCTAACCTTCATCTTTCACAAGGGGTTCAAAGATCTCTTTAGAAGTCTCTGCTTCATATAATATGCTATTATTTTCCTCCATCTTTTCTAAGCTTTCTAATGCTGTGTTATGTTGAGTCAAAGCTCTTAGGAGGGTGATATTATTTACCAAATCTGGAAGATTTGATGAGTTTTCAGCCATTGCCCTGCTTTTTAGGCAATCCATTCCTATTATTTCACCTTTGCTGGCTTCATGAAATGCATTTATGCTCTCTACATTTTCAAACTCAGTTTCACTTATTGCTGTTTCGTCTGGAGATGAACGGCCTTCTCCTAAAGGATAAAGAGAACTTCCGGAAATGAAAGTATTTTCTTTATGTGAAATGCCAAATACCTTTTGATGGTCTTCTGTGATATATTGGACTGAGCCACAGCTAGAATCAGATTTTTGTGACAAAGCCAGCAAAGAACTACCTGGTTTATTGTCATTACTCTTGGTACCCAAGAGGTGTTCTGAACCGACATCTGGGGACTTCACACATCCAAGCTGTATAATATCATCTTTGGTCCTTTTCTCCATTGCAGAAATTATTCTGCTGCTAGCAATGCATGAAATATTCTCAGTTTTCTCAAACATACTGGTTTTAGGGTGACATTCATTAACATTTATGTCACCAGGCAAAAGATCAGAGCGCTTGCTTTGCATCCATGGCACACCATTAGCGGCACGTGCTGCACAGCCATCAAAATCCTTCTTATTGTTTGTGGCTTCAGTACTTAATTGACTTTGATTAATCTCTTTTACATTGTATCTGTCATCCAGAAGTCCCATTTCAAATCTGGTCTGGTTTGCAGAGTCTTCTGCAATTCTCCCTGGATCCCCAACACTGTTGTCACAAAGCTGAGATGGTATATCCCCAGTGCAGTGACTTCTGTCATTCTCTCCATCAAATGTTGGACATTCGACGACTTCTTTTTTACCGTGTGTCGTTACTTGAAGTCTCAACACGGCACTTTGTGCTACATCTTCTGCCTTTAAGCAATCTTGACTTTGCGAGAGTATGTCTCCTTCAGTGAGCTTTTTCACATCTCTTCCACACAAGTCTTCATTGTCTGTGTCATTAAAATCAAAAGCCTCCGTTAGATTGAAGTTAACCTCCATCACCTGTTCATCTGGACCACAGTCATTGCCACACGGACTTAATTTCTCTTTTACAAATCCAGTTTCAGTCAACAGTACATCCACAGAGAGCTCTGGGTCACTAGGCACTCTTTCTGAGTTTTGTGTTGGCTGAATATCACATTGCAACTTGACAGATGAATTCTCCCTAAGACTGTTACTCACTGAATGCTCCCTGGACCCAGAGAGAGTTTTTTCAAAGGTCATTGGACTTGCTGAACACGAAATGTCTCCTGAGGATGGGACAAACTGACTGTCACTCAACCTACTTACAGTGGATTCAGGTAGGAAGCAACTATTTGTATTGCAGGGATCTTGTAAATCTTGACTTAAATTATTTGCCTTTTTGTCATGACTCTGCCCTGTGGTTCCTTCAGTTTGTTCAGCTGAATTTAGAAGCATTTCAGTATTCCATTCCTTTTTATCATTTACAGTTCCCTTCGTAAAAGGCGGGTGCTGAATATTTTGAATGAGTCTTTTGACAGGGTTGCCTGAAAAAGCTGGTAGGATTGTGCTGGTTTGGTTATACAAACAATCTGCATTTTCTGATGCCTGAAACCTAGAAACACGTTCTGCGACTTCAGACGTGGCTTGCCCTCTGCATGCTTGTGTTGGTTTAGACTTCAGAAGCGCTATTATCTGTGCCGTGCTCCTGATGTTCTGTGACACTGTCCTGTGACTGGCAGTCTGACTGCAAGATTTGCTATGCCCAGTCATTAGAGGAGATTCTGGCTTCATGATGGACTGATCAGAGTTCCGCTCCTCTGTTTCCTTATGTCTGTCAAGAAACGGAGCTGAAAGCAGTGAGGAGATAGACAGGTGTTCTCCATCATTACCAGTACACGCGCCATCATTAAAGCGTGCAGACAGATCTGTTTCTGTATCCTTCTTGCAAATCGTAGAAAATAAAGGAGAGGTAATATAAAACTTGGATGGAAAAGTACCCTGACACTGCTTAGATAAAGGCAATGTTGTTTTTTCTCCATCTTCCATTGTTGATATTTTCTTTTCAACTTGACGTGGCCCTTGGAAACCCTAGGAGAGACATTTTAAATTAATTCTACTCAGAAATCAACTTCACATTTTGCAATCAAATGTTGAAAATGGGGCACACTCCACAAAAAATATTCTGGCCAAGTGGCACATGATGATTCCACAGATGTTTAGAAATAATCTTAATCCCTTGTGATTTTCACTGCAGCCTTAGCATCAGCAATCAGATAAAACAAACAGATTTAGTAAACTTTGGGAAAAATAGCAATATGTTCTGGCTTACAATTCCACAGAAGCAGGGAGACATCATCTGTATATTTACCATTCATTCAAAGATGTGCCATTTGTGTTTTAAAACGCACGTTAGCATACGACATAACTCTTAAAACAAAGACATACTGTAAACTTCCTTTTCAAGCCAACTGACAGAGGTCTGGGAGGCAAAGCACCGGGTTTGACACCATTTCTAGCCACTGCTGGAGTTTCTGCTTTCCTTGGCTGATCTTGGGAAGGTTTTTCATTCACTTTTACTGCTTCAATTGTGATCAGATATCGTTCACTTTCTAAATTATCTCCAGCATTCACCTAGAAAAGAGAGAGCAGCAGTGTGTACATAACAGCGCTATATAAGAAAGAAGAAATCTTCTAAATGTTGTGATACTTATATGTAAAAATTTCAGAAATACATAGGTGCCATATAAATACTTAATTAAAATGTACAGATGCATAAAAATATACAGATACTAGAAAAGACTAGCACTTAGCTTCAAATCATGCTTCCTTAATATATCACTATAATACCCTGCTTTTATCCCAAAAGAATAAAATTCCATAAATCTTCTACACTAGTTCTGGAAAAATAATAATAAGAAGACTTATAAATAAATAGAAGCTGCTTTTGCTTTCCATTGTTTTCATTGCAGCAGACTGTCATATCCACAATAAGAAAAATACTACCTTAATTACCAAGCAAGAGTTTGAAATGCTTCCTGAAACACAAGCCACAATCATAAGCATACAAATAAAAAATAATACCTGAGATTTTATAAAAATACTCTCCAAACATTGTCCTTTATCATCAAACAAGACAGCCTGCAACAGAAAAAAAAACACAGAATTTTAAATAACTAATTTTATTTCGCAGATCAACTAGATTGCCACTGACAGTCCAGCAGCAGCAGATGATATGAGATATGATGGTATTAAATCTGAGTTGTTCACCTTATTTCCACCAGTTCTAATCCTCAGAATTCCATCTTGCCACGTTTTTGATTTTTTCATTTTTTGGTGAGTGTATAATACCTGTTTTAAGTGTGTAAAATGTTGAAACAATAAGTAAGAAAAGAATACAGCAGCTATAGTGTCTGTTAACTTATTTCTACTTAATTGTACCCAGCATTAAAAATCACTTACAATAAATTCTTGAGAAGCCATTGCTCTGGCAATACAGTTGTCCAACAGCTTATTTCACAAATAGTCACATCTTCATACAGCCTGAGAGACGGGGAAATGTTCAGAATCCAGCAGAGTTGTGAAGGAAATGTCCTGACAAAAACCAGATACCAGGTCATTTATTTTTCTTCCTCAAAACAAGAGAACTAAATGCAAGACAATATAGAAACAGCAGGGTTATCGCTGATGTGGGCATTTTAAAGAGAAACCTTGAAAATTATCTAACACAAAGACTACTGGTAAAAAAATGGCATTTTTATAGATGCCAACTTATTTTTTATCTTTCAGGGGAATTCATTTCAACGAACTACCGGCAACTCTGAAAACTCCAATGATCATTCTGCTATTCAGAATTAATAAATTATCCCAAACGCATTTACTTGCGGCAAAAAAAATACCATAGGAGCTATTAACAGAATAATTTTGTCACAAGTTCATGACTCTGGACTTGGTCATGCATGCTTAACTCACATTGAAGATAACGGACTCTCAAAACCAGTTACCCGCAAAGTCCACCCTCTTTACATATCTGAAGTTAGAACACAATAACTTTTAAAATAGCCTGTGATAATGAAACCAAGAGCAAATCACTGCAAAAGCAACTCACCTGCAGGAGCTGTGTCTCGCAGCTGCATGTACTGGCTTATAATCGGTACTGCAATTTGCATCAGTGTTTATTTAGAGACCTTCATTTGCAACCTTCGTGAGTTCAAGCCATTAACAGCACTGCAATGGAAACGGTCACAAGAAATCACTTAAGGCTGTCAGCTACTCTGACGTTACAGATCACTGAGAAGCAGTTGGTATTAAGGCAGAGATATTCACACCGTTTCTTATGGCCGCCACCTTCTCGGCAGTCCCCAGGTGTGTAATAAGGTGGGACACCTAGAAGTGGACGTGCTTAAAGGACACAGAACTGCTCCTTTAGTTATTAGGAGCAGCTGGGTTAATGTAAACACTATAAATTAATAGTGACCCCCGTGGGAACAGGAATCCTGCCAGCCCATTCACGCAAACTCGCTACTGCTGCTTTCCCCACGCAGCCGGGACGGGACCGCTGAGCCCGACAGCCGCCGCCACCCCCAGTGACCCCGACCCCCGCCCGGGCCGCTCCCTCAGTGCTGCTGCGGCAGCAGACACGACACGACACGACACGACACGACACGACACGACACGACACGAGGGGCTGCGGGACCCAACAGCGGCCCCACCCCGTCCCACCTGTTTCGGACACACGCACCGCCCCGCCGCGCTCCCTCCCCGCGTTCGAAACTTCCCGCCGCAACCGGCGTGACGTCACCACGCGTCGCCGGCCAGCGAGGAAAGCCCCCGCCGCGCGCGCCCCGCCCCGCCTCTCCGGCCGGGAGGAAATCACGTGCGCGGAGCGAGGCGCGGCCGCCGCTCCCTTGCGCGTGCGCGGGCGGCGCCGCGGGGCTTTTCTCCCCGTGGGAGCCGCGCGTCGCGCTGGGACTGACGGCGGAGCGGTCCGCGGAGGGAGCAGGGCACGGCGGCGGGTGCTTCGGCCCCGGTGTCCCCGCGGTGACGTCGCCTGGCGAGCCCCCGCGGGCGCGGCGGCAGGTCAGTGGCGCGCGGCGGGGGGCAGGCGGCGGCGCGGGCCGCTGCCGGGGCGGTGTGGGCAGGCAGGGGGCGCTGCCGCCCGCCTCGCCTCGGGCGCATGCGTAGGGGGCGCCTCGTGCGGCGGGGCGGGGCGGCGCGGCGGCCGTTGGGCTGGGGCGCTGCGCGCGGCGGGCGGTTGGTCGAGCTCCGTGAGGGCAGCGCCGCTTGGTGCCCGTCACCGCGACCCGGCCTCCACTGCAGCGGCCCCGGGCCCAGGCCTGGGCATCCCCTCCCGCCCAGTGCCCGCTCCTTCCCCAGGCTTCCTAACGGCACTGCCCCTCGGCCTCGCCCCCGGGGCTCTGCTGCTGCAGCCCTGCGAGCTCGACTGGTGACTTTGCCTTCAGGTGAAGCGGAGGTTGCGGTGCTGGGGGGAGCGCCTTCGCATAAGCTCAAGACCCGATACCTTGCGTTGAAAGAGGCAGTTCCATGTCGGGGGGATATGGGCAGTGGCTGGCTTTGGCCTGCCACACGTATGCGGATTTTACTTTTCCTTATGCATACGAACTCCATGAGCAATCAGAGTGTTGAAACCTGCACAATTGGCACCTGTATGGTGGTTGGCCACCTTGGCAACCGGGATTTAGCTGGCTGCTACACAGACAAAGATAAAGTCGTGGCTAGAAAAATGTGTTTTGCTTTGTGTCTCCCTGCTGTTTGAAGAGTAAAGAATATGATGTCCTTCTACAGTTGTGTGTTGCTTCTAGGCCAGTCTGCATGTGGCCACTAGCAGGACAGCAGAATTCCTTGCTTTTACACCTGCCTCTCTTCTGCTCCCAAGTGCTTATTCCTGATGCTTCTCTTCATCAGTTTTGCTGTTTGTTCACCTCCTTAGTGAGTTTGTGTAACTTACTTATCCAGCAGGAAAGGACCAGAAAATAGTGACTTATTTCTCAGGTCACACAGCTGAACTGGCTCACCAGAGGTCGAGATACTCGGAGGGACAACTGTGTAGCAAGTAGGATAGTAGGATGAGAGAGCTGGGCTGCCCTTTTGGTGTCAGTGGCCTGTTGGGTCATAAAATTCATCTAACCACAGTCTCATGCTGTGGGCCTGCATTTTATTCAAAATCCACTTTCCACCTCTTGTCATGGCCAGGGAAAGGGTTAACCACGGTAGGACTGACACAGTGGGGTTTGTCCGTGTCTGGAAACAATCTTAACACCCATTGGTGTCATGTGGAAGCAAAGCCTTTTCTATTTGTGAGCACTCTGGTTTAATGACATCTCTTGCACACCTTAAATGTAGGCTTAAAATTATGTATTGGTTTCGTTGGTTAGAATGGGGAAAAAAGCAGGAGGTCCTTTGGTTTTAAGTTATGGAGAAAATGGTGCTGGTCCCTGTGTAATAACTTCTGTCCCTTAGCTCACTTGTAAAAGGAAGTCACAAGGCAGCATAGGAACTTAAACTGCTGCAGCTCTGCCTATATGTGTGTTAAAGCAAGAATACTCAAGTTGGATTATAGAATGCATCTTTGAAAGTAGTTTAAGGTTTGCTGAATACTTGCATTTATTTTGGAGTAAATGTCTGGAAGAAGTGTTGACTATACAGAGATAATGTCATAGTATAGAAAGTATTTTGAATTATTATTTTTGCTCCCCTCCCTTGCCCTATTTGCTATTTAAAATGGTCAAAGCAAGCAAGCATTTGCATTGATGCTTAACATAAAGGATAGCTGGAATTCTGTTTTTTCTAGACCCTGGATTACAGTTGAATGTGATTATTTTTTCTAGGTCTTTATAACAATAAAAGTTAGGTTTGGAACTTGATTGTGTACAGGTTATCACCAGCATATTTAATGTTTGGTTTTTAAAATGTATAGATAAATTACTGTAGATTTCTGTGGATCTGTATTACTTCCGTTAATATTATCTTTCACAGAATCATAGAATCACTTGAGTTGGAAGAAACCCTCAGGATCATCAAGTCCAACCATAACCTAACGTAACTCCAGCACTAAACCATGTCCCTGAGAACCTCGTCTAAACACCTTTCAAACCCCTCCAGGGGTGGTGACTCCACCACTTCCTGGGCAGCCTGTTCCAATGCCTGACAACCCTTTCTGTGGATAAATTTTTTGTAATATCCAACCTGAACCTTCCCTGGTGCAACTTGAGGCCATTTTCTCTTGTCCTATTAGTTGCTACTTGGGAAAAGAGACGCACACCCTCCAGCCTCCTTTCAGGTAGTTGCAGACAGCAACAAGGTCTCTCCTCAGCCTTCTTTTCTCCAGGCTGAACAGCCCCAGTTCCCTCAGCCTCTCCTTATAAGGTTTGTGCTCCAGGCTCCTCACGAGCTTTGTTGCCCTTTCTTAGAGTTCACTCTCCTTCCTGAATTGTCTTTCCTTTTCCTGGTTTCACTGTCACACGTAGATACACTGATTTTATTTCATTTGGGGAAAACTAAGAGGTGGCAGCTGTTTTGTTTTAACAGAAAAATTTTGACCCTGCTTTTGCTTTCTTCTGGTTTTATTTGTTTATCAGAATAGTGCTTGCAGCTGTGAGGCTGGCAGTGTAAGAGTTGGCAAGTCAACAAAAATGCAGGCTGGCTTAGACCTTGGCATTGCAGCTTTCATTGATGAGTTGAGGTTTGCTAGAGTAATTGCAAAGAAGAATACCAACAAAAAAACAAGTGCTACGAGTTATTGACATGCTTTCAGTATTTTCTTATATCCTGAGCTTTAATGTAGTGATCTCTCAGGTATAAGTATTTCATTACTAAATGTAAGATTGTATACAGATTCTAATTATAGTCATAGCTGACACTTGCTCTGACTCTTTATTTCCAAGCTTCTCCAAGGTAATTTTCCCAAAGCTTCATTCCTAAGGCAGTAGGACAAACTGGGGGGGGGGGGGGGGACGGGGTGCAGAATACAGCTTGCAGCTGGTTTTCTTTCCTTTAAGCTTGAATGAGAATTTCTCTCCTGGGGAGGAAGTCCCAAGGCTGAGTGACTCAAAGTGCATGAAATACTTAGATGGCTTCTTAAAATAAAGCTTTTTTATACATAAGCTACATTCATTATATATCAGCATGATCACTTAATAATCTTCAGCCAATAAAGGTATCCCATATTGGTGTTTTACCTTTAATGGTGCAGCTCACTGTAGCCCTTAGCAAAGTAGTATATCGTTGTGCTGATGATTAGTATAAATATCTTGCTGAAAGGCTTGAATAGAGCTTGAACTTCTGCTTCAGTGGGGAATTTTACCTGTCTTATCTTTTTAAGGTAATTGCTGATCTTTCACTGTCTTGAGTGGTCGGCTCACAGCAGGGAGAGAAACTGATATCCGGCTGACAAAGCCTGATTTGCACAATAATTTGAAGACCATTTCCATTTTTGTCATCCTGTTGTAGAGGTGGGCCTTCTCTCTGATGGCTATGCTCACCTTTCCTTCTGTATTGCATTTACAGAGAGCTGGGAAGTCTTCCCTGTGGTGATTGCTACATTAATTAAATTAATTTTTGTGTTAATTTCATTTCTAAAAAGCTGTCTGCTTTTGGCAGTGCCACTTTGTTTTGCTAATGTAAAATTAAGTTCTGTGGTGACTGACAAGCTACAGCAAATTGAAATGTGAACAGAAAAGGTGAATTAATGCATTAAAAAGGTTTTATATTCTTCAAGGGGAATCTATGCATTCAAGACAGTTCCCTCTATTTATTCCCAAAGTTCTAGGGCCCTGATTGTGAGGTTCTGGTAGGAGTAGGTTTGCCATTAAAATCAGTGACAGCTGATGAAATAAAGGAAACTGTTTAAATGTAGCACATCCTGGTTGCCACATGGATGTCAAGGAAGGGTGGTAATTAATGAGTTCCAAAACGTTGTACCCTGCTTTTAGCGTTTTCACAGAGCAAGAAATGTAGTAAGAATGTATTAGAACATATTCAAAGGCAGGATTGGAATATTTTTACTTGCTGGTCTTTGGTAGGGCCTTGGCAATTGTCAGAGTGGTTCACATTTTTGACATAACAAAACCAGCTTTTAGAAACAAACCTTACTATGACCAGGCCTGCCATGAATATCAACTATGTGTTTAAGTATGTCTTTACATTGCATTTATTTGTGAGGATTAACAGATACTTCTAATTTGGAGGTCATACTGTAAATTTTTGCAGCAAGGTCTTCAGCTGCTGTACATGTCTCAGTGTAACCTGTTTGCAACTGCAGAATTTACAGTTTAGGCCTGCTGAGCTTGGTCCTTTGGCCAGCCTTTTCAGTCTATATAATCCAGCTTTTTGTTTGTTTTTTTTTTTAACCCTTTCAAGTCTAAGAAAATATGTTCATTGGAAGGGAAATTGCTTTTCAGGTTTAGTTTTTGTAGGCTCTCTTTAGCAAGTAAATTGCACTTCTGGTAACAGGGAAGTCATGTGTTATTAAAACACATGTGATCTTCATCAGTGATTTAAATGAATTAATGTATGTCTGTATTTTTTTTAATAGCACTGCTTGTCTGATAACTCATGAATACAATTGGAACTGTGAATCCCATGACTGCTGCTGAAATTCAAAAGCTGCTGTTAGAAATCTAATGGGGAGGGCAGACTGTTCACAGGGTATTCTGGTGTAACACAGTAGTACAGATTTTAAATGAAAAGCCTTCAGTTTGGTACCAACTTGACTGACTTCAGTGAATATCTGTGGCTAATGGGCAGTACTAGATGCCATGAGACGGGAATTCTAGCTTAGTCTTCACTATGCGGTTATTGTGACCTAATTTTCATCACCTTCTGTATGCGTTGTATTTTTCAACACTACCATAAGGAATGGCACATAGTGTCACAAAGAATGCATGAAGTTTCTAATGTCAGATAAAACAAGAGTGTTTACTCCTTGAAGTAAGAATATTTGATTTTTTTTTTCTCAAAGGTTGTATTTAATTTTCAGTTGACAGAATGACAGGAATGGAGACTGAAACTGCAAGGGACAAAGCCATGGAAGAAGAAAGCACTGAACAGAAGAAGGAAAGAGAGAAAAAAAAGAGGTCAAGGGTTAAACAGGTGCTTGCAGATATAGCAAAACAAGTGGATTTCTGGTTTGGCGATGTTAATCTTCACAAAGATAGATTTCTCCGAGAACAAATAGAAAAGTCCAGAGATGGGTGTAAGTTTATATTAAGTATATTTCAGTTAACAGATATGTTTTTAACTTTCTTGTTCACTATGTTGCTAGTGACAGTTACTAGTTCTTTTGAGGTGCGTGTCTACTGGGGAAGATGGTTTCATGCTGGAAACGAGCATTAGGAGGTGGGAGCTTGGTACTAGTTTTAGAAATTATATTTAGTGTTTTTCTTTTCCTTTACTACCAGCCATATGTTAGAGGCATCTGCAAGGGCAGAAATTACTGAGAGACCAAATCATTGTAAATTTTTTTTAACTTTCTATAATTCAAGAATAACCAGCTGTGGCAGATGCACACCAACCAAACAAGGGGTGTTCTGCCCTTGGATGTGCAGTACTTGATTTGTAGGTTAGATATATGCAGAAATTAAAATGTCGCTTGGATTTGCAGTTATGTGCATATATAGCTTTTTTGTATTTTCTGCCAGTTTGGTATGTGAGAAGTTGTGTATTTGCATATAGGGCTCCTGTGGGTCTCTTAGACAATTTTTGACATGGTGGATACGACTTCAGAGTAGTAAATTGAGCTTGGTTCTGAAACTATTCTGAATAAATTAATTTCAACATGAGCTACAGTAACTACTATGCATTTCATTTAAAAACAGTACGTGTGTGGTAAATACAGTCTATCAGTATAATTGTTCCCATTTACTGTTATGCCAGGTGGACTAGAGCTGCCATGTGTCTCTAAAAAGAGGTGGTCCTTTTCTATCAAAACAACAACAAAATAAAATAGCAGTTTACACAAGTGTTTACTTATTTTTATTTTCCTAAAGAGTCCATATTTATTTGAAGCGTAAATCATTAGTCCCGTTGCATTGTGTGAAAAGTCTAGCCTTCTAACTGCTTGGTATAGTCCTCAGTTATATATAATTATATGTAAAACTCAGTTTGAGAAAGTAGCCTTCAGAGGAATAAAATTTACCTGACTTTTTCTAGAAACGTTAGGGCTTGCATGTCTTTAACTTTCTTTATTAAGACTAATAGTGCATCACTTTCTGTCAAGGTTTTAGCAGCATGAGTCATTGCAACTGAGGTGCAAGCAGGGGCTCTTTTGTGTTGCAAAGGCTGGGTTAAACACTTAATTGAGTACTTGAAGGAGAGGCGCGTTTTCAATGCAAATTGGTTTTGTATTGTAAAACTGCATCAGAAAGGGAGTTTTCTTCCTTTCTTTTCACAGACAGCAGTTATCTGTGAGGCGGTAAAAGAAAAAAATTCCTTTGATAAAGTTTAGCACAAAAGAAAATTAAATGTAGGTTTACTTGAAACTTCAATTTTGATGGTAGAAATTTAGTGTAAATCCTTGGTAGTGTGCTGTCCATACTGCAGTTATGACTTGCAGATTGTTTTGCAAAAATATTAGCTGAGTCTTAATGTCAGATTAGAATATATAACTGATGCTTTCTAGATCAGCCTGATTTAATAATTTTCAACTTTTTTATATCTAGATGTCGACATATCACTTCTTGTTTCTTTCAACAAAATGAAGAAATTGACTACTGATGGAAAATTGATAGCTCGAGCAGTTAAAAGTTCGTCTGTTGTAGAGGTATTTCATATTCCCCTTTTGTATTTCCTGATATAGGAGTAATAATGATAGTGACATTGAAGTAGACAATCTTATGGAAAATGCTTGTTCATTTCTTGCTACTTTCAGTTGGATTTAGAAGGAACTAGAATCAGAAGACGCCAGCCGCTGGGTGAGCAACCCAAGGATGTGGATAGTCGTACAGTCTATGTGGTAAGGTTGTGCTTGTATGTGCCTCGTGCGTGGCAGAGTGCTTTGCTATTTCTAACTATGGAAACTCTTCCTTGCTGTTGTTTCAGAGTGCAAAACCCACAGTGACAATCTAATTGCCTAGCATTATTTACTGCATTAAGAACAATGAAAACAACATAAAGCAGCCACGTAGTTTTACCAGAATTAGAATGTAGATTTTCTTTGAGAACATCATGGAATTATTACAAGAAACGTTTACATAAAGTATAAATGTTAATATAATTTGACTGTTCTGTTTGAGTTTGTTTGGGTTTTATTTTCCTCCAAAAGAAAAGGACAGTGTGAGGGAAAGAAATGAATTATAGATGTACTGGATTTGTAATGCTAAAGGCCCACAGAGTGGGGTTAATGTACATGTTTAATGCAGTAAATACTTGTGTAGCAGAAACATAATCTGTGCATCAGTATTCTTGTTGACACAGGGAGGGGACTGGGCAGGTGTCTTTGCTACTGTTGCTTGTGCAGTGTACGTAAGGGAAATTATTTATGTGAAGGCAGGTGAGCACTGGTAGTGACCATGGCAAAAAAGGGATTAGTTTGGTGCTCTGATTTCTTCTGCCAGCTTCAGTAATTATAAATGGTGAGTGACTTTACATTCTAGTAAGAAAAGGTGCGCTTTCATTTAGCTCTTAACTGCTTTCACTGGGCTTTTCTAGTCAATGTCAGTAGAGGACCAACACTGGTATCAAGAAATATTTATCAATTATGTTAATGTAGTCAAAGCTTTAGAATAATAACTTTGTTTTGTTGAACAGGAACTGGCTGAGTTTGCAAGATAATAAGTGGTACTTCATAAAGTACAATCTGTTTACAAAATCTGTTACTGCAAGTGCCTCTGGTTTGGTAACAAACATCATTCTTTTAAGGGCAGAATGTACCCAAATAGGAGATAGTCTTATGTTTAGGTGGCTTTTTTCTTTTTTCCTTTTTAATCCTCATAGTAAGAAGAGGCCACAGATATCCTATTATGGCTACCTTGATACTGAAAAGTTTCATTAATTTAAATGAAAATAGCTTGTGCTCCTGGAAAAACTCTGCATCCCAACATGGTATTTCAGATATATCAGAGTGGAACGGCTATTATATCGTTGAGCCACTTAAGTGGTAGTGTGGAAAGAGATCTGATGGTTGAACTGTCACTTATTTAAAATCCTGTGCAACTTTTTAATAGAGTTGAAGCCAGTGTGGAATTCCCTTTGTCTCTAAAGAAGAGTTTTCATGGCTATTGTCAATTTAGATATATACTTGTAGCACTTCATACTGCAGTTACAGTAATGTTAAGCCACGTTAAATGACTGGTGTGTATTATAGCAGTGGGAGGGAGCAAATGTAGACAAAGTGCCGGTAAGTTTTGTTTCATTCTGAGGTACATGAAAGATTTCTTTGTTGGATTTAATACAAAGGTTACAATTAAAGCCTCCATTGTGAAGGATTGTCTTCAGCAGTAGTATGTTTTCTGAATTTATGCAGGATGTCAAAGCTTCATTTCTGAACTAAGAATGAATGTTTTAAGATGTGTTTCTTTAAGGAATATTAACTTCATTATGTTATATTTTTTTAAAATCTTGTTTAGCTTGGGGGAGTTTTCATTAACTTTCTCTGAAATAATCTTATGGTTAGTGACTTTTTTTATATACTTCAACATGAACTACACTTTGACCTATGTTGTTATTTTGTGCTCATCCCATAAGACTTTTAGAGCTGTAACTTTATACTAAAACCATTATGAAATGTTTTTCTCAGCTGGGCAAATTCATAGTGTTCTACCTGAATGTGATAAATAATATTTTCCTACAAGAAAAACCTTTTAGTGTGGTACCTTCCTATTAAAAAAAGATGAAGTATTGCTGACTCTCCATTGTGGCTTAAGCCTGAAAGTAAGGTTTTAATGGTGTTGGGTCTATTTAGAAATTGATGCAAGAGGATTTCTCTTTGATTCCTGAAGGGAAATGTTTAGGAGCTGAGACATGATGGCTGCAACCTGCTAAAATGTGTTGCTATATTAAGGAGCTGATTAGAAATAAAAATCAGTGTTTCATCATCCAAGAAGCTGACTTAGTTTTTAATTCTCCTGCATCTCATCAACTAGACCATAAGTGCTAACTGCTAAGCTTTAAAATGTTAGCTACTAGCAGGAATTTATCAGTTTGAGTAACGACTCTACTAACCTGTAAGGACTCTTTCTGTGATACCCGCATTACCAGCAATTAAAACAAAAAATCCTCGTGTTCTCCAGTGGATAGTTTGAGACAATGCAGAATTATATTTATTTGTTCAAAGGTCTTAAATTTATAAAGACATTTTATTTTGCAAAGATACAGCTGCAGATAAGGCCTTGGTATCTGTCACAGAAAGAAGAGAGGCATATTTAAATAATGTATTTATTATAAGTATACCAATGATTAGAGATCCTTTTTCAGATTTTACTGTTTGAACACTATGATTTGTTGACAAGAATACCTACTGAAATAAAAAAATGTTTTTCAATGTCATCACCTCAAACTTAAATATATTTTGTTGTGACAATTTTTTAATTTGAAGATGTAGTAAGCCATTTGATACAATGGTAATACATTAGTGAGAATGTGACATTTCTTCCTTTCTTTTTTTTTTTTTTAGGAGCTGCTTCCCAAAAATGTCAATCACAGTTGGATTGAGCGGGTGTTTGGGAAGTGTGGTAATGTAGTTTATGTCAGTATACCCCGGTATAAAAGTACTGGCAATCCAAAGGGATTTGCTTTTGTTGAATTTGAAACTAAAGAACAAGCAGAGAAAGCCATTGAGGTGAGTAATGGTGCCAATGGTCTGTTAACATTCTTCCTGTTTGTCACTCTGTGGTATGGATGTCTTTGCTAATTCACCTACTGAATCTTAGAGAAATTCCTACAATATCATGATTTAGAAACTTAGCAGTGTTATGTTCCTTTCTCATACCCCCACACCTCTGATCAATTCCACAATTCTTTAAAAGTGTAATTCTGTAATAACCTAGGGGCTTAGTAGAAGCATAACAGGCATTTGTTGTAATAATTGGGTTGTTCACTTGTCGCATCTTTTATGGAAATAGAGATCTCTGTGCAACAGTCCAGTGGCCTTGTAAATTTTGTCAGACAAGCACATTTGTACCTAATTTTCTGTATTTAAATGTGATTTGAAGGTTTAAAAACATTTCTTTCAATATCATAATGGTAGCAGAGGCATAAAGGTATCACACTAGTAATGTGAAATCAAGCAAGCTCTGCCATTAAAAAGCAAACCCCAACAGCAACAAAAATCCCACAAAAAGCCACCCAGCACTGAGAGTACTGAAATAACAATGTCTGCCTCCAGAGTCACAGGGAGACTGCCTTGTTCTTGAATGAATATAGCGCTGCTGAACTTGGATGAAGGTTCTTTAAACAGGAAAACGTAATTTTTATGTTTTGTTTTGAAGTTTTTGAATAATCCACCAGAAGAAGCACCACGGAAACCTGGGATTTTCCCCAAAACAGTTAAGAATAAGCCTGTTCCTACACTGAATACAAGCAACAGCAGTGTAGTAGGTAAGTGTTATTAAGTTATTGGGATCAAGAAACAAACTGGTTTGTGCCTCAACTTCTGAGGAGTTTAGAAGTGCTGTGTTACTGCAGTCTAATGTCATGTTCCTTAAAAGCCTTATAAAAATTCATAAATGTTGCTTTTTCTATTGTTGGCCAATGTAGGCTTAAGAATGAAATTGTAAAACTACGATGTAATAGATGTTTGCCTTCTCGTTTTCCTGCTTGATAAGGAACTTAATTTCTTTTTCCCTATGTTACCAGCTGTTACTGTTAGTCACTGTTATGCTGGCAGAGCAGCTTTCAGACTGTACATTAAATCATTATCTAAACACAGCATTAGCGAGAGACAATTTTTACACAGATTGTTTTAAAAATATTTAGTATTGAAAAGACAGATGTACAAACAAAATTATACTTAAATGTTTTGTTCAGATGATTTTGTGATCATCTGACATATTTCAGAGGAAACCTCATTTTCTGAAACTTTCTGTAAAACAACAATGAAAACAGTGGATTTTTGCCTTTCTTCCTCTTTAGAAGTCTTGCTATTTGAGCAGAGCAGTCTAAAGCAGAATGAGTTTCCTACAGCATATTTACAATTCCACTTTCCAGGATTCATAATTACACAAAAAACCTGGAGGATACTGCAGAGAAAATAATCCTGAATTCACAGTTGAGCCTATTTCCAATAAATACCATCTACTATAACTTACAAAGCAGCATCTCAGGATTATATTTCAACTTTGATCACTGAAATATTTTCCCTTGTTTCTGATGACATAATACAATTTCTCAGGCTTCAGACATCTTCCAGGTTTGTCAGTGAAATGATGAATCCTATCTTATATTCCTCACTCTTGTCACTCTTTGTTGTACCAGTAACTATTAGGGCTTTTAGGACAAAAAAAAAAAACCAAACTGGAGAAAATACATGCTTTTAAAATTATGCTTTAAATGCACTCAAGGTACTCTCTACTGCTTCATACTGCATCCTGCCTATGACAACTTTGAAAAAGGTAGATAGTATTGGAAATAAAATTGTTGTTTTCAGATTGGTTAAAATGCTTTTATAAGCAAGTAGTTGTTTGTTACATAAGTAGTTGTGATAGATTAATTGCCCTGAGTATCTCCTTTTCTTCTCAGCATATGAATTGGCAGTTCTTTATTTTCTTGTGTTTGTTTGGCTGGGAAGGAGAAAGGTGTCTCTTCTCAAGGGCAAGTAAGGGATGACATAACAAAATGTGCATTTATTAAGGAGAAGCAGAGAAGTTTAGCTTCTTTCTTTTTAATTGGACAGTAAGTACTTCAGGTCAAGCTGAACTTGTCACCCAGGGGTCTTTCTCAATTTGAGACTTGAGTCCTTTCTGTGGTTTTGTCTTCTGCTTGAAAAGCCTGGGAAGAACTTTGGGACATGTCACATCTCTCCTGTAGTCAGAGGTGGCAGAGACAGGCATTTCATTTAACATCCCAGATTGTCATAATGTAGTACTGTGGTTATTACTTAGTTAAACTAATTTAGTTTTTAATCATTGGTAGTTTAAAATATTGTATTTTTAACACAGAAGAGAAGAAAAAGAAGAAAAAAAAGAAGTCCAAAATCAAGAAAGAGAACAATGTACAGGCAGCTGCAGAGACAAAGGAATCAAACACGAACGCTACAAGAGAGCAAGTACCCAAGTCAAAAAGACATCGGACTTCATCAGAGTGTTCAGAAATGGAGGGTACTGAGACTCACAGGCAGCCCTCAAAGAGAGAGAAAAGAAAATGGGACAGAACAGAAAGCTCAGAGGCACCTTGTGAAAGCAGACCAGGGAAGAGAAAAAGAACCAGCTCTGGAGATTGTGAAGCATCAGCTCCAAAAGTCAAGAAGACTATTGAAAAGGATGAAGTTCATCCTGTAAAAGAGAAAACAGAAGCTCCAAAGGATTCCAATGGTAAAGTTTGCTGCATGTGTTTTTAGCATTTTTATTATTTATATGTATGAATGAAACCAAATGGCAGATGTGCCTCTTATAGATAAGAAATGGTAGGCTTAGTAATGAGGGAAAAGTCTAGATAAGGAGCAAAGCACAGTTAAAGATACTGTGTTCTTTGCAGTTGAAATTGTGTTTGTAGTGGCCTAAGTAAATAGGAATTTTGATATGCACATGGCTGGAAAGCAACAAGAAATGTAACAGTGTCATCTGTGTAATACAATTGCTTTAGTCAACTGACTTTTGGAGACTAATAGGTTTATTCCTTGAGTTAAAGATTATTGAGTAAATCTTTCAAGTGCTAGTGAAAGATTCAGACACTGAATTTCTGTCTTTGAAAGACTGAAAACTGGCAAAAGGTTGTTCTGCTTGGGTCAGTAGGTAAAAAATGATGATAGAGGCATAACAATGTCAGTTTAGGAATATGTGGAATTCCCTGCAGTTAAATTTAAACCTGGTGATGAGTCATTCCAAGGAGATAAGCTATATGGAGAATAGGAAAGTACTTTAAACACTGAAGCAGGTAAATCTCATCAGAAGTAAAAATAGTTCAAAGAAGTTAATATCAATAGAACTTCACTGAAGTAAATCTGAATTAAGTAGCCTAGGCAAATGGCAACAGTACAAAAACCTTGGTTAAGACAAAAATACAAAAGAAAATGCAGATGACCCCTGTTTCTTACATGAGATAAGAGGAAAAAAGCAACAGATGGGATTAACAGCTGCATTGAAATTGCATTTGGGTTGACAAGAATCCATGATTAGATGCTAGACTTGGGTAGAACAAAGTAAAGAATATTACACCATTTTATGAAAATATTTATTCAGTCTGTATTATGTAATACCTGTATCTTTAAGTATATCCAATGTAATGTTAGAATTTAACATTTTTCTTTTGGCCTTTTTTAATGTAGAGGTTTCTGCAGAAGATAACAAAGATGGTGATAAAAAAGACACATCTCTTTCCAAATCTAAAAGAAAACATAAGAAAAAGCACAAAGAAAGACACAAAATGGGTGAAGAAGTCATTCCACTCAGAGTACTCTCAAAGTAGGTGAAGAAGTCTGTGTGACTATAGTACCTGGTGGATGGGGAGGTGTTTATATATGTATATATTATAGCCTTCTGTGTGTAGCATGACAGCAGTTATTTTTCCATGGTTTCCACTAAGCTACATAAGTGGGTTTTTGGGTGTGGTGTTTTTTGTGTGGGAGGGGGTTTCTCTGCTGAACTGAGTGATGTGGAACAATTTTACAAAACCTGTTTTTTTTAAGGGGTGCCCAAATTAAACTTGTAATCGGGATGCAGCCCTTTTATACCTAGTCTGTATTAGGTATTAGCTGGGCACAGCTATATGCAAGTTTATGGGTTTATGTACACTTTCCTGGCACTGCAAAACTTAGGCATGGGCATTTGAAAAATTTTTACATGTTTTTAGGTTTTTCCTAGAATATGCAGGTCAGTTGTTGGCATGTGGCGTCAGGTAGAGGAACATTTTTCAGTTTTACATACTTTATTGAATTTTATTGTTTAACGGGTTCATATACAACAATTTCACAATGTTTCCAGCCTTTGGAATGTTTAATTCAAAACTTAATACTTAATACTTAAAACTTAATACTTACACATCTTTGCATGTCTGACAGTCCATCACCATTGCTAAAGTGCAATTCCAATTTTTATACAACAGAGTTGCATATTAGCAACAGTATTAGCCTGTAGTTGAAAGAGTTTTCATTATTCAGTTCCTCTGTAGTGTATTTAACCAAATAATGCAATTCCAGAATTAAAATAAATGAATTGAGCTTTTAGGAGTCACCACAACTAAAACATGGAAGCACTTACTTTTTTAGGCATCCAGCAAGTACCTCCCATGTTAAAGTAGAGGGGGTCCTCTCACCTCTTGTGCTTGTACGGTGATGCAAAATTGTTTTGTGCTTATGCTAACAAGGAAGCCACTTGCACTGTGCAAATACATAAAGCAGATGCTTTATTGTGGGAGAAAAAAAACTCCCCTGCCCAAACACAAGTCTGTAGTCGTTGGAATTCCATTTCATTGCTGTGCAGTAAAGAGATTTCCATGGCATGTTATATTTTGACAAATACTTTCAGTCCTTGATCTGTTTTTCCTGGGAAGAGGAAAGCATGTTCAGATGAGGGGGAAAAAAGGATTCACCATCACCAAAACATGGAAGCACTTACTTTTCAGGAACAAAGCAAGTACATCCACATTTAAGTTATGGGGGTCCTTAAGCAGATACATGCAGTTAACTGAACAAAAGAAACAAAATATAAAGACACGTAAAGAATTAGGATCCACCGCCACTGAAACATGGAAGCACTTACTTTTCTAAGCAGCAGGTACCTCCATGTTAAAGCAAAGGGAGTCCCATTAAAATTCAAAAGTGGTGTTGAATAAAATTACAGCTTGTTCAGCAACACGCTATATACTTCAGTTCTTGTTGGGAAGTGATGCCTTCAGCTGCTTTGCTGCCGATTTTCATTCTTTTCCCGAATCAACATACATTTTACCTTGTGACTGAAGTGAAGCCAAAAAATAAAATCCTGGCGGGTATTTCAGTATTGTGATCAGGATTCACCTCTACTAAAACATGGAAGCACTTACTTCTTTTAAGTCACAGAAAGCACCTCCATGTTAAAGTAAAAGGGGTCCACAAAAAATTGTAGTTATAAACGATGCATGTCCTCTTCTGCTGAGATTCTGAGACTACTGCATCTAATACAGAAAAAGTTTTAAATTTTAGTTAACTAGAGCAAGAAAAAAAAAAAAATAAAACAAAAAGTTTTAAAAGAGCACAATAGTTAACTAGAGCAAGCAAAAAAAATTATAAAAAAGTTTTAAAGAGCACAAGCATTGCATATACTTGCCTGACTCATTCCCTGTGGTCTTCTCTTCCTCCACTTAACAAGTAGCTCCTTGAGCCTGTATTTATACCATACCTTGCGATGGAATGGTGTTGCCTTTTTATCTCAGAGAATCATTACGTGGGTCTTTTGTTATTTTAATGTCTTTGCTCTGTTGAGAATGTATGATCCTGGGTGAGTCTGGATGCTTTTTTGAAGTATACAGTTGTCAATGTTAACAGCTAAAACCATTACCACAAGATATCCTCCTCTTTAAAAATCCTCTATCAGCTTGTTTGATAGCACAGATTAGGGTAACAATGAGTCGTTCTCACAGTGGCACTATAGGCATTGTGTTTCTGTGGAGCAAAGCTCTAGCTGTTTGCAGAAACATCACCATGTTAAATGTATGTAAATATATAAATTGCTTCCATGTGGTGGTATTTTTTAGCCAAAATGCATTTGAATGGTAAGGAATGTTCTTATCTCAGTAGGTTTTTAGTGAGTTTAACCAGTTGTTGATTTTCCATCAATGATTTTTCTAGAAAATAAAGGACTGATTCTTAATATAGTAACACAGGAGCGGGTTCACTGAACTAATTCAGTCAATTCAGAGTTCACTGTCTCTGAATTAACTCCGAGTTTAGCGCTTGTGCTCTGTGTAGTTCCAGTAGAAAACACAGTTTACCAAGCTGTTCTCTGTTTTCTGCATATGTAAAACAAATTTGGGAGTCACTCTGTTTGAGTGATAGGTTGAGCTTGTTAGAACTTGACTGGAATATTAAAAACTACAGCAAAATAATAAAAATGCAGATATTGACAAAGCTTAATATGCCCTAAGTGCAAGGAGAAATCTTATGGTAGGAAGGGTCTGCACTGCTCGCCAAGTTCAGCTTAAGCTATTTGTAAACTGTTTTGTCTGAAGTTGTTTGTGAGTTTCCTTTTTGGTTTTAATTTTGTTTGTTTTCCTACTTACGATTGACATCCTATTGCTGTGTCGTCACTTACAGGACCGAATGGATGGAATTGAAGCAAGAATATTTGGCCCTTCAAAAAGCCAGTATGGCCGCCTTAAAAAAAACAATGTCTCAAATCAAACCTGAACCTGTGGGAGAGATGGAAACAGACTCTTGTGCACAGAAGTCTCAATGTAAAAAACGATAAATGTAATCCTGTTTGTGATGGGTTTTTGTCTTGTTTTCATGATTCTAGTACACAAACATAGAGTGATTTAAGACACTGGTCCTCCAGAAACACTGCAAAATTATTTTCTCTAGTGCTGGTGCTTTCTCTCAATGCTAAATATTATTAAAAGCACCCCACCCCCACCCTGTTTAGATAGATTTGGGACTTAATAATTATATAAGTAAGGAATAAAGAAGTAATTCCAACAGCATTCTTAAAGCTTAAGGATCTTTACAGGTAATTATCAAACCCTTGCAGAGGCTCAGTCAAGGATCAGCCTTTTTGGTGATGTAACTTGGCCTGATGTGCTTAGGCTTAACTATACCTGCAGGGATTTACCTAACTATTTCTCTAAGTACAGCATTCAAAAATGGCTTGCAATTGGGTTTTATCAGCTTTATGTTTAAAAGTAGCTGTCTATTTATGTTTCCTTAATTCAATTTTTACATTTTTCAGAGATAGAATTGCTCTTTTTTCTGTGGATCCTCTGTACATCACTAACTTCAATACCAATGTTGCAATGCCTGTCTGCTTATTTTTTAATCACTTGAAAACTGAGGGTTTGACTTGACTGTGACTGATAGAAAATATTCTTATAAGGAGTCCTTGTAGACTGTAAAAACTTTTCTAAGACTTTTTTTAATTAACATTGACTAGTGAGAAAAGTCATGATCCTAGATTTAAAAAAATACAGCACAAAAGAAAACAACAGAAAAACCACCAAACAAAACCACAACTTAGCAATACTTGATGCTTCTCAGGTTTCATTTCTTATGTACATCATGTTGCTTAGCTGCTTTTGTAGCATCTTTAGCTTGTCAAACTAATAAATGTAATTTTTTTTCTCTCCCCCCCCCCCTTTTCACGTTGACCAGCCACCGGTGAAGATTCTGCCCATCCTGCCAAGGCCAACACAATGGGCCCCCAGTTTGTGAGTGGAGTAATTGTGAAGATCATTAGCACCGAGCCCCTGCCAGGCAGGAAGCAGATCAAGGTAATGCCTTTGTAACCTCAGGGTAGCTGTTAGCCTTTCCTCTTACAGTGTCCCCAACATGTTTGAATATGGAATGCCATTTAAACAAGTCTTACTGATTTTTGTTTGTTTGGCTAGTAGCTGTGTACAGATGCTTCTCTAGTAGCTGTTAATGGAAGATTTTACAACGGCAAAATAGGGAAAAGAGGATGCTTCAAAGTAAAAAGTAGCCTTTAGGGTGCTTGGAGCAATGTCAAGTTCACAATGAAAATGATGACAAAAATAAATAATGTTCTGGAGGATGAGTAGTTTTCCATCTGCATCCCCTGTTGCCATGTCTTTGCATTTTCTGTGTGAAAAACATGGTTGATTTGTATATTGTTAAAAGTGAATAACTGTTAAAATCAATCTTAGTTTAAAAAGAGAAGTTAAAGGCAAAGCAGATGTTATGTTATTTATTTGTAATTGTACCAGTCATTTTGGTAAAATTCAGATCAAGACATATGTAGATTGGGGTTTTTGCTATAAACAGGAATTTGGGAGTGAGAAGATGCATGAGGAAACAATTGTGTTATTTTTTTTAGTGAGAAATTGACCATTACAAACCCTCCAGTTCAGTGAGAATGGCAGCAATAGAACTTGTCCAATGTTTTTTATTTTTTCCTATGACATTTACTTTTTTCCTCAATTTTAAAAGTGGTTAGAATAACCTAAATTTTGTGTTGTCATGATATGAAAGTTACATCTTAAGTAGAATATTTTCTTTTAAGAAAAATAGCAGTTTTAAGCTGCATCCTTTTGAAATGGAAATACTAAAGGTTTTCAAAGGAAATAACAGGCTTTTTCCCAATACTGAACTTTCTGTGAATGTGACACATTACTTTTTCTTTCACAAATTACACCTTTGGATGAATACTACTGGAAAGAATTTGAACAGCTTTAACTCATGCTAGAAGAAATATTTGGATGGCTTAGGAAAATGAGAGAATGGTTCAAAATGTAATTTCTGAGATGACTTCTCAGACTACCTGTATTTATAACTGAGTGGCCCGTTTGAAGTCACTGGCTGCTTGCAAGCATGTCAAGTTTAGTCTGTGCATAAATCTAAGGAAGATGAGAGATGTCTCTTTTACTGAAAACAAAGTGGTGATATGGTTTCAGCTTAGTCCTGCCCGCCTAGGGGTATTTGTAGGCAGTTATCTGAGTGCTGGAGGCTCTGAGAGCAGGCTACAGTTGTCACTGTCATGTTTGAGGGCCCCTTTGGATGTGGTTTTACACTTCACTGTGTTAAGTTTGTGTCACAACTTCATATATGGTGGGCAGGGAGTAAGCTTACTGTTCCCACAGTAGCTGAAAACAAACTTAGTTTGGTATTTCCAGGTACTAAAGTTATTCTTGTGGTTTAGTTTTAGGCAAATGTTTCAAGGAAAACTAATTCTTTATGGAAGTAAATAATAAATAGATAGGCATAATACGCAAATTATTTTGTAAAACATTAGCAAACAAATAAGGCAAACTTTTTAGGGAGAAATATAATTGCAGAATACAACTGTAGCTGGGAGAAGCAATAATCTTCAGGGTGCACCAGCCCTTTCTTGGGTCAGCAGTGGAAGCTGCAATCTGTACTTGATGCTTACTCGTTTGGTGTTTGTTGTTTTTTTCTGGCCCCAGTAGTTGCTTTCATTGAAAATATTACTTTGACAAAACCCTGCCCATATTGCTAGACTGTCATAGCTACAGCAGCACACCCTGCCACAAAGCAATGGAGTTTTTTCCTTAATGAACTTCCAGGTTTGATCTGTATTTCTGGTTGTGTGGCAGGCATACTTCCACACACTGGAAAGGTCTTTGCAGAGTAGTTTTAATTTTTTGCTTGGCTACTTCTACATTTTACTATCAAGGTGCTTCTCTGAGATGATACCATTTGCCAAATCCAGTACACTCTTTGGGTCGTTGTAATTTCCCACTTTAGGATACGAGAATTAAGAGTGGAAAGTAGCTTTGGTTGGCTCTCTAGCAATCTCACGGTATAGACACGTAATTTTTGTTTTAAGGCTGTCCTTGGTAGTGGAGGGTTAAAAGCAGTGTGTCCTTCTTGAATGGAAGCATCTTACTTGAGCTGCCTGCCTGCTGTGACCAAAATTGACTAGGAATGTGTGGTCTTAGTTAATTTCCCTAACAGCAGGTATTACAAGTGAAGTACTTCATCTGGAAGAGCATGTGTGGCTCTTCTTCCTTCAGCTGTTAGTGAAAATTTTCAGGCAGAGGTCACTTCATAAAGATAGGAAGGGTTGGTTTGCTCATTTCTGAAATAACCTCCATGAATGAACTTGCTTATATATATTTCATGTGTAGAATGAAGTTAGATACTTTTCTGTTGGACTGACATGTATATTTTTTTAAATAGATCATAAGGATACAGTATTGAAATAAATGGACAATTACTCATGCTTCATTAGTAAAATTATTGTTATGCAAATAATAACATATTCGGGAATTACTGCTTTAAATTGTTCTTGGAGGGTAGAATGAGAGATTAATGTATTTAGCTGTAGGTTCAAAAATCAGAATTCGGGTACAACCTTTTTATGAAAATACATTCATTCAAAAGTAATTTACAAGAAATCCATGGATTAAATGAAGAAGTTCTGTTATTTCCTTCTACTGTATGGCTTTCTTGAAAATGTCAGTTACTTACAAGTTGAATGGTCAAAAAGTTGCTTTTTTGTGTTCTTTTTTAAAGTCTGGTTTCTGGTCTGTGTTCTCTCTCATGCCTTGATAGGATGCTTTGACGGCGCTGGTTGATGTTGCTTATGTGGACATGCTGGAGGGAGACACAGAATGTCATGTCCGTTTTAAAACACCTGAGGATGCACAGGTTGTCATGAAATCATACAAAGAAATACAGATCAAAAACAACTGGAAATTTGAAATTCTCACTGGTAAGACATTTTTTAATGGTAATACTGGAGAAGACTTAATTACTGTGAAAAGGTTTGTATTGCATGGTAGCTTTGCAGATATATTTAGATACCTTGGTAGCTGTGGAAAAGACTGCCTTTTTATTATTCCAACAGTCTTCTCATTTTGCTATTATAGTGAAATTGGTAAAACAGGAAGGGGTTTTCTGCCACAGTTCAGAGCAAAATAATGATTTTGCTTGCCTTTATCAACTTAATTCTGTTCTTTTGAGATTAATTTATTTACATCACATCTAGTGGCAATGGACTATAGACCTTAATTCACATTTTAGCTTTATGAATATAACATTCTGATGATGCAAAATAATTTTAAATGAAGATTTTCTTGAAAATACTGAACTTCTAACAGGACAAAAATTTAACAGTATGGATATACTTACGGTGGTTTTAACACTTGCCTTCTAATTAACCTTTTTTTTAGACAGCTGAATAGCTTATGCCAGAGTAATGCCTTTTTTGTTAAATTGTATTTACACACAAATTTTTTACTGGCTTGCTTTGGAACTTCACCATCATGTGTGTTATTTTTTCAGAGAACACTCTGGTGTTCTAAGCGTATATCTCACATTAGATTAGACTAGTCTTCCAAGTGCGGAGAAACCTCTTAATGAAAATGAGGGAAGAAGAGGGGGGAGGGGGCGATCTCTCAAACTTTATGGTATTAATACAGCTTTTACATTCTACACATGCACTAAAATCTAAGTGTGAGGAGGTGAAAAACAAAACCAAAAAACAACAACAAAACCGCAGCACCCACCACCACAGATAAAACAATCCAGATGGGATTCTCTCATCTACACATTTAAATATTTTACCGCACTCCTGCACAGATCCTTATATAGGGCCAAGTTCTATGCGTGCAGGGGTGTAAACCCACATAAATGTCAATTAAGGATTGCAGAGGGAAGAGTTATAATGGAAGCATTAACCTTCATAATAATATCAAAGTTAAAGTTTGAGACTCACTGAATGCTGCTAACGTCATTTTGAGATAGATTTGTCTCCAGAGTGTTCTGTGTTCCAGAGATCCACAAACAACTTGAAATACGGCATTTTACAGCTGTGTGCTCTGTGTGTATTTGTCACGGGTTTTGTATCCTTATATAAAAGAGTGTACTAGTAGATTGGGACTAAGTACTACACTGTAGGATTGTTCCTTTCATAGTCTTAAGGGTGGGGGTTTTTTCAAACTGGTTCATTGAAATAAGAATGGAAAGGCTTCTGAAGAACCCAGAAGTGACTCACAGTAAGGATTTCAGCTTTTCTTGGTTGCATAAGGTAAATACAGAGAACAAGAATAAGGAAAGAATCTTTAATGTTTCCCACTTCAGGGACTAAAGCTATCCCAGCAGTATATTGCTTTTTAGGACTTGATTTTGAATAAATGTCTTCAGTTTTTCATCTAACAAGATATTAAACATCTATGGTAATGTTTAGATGTTACTGTGATTGAATGTGGCAATAAGGCTGTTGAAATATATGCAAAATTGATTCTCAGAATTATTAATTCCATAACTTTTGCAGGAATCTTTTCCAAGATGACTTGGAAAGTTTCTTGTAACTGAAGACTTCCCATGAGACTGTACAACATTACTTCACAAAATTCCCATCATGATAGTTACAGCAAAAAGCAGAGGAAACAGTGGCAAACTGCTTCTTACTGCAAACAGCTGCTGAAAAAAACCTGCAAAATTATTTCCTCTCATATTCATGCCTATGTTTTAAAAAACACACCCACAAAGTCACCAAATTTGCTTCCAACAATGGTTTTGATGAAACAAGACAATCTCAGCCATTCTTACAGTATTTTTTTTCTGTTTAGAATTAGTCAGAAGTTGAGTACCTCAGTAAATCAAAGGGCCTCTGAGTGCTGTGGTGAAACTTTAGCTAAAACTGAGCTACTTCTGGTAATTACATGTAAAGAGTGATGTTTGCATATTTCCATGTTTCCTTTTTGTTGTTGTATTTGCAAAACTGCTTGCTCAGGAAGACTTAAATGCCTTGGCAATCCAGTCCTGAAGTTAACAAAATGCATAGGACGTTGATTCAGGTCTGGTCCAGCCTGTACAAGAGCAGAGACCTCAGTGTCAGCTTTAAGCTTCTTTGGACAGTGTTTTTTCCTTTGTTCACCTCGGTGTGTGTTGGTCAGATGTTGCAATGCTGTATAACTTCTCTGACTAGGAAATCTAAGACTAATGGGAACTCGTCAGGTTTCCCTAACAGGTATTTTCACATATGTTTACCTTAGAAAGATTCTCCCTCATCACAGCTGAAAACACTGCATCTACTTGTATTGAATACTTTTACTCATGCACTGTAATGTTAATTTGTTTTTCAAGGCGATCATGAACAGCGTTACTGGCAGAAGATTTTGGTGGACAGACAAGCTAAACTTAACCAGCCTCGAGAAAAGAAGCGGGGTACTGAGAAGGTAACTTGCAAGTCAGGTTTTTCTTTTTCCTGTATGGCCACAGTTGAAAATAGGACTCTCTTTCTGCATAGGTCTACGTTTTGTGGTACTTTAACATTTGGTTCTGTATTTAATCCACTTAGACCACTTTCTGCTGACTTTGCAGCAGGATTTTACAGCCACAAAATAGAGAATGTGTGGCTTTCCTGGTCCAATACCAAATGCAAGGCTTGTCTGTAGGGAGACAATCAGAGAAAGTTAAGGACATGACTAAAGGTATGAAGTTAGTTTGTAAGCTGGATTTCCTTTAAAACTCTGGGTGCACTCATTAAATTTTAGTCCTGATTTGCTCTTGATTTGTTCTCTAGCGTGTTAAATAAGATGGTTTTCTTCAGAATGAATTAATTTTCTCACAACTTGCACATTTTTTAAAATGTACAGTTCCTAGTGCAGTCAAGAGCCTGTGCAACAGTGTGTCTATGTCCTGTTCCTGACAAACCTGAATGCTGCTACCAGCATCCGTAGCTGAGCAACTTCCAGACCAGAACTACCTATAACATCTAGTGAACTCGGAGCACATAGGAGCTTGAGTCTGCTTGCTGTTGCTCTGTCAAACCGCTGCCTTTACTGCCTCTAGCACTGTGGTTCATCTGAAATAGCCTTCCAGCCTTGACCTTGGTGCTCTTCTCGGGCCGTGGTGTTGAGAGAGTGTTGCAATGAACTTGCAGGCTGCAGTCTCCACTCCTGTCCCACAAGATCATTCCAGGCTTGAAGGGTTTTAGATTAGGACAGTGAGATCCTTTACCCGACAGAGAGGAGCCAAAGAGCATTTCACAGACATTTTATTGCTATGTTTACTTCACACACATTGCAGATAAGGCTTCCGTGTTAGCTTTAAGCTGAATCTTTATGCTCTTGCTTGTAAAACTTCAAAATCATCTGACCTTAATTATTTTCTGGTGACTTTAGAGACTTGCTGTAACTTTCATTTACTAGATGTGCCGGTGATGCACACAATACCAAAAATTTCCTAGTTGTTCCGTATATAGTATAAAATAAATACTACATTCACCTAAAAAAACAGCAATGATACAGGTCAAAACCTTGTCTTGCACAAGGTGTATTTTGCATGTATTATCTTGTTTGTCTAAATGCTCTTTCAGAGATCCTGCAGACAAACGAATCTAGTTCTTTTAAACAAAGATATGCACAAATAATTTCCCTAAATGACTGATTTAATTTTTTTAAAGCATAAAAATAGCATTGGCTCTAGCCGTTATTCTTTAATATATGCAGTAACTTAATGTGAAAACCGTGCACTTTAGAGCCTTTTATGGGGTGCTGCCATTTTTTTTTTTTTTTTTTTTTAAATGTACTTTTACTTTTTTAAAAACAAAAGGTACCAGGCACCTTTGACTTTAATTTGGACTGTAGGTGTCCTGCTCTCAAGTTTCTATTCTTCATCTTTGGAAGACTGGTACTTGTTGACCAAACTGGCGTAAATTGGCCAGTAATGTACCTCACTGAGGCTTGCAAGTCTGAACTGTCTCAGTTCTGCCTAACAAAAGGAGCAGCAAGGATGCAAACTCCTGCTCCTCCCCCTTACACATCACCTTGCAACACCAGGAGGTGTTAACTTCAAAGCTTAGTGAATACTATTTAAATGCTAACACTGTTAAGCAAAACATCAAGAAAAGAATGCCTCATTGTAGCCTTAACTGTTTCGTTACTTCCAGATAATTAGGAAAACATTGTTTCTTTCTCTGATCATTAATGTTAATTGTAATATTTTATTTGAAACTTCTTCCAAAGTACTCACAAGTTCACTTCTCTGAAGGTTCCAATAAAAGGAAGGAAAAAATAGATTAATTCGTAATTAAACATGTACAGCTGAATATTCCATTAGTGTATCTTTCTTGTAAAGATCAATTCTGTTAAGGATTTTAAAATCCCTTACAAGATCTCTCTTTGAAGATGAGCGTTTGCCTATTAGCAGTTTTATACTTGTAATAAAGACAGCATCTCTGAGATACTTTAATTAGTGTTTAAATGTAGGCTTAAAAGTTATATCCATAAAAGCTATGTAGCTGCAGTGATATCAATGTATTTGTCATAATAATGATGGGAATAATGCAGTCATTGTTGCATGGACTGTGTCACATTACAGGCAGTACACAGTAACAGAGCACAGAGTGGTGCTTCTGAGGGTAACTTATTTTCTGGGTATTCTCCAAAGTCCAGGCTTACTCAGCTTTCCTGCAGTGGAGTCCTGTGGCATGCCAGGATAAAGGTTAATGGTCGCTTCAGCGTTTCTGGCGTAATGCCTGCCCCCAAGAATCTGTGCTACAGATTTTACTTTCTATGGCATAGTTCTTAAAATAAACTAAATGTCCAAAAGAGACCAGGTATCTAAAGGTTCCCCAAAACTTGGGACTAATGCTTCGCTGTCCTTTGGAGTTAAAACAATATTGATTGTCAAGGCTTTGCCCCCAAGCCTGGTCCCTGGCTTTCTGTAACCTCTGTACTCCTCTCTGCTGCCCATTCCCATGTTCTCTTTAGCCTGTTGTTCAACTGCGTGATAAAACAACCTTAGTGATTTAGTGATACAGATTAAAAACCTCCTTGCTGGAACTGCTTCTTTAGGGCTGTTGCCGTTTATTCAGACCTAAAGCAATTTATCAGTCTGTAGCCTTAAACTCTCTAAACTGATTAAAGTCTTCTGTTCTCAAAGCAAAGGCAGGAGTGCCTGCAAGCTTTCCACCTGGGTACTTGTCTGCTGGGGGAGGTGCTACTGAGCCCAGTTTACACCTTGTACACCCCCTTGCCTAGAAGGAAATGAAGTTTAAGAGGGTGGGAGTGGTGGTAGAAGTGAAAGGCATTCGGGGAGGAAGTGAGAATTGGGTATTTGAGAAGGGTGGAATAATTTGCAGAACATATGGGAAGGGAGGATAGTGGGAATGCCTGGGCACAGCCTACACTGGTCTCTTCTGATGATGCCTGGGGCTCCAGGGCTGTGTCCTTGCTAGACTGACCGGTTTCTTCTCTGTATACTGGTGGGGAGAGGTCCTACTCCAGGGCACAAATAAGCCCCTTTCCCTGGTTCTGTGAAGTTGGTATCTCTGGAAAGGCTGGGTACTTGTTTGGAGACATTAATAGTGGTGTACTTGGAAATATGTGGTGGCACTGCATTGATTAGCTGAAAATGAGAAGCTTTGAGGCCTCTTAAATTCTCTAGCTCTGAGGTGCTGGTATAGAAACACTCACTGATATGAACTAAGCAATTTATAACTTTTGTCTTTTCTTCCGGTGTTGGTGATTCTCTATGCCGTATGTTGAACGAATGCGCTACTGTACTCCTCGCTTCTTTTTAGGGCTTAACTCGTTTTATCCTTTGCTTTCAGATACCAGAGAATAAAAGTAACCCTTAGTTACACCTTTAAATCAATTTATTTCTGGAGAATGCTTGAGAAATTCATCTGTCAGAAGTTATGGTCTGCTGCTGTTGAGAACATGTTAAGGATTCCAATCAAGTTAAATGCTAGGGGGTGTAGAGGGAAAGTAGCAGTACAACTGTGGTAGTGTAATTTATATCACAGCACAGCAAACAATGCATCTGTGCAATGTCAGTGTAGAGTGTAATTCCTGAGTGTGGTCACCGATGCAGCAGCATGGCTTGCACTTTGATGCTGTGTACAACATGCAGTGTCTGCAGAACGTAGTGGTGACCACAGTCATATGGATAAATAGTAAATAATCTTATTTATATGTGAAACTTTTCAAACCTAGCAAACTGTACTGGATTGCCTAGTGAGCAAGTCTCCCTTTTGTCTCAGCACCAGCTAAATGTTTTAGTAGTTTCCATCAGATAGGTTAATGTGGATTTCATGCAGATGCATTACAGATGTGCCTATGTTCACAGGAGTTTCCTGCTTTCTCGCTTTTAAAATTCAGATTAGGCAGCCTGTCTTGTTCTTTACATTTTGTTTTATGTATTGTCTTTTTTTTTCCCTATCTTATTCATGTAACGATTTACCTCATGAGCTCTTGCCTATGGTTAAGGAATCTTATGGGGTATCATAGTAACAAAGCTTGTACCTTTGTTGGGTATTACCATGAGTGTTCTAATATGGATGCTTTAAAGACAAGTATGTTTTTAAAATTGTTCTCTGCCTGAAGACACAGTACAAAGAAGTTGAAAATTAGCAGCTTAGTTATATTCCACAAGAGCTTTTGTTGTGCCTCTGTACTGGGAGCAGCTTTCTCATCTGTGAAGAAATGGCACGTGTTTTCTGTACAGCCCTAGTGACTGCACGTGTGCGCTCTGAAACAAATGCATGAAAGAGAAACAAACTGGAGATAAACTGTTCATATTATCCAAATTATGGCGGTATTTGGAAAAACAAATGTTTTTCTTTCCAGCTACTTTGTGCTTTTAGCTCTTTGCAAGAAAGCAAAAGAACAGTTTGGCCTGCAGTGGGTGGTATGGCATTGCTACTGAGATTGTTGCCCTGAAGTGTAAATATCCTAAAAGATCCCAGATACCCTAGTATCTCTATAGGAAACTGGATATAGCTATGCACAAGTGTGGATTTGGATTCCCTGTGTAAAGTGTGAAGCTGTGAGGATGGAGAAGAACGTCTTATTCCAGGGAGAAGGTAAACTGAGAGTCCCTGAACTGCCATGGAGCTCTGCTTGTCAGGGGAGTGGTGGACTGAAGGTGCTCATAGTCTCCTGCAGGGCAAGCAAGGCTGCCTTAGCAGGAGGGAGACGGAATTACTGCCACAGTGAAAGCTTGTCTGGTCAAAGGTAGAAGCTGCAGGTACTTGTAATATGACAGGACTGAGACGTGTGGTTTCTGTAATACTCACTGTTCAGCACTTACAGCTTCATTTTGTGTGGAAAAGTAAACCAGTCCCAGCTACCCTAGTAATATAGTCAATCTCCCTAAAATGCAACTGAGAACAAACAAATACCTGGTCAGATGAGGTTTTGAGTTAGGAATTCCTAGCATTGAAGCTAAGAAATAACAGTATAATTGACTCTGCTGTTAAGTTTAAGCAGCATTCTTTATTTTATCAGTGCTGGGGAAACACTGGGGATACTTCGTCCATAAGTGCTCCAGTGACTTGGTGCTTTTGCATTGCTTATATTCACATAATTATTACATATGCATTACAATTTTTGAAAATGTTGACATACAGTACATCTATACTAAGAAATGATCGACGATGTTAGGTATAATTGTTTAGTTTCTTATTTACAATACTTCTATTAATTATTAGTTAAATATAAACTAAGCACTCTACTTCTAAATAATATATCACTTAGTCTTCTGTCCCCCTCTTGTCATGCAGAGGGATCTAAAACTTGAAAAGTAGCCCCTTGTTTTGCAGGCGGTCAGAAAGCATTTATCTCATGTCAGTTGGTTATGTGAGTTTGGCAGCTTCTCTTCAGCATCACTGTTCCTCTGAACTGCAAGGTTATTTCTCGAGATTAATTCTCAGCAGCGTTGTAATCTGTGCTGTGCTGTTTGCCCAGCCTGAAGGATGGTCCCCATCTGGATTTCAGTGGGTTTTTTTTCTTTGCTGACTGTAGAAAATGAGACAATGCTCCTAAGGCCTTGTTTTTCTTACATCAGTGACAGCATGAATCTGCTAAAAGTGCAGGCTTTTAAAACTTAGTGCATGAGACTGTGTTTTGGGACTTTGGAGGCTGTAATTTTGTTCTCTTCAGCCATGTTGGGAGGAAGAAGGGATGCGATGAAAGATGCTGCACTGTCCAGACATTGAAAGAGATGTGCTATTTTTGATGGTCCTGAGGCAATACTGAAATTATACCAGGGCTGCTTTACTTTTTTTTTTGTCAGTACCCGGTAACTTAGCTGTTCAAAGATGTGTTTTTTTCTTATGAAGTTTGATAAATCAGTGAATAATATATTCATGACTGTGGGATAAAATCATAACCATAATTTTCCTCTAATCTCCAATATTTTTCCTGTTTGCAGCTGATTGCTAAAGCTGAAAGAATGAGACTTGAAAAGACTCAACAGACAAGTAAACATATTCGCTTCACCGAAGATTACTAATCAAGACTGATTGTGTGTCACTTGAACTAGGTGTTAAAAAAACTACCACAGATACCACCGCTTACAGCAAACCAAGTTTTTTTTTAAAGGCATCAAAAACTGGTCCATTTGTTCCACCATTCTGCAGACTGCAAGTATAAAGACTGTTCTGAATCCCGATTTTAAATAGGCTGAATGTTTACTGCTTCTGAGCCTTTAGGTAAAGCTTTCTGGAGAAAAAATGTATTGAGAGATCTTGCTTTAGTTCACTTCTGATTTTTTTTTTTGTATGTTGAAGTTTTATACACTAGGTTAAAAAATAAAATGCTTGAGAAATTTTCAGTTGTGCGTCTCTAATTCTTCAGTCTGTTTTTGCCACTATAAATAATGAAACTGGTAAATGCTAAATAAACCTCTCTAGGCCTCTGTTTAGTCCATCCATCTGTTGCAAAAATACAATAGAATGACGATATAATCTTCCATGTATTGTAAAGTGGGCAGGACTGTCAGAAAATCTGTCATTGGAAAGTCTGGAAGAAAATTTACTTACATGAAGTGCACACTATAGTGAATTTAGACTTTTTAAAAAGAATCTTTGGGGAAAGACATAAGAAAACCTTTGTTACATCTGATAACTCTTAACTCCAGAAATAATTCTTGCATACAGATGTGTTAAAGTTGTGTAGTTCTTGAATTAGGATGGTGATCTTAATGTGGTTCTTTAAAGTATTACATTGTAGACTTGCAATATTACAAACAAACCAACCAAAAAACACTCCACCAAACAGTAAAACTGAATTAAATTATATAGAAGGTTGAACTTAAGTATAACGAAGTCTGCTGTTAGAGCTCGCTCAATTAATGTAAAGGTAAATTCACATGTTTATCTGTGAGATTGTTTTAGTGAATTTTATTATGGGAGAAATAAGACACCTTGATTTATAAAAAGTGTGAAACTTGCATATAAATAGAAGGACAAGCAAGTTATTTTTGAATGTAGAAGTACATTCCTAAAATACCATCACAGTTTCTTGAAGGAAATTGTGTCAATGACACTGTAGGTGGTTTTGTGGCTATAGATTTTGCTGGTAAGATAACATTTTAAAATTCTATAACATTACTGAAGCAGTGTAGGTATTTTCATGATACATATTCTAGTAAAGCTTGGTGACACTTGTATATTTTTGCTATCTGAGGAATGAATCTGTACTATTTCTGCTGAGTTCTTGAAGGTAGTGTGGGTATAATAGCCACAGTGGCTTTGCAGTCAGGGAAAACAGGACACCAAGGAGGGAAAAAAAATTGGAAAATACATTTTTTTGAGAGATTATATCAAAGCATATTAACTGTAATTGAACTGTCTGAGATAACAATGTGGAGAAGCAGCACAGCAACAGCAGAGTTTGTTTAAAGCAGTGTGTATGTGCCGCTACTTGTGTATCCTGATGCAGCAGCGGTGGGAAGGATTTATGTGCACAGCCCGCCGGCCCAGGGCTCCATCCTTGGCTCCCACAAGACCCCAGTTAGCACCAGGGCCACCAGCAGATGGGACCAGTCCCCTCTCCTCGGGGAGAACGAGGAGGATTACCACACCTCAGTGGAGGGGGGATGGCAGCGATCACACTAAAGATACCAGAAATGCAGAGGGGAAAAGTGCGAGATAAGAGACAAATGGGAGGGGAGGCGGCGGGGCTGGGAGCAGAGCACTTGCTAATGGTTCTTGGAAGTTGCATAAGGACAATTGCTCCCAGGGGTCTGCAGGGGCGAGGTGAGAATTAACCTGTGTTCCAGGCGCTCATGCGTGGACTTCAGCAATATTCAGATGTTTAGTCCAATTACAGGATTATTTATTATTTAAATTTCTGCTCCTGCCTTACACTGGGTGGGTGAGATATTCGATGACACGGCAGAGAGAACTGAGATACCCAGCTATGGAATGAATTGATCAATGAACGTCTTCTAGGCATCCTGCCTGGATGGGATTGATTTCCCCCTGTTTCTGTGGTGTTAAGGGGGAAAAAAAAACCCAACCCAAACAAACACAACCGGCCTAGACTGGGTAAAACGTTTTGGATTTCTCTGCTGAAATTGAGTCAAAATTTCATTCATGTTATAAATAATTCAGATCATAAATGATTTGTGGAGAGTGGAGCAGAGTTGCAAAAGCCTTCATTTTGGAGTGTTGCTCTTTTAATAATAGTTGCTGACTTGAACATGTATCAAGAGAAGTCACCCTTCTGTTCCTGGCTGTATTTATATAGGTTAAGTGTTTACAAGTAAACATCAGTTTTCTTCTTCTCCTTTTTTGAACTAGTGCAGAAATCCACTTCAGTATGGATGGGTGGTGTTTCATCTTTTCTGAAGAAGTAAATACAATTTTTGCCGCTTATTTCAGAAGTCACGTACGTGTAATATGGTCTACATGTCTTTAGAAAAGCAGCTTGGATTTTTAAGCATGCCAGAATGGTTTCTATATTTATGGTGGGGTATTTTGTGGTGTTTTTTTTTGTCTTTAAATACACATGACAGTTAATATCTGCTGTTGTTATCCATCAACATATGCTAAGAAGAGGAGTCCATCTGTTGTGTTTTACCATCCCAATAGTTGCATCCCCAAAGGTACTTTGTATTTGACCTTACCAAAGAGGGTGCATTTTGTGAAGTCTGGCACATTGTCATTGACCTGTGGTGGTTTGAGGTTTTGTTTGAATTTTCTGCTTTACTGCTTTTCTCTAGGTCCATGTACTGCTGGGAACTTACAACACTGACTTTTTTCCTTCCCTCCCACTCCCCAGAAATACAGCGTTTTATGTAAAAAATCAGGATGATGCGGTGAAACTGTAGGAATTCATAACCTTGAACTGTTCGTTCGTTTTTGCTGATTTATCCATCTCCCCTGGCTGTAGAGTGTTTTGAAAGAACATGATTGCACATAAATCTGCCTGGAGCAAAAAACAACGCTGATTCTGCTCTTCATGACCCAGCATAGGGCTAAATCTGGAATGATTTTTTGCGCTCATGTTTACCTCTCTTCCACATGCAGACTCTGCATGGCAGCAGCAGGACTGTCACTCTGACCTGTGCGAGGCCTTTGGTGCCAGCAGAACATGCATCGTTTGAGCCTCCAATTAGAAAGACAGCTCTGTATTTTGGTTTGGGTTTTGTTTTGACAAAACCTAATGTAACAGGAGTGTTTAACTGTAGATCTTGTGGTCCATACCTTGGAAGATTTGTTTCTCTAGGGACTATTCACGGTGTTCTGATCCAACCAACCTGACGGTGGGTGCTCTGTTGGAAATGTGTTTTTCTCCCCCTTGCCTCCTCCTCCACCCCCAAAAAAAAGCTTATTCGGCTTCTCCTCTGATGCAACATTTCCACATTTGGAGACCAGCCTCGTGAGTGCTGTTGTCTCCAAGCGAGGACTGTTGCAGTTACCTTAGTGATGCCAACTTGCTGGCTGGGACCAGGGCTCCTTTGTGTTGGGGTTTGCACAGAGCTCAGAAGTAAGAGGGACAGGACTGCCTGGTGTGATGGCAACAAAGAGCATGGGAGGGTTCGATTAGAGGTGGTCTGCTTGCTAGCAGACACCAACTAGCAAGGTGAGGGGATCCAAGCAGGTGAGAAGAAGGTTGGGTGAAAATCTGGGTTGAAGATTTGGAGTGGGAACTTATGTTGCAAATCTTGTCACCTGCAGGGAAGAGTCTCCAAACTACAGGAATACTGTGTGTGTTAGCTGGCTTGGATTCAGTCTGCTTTTGCAACTGCTCTTTTGGCGTCACATTAGAGCAGGCATTCGAAGTCTCAAAGCCCCATTGAACACATATGTTTTCCACCAAAATAATTGTTGATACACAGTAAGAAAGAGTCACTGTCTTGGATTGCAGGCTAGGGTTCTGGTGGGAGGGATTGTTTGGGTTGTGATTGTCACCCTTGTATTTTGATCCCTTCTAATTTTGATCTCCATCTTCCAGATGGGATCCCATGTCCCTTCTGCTTCAGTCCTCTCAAAAGAGGCGCATGCACAGACCCTCCTGCAGTGGAGCAGGGGGAAGCACAGGCCTTCAGAGCAAATTGTTCGCACTCTCCCACATCAGCTGGTGGTAACGAGATCATCCCCAAGATCCATTTTCCGTGGTCTGTGGTCAGTGCTGTATCCTACTCATGGCACGATGCTCATAGCCTGTGCCTTTGCTACCTGCCCTTGTAGTGTAGAAAAGCTTTACTTTTGATTTTTCACCTTGTGTTAATTTGTCTGTTTTTGGTTTGACCGTCCTCAGTCTTACTGTCAGCTGGAACAAGCAAAAAGCCTGGGAAAAAAAATCCTATAGCAAATTTCCACTGAATTACAGTTCCCATAGGAGACTCAAGTTATCATGAGATGCTGAAGTGCTGTTGTCTGGGCCATGGGTATCTGCAGTGAGAGAACATCCTAAATCTTTATCTGCCTCCTCTGCTGACATGCTGTATTCCCAAAGACTGTGTCCTTCTCTTTGTTATCTCTGATTCTTTCGCTTTTTTACCATCTGACCAAGTGTGATCTAACGTTGCCTGTCCTACCTGTTTAAACTTATACAGCTAATACTGCCATTCTGTGCATTTTTTTTTAAATTGTACTGTGTATTCTAGTTTACATCAGACTTTCAGGCTGTCCTTGAAAGCCAGCAGGTAAGTAAATTATCTTTTTCTAGAGAGGCTCTAAATCAAATTAGAAAATTACCCTCTGATAGATGACAAAGGCACTTGCCTGCATAGGTCCCCTAGAACATAGGTCAGTGTCGTAATCGCTTACTCACAATACCGTGGTGTCTAATGATCTCAGATGGGATTAAATCATGAGAATAATGCTGCAAAAAATAATTAGATAAGGCATGCTTGGGTGACTTTGAAATGCAGAAGTAATATGGTTATCTTACCTACAAATGATTAAGTTTCTGTGGATCATATTAAAGAAGTCACTCTGTAGTAGAATATTCTACCCAGCATTAAATACCTTTTATTCGCGTCAGTTGTGGCTCTGTAATGGAGGACTATGGCTTTCTTACCTGTGGTGCTCTAGATGTGAACTAGCTATATTCCTACCAGTGGTATTAAAGCATTATAATCTTAATGCTCTTCTTTCTCATGTAGCAGGTTATCAGTTCGGTCCTGCAAGTATCAAAGAACATTTATTTTAAATGCAAGTGCAAGTTTTGGTTTTTTTACTTTTATTTTTTAAATATGCCGGTTGGTGTTCTGTCAGTGTGTTAAAAAAACAGCTGGGAGAACACACTTGATTGGGTTTTTACAAAGAAAAGATGTTACTAGCTGCTTTTCATTGCGTTGTGAAGATGGGATCATCAATATCTCTGTTTGGCAGCCCAGGAGTTCGTCCCGTCTCTCACCGGGGCTGCTGGCGCCCCAGAGCCCACAGGTGGTGCTGTGCAGCGTCTATGGGCTGTGGTCCATGGTCTATGGGCAGCGTCTGTGGTCAAGCACACAGCTCCAAGGATGTGAACTGGAAAGAAAATCCTCTCTATGAGGAGGAGCCAGAACGTGCAGCTAGGCCAACCATGGTGGGAAATGTTAAGCTGACTTAATTGCTGAGGAAGACATCACATTTAAGTGCACCCAAAGTGTGTGTCTGATGTACCCACGCTCGGTGTACCACGCCAGGCATTAACCAGAAGTGCTGCAAACAGGTAGATGCTACGTAGTGTAGTAATTTGGCTTCGGAGGAAATAGTAGGAAGTCACCGAGTCCCAAACACGATGATGTTCAGATACTGGTTGAATGTGTAACCAAACCAACCACACAGATCTTCTAATTGCATCTCCATCCTCAGAGGTCACTCTCTAATGCAGCTGTAAGTGACAGGGAGCTGCAAAGCCGGGGCTCTTGGACTTGCCTTCAAAGCCAGCGGTCGCTGTTACAGTGGTAGGCGGATCCTTTGAACTCGGGAGCTGTCGGTGCCGAGAGGGGGGTGCTTGGCAACCCACAGGTTTTTGTTAGTTTACAAGCAGATCTGGGCCAGCTCTCCTATTCATGCCCCCTATTCATGCTGGAACTCAGTTGATGGCATACTTAGCATGTGTACTGCTCTCCCAGTCACGCAGATCCCTGCGCAACCAAGAGAAAATGAAGGCAGGAAAATATGGGAGAGCTTTGCTTGCTGTTGCTAAGGCAACTCGTTTTGAGCTCGATACACACTCATCACTGCTGAGGTTTTATTGCCTTACAGCATTTTGAGTGGAACAAAACAAATCGACGATGGTGAAAAGAAGTGGGAGAAAGGTAAAGAGAAGGGGCAAACCAGCCCCTGGCACTTGGAAGCACACGATGGTGGCGTGGGCAGCAGAGCTGGCTGTGCTTCTGCAGCGGGGTTTGTCCCCGGCCCGTGTCACAGCGCCCTGGCTCTGCGCACCTCTCGGCTGTGTCTGGCTGCCGGTCACGCCGTTTTGAAATGTCTAATTATAGTGTTCAGCCCTAATGATTTGTGCTACGCAAAGGGCCTGGAATAGGGAGGAGTGTGATGAGTTTGGTGGAAAAAGCCTTCCAGGACGGTGTGCTTTCACTTAAGGTCGTTTGATCTACCCCATTGCTCTCTCACCTTTTGCAGGGTTAGGGCAGAGCAAGGCACAAGGGTTGTGGCCACATAAAATGTAGAGGGTTTTTTTCTACTCTGTTTCTTCTAGACTCTTAGCTGCACTTCTAGTTCCCAGTGAGGGCCCACTAGCTCATGGCTTGCAAAATCTCTTTCTGTGTCTAATCCTTGCTCTGTGGGCCTGAGCCTGTGGCGGCTGAGGAAGACGGGGGGCAGGGGGGGCAGCCCTGGGGGTGCCCGGGGGGGTCCTGCCCAGGGCCAGGCTGCAGGGACCCCGTGGGGCTGTGCCCAGCAGGGGGCAAAGCTGCCCCACGCTGTCCTGCGCTGCAGGCAGGACGCAGAGCTCAGGACCGCTTCCCATCGAGCGGGTGTTGCTGTGTGTTACACCCTTGCTGATCACAAAGATGATACATAATTTGGGGGACAAAAGGTTCCCCGTGTACCCAGGTAAGGTACCCAGGGAGCATGCAAGGTGGTCAGGTGCTGGGACACAGGGTGCCCAGACACTCTCATCTGCTGCCTGGGATGGACCAGAAAGATACTCCTTTAGTACGTTCAGGAGAGATTTTCATCAAGCTGGGAAAATCTCCAAGCGTAGCTAAAACTACTTGCGTCTGGTTTTAATACCCCTCTTGCCTCAGATAACAGAGGTACCCACAGAGAAATTTGGGTAGTTTGGCATTGAATTACTCTTTACAATCTATAATGGACCAGAAAAATGCAGAAGTTTCATCCACACGGTGTGGGATTTCTGCTGAGCCAGTAGGGATGTGGTGAAAAAACACATCTCCAAGCTGTGACAAACACAGCTTGGCAGTGGCAGAACCCACGTTTGGGAAATGCTTGTTTACTAGGGATGGATGCACTCTGAGGACGCTCATCACTGGGAAGAATCTGGTCCACAACTGGAAAGGAAAGGAAAGGAAAGGAAAGGAAAGGAAAGGAAAGGAAAGGAAAGGAAAGGAAAGGAAAGGAAAGGAAAGGAAAGGAAAGGAAAGGAAAGGAAAGGAAAGGGAAAAGAGAGAAGAGAAGAGAAAAATTAAAAAGAAAATAAAAAACAGAAGAAGAGAAAAGAAGAGAGAAGAGAAGATAAGAAAAGAAAATAAAAGAAAAAATAAAGGAAAAAATAAAAGAAAAGAAAGAAGAAAAAAGAAAAGAGAAAGGAAAGAAAGAAGAAGGGAAAAGAAGGGAGAGGAGAGGAGAGGAGAGGAGAGGAGAGGAGAGGAGAGGAGAGGAGAGGAGAGGAGAGGAGAGGAGTTCTGCTACCTGGTGGTGGGAGCACACATCGTGATGTGCAGGATGCAGGTTACACACATCCTTCCTTGTCGCTAAAGGCAAAATAACATAATATAAAAGTAGGAAGCTCCCCAGCTCCTTGTCTCTGCAGAGGGAACATGTTGCAGTTCTCCCACCCTCTGAATAATGTATGAAGAGGACATGTTTGAATGCTTTTTTGCCTTTGTGCTTTCTGCAGTTTTCTCCTTTGTTTTAGTTTGTCTTTTTTTTCTGCCATGGCTGATACTACTGTTTACTTTCCCTTACCTGCTACATGCTGAAATGTAGTTTTGTTATGAAAAGTGGCTTTTTGTTACATAGCATTTTGTGTGGTGTTTGTTTAGTGTGTATTTTGGGAATACAGCCCCTCCCTCAAATCTTTCCCATCGTATCGGGTGCCTCAGTAGATGACTTTTTGCATTTTTAGCTTAGAAGGCCTCTTCCACGTGTACAAATGCAATGTGTACTTGACCTGATGCCTCAGCTGAGTCAGACTAATATAATTTAAAACCTTGGTTTAGAAACAGGTTATACTGTCTAGCCCAAACTTCATACCACCAACAAAGCCTTATTCTAAATCCAAAAGCCCTGAATTTGCTTCTGTATGGCAAGTAATACATATCCATTTTTCTCACATAAAAATAAATTCAAACTTGTTGCAAGGTAACTTGCAGGGTGGGAATTTTCTCTTACTGATTATAAGCTAAAGTCTGTGTTCACAGTAGCTTTTACCTGGCGTAGGCACAATAAAATGTGGCATTTTTTCGGTGAAGACAAGTTCTCATGCCCGGGGGCAGGCAGGGGTGAGCTCTGGCTTTGGGGACATTTGCTGCTGTAAAACCAGCGTGATTCAATTAGCAGGAGTGATGGGCCTGTCCTTTCGCCTCTTCCCTGTCAGTGCAGAGCGTTAATGGGAGCCCACATTTGAGTGCAGCTCCAAAAGCAAAGTTAGGTCACTGTTAATGAAAAGGCAGAAGGCAGTTCTGTCTGGCTCCTTTCATGTTACATTTTTCTTTGTTATTCTCCATGTTGTAGCTGTAGACTTTCTTGCTTCTGGTGTCATACACTATGGTAGATACAGAAACATCTATCCATTAATTTGGCTGAAGTTTCAGGTATAATTAATCTTTTTCACACAATGCTGCTTTGGTATTAAAAATCCTTTTCTTTTTTTAATTCTGGTATTTAACACTGTCAAAACTCAAATCTGAGTCTTGAATCCACAGAAATTCCTTGACCTGCACTGAAACACCCACTGCAAAGCTTATTATTTGTGCCACCACAATTCTTCCTCAAATAACTTTCTCCATCTTCTCCCAGCAATAGCTCTGAGGTGTTTTCTGGCTTGTGTTGGGTTCACCTCTCCTGTCAGATGTGAAAAGGCAGATTAAACTCCACATGTAGAGTGATGGGGAAAGTATCAAACAACCACTCCTCCTGGATTTTCTACTTGATGGCAGTTCCCTTGGATCTGAGAAGAGCCAGGTGATTGACACGAGCAGATTTACTCAGTGTTTTATGCTTTTTGATAAGAGTTGGTCTTCAAGATGGTGGGGTGAGGATCTTGGGCTGGCAGCTCCTGTCCATGTCCTGGTCCCACCCCTGTCCTGCCTGCAGCCGCCCAGCCGGGCATCCAACATCTGCGTTTACACAAGAACTGCTCTGATGCCAAAAATCGCTGCAGAACAAACACAGTAAGTCTCTCGAAAGTTTTAAGCAGGAGGGAAATAATTTCCATTTTCCTGTCAGTTCATGAAACATTTGTTTTTCTTTCCTGTCGTTGTTGTTGTGCCCATTCCTTCTCCCTTTGTCATTGGTGTCCCAGATGGCAGGATTAAAGGTGAGCTCCTTTCCTTCTAACACTCTCATCACCTCCATACCACAAGCGTGCCTGGAACCCTGCTGCTCTCTGCCAGGCCCAGTGCTGTGCTTTTACACTGATGGAAAAAACAGGATTATACAACTTGAACAAAGGGCAAAATATTTAAAGTTATTTGGGTGCTGAAACATACAGCTGTGTAGCTTAATTGGGTTTAGACTATATCTATAAATATCTGTAGCCATATCTCTCTATATGCAACTATATATAAATACAGCTGCAGTAGCAGAATAGTTCATCCGCAGCTTCCAGCAGGGAGAGACACACAAAAAGAGTCATTTTGCAGTGTCTAAGCATGAATTTGTCACCATCCCCTGTTTCAGATGCCCTGATTATAACTCCTTTGCTGTATTTTGCATCCTATTTCTTGTCAAATTATTTTACCGTGGCTGGGGACACGTTGCTTGCAGCTGGCTTGGACTCTTCGTTTTAGGGAAACCTGGCAGCATAACTCATGCTTTTTAGCTCGTACTTTCTTCCTGTGTTGGTCAGATACTCCACATTTATTTTGCCCTAAATTGTACATACTTGCCTTTTCAATGTGTGAAAGCAACAATTTTAAGGAAGGTTCAAATATGTTAAAGCAACTGGTAGGCATTGAACTGGTAGTCATGGAACAGTGAATGCAGAAGAGAGTCCTTCCTTGGGGAGCTTCCCCAGGTGCTCCCTGGGGAGTTTGCACCTGAATGCAACAGCTGGAGCTTTCTCAGTGGGGAGTTACGGCTGTGTTGGATAATGCTGAGTGTGGTCACCTCATACATGGAGATGATAACTTGGCCTTGGGAAGTGAGGTGGCAATTTATGTGGGGAAATGGAGGTATTCCTGCTGAAGCTGGTGGTAGGCAAGGCTGAGAGAAGGGTTAGACTTGCATCCTATGTTAGAAAAAGATGTCTTGCCTGCCCAGGAAAATGTTATTTTTCTCTGCTAGTCCAATATGAAGGCTGCTTGATAGCAGACAATGTGTCCTGCTGTGTAGGCAGATGTTAACGAAACCATCTTGTGCCACTTGTTCTGTTATCAGCAATCACCACCTTTCCAAAACGGTGATGGCTGTCTCATCCCCCGCTTTGCCTCTTTGGAAAAGGCACGAACAGGCTCAGGGAGAGGTGCACAGATGCTACACTGCCTATGGTCAAATGGAGTCAAACAAGACATGTCAAAAATTGAACTGAGAAGCAGAGAGTTTACAGTGAAAAGTTGGAGTACCTGGCTTTACACACTTCCTAAATATAATGAATCACAGGCAGCAGTGCACACAGGTTGAACCTGGGGGTGGCAGAAGCACCAAGGACGAGGGGACAGGAGCTACTGGCCAGAGGGTGGAAGCTATTCTGGGGACACCACCAGGAGGTCCCAACCCAGGTTCAAAGGGTTAATGTATTTATCTATTTATTTTCTGTGTCTCAGCACTGTCCAGTTTTAACCATGATGAGAATTAGAAGTGACAACAAACTGCAGGGGAGCTGTTCTCATGGGGTTTGTATCACGCCTACAGCTGGGTGCACCAGAAACCTCCTGAGAGAGGGTGGTTTGCCAGACCCTCGCACAGTGTAGCCAACACCAGCAACATTTTTGGCAGAGCATCTCAGCTTCCAAAGTGAAAGAAGCTTTCAAGCTTTTTGGCATTGGCCCCTCCTAGCATACTAAGTTGTCTGCTGAGCCAGATGTGATGGAGAGGGGTGAGCTGGTGAAATAGGCTCTGTTTTCCCCGAGCAGAGGCAGTGCAATCCCTCCCTCCCTTGCCATGATCCCCTTGGAGAAGTGTAGGGAAGACATAACTCCTGAGGAAGTCCTGGGACAGGCTTTCCTGGCCTCAGCAGCACCCCAGAGCCTACACGAAGGAGTGCCTGCAGATGAGGGTGATGACACACCACACAGCTAGAGAGGGCAACACATGGCAATGCAAACAAACTAACAAACAAACCCAAAACAACAAAAAAAGTTGCATGTATAGAATAGTAATAGCACCCAGAAAGCCCAGCACCTTATACCCAGAGAACATATTCTTCATGTCACTGTACACCCTGTTGTTTCTGATATTCTCCTAGATCTACCCTGCAAAAGGGGTGTGAATATCGTTGCTGCTGATAAGGCTGGTGAGGGATCTGGAGCACAAGTCTAATGAGGAGCGGTTGAGGGAACTGGGGCTGTTCAGCCTGGAGAACAGGAGCTGAGGGGAAACCTTATTTATCACTGTCTACAACTGCCTGAAAGGAGGTTGTAGCATGGAGGGGTTGGTCTCTTCTCCCAAGTAACAAGTGACAGGACAAGAGGAAATGGCCTCAAGTTTCACCAGGGGAGGTTCAGATTGGACATTAGGAAAAATTTCTTCACAGAACGGGTTGTAAAGCCCTGGAACAGGCTGCCCAGGGAAGTGGCTGCGTCACCATCCCTGGAGGTGTTTAAAAGACATATAGATGAGGATCTTAGGGACTTGGTTTAGTGCTGGAGTTAGGTTAGGTTATGGTTGGACTTGATGGTCTTGAGAGTCTCTTCCAACTAAAAGGAATCGGTGATTCTCTTAGGAGAGAGAAGTGACCTGGGATTCATGGCTGTGAGGTGCTGAGTGCTGGGAGCTGCTGCCAGACCCTCCACACCCGGCAGGACAGGCCCTTCTGTGGGAGGATGCACATGTGGCTGCAGGTCACACAGAAGCTGAACAATATTCTTGTTCTCAGCAAGCTGACTCAGCTGTGTGACTGCAGTGTTTCTTGGAAAACTCACGTGTCTGCTGGGGAAAAGGCAAGGAGTGATTTTGCTGGAATGTGAAGACATCATTTTTCAATGACGTGGCTCTGCTGTAGATGCTCACAGAATAGCTTGCAGGGATCTCAGGCTGAATGGAAATGTCAAATGCATTGCTATGGCCAAATACAAACAGATATTTCCAAAGTTTGGAGGCCAGTATCTAGTGGAGTGCCTCAGGGGTCAGTACTGGGGCCAATATTATTCAATATATTCATTAACGATTTAGACGAGGGAATAGAGTGTACTATCAGCAAGTTTGCTGATGACACTAAGCTGGGAGGAGTGGCTGACACACCAGAAGGCTGTGCTGCCATCCAGCGGGACCTGGACAGGCTGGAGTTGGGCAGGGAATAACCTAATGAAATTTAACAAGGGAAAGTGTAGAGTCCTGCATCTGGGCAGGAACAACCCCAGGTTCCAGTATAGGTTGGGAAATTACATATTAGAGAGCAGTGTAGGGGAAAGGGACCTGGGGGTCCTGGTGGACAACAGGATGACCATGAGCCAGCACTGGGCCCTTGTGGCCAGGAAGGCCAATGGCATCCTGGGGTGTATTACAAGGGGGGTGGTTAGTAGATCGAGAGAGGTTCTCCTTCCCCTCTACTCCGCCCTGGTGAGACCACATCTGGAATATGGTGTCCAGTTCTGGGCCCCTCAGTCAAGAAGGACAGGGAACTGCTGGAGAGGGTCCAGTGTAGGGCAACCAAGATGATTAAGGGAGTGGAGCATTTCCCTTATGAAGAAAGGCTGAGGGAGCTGGGTCTCTTTAGTTTGGAGGAGACTACGGGGGGACCTTATTAATGTTTATAAATATATAAAGGGTGAGTGCCATGAGGATGGAGCCAGGCTCTTCTTGGTGGCAAACAATGATAGGACAAGGGGTAATGGGATCAAGCTGGAACACAAGAGGTTCCACTTGAATTTGAGAAGAAACTTCTTCTCAGTGAGGGTGACAGACACTGGAACAGGCTGCCCAGGGAGGTTGTAGAGTCTCCTTCTCTGGAGACATTCAAAACCCGCCTGGACATGTTCCTGTGCGACCTCACTTAGGCATTCCTGCTCCAGCAGGGGGATTGGACTAGATGATCTGTTGAGGTCCCTTCCAATCCCAAACATACTGTGATACTGTGAAGTAACATGGTTATTAAATAATTGTAAGTGAGATAACAGCAAACTAAGGATCACACACGAGAAAAATCTAGTGAGACCAAATACTCATTTTGGTCAAAATTTTAGTGTTTTGGTCTGATTTTGAATGTAGCAATTCAAAAAGCCTTTTCATACAGAGGATAAGTCTCTCTTGCTATCTTGAAGCTTACTACAAAAAAAAAAACCTGAGAGAGATAAAAATATAGGTGCAGCTTAAGTGTATCTTCTGCATAACATCAAAATCAAAATGAGGATTTTGACATTAAGACAGGACAAGAGTAAAGACTAAATCTACACGTCTTACAATATCAAAATACAAAGCCCAGCATTACATGACACTAATCTATGCAATACCATGAGCAGCCTGAGGCCCATCGGGTCCATCTAATGAGGTTCTGCCACTGTCTCATCTGTTTTGTATTCATCTGTCACTGAGACCTGGAGCCACCAGAGAGGAAAAAGAACTGGCAATGTCTTGCAGTGGCTTTTTGACATCCATACAAGCAGTGTGGGAATTGGTAGGGCTGGTTTCCTGGGACTTATGACGGGCATCAAAATGTCATGTGGGGGAAAACCCACAAGTTCTGTAAATACGATATCGTCTCCCACCGATGAGTAAATACAACTATTATTCTTCAACATGTCTATACCTAAAGCTGCAGTGTCGTGGTTACACCACCTTTCAGCTGCTCCTTAACAAAAGGAGACAATGCGTGTCACACTTGGCATGTCAGCTTCACGCCAGTACAATCCGAATCCTCCTGGATGTTCTGCTACAACCACTAGATAAAAAATGGTCCAGTACAGACTCTGTTAGCTGGAATGAGTTGATATCACTCCATACAGTTGTCTTAAAACAAATTAGATAATGATTTGGCTAACAGCAGATGTCAAAAAGAAGTAGTAAGAGCAGCCATACACCCAGTGAGACAGAGGTTTCCTTTAGCTGGGCACCCCATCTCCAGCAGCACCAGCAGTCAGCACCCAGGGAAGAGGGAAAAAAAGGACAGACACTGAAATTTCCCCGAAACAGCCCCTGAGCCTTTAGAGTGCAAAGTACTTCTTTTACCTCCTACTTTCTCCTCCCTTCCAGTAGGCTTTTTTTTCCCCAGTCCTCAGCGTCACCAGCTAAAGAGTAAATGTTCTCTCTCACTATTTCCCACAGGCTGCCCTACTTTACATCATCACCTTGGAGATAGAAAACACAATTCCCTGCAAAATCAGTATCTGCTTGTCCTGATTCGTGATTCTTTTTCTTAATCAGAGGCGAGGAAGCGAAACCCTGACCCTGCTGAAACCCCTGGGCAGGGCACAGTTCAGTTCCATGCAGCAGGGGCTTCAGTTTTGGGAGGCGAACGCAAGCCAAAGAGCAGCACTTTGGCCATGCCTCACAGGTTGTGGCACAGCACGGCGTTTGTTCCCTTTCTGCAGCACCTTTGTTCTCCAGCAGTTTCCATGGTGCCCCTGCTTTGTCTGCAGACTTGTCTGCAGGCAGCACTCTTCTTGAACATGCCACACAAGATTTTACGAGGCAGTGCATCTCATTGCGTGGCTGCACTGAAAAGCTGTAGCGCAGCCTGCTAGGCAGCAGCTGCCACAAATACCTCGCAGACTGTCTCTGGGGTGCATCTTTAGGAAGTATACATTGACGTTGCTTTATTGAAGGGGGCGATATAGATGATGCTGTCTGAGCATCCAGCTCAGCCTTTTGCTTGTCACGTTTGGCAAATTAAAATAACAAGAGGAGGGCTCTTGTCCATAGGGATTGCTGCTGGCAATGTAGTCCTGCTGCTAAAAGAAAAAGAAAAAAAGAAAAGAGGACACAAGAAGAAAGAGCAGCCATGCTGATTGCTGCAGCACTGTGCAAATTTTACCTTCATCTGACATGGGTGTGAAAATAGAGGATCTGTATATCTAATGCTGCATCACCCCCCTCACAGAAAGATGGGCAAGGATAGGGTCAGGCTTATTTATCAGTTTTCCAGCTGTTCATTCTCTGATAACTGTTCTGATACCAGAGCACTGCCTCCCTGAGCTGCTTTGGCAGGTGGCAGGGAGCACCTCGGTGTCCTCCTATCAGGTACAAAGTCAGAAGGGCTGAGTAACCTGGCTTCTGGTTCTTACGTCCAGGAACAATATCCCCCAAGGAACCCTGAGCTTTGAGGGCAGAGGCTTTTCATGGGAAAATGGCAGAATGCTTATGGCCTGGTACTAGAAATATTTCAGCAAGAAAACTGGTTACGTGAATCTTACAGGCTGTTCATCCAAAAAGAAATGGAGTGTAAAATCACTGCCCAAGTGAAAAAGCAGGCAAAAGGGTAAGGCCGTACTAATGGGTAATTTTAACTCCCAGGCACAGCAGAGGGTACATTAAAAGATGGAAATAAGGCTGGAGGTCTGTTATCAGGGTGTGTACAAGATTGTGATTTAGTCTAGGACCTGCAGTAGGCAATAAAAAGTAGAGCAATATTAGCGTTAATATCCAAGTATAGAGAGAATATAACTGAAGACACAAGGGCAGCTTAGAAATAGAGATGTGCTAGTCACAAAAACCCAATGCTTTGAGCAGAAAAGTTTTCCTCATTAAAGTGAAGCTTGTACTGTGTGTTGTGATACAACAGGCTGCTTCCCAAAGCTAGACATGAAAGTTAATAGTTTGTAAGTGTTGGCAGAGGTTTTCAAAGATGCCTAGAAAATTATAATGCCCAATTAAATTGGAGTTGGTCATCCAAGTCCCTTAGGCAGTCCTGAAAATCACAACCGCTCTGCATTGCATCTAATTTTGAGTCAGATTTTTCCCTTCTGCTTTTATGTGCTCTCATCTTCCACCACCACCCTCAGGTCCCGCTGGCACAGACCTCCAGGTGGAGCCTAAGCCAAATAGTGGAGCTTTGAAACAGCATTCAAGCAGCCTTGTGGGGGGACAAGAGAAAGGATCATCTGTCCCTGCTGAGGCCATTCAGAGCCGAATCTGTGGGAGACCAGACAACCACTATTTTTCCACCAGACACCTCTGTCTCACTTTTGGCCCATTTTTGTCCCTCTGCCATGGAAACACAAGGCCAGATCAACAGCAAAAGGCAGGCTGTGCTCCAGTGAAGTGTGAGACCTGTTTTGAACAGTGTGGGGTTTGTTGTTGTTGTTGTTCGGTGGTGGTGGTGTTTGTTGTTTGTTTGTTTGTTTGTTTATTTTAAATTGGCTGATGTTAGAATCTCACATGCACATACCATGCACTTGATGTGTTCAGGCTACAGCTTCTGGGCTACATGATGGATCTGTGTGGTCCCTGTGGCTGGTGGACGTGACCCGGGTGTGTGTCCTCCCAGCCAGAGGATGCTTTCTGAAGGAGCATAGTGTCATTTCCCGCACTGGCTTTTGTGTTAAGTGAAAGACAGGGCATGCTCAGTATGTCCTGCAGAGCGGGGCACGTGGTGTGCAAGGTGGGACTGTAGAGAGGCAAGTCCCCAGCACACGTGATCTTCTGCTGAGGCACAGTCCCTGAAGAGCTCTAATTCATGTAGATGAATGTTGTCCTTTCATGCTCTCCTCAATTATCCCAAGCTGCGCAGCGCTGAATCACTACCAGTATCGGTCCTCCTCTTCAAGCAGGGCACAGGCTGGCTGGGAAACCATGCCCAAGGCTCTGTTTCATCAAATGCTGTCACCATAAGAAAGACAACAGAGGAATTGAGAAAATTAGATCATTATATATCTGCATTGTTTCACTCTGTATGTCAGAGCTTTACACCGGTCACCAGCAGGTCACAGGCCAGTCTCCTCCTCCCCTCCTGGCTGCCAGAAGGCACTAATAGGCTCCCAGGGCTCTTTCTTTTTTGCCTCTGACTTGGAAGTTCATTGAAACCATAGAAATAAAAATCGGACAGGGTGCCTTGGGGCTTGTCCCAGGTTAAATCTCTCTGGATTGTTTGGGTTCAGGAGAGAGATTTTTTCCACAATGAGCCACTGCTATGGGCCACATCAGTAAAAAAAACATCCATCCCAGTAAAAAAACCTCCATCCCAGATTAATTTTCTAGGACACCCTAGGAATTTTACTACATCCTTGATTCTCCCTATCTGGCCCCAGCAACTCCACACCTGGAATGGGCTGTAGCCAAGCAGAGAAGTGAGGGAAGTTCTCCACCTGGCAAAGAGAAAAAAGAAAGGAGAAATAAGACCCACCCCCATTATATTATTTTGGAGGTAAGTCATAAAATAGACTTGCAAGAAAGGAGGATGATAAACCAGCTCTGAATGTGAACAGGACCATTGGTTCTATCTAAGACAGGAATAGTGCCACAAGCTCCTCTCAGAGCCACCCTCCAGCAACACCTTTAAATATCATAAGTTCAGACTGAAACTTAGTCCTGGCCAGAACACTGCTGCCCTCCTGCCTGTCTTGGTTTTCCACTAGTTGCCTCCACTACACCCTTCTCATCGATGAAGTATCAAATTCCCACCACCTGCTACCAGTTATTACTGCTTCTCAGCCTTCCTTATCCTCTGGATCCACCCAGCCTCCCTGTGGTCCTGGTGTTCCTGAGCTCCTCGGCTGTGCTGCCAGCCTGCAGCTTATTTTCCACTGAATATCCCAAAATTCTGACAAATCTCCCTTAAAATCTCTGTTCTGAGGTAATGCTCAAGCTTTGGTCAATGTTGGACAGCAGCTCCTCTTCCTCTTGCAGTTATGTTTGGCTTAAGTTTTAGGCTCCTTCAAGTCTGAACTTACTTTTGTGTAGGTCTGTAAAAATGCAACATGCACCTGCAGTGTTCCACAAATTGGAAATAACAGCTTTCCCCATCAAAAAGCTGGTGTCTTAAGTGCCTTTCTTTTGTTCAGTAAAAGGCTGCAGTCCTCCTTTCTGATCGGCCTGAACAGTTTCTTGCCTGCTCTGAAATACAGAGACTCTTTCGGCTTTTCATTATTAGGCACTATGTAACATATAACTGAAGATTACCACACAGAGTCACAGCCTATGAGCTAGGTAAAAATCACAAATGAGTGAAATAAATGTAATACATTTGCTGATTGTGGGAGAAATATTTGCAGGCATGTGACAGCCCACATGGAGTGAGTGCCAGCTGTCCAAGCTGACTGGGAGACATGCAGTCATTTATTTGTGGTTCTGGCAAGAAAGGTCTGTGTTCTGCATCATTGCTTGTGCAGCACCTTCATACCTAGCAAGGTGCTATAATAACCTGAAACAAGTTTCAGGTCAAAGGGTGGTTTTATTCTCCCACCACTCGCCCTGGGCTGGCACCAGTGCGTGCTCCTGCAGTGTGGCCGCTGGACAACAGCCCTCCAAGAAACATCAGCCCACAGCTGGATCCAGCTGCTCACCCAGCTGCCAAAGTGTCCCCAGGGAAAGGATGTAGGAATACAAAGCTAAAGTGTTAGCGAAATCCAGGCAGAAACAAGACCAAGTCGTTTTCAAATGAATTAGATGGTAAGAGTAAATCTAGCATCTTCCTAATGCGATTACAATAATGGTGATTTTTGAGTTTGTGCCTCCAAATCAATTTTACCTGGTAGCACCAGAAAGTAAGAGGGCTGACAAGATTTCCCAAACTGGGGCAGGAGCCTGAGTTTTGTAGAGGAATGCTTTTGATTAACCGTTTTCCTACACATGGTGTTCAAGAACAAAATTATTTTGGGGAAGAAACTTGAGCAAAGCAGAGAATTTATTCTCAGCTGAACAAGGGGATAACTTTTTTCTGTACTCTAGTGGGCAGATCACTATATAACTATACAGGTACTTTGGTGAAGATTTGTGACATGGCACCACGGTTAAACGCAAGCAAGCGAAGGTTTCCTTGGCCACACGGGTGGGCAGGGGTGAAGCAAGCTCCAGTGGCTAAAAGCTGAGGTCTGGAGATGAGTGAATATAATTATGTGCTGGAACCACTTGCCTTGGGATACAATGGATTCTTTAAAATTGTCTTTCTGACATATATATTGTAGCTCCACCCTCTATTTGGGGTTTGCTATAGGAGCCACTGAGGGAAATGGTATTCCCAGAAATTCCTGTCTTATGCAGGAGATCAGACTCTCTGATTATAGGGTCCCCTGTGGCCTTAAAATATCTGAATGTAGGCGGCAAGGAATAATTCTTCTCCTTCATGTTCCGCCCAGATGAAGGCCAAAAGGCATTCAGCAATTCAAAACACTGCCTGTATCTCTGCTCATGCAGACAGCGGAGGATGATGATAATCACACCTGAAAATACCAGCATAAAACCCTAAGCCACAATTTTATTCCTGTATTTTGAACCTTGGAACTGAACCGGAAGGCGTAACAAGATGCCTTTTGCCAGAATTTAAAACAAAGTCCCAGTGGCACCAGCCTGCTGCTCCGGGATGTCCTGGCTGTGGCCACCCACTTGCTGGTGGCCTCTGGGGGCACAGCCTGGGCTGGGTCTGTGGGGAGAGCGTGGGTGCGTGTGTGTGTGGGAGCTTTTTCACAGAATCACAGAATGTCAGGGATTGGAAGGGACCTCGAAAGATCATCCAGTCCAATCCCCCCGCCGGAGCAGGAACACCCAGATGAGGTTACACAGGAAGGCGTCTAGGCGGGTTTTGAATGTTTCCAGAGAAGGAGACTCCACAAATTTGTTGGGGTGTATGGCGTGGGGGGGTGTGTGAAGAGCGGCTGTGTGAGGGTGTCTTATGTCTGCGTGCGGTGTCTGTGTGTGATGGATGTCTGTGTGCCGGTAGCGGTGTGCATGCCCACGGAGGGGTGTGTGCGTGTGGATGCTGGTGTGGGTGTGTGAAGGGTGCGCGTGTCCGTGTGCATGCCCGAGGGTGTGTGCCGGTGGGGGTGAGGGGGCTGTGTGTGCGTGCCCGAGGCGTGTGTAAGGGAGGGTGGGTGTGAGCGCGGTGCGTGTGTGTGCGAGGACGAGGCGGGTCCTCCCGCCGCCGCCGCCCGCTCGCCGGCAGCCGCGGAGCTGTCCGTGATCTCATCGGGAGCCTCCGCCTCCGCGCCCCCCGCACCCGCCGCCGCCCGCGGGCACCGCGCCGGCTCCGCGCCCTCCCGCACACACGCACCCCCACCCGCGCAGGGGCCGGGCGTGCGGCCGCGCTGCAGCACCGCCGAGGCAGCGGCACCGCCGCCGGCCGGCTCGGGAAGGTCACCTCCGCTCGCCCCCCGCGGCGGCCAGCGGGGCCGGGGCGGGCGCGGGGCCGTGAGCCCCGGCATGGTGGCGGCCGCGGGGCGCCGCGGGCCGCGGGGCTGAGGAGAGGCGGGCGCCGGCGGGAAGGAGCCGCGGGGCGAGAAGATGGCTTCCCCCGCGCCCCCCGCGCCGGGAGGCGGGCCCTCGCCCCCCGCCGGCCCGCCGCGCCTTCGCCAGGTGGGTGCGCGCCGCGGCGGCGGCGACACGCGTGTCCGCGCCCCCGCTCCCCGCGTGGGGCCGCGCCTGCGCGGGCGGCAGGTGCGGCGGCGAGTGGGGGGGCGCGCGTGGCGAGGGGCGCGCGTGGCGGAGCCCGCGGAGAGCGGCCGCGGCTGCGGGACGGGGCCGGTGCGGCTGGTGGGGCGGGGGGCGCACGGCGGCTTCCCCGACCGCCCTGACCTCCCGCCGCCCGGGGAGAGCGAGGCAGCGGGGAGGGGGAGCCGCAGCCCCGCTGGGCGGTGAGGATGGTGAGTGGGGACGGAAGTGTTGGGACCTGAGCGACCCGAAAGCAAACCGGCAGTGATGGACGGATGCTTTTCCATTCGCTGCTTGTCATTCAATTAAAACCAAATCCCCATTAAATAACAAAAGCCCCCCCGGCCACGCCGACACTGTTTGAGGCAGCGCACCTGGGCAGGTGTGCCCGTGCAGTCACGCGCAGAGGAACGCGCACACACGCGTGTGTGTAACTTCACATGGCTGCAGCAGTGGTGGTGCACCGGGATGCTTTATGGTGCATTACTGCTGGAGCAGAGCGCTTCGAGACGCATGAATAAAATCTTAATTAACGTAATGCAGCAATTTTCAAGCGACTGTTCCCGCTCTTGCAACACTTCTCTGCTTGCATCTGTCCTCTTGCAAGAAGAGAGCTCTGGTTTGCGGTGGCTGCTGCATTAATTTACATTTTGAACGGTGAAGTTGGTCACAGAGGTTGTTTGACATTCCCGGCCTGCCTGGGTCAGCGCCCACACCGGTGAGGGGCAAAACTGCTGAGCTGCTGGGGTCCTGGAGTGTTCATGCTACGAGCATTTTGTGTCTCCTGAAAATGGGAGAAACAGAAATGGAGGGACAGCACTGGTGTGTTCAATTTGCTCTTTCCTGCTAAGGCTGTAATGTTACTGCAGTAAGATTAATAAATAAAAAGCTTTTGCAAAGGAGGATTCTTGATGAATAATCAGATTAGAATAGTATGTATGTACTCAAACATAAATCCAAATATAAATACCATCTTTTTTTTTTTTTCTTTTTTTCATTTTCACTGAGAAGCCGGTGGTGTGGTTGACGAGGAAATATGAAGGGTTTGCAGTTTGGACTTGCGTCTGAAAGTTTGGATGCGTATCTAAACTTGTCAGCCCTGTTACACACTTGAAGTCTGGGCTGGATAACTTAAGCAAAAAGGCCTTTGTGTGGGTTTGCTTCTGACCCCGGCTGGAAATAACCACAAGAACATCCTCCCCTCACCCCCAAGTAGTTTGGCACTTCCTGTTCCCTCCCCTGCTGGAAACTGGAGGGAAAAAGTGTCCTGATTTTAGTAGCTAAGTTTGTGTTTAGGAGAGAGGAAAATGATTAGGGATCACTCAGATTCCTTGGCAGTCTTTACTAGGTGCAATTGGCAGAACCAGCAGGAGAGGAAGTCCAGGTAGACAGTAAAGGAAAGGCCAGGCCACAAAGACTCCCCAGATCAGGGATCCTAATGAAATCTGCGTTTTGTTTGCATGTTATATATTCAGTGTGCTCACAGGAACCAGGTAGGCGGCATCGTTCCAAGCAGCGGATGAGACCCTCTGTGACAGTCCCTTCCCAGGATGATCCTGCTCGTTTCAGACCTTTGGTTCGCTCCTCAGCAGCATGGGAAACACGAGGTTTCCAGTTATTTATAATAGCAAGCAGTTACCACTGTTAATAGTGCTTAATAACAAGTGGTTGCAACTGCTTGTGGACACAAAGGGATGGGAAGCCCTGCTAGACCAACAAGCTGCTTTCAGCTCAGTAGTTTCAACCGTGGGGACAGTTTGCTTTATTGAGAAGGTGATGCAGAAGTCAGGTGGCCAGGAGGGCAAAGGCACGCCTTGTGTGCACTTCGTTGCTGGAGAAAAGCTGGACCTTTTTGAGAGGAGAAACTACTGTAGGTGGCTTCCTGTGCCACCACTGTTGTCCCTGGGTTTTTGTCTGATTGATGCCCGAAGCTGGAGAAAACGAGACAGGACTGACACAGCCCTGCTTAGCAGAGCAGGTCCTTGGAGCTGCTGCAACCAGGGGCAAAGCTGAGCAGCCCCCGCCCTGCGCTGAAATACACCTCTGGGCAAGGATCCTGAAAATCCAGTGGCAAACCCAGGCTGCCGAGCTCTATGTTTCTCGTTGCCATCTACTGCTGGGATGTACAATGTTGCCCAGCAGTGGCTGTGGTAGCTGCCAGAATTACACCCACCTGCAGACAGTTCACATGGGATGATTTCTGCTTTCCAGTCCAGCGCTTTGCAGCAATCTGAATTGATTTCTCATAGGGTTATTCATTTTACATGAGAATGAAATGACAATGTAATATCCTGAATTAGTATGTGGAAATCACTCATGAAGAAAATTGACTACTACAGCTGTTTTACTGTCTTCCCGTGCATTTTATCCATTCTATATTTAGAAATATTTTTAATTGCATTTAGGAAAAAATCCCTTGGCAGGCATATTTCTGCTCTATGGCTGTGGTAGTCTAGTATTTATTTGGATTTTTGCTGCTCTTCAGTAAGAAAGCACCCATACAGCTTATTGGGTGACCTTCACAGGAATTTAAAAGTGCGTGAATAAATGCACAGAGCCACTCGAGATCAAAGTGAAGAACACAACAATGGCCAAAGTCAAGCCATCTTCCTATAAATCACTACCAGCCTCCCACTTCACCAAACATCTCTTGCTTCCTTGGGAGGGAAGGAGAGTATCCTTGAGGGTAGAAAACAAAAGGGAAGCGAACACATCTGCTTGAAACCATTGTACTGTTTTGTTGTCACAACACACTCATTGCAATAGCTCTTAATGAAAAGTGAAATCAGCAACATGCTGAATTCCCGCTACACTGAGGCCTCTCAGAGGTCCTTGAAGCTACTCCTGTCTTTTGGCTTGGTAGCAAAAGTCACTGAAGAAGCTGTTTGAACCAAAGTTATATTTGTGGAGTTTTTACTATGTCTTTCAGTTAATTTAAGAGATCTGTCCTTAATATTAAATATATATTGGGGGGTCCTTGTGGAACTGAAGCTATGATTTGCATCTGTTACCTGTGAACCTGTTTTAGTAAGAACTGTATTTTACCTTAAACACTTGAGTTGTACCATTTAGGCTGTGCCTAAAGTATCTCTTGCTGAATCAAGTACTGCACTCAGATACCAGTTAAATTTGTTACATAAAGCCTAAGAATGTATCAAACAAAAAGCAAAGCTTTCGTAAATTTCCTAAATTACACCATTGGAGACCACAGTGTTTGGAATAGGATGGATGTTGTTTCTTTCATTAGTAGTCATATGGGTTATTTTCACTGTTTTTCCTTCTAGTTATCAAGGCTTTACTTCTCTTGTTAAAAGAAAGTTTAACAGTTTATCCTCACATTAAATATATAACCATACTAATAAAATTTGCAACCCAAATACTAAGTGTCTTGTATCACAACCCTGGATCTGTAGAAGAAACAAAGCAACAAAAATAATATCGAAGGGAAATACTGGGATGCTGTGTTGATGTTGTGACATGGATCTGTGACCTAACCAATGGATTAGAAATTGTTCAGACTAAGGAAGAAATGACTACAGGTACTAAAGGATAATCAAGATCACAATACGGTTCAGTTCTGGTCCTTAAAATGACAAAAATATTTCAGTGAGGAATCCTATTTACTTTGGAGCTGTGATTTTATGAGAGCGTGTTTCTAGGAGTAAAACAAAGCAAAAATAAACCCTTCTAACTAACTGTTCCCTAGGAAATATTTTTAGTCCACTGAAATTGCAAGCTGCCTAACTCATTAACAGGAAATATGTACAACAGTAATTATACTGTTTACAGGGCAACATAAAATTAGGGTGGTTTAGTACTTTGGATTTGAGCTGAGTGTTGAAGACAAACAGATCAGCAATGCTAAAGTTTGCAAATACTGTATTAAACAATACAGTTTTTATGACTTAGTGAAGAATTTAAAGAACACTTTTACCAGAAGAGACGGAATATTCTTTCATTATTGTAGGTGCTTTGAAGGGCTGAATTGTATCTAGTGACTTCACTGCATTCTAAAGGGAAAAGTGAAAATTAAACTGACGTAGAGGTATCTAAATGTATTATACTGTGCAAGCAGTTCAGCGTATAGACAGCTTAGAAATGACATGTCAGCCATAGAAACAGAGTCAACGGTTGAGCTAGGCCAGAAATAGGTTTTCAGTTTTGTGAAGGTGTTAGGTGCTCCAGAGTTCTGCTGCACCGCATCAGGACAAACCTTTCAACATTCTTCATGAAATAAAGAGACAGATGCCTAAACATATGTTGTACATCTTGCCTGGATTGTGATACATGCAGCTGTAAACACCCTTTCTGCCTTGTCTGGAGTAAGAGGCTGAGATGGGGATTCCCCTATCACTCAGACTGGGGACCTTGTTTGAAAACCAGTTGTCCCGTTGTGTCCCACTCAGCGTCATCTGCGATGGCACTTAGACACTGCTGTCCTGCGCCTCTGAGCACGCATGAATAAATCGATGATCTTAATCCATTGCCTGATGTGAAAAGCAGGTGTGCAGGAGTGTCTCACTGTGATTTAACTGATCTCGGTTGAAGTTGCTTATCATCAAGCAATGTACAGCGGACACCTAGTCATTTTCCTGATGTCACACCATTATTGATCCCCCCGAAATCCTTTAATTCCATATAATTCTCTTATGGTAAAAGACCTGTCTGTAAAATGATGCCTAGAACTAGAAGGCCTCTTTCTTCCTATATAACCTCTCTTTTTTTCCAAATGTGGTTGGATTTCCAAATATGTCCAGGAGGACATACAGGATTCTCGGGTGCCAAACTCATGGCTTGGAGTGAGAACCAAAACTGGAGACAGAGGACCCACCATGGTGTTCAGAAAAAGACTGCTTGTGTGGACATGGGAAGATGCAGAACAGAGCTCCCATCATTCTATTTCTCCAGGGGTGTTTCTGTAGCAAAATTGTCCTGCATTGCAAAACCATGAAAGCAAGACATTCACTTGAGTACTTAAGAGAGAAGAATGTGGGACATTCAGATTTTACCCAGTACCTCATTACTGGAAGAGCCAAAGTCACCACCAGCAGTTGAGATCACTGGAAACAGGGAGTCTGTCTGGCCTTGTGTATAGTGCCAAATGTGACTCTTGGATGCAATAGCAAATCATCTCTGTGCTCAAGTTATACAGTTTTTTTAGCCTGTCAGATTACATAAACTCAACAGATATGCTCTAATTGGTATCAGGTCTCCACCTAGGGGTTTGACAAGAATCTATTATTGGGAACACTTTGGTGTGTTGGACTACAGGAACTAGTTTTATTGTTTTTGTTTCCTTTTCTCAAGGATTTTCCCCCCACAACTCTACTGGATTTTGTCCCTTTTTATATTTTTCTCTTGTAAAAGAGGAGAAAACTAATGCTTCTGAAAACCCACATACCACTGCAATGTTAGAGATGACCTCTGGACCATTCATTCTACTGACTGTTCATATACTACTTGGAGTGCCTTGGTGCTGCCTTTTCTAGCCCAGTGCTCTTTGTGCCACAGTCCCAGGCTTTTCCTACCGCAGGACATTCTTTGTTCCCTACTAACGGTGGGATTTGAGGATATTTGAGGCTTCTCTTCCCTGGGTGGTTTGGACTGATGTCCCTCCCAGCCCACCCTTGCAGTAGCTTTGTTTTGGACACTATGTTGTTTGCCTTCACCACTTGGCTGGCATGGATTCTAGTTCCATAATTTCAAAAATTAGATTAGGTTGAATTCCCCATTTTCAAGGATTCTTTGAACTTTAATTTGATTCAAGCTTATTTTTAATCTTACTTTCTGCTACTATGAAGGATTAGAAGTCATTTGTTCCAAACTAGAATGACTTGAAAATCAGCATAGTGAAATACTTGCTTAGGCGTCACAGCGCTGAGTAAAGAGAACATCTGTCAAAACACACATTTCTATTTCAGTGAACCCTGTGTGCCATATCAAAGGAAAAAAAGGAATATGTCTTCTCACTGATTTTAAATGATGAAACATAACGCATAATGAACCTGTTGCATAATAGATGTAGGGTAACATAGGAAAAAAGTAATTACAGTTAGTGCATAAATGACTACATGTATCTATATTACATATAAAAATTACTATGCTGCAGTGTTATTTAGGCTGCAAAGTCAAGCACTTAGTAGTTACAAACTAATAGAATTACGGACCGTGCAGTGTTAGTTCTGTCCCCTTAGTGCCTGCCCTTTACACTGAATTGGGCTCTGGAAAAAAAGGCTTAAGTGATCATATAATTAGAAACTGAATCACAATATATGATAACACACTGTAGGGTAACAAACATACTTCTGCTACGCTGCCGGCTTTGTTAGGCTCACAATCAAGAAAAGGGAAATGGTAATTTTTGAAAGCTTGCTTCCCAGCCAATGTGAAGGGAATTCATAAGCAGAGATTAAAGGTAAAGCTCTGGCTTCAGGTCTTTACCGCAGCAAAGTTATCCTATCACCTGGGGGCTGGGCCTTGGCATATGGTTGGACTGCATGGAAATTATCTAATCCCTGGAGGAGAAGTGTGTGTATATAAGGAAGGTGAAATCTTTTAAAGTGTATTTGTGTTTCAGTCACCTGAATACTCTAAACAATCCTGAGGCAAGCCATGGAGATACAGGAGCTTTCGAAAAAAACAGCAAAAATGCTCCGTAAGAAAAATCTGGTAAATGCAAAATTACAGCCAATCCTTTATATTTGGTCCCATTTCCATGACACACAGTAACCAACATGTAAAGCCTACAAGACTGCATGACTGTGGATAGGTTACATTTAGCCAAAGGAGCAGTCTGAAATCCTGCAAATTAGTAGATCCTTTCAATCACGTATGAGATTCTAAAATGAGGGAACTGTGGTGAATTGTCCTGATTCATGCAGAAAATGCGTGCAAAAATTTGTTATGAAAACTACTTTAGTCTGAGCTAGCATTTTTAGTTATAGAAAAGAGTGGGGAAAAGCAAAAAAGAAAGGAAAAAAGTAAACTGAGTCCCAGGCAATAGGCATTAAACATCTTCCCAGACTGAGTTAATTTAGTAAATATTGTCAGGTGCCCTGGTGTATGTGTAATTTCAGGGTATCTAAACCAGGTGGAAAGGAACTGACAAGGTGGTGTGCAAATATTATGACTTACTCCCTGACTAAGTAAAACCAGAAGTTGATGAGTTTGTATGTTTCAAAGGGACAGAGCTTCCTTGGGGAGACCTTTACAGAGAGAGTCGTCAGGCATTGGAACGGCTGCCCAGGGAGGTGGTGGACTCACCATCCCTGGAGGTTTTTAAACTGAGATTGGACATGGCACTTAGTGCCACAATCTAGTCAATGGACTGGAGTTTCACCAAGGGTTGGACTTGATGATCTCTGAGGTCTTTTCCAACCCAGTCAATTCTGTGATTCCCTGGGCAGCCTGGAAGACCCCCAAAAATAAACCCAGCAGACTAGAGCAGGAGACCATTTGCTGCTGAGCTGCGCTACAGTTTTGTGCTGAGGAGCAAAACCACTGAAACCCAACCAGGCTGCTGCTGGAACACAGGCTGAGGGGGTTTTGGGGGGACAGCATCCCTGGAGGGCTTGGGGAGCCCTGGCTGATGGCAGCCAGCCCTCAGGGACAGTTAAGTCTCACTGTGCTCCACTAAAGTCAATATATTGATAATATATATTATTCTTACATGCATACATGTGTTTACAGTTGGCTTGGTTCTTTAGGGACATGAGGAGAGGCTAGCTCAGCCACACAAGGGGACCACAAACTGTGAGGGACATCATCCTGCTTAGAGTCCCAGAGAAAATATTCTTGTTACTTTTTTGTTGGCCTGACCTCTTACCCCTCACAGCTGCTGGCAGAGCTGAGGGGTTTGCTGTGTGGTAGCCTGCTCCCAGCCCAGGAGCCTGCTTAAGGGCCGTGGTAATTACACCCAGCTGCTGCTAATTGTGAAGCAGCTCGTCACACTCGGGCCCTGTAACTGGTGCACCTGGTCACCTCACACGGCCGTTGCACAGAAGGTGCTAGAAGCAGCAGAAAGTGTTGTATTAGCAGAGCTGCTGCCTTCCTATGTGCAGGGGAGAAGCTGTTCCAGGCTGGCTGCTCATGGGTGATCACAGAGGTAGAGCTTTATTTTCCTTTTAATATAAATGTTTAAGAAAAAGTGATGGAGTTAAGGATTTGAATTTGATGCTGATTTCTGTGTCAGTATTAGAACTACTATGTTTTTTCTGATGCTATGTGGTTGCTATTGAGTTTTTCTGCGTTCTTTCTAATTCATATGTATATAAATGGATATATATATATCTATATACATATACATTTTATATATGTATCTTATGAAGAGTGGAGTGTTTGAGAGGGTCTTGCTTTGTTTGTGTGTATGGTGTGTGTGGGGTTTTCCTTGCTTGTTTCTGGCGATTCCCTCCCTTTCAAGATTTATGTGTGATGGGGTTACCCAAGTCTGCATTTGGCTGTAGATGTTAATTTGTGTGTGTGTGTGTGTGATTTTGAGGAGCCCTTGGGGATGCTTCTTGTCTCAGGGGCTGGGTGGGTGGGGGGCACGGAACCTTCTGGGTTGTGGTGCTGTCCGCCATTTTGTGTGGCTGTGTGCTCTGGTTGGGGTGTGCTCGGACAAGAGTGGGAACAAATACCACAGCTTGCTTTGGAAAAAATAGCTACTGCATGCCTCGTCTCTAACCTAACTCGGCTGTTAAGTGCTGAAGAAATAGTGCTTCTTAACAGTAAGTAAAAAAAACCCCACTGTCGAGGGTTAAGATTGTGGGGTGACAATAAAACCCTGGCAGATGTATTGTTAACCTCCTCTTGCCCCCACTCCCCCCTTTTTGCCCCTCCCCCTCCCCTCTTCCCACTCAGGACAGGCAATTGGGAGGGAAAGAAGGACAGAGAGAAGAGAGTTGAAAAAATTAACAATGTTTTACTAATGCTACTAATAAGAATAGAGAAAATAATACAAAATATACAAAACCAATATTGAAAGTCTCAGCAACTGCAGAGCTGGCAACCAAAGTCCTGGACTGGACTCTGCAGCCAGCCGGAGCTGGATTCAGTCTGTCACTAGGCCTCAGTTCACAGGGACGACTAGCAAGGTCCTCTCCTAATGTCGGCCATAAGCAAAAGAGAAAAAGCAAAGGCAAAAGGGATGAGATTCTCGTGACCTCCCACCTTTATATGAAGAATTCACGTGAATGGAATGTTATACACAGTTGGTCAGTTTCTTGGCCACCAGTTTCTCGTTGCCCCTCTCACGAGATGTCCATCCATGTTTATCAATAAGTTTGCATTCCATTGCTAGGTTTACCAAAGCATGTGTCTGGTTCTCCAGGAAAATGCAGTTAATATGAAGGCTTTAGCTGACAGGCAAATTCACTAAAAGAGAAACTTGATTTAACAAAACCAGGACACCCACAAATAACAAAAACAAAAAAACTCAAACAAACAAAACCTTCCAAACTCACCAAAATGAAAAACCTGGCCCTTCCACCCGTGTCCCCCCCCAAAAACAAACAAACAAACAAAAAACACACCCTCAAAACAAACTTTGTGACCTTTCTTTGGGCTAAATACTGATCATAATGTATGTTTTCTGGAAACACAACTTGTCACTCTTAATATTTGTAGCTTTCTTGCTTCCCAAGGTTAGATCTTTATAAAGTGTGCATGTGATATCACTGGATGGTATGTTGAGTGAAAAGGCTGATGTTATAGCAACAGAAAAGGAATTTTAACATCTGAGCTTATCCTTGGGTGTCTGTCTCAAACTACAGTCACTGCGAATATGCCCTATGCTCTGCTGGTGATCAGAGAACTTAGCTGGGCATCCTCTCCTTCTGCTGGTGTGTGTTTGGGTTGGGAGAAACCTCTTCTATGTTTATAAACAGTAACTGGTAAATGGGCTGTAGAAGTCTCCTAGTTAACTGTCAATAAAGGACTGACTAATGGAGTGGGGGGAATAGCCAACTAAACACAATATGTTCTCTTTTCATGTCTGCTGGCCTTTCTTTCTCTTTTTTCCTTAAGTGCCAGATTGTCCTTCCTGGGATCGTGATTAAGCTGGGAACTGTTGTATTTAGCAGAATGTAGACTTCAGGATGTAACCATATTCTGCACTCTTCATTCACATTCTTCAAAAAATGAAAATATTTAAGTAGGGAGTTAGAAATTGCTCTTTTTTTACCCTGTGGAGGCTTATGAACTTGGGTGGGGAAAAAAAGCTATATTCAGAATGCACTGTTGATGCACAGAGATTTTTAGAACAATGCAAACGGGCATCTGGCTGAAATTATCTGACAAAGTTTCTGTCAGAAAGCTTTAGAGCTGAAAGCCAGGCCTTACTAACTAGAAGTGTCAGGAGTAATACTGTCCAGAAAACGGATTAAAAGAACAGTGCTGTGGATTTTCTGAACTGCATCGAGGTGGAACTTTTCTTTCAATTTAGCAAAAATTATTTATTTTCTGATAATAATTTTAATGTACTATAATTAAGTAACGCAGGGTCCTTGACATCCTGACATTTTTCTGATAATTGGCTGAACATGCAAACTAGGCTTGTGGTTGCTAAACCCTCAATGGGCAGCCAGTAGCAGTAGCATGGTAGCTTTGCTAATGAGATTATGGCAGTAATGTTAGAGTCGTGCTTCAATCTCCCCCCGCCTCAGAACACAAAATTACACCTCAGAGAGCTGAAGGGTTTGCAGGAGTCGCTTTGGGGAATACTATCTAAATATGTACTTTTTGACAGTTGTTTAATAATATTCTAGAATAATATTTGTATCTCTTTTCCCTCATTCTGTGCCATAACTGCTGGTAACAATTATGTACAACTGCTCTGCATTTTTAGATTTAGTCAAGCTAAAGCTGTGGGCAAGTTGTATATGACATCTGAGATTCTCAACATGAAGAAAACTGGACTGTGTTGAGCTGTGGGACTGCACGGTACTCAAAGCACAATTATTTTTTGTCTCTGAGCAGTTTTTGGGTTGTGGTGGTTTGTTTCTGTCTGGTCCTAAAGTGTTTTGATTTATCTGCAGAACTAGGTTGTTCCTGTGAAGTATTAAGAGTGCAGTATGTAAAGAGGCAGTCGAGACTTCCTATATTAAAGGAATCTTTGTTTATGCAACAAGGATTCACTCCTCACCACCTCACACCCCCCTGCAAAGCATTTTGGAAAAGTGTTTGCCTTGTCTTCTACTGGTGTGTACGAAATGGCAGCTACAGGGGATGAAGCTGCTGACCTCCACTTTCAGGAGTTCTCCTTCAGTGGTGTTTTGACCATTGATAACCAAGGCAAGTTTCCACAAGTTATATACTCTATTTAGAATTAAACTTGTCCTTGCTGAAAACTGGTAAGAAGCCTTATGAAATGCATCCCTTTTTTAATTTGAGCTTTATTTATATGTTGCTTTATTAATTAAGATAATCTAGGTGTTTTAAGATAACTTTGCAGTTAATTCTGAACTAAGGTGTTCTGTATCTGATCTAAGCTAGTAACTGACTGTTAGATTATGTGACCAGAGCTCTTCGAAACGTACTTTGTACGCTGTTTCAGTGTGCTTACAGCTATGTGAATCCTCCAAGACGTTTTTGTTTATTATTTTTATCTTTCTAAAATCCAGCTTTCCCTCCTCCTCCTGGTGTGGAATGGCTGCCAATACGTGGTCATCCGTGACCCTCAGCCGCCGCTGCTCTGAGGAATGCGCGTTTGGTTCCAGCGGCGGATGGCGGGGGCCGCGGTCCCCTCTGATGTGCTCTGTGCACGGACGTGTGGGCGGCGCAGGAGCTGGCAGGGAAATGGGCAGGACTTTGTCGTGAGTAGAGCTCTCGTGACTCTGCAAGAGCTTTCTGGGAACTTGAACTTGCTCAGGCTGGATGCTGGTATCCTGGCCTCGATTCAAGGCGGTATTTTAGCTCTTGCCGAGAGCAGCAGCTGGTCAGTGCACAGAAGCCAAAGGCGGCTGGTTCGCCTGAGATAGCAGACGGGGCGTCACATGCTGCATTTACATCTCTTGTAACGCTGTAAGCTTTGAGAACTTTAGATCCAGATCCTGTCACTAATAATTTAGTCTTGGACTTCCTACAAATAGTTTCTTGTATCTGAACCTGACCTTTAATGAGAGCATTTCTGAGAATTATGTCTGTAGCAGCTGGAGATTTGTACTGGAAATGCCCTACCTTGAATCATTGCTGGGTTCATTGTTGTCTTTGTACGCATTCTCTGCTGTCTCCTGGCTGACTGGTACTTGATGAGGTAGATGTTCCAAGCAATTTTGGGACTCTATGATATGGATGATGTCAGAGCAAACCTAAAAAAAAAACCCAGAAAATAGGGCTGGCACCCCTCCTTTCTCCTGGTCTGAATTTTTCTGACTTTGTCCTTCATCAGGTATTAGGAGTATGCATGACAATAATTGATGCCAAATATGCCATTGCAATCCTATTTTTACACATCCACTCCATCCCCTGAAAAGCAAGTATGTCAGCACAACATTATTCAGGCTTTACTGAGAGCAAGAAAGTGCTGTTCCTGAGGACCATAATATGCTGGAAGTAATGGGTAAGTAATGGTTCTCTCCTTGCTGGGTCAAAACCTTCCATGAGTGATGTGCAATCCCAAGGCTGAACGTAGCAGAATGCCCCATTTTTGATACTAGATCAAATTTTCTTATGTCGCTGTTTGCAAACAGCCAAATGATTTTAGGAAGGTCTTTAGAGCAAGAGCTCACATTCCTGCTATTTGAGCACTCATTTCTGTTATAGCAATAGTAAGCTGTTATATGTGTAATCTTGTATTAAAGGGGAAAATTTATCTTCAACAAGTCTTTGCTTTATAATATTCATCACAATGGATCAACTGCTGAAACAAAAAACAAAGCAACAGATTTGATTTCTAGTAATTCTTTTAGAGCAATTATGAAGTTCTAAGGATGCAATTGGAGAAAATTATTTACATGTAAAAAAAGGGGTCAAGAACAACAGAGGATCTTACGTTTCTGTGGCACTAAAAGGCAAAAAGGGGGCGGTCTTACGGGTCTCATAATGATGGTTGAGTAAGTCAGAGCAAGTACTGAGCAAGAAGAGTCGCATGTAAACACCTGGAAGTAAAAGTACCTCTGCAAAACTCCTGTTGGCTCCAGTGACTGCTGGTTCCCCTTCAGTTTGCTCAACTCTAAGAGGAGAATTTATATTTAGTAAACCAAATGTGTATGAAATCTATATAAAAGCATTTTGTCTGGCATGTTTTGGGTGTGTTCTTAAGATTTGGTAAGCTGATGGGCAGGGACTGTAGAAAATCAATTGCTACTCTGTTTTTATAAGATTAAATTATTTAGCATTGGCTTATGGGTGATAACCTCTTATCACCCAGACTAATACTACTCCTGGCAGGTAATTTATTTGCTCCTGGTCTTGACATCTGTGTCTGAACTACACTATTGCAGCTCTGTTAATGTTAAAGTTCTTAACTTCTCAGGCTGTTTGACCTTGGTCTTAGCATCTTCCTGTGGACTCTGTAAGAGCACTGCAACTTGGGATGCTGGGCAGCCCTTTATGGGGACTCTGGCTTTTACTGTGTGTTTCTGACAAGATCTCTGGACACTTTGGGTTGTCTGTGTATGGTAGAACATGCATCCAACAAGGTCTGAGTGGACACATCCCACCGGACAGCCTGAGGTGTTGCGTAGTGCCATATTCCCCCAAAAGTTGTTTGTGGCTCCACAGCTAAGGCCCCCTCATTGGCTGGACTTGGCTCTGCAGCTTTCTAGTCTTCTTTTCAGGTGACAGCCAGATGTACCAGTGGATACAAAAGCATAAGAAGCCCCTGTCAAGGTTTTACATTATTGGCTGCACTTGATTAAACTGGGGTCTCTTTTGTCTATAATTGTAATTTTAAGAAATAACCAGGCTGCCAGAAAGGCTACTGGTAATATGATACAGAGGTGAGGTGCAAACCTTTGCATCTACAAGTGTGATGGTGGGGGAGTAGAAAGCTCTGGTTATATGTAATGTGACCTGACACAACCTTCACTGCAACTAAACATAGTTTGGTATTCTCTGCACCTGTCAGCCTGCTTGTTACTCTGCCTGTTTTGGAGGGGTGAGTATAAGCAGGGACCTTTACCTGACGTTAGCTTCCACAGATATGAAAGGTAGTTGATTTGCCTTTTTAAGTTTTGCTAATATAGAATTATTTAAATCTGTTGGATAATCTCTCCTTTGAGGCATTTGGAGGTTGAGGAGATGACCAGCCTCTGCTCCTTCTGTTGTCCCACTGAGCTTTGATTTGACTAGTGCCTGCGGTAGCTTGTGACATTGAGTGTAACTGATGCATCACCAAATTCCAGCAGTAGTACAGCTCAGACATCTCTTTCCCGTAACAGTTTCTGCTGAAAGTATGGGTGTATTGCATCTGTGTGGGGTTTTTTGTGTGTTGTTGTCTTTTTTTTCTTCTTCTTCGAGGTTTTGTAGTTAGCGTAAAGATTCATTTCAGTCATAGAAAATTGCTGAGCAACAGTATCATGGGGTTTTTTTGAGCTTAATGATAGAATGTCCTGATTACTCTGACACTAATGATCCATCCATTTGAAATACCAGAAATGTGAGGTACTGTAAAAACAAGCTCTAAGTCAGCTCTCTAGGTTTCTACAATACTATTGCTATGACAAACAAACCCAATTATCTATCCAGCCCCGCTGCTATTTAACAAGGAGCTGAGGAACTTGGTCACCTTGGTTTCAGCTACAGCTTAAAATTCATTATTGGTTTGTGTTGCTTCTGCAGAAGTGACAAAGTCAACATTCACTTAAGGACAGTGAATTTCAGGACTGCATAAAAAATGCATTATTAATCCTTTTTTAGTTTGGTTTTACTTGTGGAATACATTGTCAACGATTATTGAGAGTAAGTGGCTCGAGTTTATGTTGTAAAATGCATCTCGATGTAAACTGAATCTAAGTAAGAGGTTAGAGAGGTAGTAGTATATCAATACTCATTTTATTTTAACTTTAATACTGCTGGATTTCAAATAGAAGTTCTAAGACTTGCGCATACAACCTGAGGAATTATTTTGCAGGTGGAAAAGTGCGTGGATTGGTTCATTATTGCAGGATATGTGATGTCTTTGAACAATTCCCAAGAGAAATAATTTTATAATAATAAATGTTCTGAAGCTGGCTATTTATTATTAAACAGTGGCTCAGCTGTAGGATACACACTACTGTAAAAAAGGGCATATCAATGCTTTTTGTTAACAGATAAATGAAGGTTCACTTGATGTCTATTTTTTTGCTTTGGTTAAATGTATTTCTAAAGATCCAATAGGAAGCATAGGTACTGAAGACTTCACACTTAATGAAGAAATTGTAGTGAGCCCTTTAGATGTATTTTTCTAGTGAATTTGCTATAGTAGCTCACAATGACACGCTTATGTGGAAGGGATCTGAAGGGATCTTTTTCCTGTTGTCGAAAGTTGAAAGGATTAGAGCAGGAGAAGTAGTTCAGTATTGCAAAATCAAAGACAATAAAAACTTCTTACTATAATGGGTGGATTTTTGAATCTTTGTCTTTAAACTATTAACTTCAGTATCTGTAGTTGTCATGATGACTGCAGTTGTCAGAAAATAATCCTGACCTAAATGCAATTGCAAAGATAGATGTGTTTTCAGATGCACACTTTGATACAGGAATAAAAAATTAAATCTTCTCATTTAGAGATGACAAAAATATGTATTTTTGGTCCCTGTTTGTAGGAAGATGGTATTATGTATGTTAGAACACTTACCATGGTAACGTAGATTATGATAGCTGAGCCTCTGGCTTTTTAAAAATATAATACTTAAGATCCAGTGGAAGCCAGGGAATAACTATGAAAGGTGATATTTCTATTGCATTTTTAATTATGTTAATTACTATATATTTCACTCAAAGCCCATTTAATGTATAATTAAAATAATAATTTTATGCAATTTGAATATCAAATTTATAAGAACATAAATATGCATATAGAAATCAGTATGCATTTGGAGAAATCCTTCTAACATGCAAGTACTGAATGATGGTTAGTATGGGGCTTTTTGTTTCAGTTCTGTGTACCTACTGTAGACAGAAAACCTGTACAAACCTAACTGGATATACAATGTAGCTCTTTATTGTTGTTAAATGTCTCCACTGAGGATTATATTCAGCCAAAAGTAAAAACAGTCTTGCGCCTAGATGTGTATTACTTGTAGTAAAATGCTCATTAAAGACTTCTTTCCCTTCTACTGTGGGGTTGTAAAACTGGTGTGAAAATTTTATGTTGATGACCAGAACAGTTGGAAAGAAGGAATCAGGAAAGATGGGGATCTTGTCCCCTGTATTCTAAGCCTGAATGAAATGTTGCAGATTGCAGGTGAGGTTAATATTTTCCCTTGGTTTAGGCAGATTGAATGTGTTAAGCTTTTTTTGTCCGTTTCATCCACAACAGAGGATGCAGCAAGTGTAGCTTTTTAAAGGGTAGATCAACAGCTATGTTAATAATAAACAAAGTCTGTTTCGATTTTTGTTTTTGAGATGAGGAGTCATCAGTCGTGATTCCCTGCCTGATGAGAACTCATGTCTTGCCTCCTTGAAGCAGGAACATTCAGTAGTCCTGTTTTACCTGACAACTGGCATCAGCTTGCTGCTCCAAGAAGTGTCAAAACCAGCTCTCAAGTGTGGTGGAGAGCAGCAGGTGCATCATCTGCTCCCTCAAATGCAAGCTCCACATAGACTTGTGTTGTTTTTGTTCACTTCAAAGCGGAGTGATGGAAGACCATTTAGTGTTGCTCTGAATACAGGAAAAAAAATCTATTCTAAAAAAATTAATTCTTGGTGTTGGCTACCAGAACCCACTATTTGACTGTGTTGGCAGGCAAGAACAGCATTGAAACCTGGTTACTGGTGTCCATGATTTGACAAGATAAATACTTCTGATCCCAAATTTACATTATTGGGATTACTGATGAAGAATTTGGACACCAGTAGACGTGGGAAATGGTTGTGTTTACCCAGATGCCTGAACTTTAGGAGAAAAGTCATATAACTCAACTAGCCAAATATTTGACAGGGTGCACATTTCAGATGTCCCATGTATCAACGGGTTTGTGTATCATAGACTATGTTCTGTGTTTTCCTCAAGTTTTTTACTGTCCCTGCAAAAGAAGGACTATAGTTAGATAAACAACTCTGTTGCATGAAGAACCTCTGTGCACATATATAGTTCATGTAGTTGTGCAGTCTCGGAAGAGAAGACTTGAGGAAGAAAAATTCCACCATATTTATCTACTGATGTACAGAATTATTACATTCAGCCTTAAGTGTTGTGTTGTTTTGTTTTTTTACTTTTTGTATTTCCTAAATTTGTTAATATATTGGCATCCCTATGGATACTACAGCTTTGCCAGAGCCAGCAAAGATGACCGATCAGATGAGATCTTAGAATTAGTGGCATATTCTTCATTATTGTTTCTTTTTTAATCTTATGGGAAGCTGAATTTACAGCTATTGGAGACCAGATCTTGATTTCGCATCTCTCTGCAAAAATTTGTCAGATAGCCCGCTGTCTTCTCGCACTGAGAAAAATTGCTGTAGCTGAGGTAAGAATGTGGCTTTTGCTTTCAAACATCTGCATCTTCCCTGTGCTGTTTCCCAAGCATGCCAATTTTGATCCTTCTCAGTATGTTATCAGCCATTTCCAGGCATTGTTGTACTGGAAGCGTGGTTAACTGTCATGCATCACTTTTGAGATGGAAGTGTGAAATTAAAGAAATGGAAGTTGCTTTTTATCCTGGTGTTGTATGCATTAATGCCTAAATCACTGAGATACAGGAGCAGTTTTAAACTAGTAATATATAGTTTTATAATAAAACTGAGGGAAAACTAAATATGCAGCTTTCAAAAAGTCAGTAGCACCATTTTCATATCAGTTGCACTGCTGGACCATTGTTTAATTTACAGCTTTTGTGTATTTCTAGACATAACTGTGCTATTTGCTGTATTGCTTGATGATTACAAAACCTTGAACATTTAACTAATCTTAAAAAAATAAAATTAGACAATGATTGAGAATTTTAGTGGTAAGTCCCAATCAATATTCTTTTGAATGACTGATCTTCCCCACAGAGGAAGAAGCAAACAAAATGCTCAGCTGAATGGGCCTTAAAATCAAACCTGATTATGTCAGCTATTCTGGTTGATGTTCTGAGCAACTGTGCTTGTCTGTGTTACCACATATGTTAGGACAGTGCTAGTAGTTGTTATGTAAATGTGTCCAGAGGATAAACTTTATTTAACTGAAGATACTTCCAGTAATAATCTTGTTTTCTTGAAAGTACTTTTCTGGTTGTTTTTTATAGGCTGGCTCTTAAGTGGCTTATCTGGTAAATCAAAACAATTTTTGAAAAATGCACTTGAACTGTAGGCCAGGCCACTGCACATGCTTCCCTTGTTTCAGTCAGAATGTGAGCAGAGAATCTGATCAAAGCACATTCATCTTGAAATATTCGATATTGTGAAAGATTAAATATAAAATTTTCACATGGATTCTCTTAAGACTTGAGAGATGAACTCCTGTTGCAACTTGAATGTAATTCAATTAATTCAGTCAGTTCCTAGAGCAATTCTGGTGACTGCCAAATGGTGTATTTCTTCCTCTCATTTCCTTTTAGTGCTTTAGCAGTTTAGATTGTGAGGTGCTTTCTACTGGGGCAAGCTTCCTGAGTCCTGCCAGGCCAAGATGCTGATGGATTCAAACAGCCCAATTTGTAGTTCTTTTCAACTGTTACAAAAACAAACCTGAATTTTGTGAGCATCAGTACAGGAAGCCCAAATTGGCAGATTGGGGATTTAGAAGACGTCATTGTGATTATATTTTGCAGAAAGAATCTATTCCTAGTTAGAAAGCGGCCCCTTTTGCTGTGCTGGTATCATGGTCAGGCAGGTGACTATTCTGCTGTGTCTGTGGAAGCATCCAAACTCTCATGCTCTCTTGTCTCTTTCTGGCATTGCCATAAGGAGGATGGAGAATTTATAATGTAGGAAATGTTTGATTAAGATTGACCTCCAAAATGAGACTTCTGATGGACAGCCTGTTCACTTGATCGCCAACATGAGATAGAAATCTAGACTTGAAGTGCTTTGCAAATGGTTTCGGTGACATTTATCACATGTCTTACACAAGCCCAAAATCTATGAAATTCTTCTTCAAAATAAAAAGTAACTGATAGACTATTTTTCTAAAATGTTGTTTGGTTGGCTGTTTTGTTTTTTTTTTGCACAACCATGTATGTTAAGAGGTTCCTTATAAGCATTCATGAAGGCTGTGCTATCTATAGGGGAGCCATCTGTAAAATGTGTGTTTTAACTTTGAGCAGTAGCAAAAGCAAGAGAACTTCTGTACAGTGAAGTTGAGGAACGCCCTTTGTGGGAATTGAAAGAAACATAAGGGGAAACAGAGAAGAAAACAAAACTGATAGTGGGAAAGAAGTAGAGGCAAGACAATGGAAGACTCGAAGTTGGAAATGAAAGTAGGACATTGAGCTTTGGCCAACAGTTTCACAAATTGCAGCCCAAAATACATTTCTCATATATGAAAGCAAAAATGTTTAAACTATGCTGTTCTTTTGTATAATAACTCTGGAAATGATACAGTAAAAAAGAACTCAACAATGTTGTTTCTCCGTAAGTATGATTTCAGAGTAGAACTATTTAAGATTCGACTTTCTTGTTCAGTCTTTAAAGTCTGTACTCTCAATACATACTGTAGTGTGAACCTTGCAAATTAAAAAAAAAAAAAAAAAAAAGCACAGATATTAGATTTGGTGGGAAATTTTTATTGTAAGCCTGTCCTACTATACCTCCAAATGACAAATAGAGATAGTTCAGGAGAAAGTCAGAATTGTGAGGAAATTATGAATTGCTAGCCCTTGTTTATTTCCTCAATGTAAATAGCACATGTTTTCAATCATTGCTGTTGCTTAGTATAGCTTTTTCTGGCTGGGAGCACCAAAGTAAAATAAATCAGATGTGTGAAATGTTTGCTGATACAGAAAACTTTTTCCCAGGGATATGCGAAGTTGGCTCTGAGTGCTTTGCCCTTCCTGCCAGGTTCCTGCATAGATGAGCTTTGAACAAATCCATGTCTGCAGGCACAGTGCTTCACCTTCCAGTGTGTGTGAATAGCAGGAACCTTCACTTGTGATGGTGGCCTTGGTTTGCCTTTAAGAGACACTTGAGCACGTTCACTCCTGCAGTGCGCTGTGTGCCTTCTCACCACTTTGTTTCAGTCCCTTGAACAATAGAGCCTAGCAGTGCATGCAATGGGAAGGGGAAAATCTGAGATTTATTGTGGAGACTGAGTTTCTGCTTTCACAAAAGAGGAGCTTTCTTTTAGTGGCATTCAGCAAGGTCCCTTTCTCACAGGAACTGTGCCAGAAGATGGCATTGCTGTACACAGAGCACTCATCTCCATTGCAACAAGTCATTAAGAGGAGTGGAAAAACTGCAGCTTGAAAGTCCATTAGAGTGAGTCAGGCTGACAGGAAATGAATCTGCCTTCATATCGCACATCAAGGACTGTTCCATTAAAATATATAATGTGCTGAGAAGGTTGTTTTTTTTTTTTTTAATTGTTGTTTAACAAGAAGCTTGTGTTTAAAAATACAGATTAATCTGTAGGCTGAGGAGTGTATCTCAATACTGAGAACTCTTTTTCAAATGGAAATAGAAGACAGTATGAAATCCACACCCCCTTGCTCACACCACCTCCTGCCAACAACTTACTCTTTGGTTTCAGGATCATTTTCCTCAAAATTCTTTCTCCCAACTGTTCCTTGGGTACAGTGGGAAAAAGTATTCTCAATAAATTCTAGCAGCTTGGTTTTGCAAAGGTCTGTCTGCAAGGGCAAGTAGCACTTGGCATGCTCCAAAGGCTTCTGCAGTGAGTTTAATCCCAAAAGATAGTAAGCAGCCCTTTGATGTAGGTGAAAGCCTGAGGAAAAGCTGTACTAAATTAGCAGAAATGTGATTTTTTTTTTTTTTTCCAACTTTGTACTTTATAGCAGATTCTGTTATTTGCTAAAGCACTGTGGCCCTGATTTCCAGTCTGTAGGATGAACTGATGTGAAAACAGCGTATAGCTTTTCTTGGCAAAAAGACAGAATCTGTGTTTGGCTGGGTATCGTAGAGTAGATCCAGTCTCTGTGGATCTGCGTGTTTGTAAGGATTACAAGGGCGTACTGATGGAAGCTACCTGCTGTGGTTCTGGCTCCCCCAGGAATTGTTAGGTTGGTTTGTAAGGTGCTTGTTCCTGTCATGAGCTTTGGAAAAATTTTCAGGTTGGCTCAGGCTGGTGGCTGAGCTGTAGGAACCACCTCCTTCAATTATGTCCCAAACACTAAACAGAGATGCACAGAAATGTAATTAGAAAGCCATAATGCTGGAAACTAACAAATACCAGAGACCTTCCTCTTGCCTATACTGTAAATGGAATTAAATTCCTTTATCAGTAAGGCTTTGAGGGGAAGGAAAGGGAAGACAGACAATAGTGGAAAAAAAGTGGAAAGAGTGTAGAACAATTATTTGAAGTTACCCTTTCAACCAAAAAGGAAATGCCTAGAATCCTTCACTTGTTAATTTGACCATAGTATGTTTCCTAATTCTCCTCTCTTCATAATCACCAGGTATTGAAGAGGAAGTCAAGGACATAAGTGCCATGCTTTTTCTTTGTGTTTCCCATTACCTGGTGAAAGTGGCTCTGTGGGATCCACTTAGTGATGGATAGGTAAGATAGGTGTAAAATTGGCACCAGGAAACAGATATTTTTTTGAGTGGACCAGGACTCAAATGTGTGGCTAGGTGGCATCTTGATCTTTCTACAGGTGGAGACTCCCCTGGAAAAAAACATGGATATATTTCTCATCTAAAGCTTCTGATTGATCCATTTAGCAGCAGTTCCTTTGGTGAGGGACATCTGGGCTCGCTGTTGCTGTTATCTTCATGAAGATGGAACTTAAACCCCAAACCAACAAACTCGCCTTTGAGGCTCTGATCTACAGTAATTCGAAGCTGTCATGTAGACATAGGCTAATGTGCATTTGGCAAGTGCTTCTTGCAGTCTGCGGCTTGCTCTGCCAGGAAGGTGAAAATTGCCCCTTGTTTAGTGGTTTAGGTGATATTACATGAAGGGCTTTTCTCAGAGTTGTCCTTTATTAGCTTATTTCTGAAGGGGTTAGTGCTGTGGAGAAATATTTTACCCTACTATATCAGTCTGTTACTATGCAGAAGAAAACTCCTACTTTGGGGTGAAACCCTCGAAGTATTCTCTAGCAGGAGAAAACTGCTCCTCATTCTCCTGATTAGTGGCAAGGTGTTTTGGCCACTTATTTTTGTCAGTTATGCTGGAATGTAAGAAAGACTTTAACTCCATGGTGGAAAACACGTTCTAAAGTCAGTGGATATGAGTGTCCTTGAACTGTATATTTGGGTAGGAACCCATTGGCTTGGGTGTGGTGTGTGATTATTTATTTTGTTAGTGGGCTGAGTCACAAGCCTCAAAAGCACAACCTCTTGCTTGAGCTCAGCGGCATGATCAGGTCTGCCTGTGGCAAGGGAACTGTGACTGAGGGAGACTGGACTGCTCAACTGTCAGAAAATGAAGTGTGGAAGAACAGCTCTAATTAGTGAAATGGCTTTTTTTTTTTCTTCCTTCCAAGAGAGAAGGGTCTCCAACTCAAGCTCCTTTGACACCCAATGCAGTCCACTAAGAAGTGATAAAACATTGTAGTTTTCCTCATCCTTTTCAGACCCCAAATGTATGTGGGTGTATATATATTTACTCATTAAAAAGCCCCTATATGGCTCTGCTGGGCCTGCTCCAGTGTTTCTTTTACGCTTGGGATTTGCTCCTGTTGAACTCTGGAAGGAGCTGGATATGAAAGGGGTGCAGCATTATGCTGAATGCTTTATGTACTCAGAGCTAAAAGCATTATTGATTTCATTTGCTATGAAAGAAACAATTTAGACGTATCTGGAAAATGAGGGAAGGAGGAATAAGGAAAAACAAATTAATGTTTCATGCCACATATTTCAATGCAGCAATTTCCTAGCTTGCTTTATTTCTGACTTCCTTTTTATTGTACTTGGTGCATGTTTGGTGTTGCAGGATACAAAATGTCCCTGCCTCATCAGGCTGCACAAGGAATCCTGCTACTTGTGTTGGTCTCAGAATGAAATTGTGGGTCATTTTAGTCATTATATCAGTGATATGTAATCAGAATAGATGAATTTAAAGGGGGGAAAAGTTCAGAAAGAGGTCTGGTTTTGTGTGTGGTGCTTTGGTGGGGTTTTTGGTGTTTTTGTTTTTTAAGGTTCTGGCATAAATATCTTAACTTCACTCACAGTTTTAATGGGAGGAGTATTGAGAGCTGCTAAGCTTTCTCAGAAGCAGTTCCAGATAGTGCTGACCAGAATTAATGTATACAGCATCACAGAATAGTTTCTATTTTTGCATTTCTTTGTACTTCCTGTTCTCTTTAACCCTTGCTCCAATCTTACAATTTTAATAGCACATCAAAGCCTATCTTCTGTTACTTCTTGATGTGTGGGTTAATATTTTCTTACTAAAATTATCAAACTTTGTGGCTGAAACATTTTAGGCTTCAAGATCCATGTGCTTGCACTACAAGATTTTGTATGCTTAATATAAAGGTTTTTTACTTAGTCATGAAATTGTACAGCCAGGGAAAATACCTCGTCCCTTTCACTCTTAGATCCTGTTATTGCACTGAGGAAGCTCTAAAACTGTAATGGCACTAAATTTTGTCCATTCTATGCTAGAGTGATAACATATTAGAAGAATGAGGTGCGTTACCTGTAATCTTTGAACCACATCGTAAATGTGGCATTTTTTGAAACCCCTTCAGAAAAATAAATCCTACTCTTTCTGACCTAGAATATTTCCTTCTGTTTTGCAGTGACCATTAAATTGCTGACCTGCTTTGTTCTCTACTGCAGTAATGTTCTGCTGATTTACTTTGTGCTCAAAAAGGAGACTTGCATCTGTGCTTGTAATATGAAGGATCAGATAGAGTAGGAAAATTTATCTGAGGAATCCTGTTGATTGTTGTATGTGTGGTTATGAGAACGTGGCCCTCAGTTAAATCAGTAGTAAAACCAGCTGCTTACTTAGATGAGACATGGTTAGGTCTTGAACTGAGGTTGACCTAAATTCTTGTGGTCAAATTAGCTTCTGTATTGAACTTATTCCTTAAAGCTCTTAAAGTTTATTGGGGGGAAAAAAAATAATAGGCAGCATGGCATGGAGAGGAAAAAATTAAAAGCCACTTTAATGAAACATTTATATCAAGTGACCTTTTTGATACTTTGTAACATTAAACTCCCCTTTAATCTTGTAATAGCTACCTTTACAGAAACCAACCAAGCCCCCATATACTATTACTTTAACACTGCTGCATTGTGTGCTCTTTACAGTCAGTGCAGTTGAAGACTGCTCTTTAAACTGCTTGAATTGTCATGTGGAGGAATATGACGTGGAGCTGCTGAAGCAGGGGTCTTTGTGTTGTGTTTTGCTGTTGTGATGGTGACACGCCATTTGCTTTCTGCCAGTCCTGTCCTGTGACCTGCCTTCTATCTCTAGTTCTCCCAGCCTTTCCATTCCTGGGGGTTTGCCTTTGGATGCTACTTGAAGTACTGATTGACTTTCTCACTCTGGCTTTGTGCTTCAAGCATCATTATTTTAGCAGAGCTGTGGTCGCAGAAATATATTATAATGCAAATAATGTAAAGCAAACTGAGATGTCATTTTAAACAAAGCTAGCATCGTTTGTCAGCTGGCCTCTTAGGTGGCTCAGCAGAAGTGTTTTAAAGCAGCTGCTTTTCTCAGTTTCACTCTTCTTCCCCCCTCCCAGCTCTGGCACTGCTTCTCCGTTGCTAATGGTTTTGTACCTCCTTAGTCCATTGCCTCAAATGACATTTTCTGAAGTCATGGTCATACCTGCTCCCCAGTTTGAGGGAAGTGGGAGAATAAAAAGCAGCCGTATGTGTCTGTGTGGTGTATAGCCTGTTGGACGCTATTTCTTCCATATCGGTGTGGTTCCCCCCTCTCTTCCCCCAGCAAGACCTAGCACCCCAAGAGCCTCGCTGGGCAAAGCAGGAGCCCGGCAGGTATAGGGCCCGCTCGCCTGACTCCCCAGCCAGACGAGGCTGGCGACAGCACCCGGGAGCCCCCGAGTCCCACGCGTGTTCGTGTGGGCCGGGGCAGCAGCTCTGCCAGGCGCGGTTTAAAGCCGGGAGGCGGTGCGGGGCTGGAGCTGCGTCCGCTGGTGTCAGCGCGGACGGGGAGCGGTGGCGGCGAAACGAGACAGGACAGTACGGGGAGGGACGGGACCCCCGCCCCGGCCGCGGGCACCGAGGTGGCGGGACCCGGCTGTCCCCACCGCCCTGCGGCGGGCGCGGCTGAACGCGGGGGCAGGAGCGGGCTCGCTGCCCTCCTACGTGCTCGTGTTTCGGATTTGGCGTGCGGTGGCTCTGACATAGCGGGAGAGGGAGGGAGGAAGGCAGGGCTTCCCTGCGCGGCACTGTCACTTCCAAGGAGCGTTGGGAGGCGGCGGCTGCGCCCCCGGCGTGCGGCGGCCTGGCGTGTTCAGCTTTCTGCAGGGAGGCTTTCCAAAATGCGCCGCTGAGAAGGGAAATACACCAGCGCGTAAGTTATCCGAGGTCCCTTTCCATCTAGAGCGGTCGTAAGGCTGTTTCGTTTGTTTGCTGCGGCTCGGTTTTTATTGGTATTTGCCGATGGCAACCGCGAAACTTGTACTGTTTAAGAAACCGTTGAAATAAATAGCTGGGGGGGATAATCAGAACTCTCATTTTTTTCAGCAGAAACAGGAAGTCTGCTTTCTGGCAAAGTCAGGCGCCGGGGCATCCGATAGTAAGCCCCCATTTGAACTGCTAGATGCAGAGAGATTTTTCTGCGGCATCCTGGAGCAGTCTAGGGATGGCAGACACAGGTGCTCTTGCTGAATCTTCGGAAGAACAGTATGGCAGGGGGGTTTGTCTCAGCTGTGCCAGACTGCATTTCTGCAGTCCTTGGTTGAGAATGATTATTGGGAAGATGCAAACTGACATTTGTCAATAATTCCTGTATCCTCTGTAAAGAGTTGTCCAAAAGATTTTTCTGCTTGATGTGATGGGAAGGGGTTGCTAGAGGAGATTGTCAGGCTTTCTGATTCTTCTGTTTAAATAAAGAAGGGTTTGAGGGAAGCAAAATGTCCTCAGTTCCAAAGGTTTTCTTCCTTTCCTGTCTTTCTCCTCAAAGAGCCGGAATAGTAGACAAGCATGTTAGGTGCCTTTCTTCCTATATAATTTCCCTCATAATATAATCGAGCAGCACTAGTTAGTGTTTCTGATATTAAACAGCTCAATGTAGAGGCTGTTCATGTGCAGGTGCTTTACGAAATGATTTACAGGCTCAGGGCTTCGTTGGCAGCAGTGGTTGGATTCTGACTCTGCAGAGGCTGAGGATGGAGCATTGAACAAGGCTCTTGGGTGTGTCAGCTGTTCAAAACACAGGTGGTTTTAAGCTTTGCTTTTGCTTCTAGTTTCCTATCTTTTTGTACAGGTGGGGAAGAGAGGAAAAAATTACCAGTGATGTAATTTCATCTTTCCTAATTTAGTCTCGCTTATGTCTAACTAACCAGTTGATGTATTTTACTCTATTTTTTTATTGTGTTAGGGTGTTGGAGAGGGGAAACCACATTCTAAAAACATGCTTAAACTGCCACGAGTAACTTTACTTGTCTGTGAAATACTCCTGTTACCATTTGCATCTCTCATTTTTCTGCAAAATGGGCTTGATCTTTGTCAAGGTGTTACTGGAAGCCAATAGCATGTAGTAGCTGCTGGAAAATGGGTTCTTGAGTTTATGATGCACTTTTTGCTCAAAAACCCATCCACTTTTTTTGGTAGCACAAGGTGGAAGAGTGGGTTAGTATAGAACAGTGAAAAAACACATTTTAACAAGCTCTTTTGCCAAGCTATGTTCACAGTATCCTTTGCTGCTTTGTTTGCTTTTTTTTTTCTTTGTATATAATTCCTTCTTCTGTATATGTGCTTTTCAAAAGGGCAGAGCCACAGAAGGGTTGGCATTTGATCATAATTATTGCTTGAGTTTAGAGCATAAGTCAGCGCTAGTCAGGTCAGCACTGGTATCCTATGGCTCAATGTGAAGCCCGCTAAAATTGATAAAAAGCATTCTGCTGACCTGGAGAGATTTTTGGATCTACTCCCTAGCTGCCCATGTGGGTAATTAGTGACTCTGGATTCCAGCAGGGTGTCTTGGTAATGATTCTTGAACTTGTTTCTAAACTTTAAAATAAAATAAAAAAAATCTTACCTTTCTCTTATTTCACTAAAAGCCAGTAAAAGGGAAGCATGGTTTTATTATAAGTCTTGCTTATGGTTTTGTCAGACTACTTCACTGGCTTGCAGCAATCTGCTCACCCTGGCAAGCTGTGGGTAATTTGGAGCTTGGATACAATCCTTGACTTGTCTTTTCAGTCTGTGCATTAAGCTGCACTGATATGGTCAATAAATTATCACTTTCAATGCTGCTTGGGGGGTCTGATTACACTCAGAAGACTCCTAGGCCTGCTACATTTGTAACTTTAAAGAAATGAGAAAAGCCTCTTGTTACTGAACGGCGTATTCTCACTGAGTGATTTACTTCAGTACCTATATGGCCGCGTGGACATTGTAATGGATTTGAAAAGCTGAAAGAGCAGAATTTTTGGTGATTTTTCTCGTCTTGCTCCCTGGCAGTTTAAATCAAGGGTGGCTTTACTGTAATCTGCCATTGTATGGATGTGAGACTAGAGTCATGTTAATCCATTTCAGAAGCAGCAAGAGTGGACCCAGTTTCTAACACTTTGTGAATTGCCTTTTTTTTTTTTTTTTCTGAAGGTTTTGAATGTAAATCATAAGTCTGTGACTGGAAAAAGATGACTCTGAGATCATAATGATTTGGAGGAATAAATACCAGCTAAAGTTACTAAATTTTGTATTAGTGGATAGCTTTAGTCTCATGCTGTAAACTGTTCTATAAGCTCTGTATTTGGGTCTCTTTAATTGGTATCACTTAGGCATAGAGCATAAGCAGATATCTCATATAATAAACAAAGCAGCAGATTTAAGTTAATGCTAATGTGTTTGCAGTCTGAGCCAAAAGCTTTTCAGGGTTATTATAACATGCTGGGCATACAGCCCATCTATCTAAGTGTCTGAAGGAGACAAAAGTTATGGATTGACTCGTTGTACAAATCAGCTCATCTGAAAGTCAGATTCCGCTATTTGTTGCCATCAGTAATTTAGTTGTATTAAGTACGGCTGAGGACAGATGGCAGTGTGGCCAGAATATTGAGATGGGTTTTCTGAGATCCCAGGAGCGTTCCCTGCATCCCCACAGATTTTCTGTGTGACCTGGGGCAAGTCATTGAATGTTTTGGTAAAACAGAGATGATGATGCTTCCTTCTCTTTCACAGTCTGCTGTAAAGATTAATGTGTTACAATCAATTATGAGAGGACATTATAAATATATTATTAAACAAAGTATTTGAAGACTGTATGCTCCATACGTAACTTGATAATATGTGCTTCGCAAACCTGTCCTGCAAATTTGGTTAATACTACAATATACTTGCATGTAAGTATGCACAGCTCAAGAGGTTAAGTTTTAATTTTGGCAATAAATCCTGAATATTGATTTGGGGTAAATATGAGAAGAGCCTTTGTTCATTCTAAATTCTGAACTGGTATTCAGAGAGCATTCCAAATTGTTAAATGTGACACTGAATTTTGTTGTGTCTTAACAATGACAAGATAATACAGACTTTGACAAGGACTTACGTATGTAATTCCTATGTATTAGGGATAATGCCGTGCAAACTTCTCCTGTGGCTGCTGCTATTGTAGTCTACAATTATTTAGGCATTTACATTTTGGAAGATTTCAATCTTTAAAATAGTTCAGTCCCATTCATTGGGAGTGTTCAACCAAGTGGAAAGAGTTTGGTTATTTTGAACTGTATAAACTCCTATATTCAAACTAATTAATATATATGAAGTTACATTTTAAGCTTCGTAACCTCAACTCTTCCTTAGGAAAATAAATTGGCAAGATAGTGTAAAACTGTGGGACATTTGTCTGTTTGGAAGTAATATTTCTGTTTCCTTAGAACAAATATTTAAAGGCTGGTTAATTACCTGGAACAGAAAGTTCTTAATCTGTGCAGCAATTGTGATTATAGTTTAGGCCTCTTAAGTGGGTTATGATGCAAAGCAATTAGTCATAGATTAAGGTTTAAAAATTGTTTTTTGTCTGAAGTCTTATTATAAACGGTGTTAGTCTTCTGATCATACGAGAAGTATACTGGTCATGTAAATGTGATTCTGTTGCTTTTTAAATCCACTGCTTTCGTCACAAAACTTGGCAGTATTGGCTGTGTGTCTGTGGCAGAGGGAAACCTCCCACTTCAAGTGTGAATGTGTGCTGGGCATTTTGAGCAGGAGGTGGATGACTTGGTACAGTCTGTCTGAGCGACTGTTGCACTCCCGAGCTGCGATTCCAGCCCAGCAGTGCATGGGGCACCGAGCTGTCCCCACCTCCCTTTGGTGACTGGCAGGCATAAACTGTACCTGCTCTCAACTGAGTCTCCTATCATTGGCATCTGGAATTAAATTAAATTTTGATAGTTTCTATTAGAAAGAATATCGGTAGTTCGTACAAGATATTTAGAGCTCAATGCTTTTGCATAGCCAGCAGAACACCTGTTCCACTTCCAGAGAAAGCCTTTTGCCTCCCGCCTCTGCAACATCTCTTCTCCATCCCATCCTCAACCTTTGCAGTGAAACTAGAAACTGAGACTTGTCACCCGACTGCCTTCCTGTGCTATTTCATTGACCTTCGTCTGGGCCTGTAGGTTACATTTCAGAGATATTTATAGAATTTGTTTTATTTTAGGTTGCAGAAGTATTTTCTTATTAAGATAATGGCCCCAAAAGTATTTTTCATGTTGTTTGTAAAGCTTCATTTCAACTTAATTTGAAATGACTTTGTCTTCTCCCATTTTCATTTTTCCTGACAAAGGCTTTCACTTCACACTTTTTCACAACTTTGTAATGTGATTTTGGAGAGAAGAAGTGAATAAGTTTTAAAATGTATATTTATATATAATTTTAAAAATACAGACATGTAAAAATATATATGTTAAATAGAAAATTTGACTCACCATCTCTTACTCTGAAAATTAATTTTTGTAAAGTAAGGGAGAGAGAACTTGCATTAAAACAAAGTATCTCATTTTAAAAAAAGTTTAATTTTGAAAATTTTCTACAAAATTGGCAAGTCTTGGAAGTGTTGGTTATCAGGGTGACTATTTTGAATCTAAAGCCATTTTTCACATATAAGAAAAGCAAAAGGTGATGATATCTTAGGCTTATTTTGATCTATGGTACACTAGCTCAACATAAACTGTTTAAAAATAGTTGAGCTCTACTGTGATTTCTATGTTGTGGCTCAGCACAGGTTGTAGTAGTTCTATAATCCTATTCAAGTTCTTGAGCTTCATTGAAACAGCTCCACTAGGTATTTTTCCATTTGCTGTTTGAAGTTTTGGAGGGAGAACCCAATACTTTTTCTTTATGGTGATGGTGGGGTTGGTTTCTTTGTGGTTTTATGTTGGTTGTTTGGGGTTTGTTTGTTTTTTTGTTTTGGTTTGTTATTTTAGAAAAGGCATAGGGCGGTGGTGAGATTTTAACACATGCAGATTATAATTGTGAACCATGGCTGATTTTAAGTAATCTACCTAGAGGAAAACTACAAAATTAGTGGCAAAGGAATTTTATATATTGTACCTTATACAGAAAATGTAGTTTTTGGCATGTTTTTAATATTCAATAAATAAATAGAAACAGCTTTCTATTTAACAGAAAATTGATCACTACAGAAATAAGTATTTATCAATTGTTAACAAGAATAGTTGATTCAAGAGTTGGTTTGTAAGCAGATAAATCAATGTTATGATTTGAACTGAAGTAAACATGGCATTATGGGCTCTTTTCATTTCTCAGTCTTCTTAAATAGTGGCAGCGACTTAAAATCTTAATTGCCTGCAGTTAGAGCAAGCTCTTATTTATACGTCTGTGCTCTGACCTGCAGAACAGCTGGGCTGTTTTCATACCACATTTTGCTTTGTGGTTCTGATGATCGAGACAATGAAACAGAACTAGTCCCACAGTGTGGCACTTGGCGCTCTGCACATCTGGTGTATCTGCGGTGAGATCCACAGCGCTGCTGGATGTTCTGCAGGCTTCCCCACTATCACCCCTGGAGTGATGTGTGCTGCAAGGACTCTTACCGGTTTCACGCCTGGAAAGGAAGGTGTCGGTTCAGGTGCCTTTCAGGACATGCCTCAGCTTTTACAGATGTGCTGCTTTGATTCAGGGACAGTAGGAATATCTATAAATACGATTCATAAATCAAAATGCTTCTTGCATTGATGAGACTTGTTTCTGTAGGTCATCTTCACTGGCTCCCTCCTTTGCTCTTTCATTTCCCTGAGCGCTCACCGCTCCCAGGCATTTGCACGCTTCTCAGCTTCCTACAGTTAACCTATTATGTTCTTTGCTATACTTAATTGAGGAATATAAAGCATTTCAACTCTTTCTTTCTGTAAAATGGATTTTGAGTGATTGATTGAAAGGCAATAGATGGAGTGCAATGAGGATGGAGCCAGGCTCTTTTCGGTGACAACCAGTGGTAAGACAAGGGGTAATGGGTTCAAACTGGAACACAAAAGGTTCCACTTAAATATGAGAAGAAACTTCTTCACAGTGAGGGTGACAGAGCCTGGACCAGGCTGCCCAGGGGGGTTGTGGAGTCTCCTTGTCTGGAGACATTCAAACCTGCCTGGACACCTTCCTGTGTAACCTCATCTGGGTGTTCCTGCTCTGGCAGGGGGATTGGACTGGATGAGTTTTTGAGGTCCCTTCCAATCCCTCACATTCTGTGATTCTGTGAGAGCACACAGTGATGAAACAAAATCATCATGTACTATGGAACAAATTATTACTTTAATTTTGAAAAAGAGATAAAGACTATGGGTTTCTTCTGGGTGGTGAGCAGTGTTCAGCTGTTAGTGTTCCATAATAACATTGGATAATGGTGTACAAGCACTTAAAAGAAGGAGGTTTCTATTTCTAGCCTTTGAAATGGCTCACTAATAATGTAGAGCTGCAGCTCCTGGAATTCCTATGGCATAGTGTATGCTGCTGCAGGAGGTGTCTCCTCCTGTCCCAAGGGATACTGAAAGATCTAGTCTTTTCTGCTGTGATTTCTATGCAGCTCTGTACCTTGAAGGAGTATAATGACTCATCCCCTCTTAAATTACCCCCAAGCCCCTCTGCTTTCAGTCCAGCATAAAATGCTAAGTGTATTTTGGATACTGGGGGCTGAGGGGTGCCCAGCAGTGAACAGTGTGCAGTGCAGGACTTCCAAGATCTAAAATATATTGAATTTCACAAACTTAATCTACTGTTTGTGGTTGTGAGTTGTGCTGTTGGTTGTTTTTCACTGGGGCCCAGATAGAGTGCTAGATTCACTTAGACCTAATGCAGGGAATCCCTGCATTAGGCTCACTGATGAGCTGGATTTTAGCTTTTAAGTATCTGATTCTTTATCACCTCTGGCTAGTTTTGCTGCTTTTTAGACAAATGTTCCGTTATACACCAATGTTAATTGTCAATTTCTAAGAGTTGTATATGATCTTTGGTGGTTCTTTGAAAAGATCTTAGTGTTGTCCAAGGGTTTGATCTTATGGTGTCTCTTGGGTTTTTCCTTAATCAAAGACGGGAAAAACCATCAAGACTTTTGATATGTTGGGTCTTTTCCCAGCTTAATCCGTATGAATTTACAGTGTGATAGGTGCATCCTATACTCACTCAATTTCTACATGTTTTTAACCTGGGTCTGAGTGTTGGCTGAAGGACTACAGACCAAATAGCTGCAGTTGTTCTGCTGAAACCACTTTTCAGCAATCTTGAGTTAACTGGAAGTGCAGCACATTTAACACAAACTATTATATTGACTACAAAAAAAGAGGATAAAACAGTGAATAGATAATGTTCATTTGAGACCCTTCTGTCTGAAGGAAGAAGTGTGAAATGTGGCAAAAATTCCAATGCATTAGATTAGTGACTACAGCAACTGTCTTCTCTGATGTTGATCAGAACATTTTAGACTATTTTCTTGTATTTTCTTGAACACCTACCATTTTCACTGCCTATCTGAATTTAAAATGAAGGTTTTTGAAGTCCAGGATGTGCTGGTCTTGATGAAAGGTGGGGAAAAATCTCTCAGTTGTGATTCTATTCAAGATGTGTTTTTGATCATAAGATTGCGGTCACTTTGGCAGACAATACTAAAATGAAACCTCAGAGAACTTGGAAAATATTGCGATTTAGGTCTTTGGGGAAAAGAGCAAAGACCTATTTTAAAATGATTTAAAACAATTTCTGCTCAAAATTAAAATTGCTTCTGTAAAAACTGAATCTAGTATTCAGATTTAAATTGCTGTCTAGATTGGGTAATTCCATTTAATGTCTAATGCTAGCAGTACCAAGTAGAAGGTGAGTGTGAAATTATAGTTATGGTTTTTGTTCTCTTTTACTTGAGTTGATATCAACTCAAAGTGCACTGCAACACAGTATTGGACGTTGTTTGCAATAAGCAGAATTTGCTTTTGCTGATTGAATGACTGTCAAATAACAGTAATTTCTTAGTGTTTCACAGCAGAATCTATTGGTTACCTAAATCCTGGAATTTCATGTGCTTGTTAATTCTAACAGGTTTGTTGGTAATGTCTACTGTAGCACAGCGTATTCAAACTCTTCCCCCTTTTGATTTTCTGAAAAATTTGTTCTTATCTATGCTTATTTCCCCCCAACTGTACACGAGCACTTTCTATTTGCTTTTTGAACCATTTGACTACCAAATATGAGAATATCCTTAAATATAGGAGACTCTTGAGAGCAAAGAAAATGCAAGCCATCTTTTATTCTGCATAATTTAAAATATTTTTGCTACTTTTTTGAATGAGGTGGAGCTGGTTTGACATTACAGTTTCAAAGCCAGTTGAGATGGTCGCGCTTCCTTCATCAAACTGCTCAGTTCTATTATCTCTGCAAATTACTGGCTTTAAGCTGGATTGACGTGTTCTGCTTTAAACTATGACCCATAGACAGCTGAAATATAGAGAACGGAACTTAAATTGAATAAAGGGAAGAAATCCTGATGAGCCTACCCTGTTTGTAAAAGACTGATAGTGTTAGTACGCTGACTCTCAGTTTTGTGAGAAGGGGCAATATTAGCAAGGCATTTTGAACATTAATAATTTAGTTTCTAAATGTGTGAAGCTGCTATTACAGCTTTAACTTGCTCTTCCAGGCTGTTTTAGGCCTCCTAGTTGACTGTCAAGATGTATAATATGTAATGTCTCCAAACGTGGCTTTAAGTACTGTGCAGTGACAATTATATTAACGTTATACATGTAGGCCTCTTGAAATAACTTTAATTCTTTCCATGGGAAGGTGATCACTGGTTAAATGATAACCTTGATGTTTTGGAAATGTGGACCACAGAATTTTTTTCAACTGTGTTTTGGCATATATATATATATATATATATATATATATATATATATATATATATATAAATTTTAGCATTTTCGGTTTTTTTTTAAGTGCCTGTTCTCTGTTTGGCTCTCCATATATCTGTCTGCTGAAGAGAAGTATTTAGAGCCATCTATGGCAATATGAAAAATGGTTTTAATACAAGTATCAATTGAAAAAAGGAGGGGCAACAAAGGAGAATAATTAGGCTGTAGCTTCAATTGTGCATTCCCGTGCAAGGTGCCCTGACTTGCCACAGTGATAGCAGTTGACTCCACTGGTCTTGCTGCAGTTGATAGCTACATGGCCAGTTTCACCACACCTATAGCATTTCACTTTGGCGCAGTCTTTTTGAATGCGTCCAAGCTCTCCACAAGAATAACACTTCTGCTTGTCTGCGTGGTCACAGTCCCAAGCCAGGTGGATTATTTTTGTTCAAGATGCAGGGCTGTTTGTATGTGAACAAACAACACTGGCTGCACCAATGTTTTTCACGTCACGGGAAGAACTTGCACCTGCCTCACGTTGCTGTCTCAGCTGTTCATGGACCCAATGTCTTTAAGTATCCATCAGAATGACAACCCTCCTACTATTCTGTTTCATCTTAATGGCTTTAAAAAAAACCTTGAGGGTGATAGAGGGGAAGGGTGAAAAAAATATTGGTCTCCGAATTGATTAGACCAAACATGCAGTTCAGAAATTTACTTGTAATTTCCTTTATCTAGGCTGCACATCTTCTGTTTTGCACGTGAAAGATGGTAAGCACAAAGGGAAAACAAATAATTAAATGTTATAGCTTATGTGGAAATTTTGAATCTTATTGTGCTCATGTTTTTAGAGCTTTATTGCAACAGTGAGCATACTATATGGGGAGGGTGTGGTGTTTTTTTTTTTTTGTGGGTAGGAAACAAAGGACAATTTTAGCATCTTTTAAAAAAATGCTCATTTCTGCTTTGAGAAGTCTTTCCATTGTACATCAGGGATAACGTTATCAATTTATTACTCAAAACTTACTACTCTTAAACTGGGAAAATCTTTTCTAGAATAATGAAGCATTCAAAATTGCTGAAGAGATTCAGACATGCAATTTCTATTAATTTAAATTGGAGCTGTGTGGGCTCCATAATCATTTAAGTAGCTTTGAAAAAACTCATCCTTAATGTATTATTTCCTTGCAGTAGTCAATGTTTATAGTCTGCTTTGTACAAGATTAAAAATTCCCTTTCATTCTACTGAGAGCACACCTGAGAGTGTAGAATTTATATTTAACAAGTGTTATGAAAAATTACCCTATTCTTTAAAATCAGTATGAAATATTAATCTAAAAATGTCAATAAATATTTAAAGGTGATGTGACATTTTCCTGCATTTTTAAAGAGTGAAAGTAATTAAAAGGCTGTAAGGACTAAACTATTTAGTTAACAGAAGAGTTGTACTGCGTCTGTGAAATTTGGATCAGATTTTTGGTTTAATTTGGTGAAAATGCAGAGAAATGTAGCGACTTCTTACTCAACCCCTCAATTTCTGTAACCTGGAATTAGGTCACTAGTTTAAGATGTGGGAGATTTCATTAAGACTTACTCTGGATGTGTACTTGAAAGATTTGTAAAGTTTCAAGTAAATAGTGCATTTTGACTGGGGGGAAATGGAAAAGGAAACACTTGCCCCAAGCAGGTTTGCAGGTGTGTGTGTTTGGCTCTTGAGGAAAGCTTGTGGTTCTCCTGTCACTGCGGTTGGGTGCAGCTGGAATTGCTCCTAGTTTTCATTTCTTGAGGGAAATAATACATTCCCAGCTTTATCCCTCCTTGTCTTTTTGGCCCAATACTGTTCTTCCTACTTAGCCTTCTTCTCTCCTTCATTGCCATCTCTTTGTGTTCAGTCTCCCTTCACATTGCTTAATTCTGAGATTCCACAGGATTCTGGCCACTCTTCTGAAATTCTGGCATCAAGTCTACAAAGCTCACCTGATTGGAAATATTTAAATTACTGACGGAGAAAAATAAAATGCATTTTGTATGTGAAGGAGAGATGTGCTTGTAGTAGTTGTTACCTTACTGGTGTCATTCTTGCTCTCATTGTTTCTCCAATCCTGTGTCTCAACGTGTTGGCCTGTAAAGGTGTTTAAAGATAAGTCTGCCACATTTTTTGGGGTATTGGTGCCAATTTACTGATGGTATAAAACATCTGGAAGAAATTCAGCTTTCAGCTTTAGATTTTTTTCCCACTAGGCTGGCTGCTATTGTCTTTTACAGAGAAGCTCGCTTTTAGAAGCATAAAAGTTCATTAATAATTTAAGATCTTTATAAATGTTTATCAAGTTGAAAAAGAAGTAGATGCTTACAAACAAGTACCTTTTTATACTGCAGTGGAAGTGAAGTCTGCTGTTCAAATACCATTTCAGTTAACCAAGTTATGAAAACTAACATCAGTTTAAATGGTGTGTTTTAGTATTCTGTATTTGGTATGTAAACATTGACAGCATTCATTTTATTGGCTGGCTATTGGTTTTCTGTGCTTTAAAATGGAGATATAATAAATTGTCTTTATTCAAATACAGCATAACATTTTAACTTGTGGAACATCAATGCAAAACAACAATGAAACTACAAGTCTTTCTTATAAATTGTAATTTTTGAGCGTAAAGGTATAGGAAGTGTAAAAGTCAATTAAACAGGGAAGTTAAACTGTTTTTCAATCTGAAGGCATTGGAATTATTTGGACTATGAGTTTTCATAGTTTGCCAAGTATCCTAAACTAATGTAGTAGGTTGCATATTCTGCTAATTATTGTAGAATGCTCCTCAATTAAAACAGTACAACCAGAAACAGTGATGCAGGAGAGGGTTCCTCTGTTGACAAGAGAATGCTTACTGAACAGTGGTGAAAAATGTCACCTGCTTCAGCACACCAGGAAAGCCAGCAGGAAAACTCCCCTGACCTTAGTGGCCAGAAGATCAGCCCCTTGGGCCTGTGCTCCTGATCTTCTGACTCACCTGCTGTGCAGCTGCAATCAGAGAGACATGTGGCACTGCAAAACCAGAAGCACAGCAGGTGTTTCTCTTGGATGCAAATACAACATGTGGATACCATGGTTATGGCATCACACAAGAATGCAGACATCTGATTTTCACATTTTCTAAGTGAATTTTAAAACCATCAGACTTTAGGTGGTTTTCTGGCCGTTCAGGATAAATTAAAAGGCAAGGTATTTCTGAAGTGGTTCTGACAGGTCGTCTAAAATTCAATTTCTTGAGGCTGAAATACAGAATAAGCCTATAGAAGTTGCTGAGCCTGTTGCAATGTGAATGTAAGCACCATTTTTGTGAGCCTGGATTCAGAAGCCAAATGGTCTGCAGGTGCAGTGAGGTCCAAACACTTGAAAGCTGTATTGAGGCTTTATAACAGATTTTTAAATGCACACTTTCTGCCAGTCACTTTGGAGGAGTTGCTTTGGGTATTGTGTTTTGCCTCGGTGTAGTTGAAGATGTGTCCATATGAAACGTATGCCAAGTTTTTCTAATGGAGTTGCCTTAAGTCAGGGCAGGATCTACAAAATTGAGGTCTCTAACAAACTGCACGTTCATCAGCTCACTTAACTGTTGTATCTCCTAGATTATGTCTAGATGGATGTCGGTGTCTGTAGGTGGTCAAGTCAGAAAAAGGTTGTAAATCTTATTTAACTACAATAAATACTGTTCTGCATACACCCTGGTTCTTGGAGGTAAGGGTCATCTCTTGAGTGGATCAAAATGTCCTGTACCCTGACTTAGCGGAACTGGAGGACGCACTGCACCTCTCAAAAGGCTGTGCTTTGTTCAGTGGCTCTCTAATTAGCAGCAAAAAAACAAATGGGAAATTTTGTTAGCACAGTTGGAGAGGATGTTGAAACACTTCATGCAGGGCTGAACTCCAGTTCATTACTGTACTGTAGGCAGCTTTCAATACAGTAATGCCAAAACTTGGGCTGTGTAGTGCCAAAGAACCAGCTATACCAGCAAGCTCTAAACAAAATGCAGGCGCCTATTTCTTTGACCTTTGGCAGCCAGTTAATTAAACCTTGTGGAGTTTTAAACTGTCACTTTAAAACGATGCAAGAGAGTGCATCAAGGCAATATTGTCAGTGTCTACTCTTGCTAACTTAGAAACATTTGGATTTCTGTTCTCACTCTGTGGATGTAAAACTCTGAATCTTTGTGTGAGAAGACTACGTAATTTTCACATAGAATATTCTCAAATTTGGGTGCTTTGTGTTTCAGGTTTTGTCCCATGGTCTAATTTTAAGAGAAGTTGTGTTTCTAGTCCTTCCCCTCATCCCATTTTGTGGTGGGTCAGAACCACAATTTGACTTCGTAAATTATTTTAGTTGTGGGGCTCTTTCCTCTTGCACCAGCATCCCATTAACAAGGTAGGACTTCATGATGAGACTGTATTAGGCTGATGTAAATCAGCAAAGCTCTTAAGTTGGAGCTGTGCCTTTTTTTCCCTTGCTATTGGGGATTTGAAATGCTGCAAACCTCCAAGTTGATTTTTGTGTATATGGGTTTATTATTTTTCTTCTGAACCTGAGTTACCTGTGTAAATCTTCTGGAATGACTGTATCATCCAAAAGGATACAAAGAGTAAGAAAGAATATCTCAGTGGCTCTGCAAAACCAAGACTTCCTGTATTTTAATGGTGTGTAGTTTTCTTTTATGTGGTGTCTGATGTATCAGCTGGAAGAAGCACAGCGTATTATGAATTTGAAGGAATTTTGAGTCCCAATAGGCTATTTTGCAGGATCATCTCTGCAGTTTGGATTCTCCCATCTATTCTGATTCATTTTTTGTAGCTTTATTACAAAATGTGACCAGATATCAGGTGATGTATATTATTTTGGAAATATAATTATGTTGCAGTAGAGCATAGAAGGTACCCTGCTCCATCTTAGTCACATTTGAAATAGGGACAAGAAGGTTAACTTCATGATATCAAAATTTTGATGATATTACCGATTGGCAGGAGCATCGTTCTGGTCACTTAAGAACAGTTATTTCCAGGCTTAACTGGAGTGAAAATATTATCTTGCGTTCATTTTCTTCTTCTCTTGAGATTCCATCTTGCGTGTTCACAAAAATGCACTGCTGCTCCCTGCCCAGACTCCCAGAGAGATAAATCCAGCTTTTGTTCTACCGAATTCTTTCAGCCTGGCACTGACAACACTAGTGGCCTCATCTGATTAAATCTACTTCACTGCCGTGCAACATGACAAATGCTTTTGGTTCAAGTTGAATGGTAAAGCTTTTGCAAACAGGAAAAACAGTTGTCAGCTGTCACTGTTGTGGTACCAAACACACATTGTGCTAGGACAAGCAGACAAAAAAGTCTATGAGGCGTAGAGCAGATCAAATAGAAAACCTACTTAGGGTACATCCAGTTCTATTAAGACTTGAGTGTATTTTTATCAAAACTTGTTTAACAACAGAGGGGAGAACATCTGTCAGTAATTCTTAATGTGGAAAGACTGTCTTTTGCTCTCAAGAAAGACAGCAAATTGCAAAATTAAATGATGCTGTATAATTTTCAAAATAGGAGGCTTTGAAATCTTAATTTGCTTTGCTTACAAATATAGCTTTTGACATATTTTTTTCCAAAAATTATAATAAAATGTTTAAAGGAAAAAAGCTGTGTCAGAACTCTAGAGGAAGCTATTTGGCTGCAGAGTGGTGGCTCTTCTTTGGAAATTAAGGTATGAGAGTGAAATGGGGTTAAAAGCAATAGCTGGGTGTTTGGAGTGACCCTGGTTATTGAGTTTCTTGTGCAAACATGCACACGTGTTTTAAGATAACAGGCTTATCTGAGCAGATATATATTTCTGGCTAATGTAAAATATCGATTTCTCCAGCGTAGCTAGTGCTTAGTCATGCATTATCACACGCTTCTGAAGTTCTGCTGTGGTAGTTGGTGGTACCATTGTCAAAGCAAATGTCTCTGGCAATATTTCTTACTGTTCCAGAACTCTGGATTAAGTCTTTCCAGGTTGTCTGTTCTTAATCTTTGTGCCATGTTCCTGCCCACCCTCCCTTCCCCTGCTGAAGAAAAAAAGTAGAGAAAGGTTGTTTATTACAGGACATAGGACCAATCAGGATATTTCTCTGTGTTCTCCACTCTGTTCCTTGTTTTCTTAGAATAGATTTAGAAAGGAGCAAATACTAAGTTTTTTGTTTTCCTTAGATGATTTGTATAACGATAGCTTGTTTTGAACTCTTTAATCTGTAATATTATAGACCAGCCTCAATGCTACGCCAAATTTATGCTTAATCCCAAACCAGATGGAATTCAGTTGGGCATCGTGCAGAAAGTCCTGAGTGTGGTACAGTGCATGCCGACATTTTCTTTTGGGGCTGTTCTTCTCAGATACTATTCATTCCATCGGATCGGTTTGTGTTGGGGGTCGGTTTGTTTTTTAAATTAAATACAAAGTCCAAGTAGGTCAACTTCTATTGGAAGTTTTTTGTTTTAAAAACAAGTCACACAGAAAATACTTCCCTGTATGTGTTCTCTACCACATTCAGAGATCTCATGTATGGAAGGTGAGGGGAGCAGCAGCATCATCCTTGAATTATGGCCATCACTCTCAATTTGGCCTTCCAAATATAGACCCAGAAATTATCCGTGTACATTGCTGTGCTAACCACTTTCTACAATCGGATTGCGGGCATGTCTGCCTTGCCATTTACAGGCAGACCTGCCCACTCACTCCATTTTCCAAGCTGGCTGGACACCAGCCAGTTCTGACCCACAGCTGTAATGTGCAAGCTAATATAATAAGCGTTGCAGAAAGCATGGGCTAACCTAATGAAACTGGCAGGGCTTTCAGAGCAGAGCCTGTTCCCGCTGCAGATGCGTCAAAGCCAAGGGGAGACAGGCAGAGCGCAGCAGACACACGCACCTTCAGATATGACAGCTAAAGGGCATGCTGCCTAGTGGTGACTGAGAGCTCCTTTTTCCAGAAGACCAAGTGTAAGAGGAAAACACGTGGCCTTCGCTCAAGCAGATTGTTCCGCTTTTTTTTGTTCTAAGAGGTGGTTACAATTTTTTTCTGAAACTTTTTAGGGAAAATGAGGGAGATGTGTAAACTGCTGCGCACTAATTCCTTCCACTTTTGTCCCTATTCTTCTTCCACACCTCTATCTTAGGGAAAAATTTAATCCTTTTTGATGATCTAGGAGGAGTACAAAATGAAAGCTGTTGTGAGTTTTAATTGGAATTTCTTACACTTGTGTGTTGTGTTTTGGTTTGGTTTGGTTTTTCCTCCTCTTATTACTGAAAAGCTTGTTTTTGTTTTTGTTTTTTTTTAACTTACATAATAAAAATGATGCAATAAAAGACATTGAAAGACATTGAAAAGTGACTGTGATAATTAAAAAAGAAAAGCAATTCTAGTCTTTGTTTCTGTCTTATGACACTTGCCATTTACACCTTCCCAGACAGTAAGGAAATTTTCCTTCACTAGGCTTTTCTTACTGAACAAAGAAGTGTTGACCTAAAGGTCGTAAGTGGCTTCATCCTCAAACTGTGTTGCGTGAAGCCACCCTCATGGCTATATTTTTGTAATATGCTAATGGCGTAGTGATTAACGACAGGAGTGAAATACCTATGCCTGTCAGCTAAAAAGCACTGGAAGTCCTATTTGGACCTTAATATGTTATAGTAAAGTCACATCTTAATGACTGGCATTCCTTCCTCAGCTAGAGAGCTTTGTGACCTTCCATTAAAATTATTTTATATTACACCTGTTCATGAATTTCTAGAAGTATCAGCTTTGTGGGAATTGTATAATTGAAATAAAATAGTGATTTCTGCCATTGCCCGCTTTGCTTGATGAGGTGCCTTTCCTCCCTGTTCCCCAATAATCTCTCATCATAGAGTAGGCAGTAATTTGCAAGTCTAGTAAGACTCAGTAAGGAAGATTTTCTTTTTTTCCCAAACTATATTCTGCTTCCTTTTTAAAAAAAATTAGACCAGCATCTTAATTTTAATGAAATAAGACTGCTAGCTAAAGCCTGTTGAGCACATAGCATAATAGCATAAAAAGTAGGAAGGAAGCCAAACAGAAATGACTGCTGAAATAATTTCATCTTGCAAGTTGGGGCCATGACTGTGTGTCCTTCAATTTAGTTTCCTAAACCTGAAGTTCAAAGCTGCTTGGCACCCAGAGGATGTCACAGTGAGCTGCGCTGTCACCCTGGGGCTCAAGGGTCCCTTGTGATCCCATGAGCTTGATTGCCAGAGGACACCTGTCCTGAGAGACCCATTAAGAAAATCTTCTTGGGCTGCATAGCAAGAAAGCTACTGAGGTGTGGCAGTAAATGTGTCAAAATACATTAATGCTATGAAATAATTTCTCAGTGATTTGGAAGTTATTCCTGCTAAGAACTTTTTAAATGTTCTCAGCATTAATCTCTGTGCTCCTAGTGAAAGCAACAGTGTATATTTATAGCGGACAATTATCTAATTACTGACTGTTAATGAGTATCTGTAGGCTATGACCCTGCTCAGCGACACGAGGAATGCCTGATTGTTCCCTCTATTGTTTCTCTCTCCTTTCTCCCTTGTACAATATGACAGGCCAAATTCTGCACTATATATTGTAGGCAAGGAAAAAAAAACACCTTTGCACTTACTGTTGCTAAAGATACAGAACAACTAAGAGAATCTTCCCTGTGTGGGATTTATTTTCTGACGTAAGTGCTCAGGTGATGAAGCTGGCCTTGTGCCAGCTGTTGCTTCTCTGTCAGGGATGGAAGTCAATGTGTTGGATCAGGACTCAAGCAGGAGGGGAAGACAGATGCAGTTTTTCACTACTGTGCCTCGGTACTGCCTCACCTTCCATGACAGGGTAGTTTTGCAGCGATCCTTGTTTGGCTTCACGTTCCAATAGTCATTAGCTTTGATGTAACGATGAATGAGAGCTCTCTGGAATGTTATTGGAGAGAAAATGTCAGGTTTAGGATTTTACCAGTTTAAAGGAAAAAGATCTATCAGTCTGAGGAATAGCTGCTGTTTTTACATAGTCATCTTGCAAAACTGAGTACTGTGTAATGTGGAGACCCGAGAGATGTAGAAGACATGGAGGTATTTACAATGTTGGCTCCCTGGTTCGAACCGAAATACATCCTAGCTACTTGGGGCACCTTGTCTGTGTTTGGACTGTCATACTGGCATGCCTACAGCACACAGCAGAGCTTTCTCTTCCCCTTCCTTTCCTCTTTAATGCCTCCACTCTCTTTCCTTCTCTCCTCCCCCAATAACTCAGTTATGCCTCTGATTTATGCCAGTAACTTAAGCACATGTTACACTGGTGGCAGTGGCGGGGTCTCTGTAGGTGTGCCTGTTCTAGTGTCAGCCTGAATTTAGATGGCTTTTACCCAGCTGTGTGAGTAGCAATTGAACCTTCTGGATTTTTCCTGCAGGGCATTTTTGGCATGTGCCTTTCTTGATCATCCTTACAACTCTTGTTCAAGGTTTTGTCGTGGTGATGAGTGCAACGGTTTTCTTTGCCAAAATTAGGCTTTTGGCATGGTATGAAGGTGTTATTATGTACTATTTTAACTTCTACTGGCTCAATTTTTTCCTCTAACATGTAAAATAACAGCTATTACTTTTCAGTGTTCTCCAGAGCTTCTTCCCTCCCTACTTCAAAACAACATGCTTTGTTTACTAACAGATTGTTGATGTCTATCCCTAATCAGATCATAATATGAACTTACAATATTCATTGCCCTTCAAACAGAAGCTCACAAGTGTTTGTCTTTTGCTTTCCTTGTTTGTAAATATGTGCAAAGCCTTTCTTTTTTCCTAGAATTCTGCTATACCATGTGTTCAACCTTGTCCATTTGTTATGATGTTGAACGGTGCTTCCTCGCGTTTCCTTGTATTTTGCTGTTGCTGTTCTGTTCCAGTTTAGAATCAGTTCTGGGTTGCAGCTTCTGGAGCACAGGGTAATTTTTTGTTGTGTCTGTGTTGGGCATGATGATATGTTGGTCCCTAAATAAGTTCCTAGTGCAATGCTTGTAGAAATAGGATCAATTATAGCAACTCTTGTCTGTTGCATTAGAAAAAACCCAGGACCCAAACAAATTACAACAAAACAAACAAAACCAAAACCAACCAAACGCCCCATCCCTCCCCCCCGCAAATTCATGAAAGATGATGATGATGGGGTGATATGAGGACATCTTGCCCAATGATCTTCTCCTTGGGACTTGTAAAATAGTTCATTCTTGGGCAGAAAAAAGAAGTGATTCAGAATGCTTTGCCCCCTTCCAAAAGAGAACTCTGGAGGTGAGATGTTTCAGAAGTACCCAGTAGAAAGTAAATGATTGTCAGCCAGCCTGAACAAAGTCAACTGGTACCATCTCTTCACTAATGAAAGGTTAAGTTGAGGTGGAACTGCATCGTGCAATTGTACTGCTATTACACTACATCTACTGGCATCAAAATAGAAGTGTCATTAAAACAGACGTCTCATAATGGCTGACATCAGTGGAGTACCTAGTAAATGATTTCTGCGTTTTCCCATGAAATCTTGTTTGCTCAATATATAGATTTCACTAAGTTAAACTAGAATTTATTAAGTAGCATGTGAGGAGCAGATATTTCAAATGGGTTTTTCATATATCAGTAGCAAAAAAGATGGTATGGGAGGAGAATTCAGAGAGCTGTTGTAGAAAGAAAGACATCATGAACTCTTCTCTAGCTTATTATTTATGTTGGAGAAGCAGAAGTATTTTATCTTCCTAAAGGATTAAATAGATTACTTTGTAACTAATGCCTAGATTTACTTCACTAGGTACCTTGGATCCAGATATTAGACTTTTGCACTTTAGTGCTTTTAAGAAGATTGATGTAATCACAGTAAATGAATATAAAATGAAATACAAAATACTGTACTAGAGCTTTACATACATATATATATATATATATATATATATATATAGTGTGTGTGTGTATATATATATAGAGTGTGTGTGTGTGTGTATATATATATATATATATAAATAAGTATGTTGGGTTGCCACCTCATCTTCAAGATTTAATTGGAATTTGCAAGACCATTAATTTGCTGTCAATACAAAACTTAATATCATGCTCTGAGATACACACCTGTAGGTACACAGTGGATTTAAACTATTCAGGGTTAGGAGGAAGAGAGATTAAATTACTGCTTTGTTGCAGTTGCTATTCTTATCAATAGTACCAGTGGCTTCAAAGAGTTTGCAGAACTGGATTCTGAAAGCTCCAGTTAGATGCAAGAGCTTTTTTTTTCTTTTGAGGATTCTTTTTAAACTGAAAATATCAAGAAAAACTTTGGAAGTGTGTGTCAAGGTGAAGGAGTTCATGCTATTGCTGCTTTGAATATTGGGCACATTGTGCAGCTGGCACTGTTCCTGACAGCGCTGTATCCGTGAGCTGAGCTCTCGCTGCCTTCTGAGGAACCTGCACAACGGCGGCGTTGTTCCCCTTCTCCATGCCCCGGTCGGTGACTCCATGCCCTGCCAGGCTGCTCAAACCATTTGCTACAGAAGAAAAGCAGCTGGCGATAGAGCTCTTGAAGAGGAGGATGCAGAAGCAGTTGGTTTGAAAGTGCTTAAGCAGAAAAATAGGCAAATTTCTTCTTATGCGTCACTTTTAACATTTTGGCCAGTGCATAGTGGTCTCAAGGATATAAATTAAGATTTGGTACTTGATGTTGACTATGCTGTAGGATTTAATATTTCACTTTATATGTTAGAAATGATAACCAGGTGTGGATTTTAACTGCTATGAGTGGGTGAAGAGCTGTGCAACACTAAGTTAAAACTCACCAGCTATGGTTTTGTTTGCAAAATATGGAGCAAAGGATCTGACAGCTAGTGCATCCCTACTGCTATGTGTCTAATACCTACAAGAAAAGTCCCACACACCAGAAGTCCACCAAGGACCATCCATTCAGCATCAGAATGCCATGTACAAATTAAGATTACTCTGTCTTCTGACAGGCTGTTGTTTTGGCTTGCAACTTGCTCTGTGTAATGCCTCTTTGCAGTGAGGCAATTTTCCGATGTAAACCAATTTTTACCCACTTTATATAGGAGAAGAATTATTCAGGCAGATAATAGTGGTAAATATCTTCTTCCTCTTATTCTCTTTCCACACAGGAATGCTGAGGTGACCATTACAGTTGTGCTAGGTGTGATATGTTTAATATTGGAGGAATATGAAATCTGATTTACTATAGTTTTTTTTTTTAGGCTACTTCCTTAGTGAGTTATAGGTATCAGGATAAACAAGTAAAGGTGTCAAGGAACAAAAGCGAAGACAGATAAATCATTGCAGAAAAGAGGGAGCAAAAAATAAGACTGAATTTCTTAAATTAGTTCAAAATAATGTGTAAGCACAAGATGTGTTATAGTGAAGTATAAAAGTTACTAGGTTAGAAGAATTTTTTTAAAATCACATTCTAATTTAAAAACCAAACCACAGTGTTTGCTTTGTGCGTAAGGTGCTCTCAGCAGATGCAGGAACCTGGCATAATGAGAATGGGCATGGAAACCAGAGAATGGAGTTATTTGGTAGACACAGGATGAGCCAAAGCAGTGAAGAGGGGATCAGTGTAAGACAGCTCTCCCCTACCTGCCATGGCTGACTCTTGGAGTGAGTACTTGGAAGATAAGGCAGCTTCTTATTAATCTAATTGGGTGGACACAGATCCTGAAGGAAGGAAATTTGCCAGTGTTTCACAGAGTGGATGTCAGTATACAGATTTGGACTAAATTACTTCCATTTTGGGTCCCCTGCAGTAGCAGGAAAAACATGATTTCAGTCTCATAGCTATTTATGTGTATAATTGCTGGTTAATACAATTCCGGTCAGAGTTTTTGGAGGATCACTTCTAATTGTTAGGCAGACAAGAGCCAGCTTCATCCATTAGCTCTAATCCTATTTCACAAGAAGCTCAGTTTTTAAGCCATTATACTGATTTCCTTCCTGATTCATAACTATTGCATCTCTGTCCTCATATAAAACTGGAGGAAGGTGTAGCTTAGTCTCATGGATAAAGGTGATATTATGACACCTACTACCATTGTGGTCATTATTTCTTTCTCTACAGTATATGTAATTTTTTTTCTTAATAATGGAGGAGAGGAAAGATGTGCTTATTGTGTACAGTAGCATTTCTGACATTCCTGTTGTTTATTACTGCTGGTATGGTATTGAGAAAGGAGGAGGAGGGAGTGTGAAAAGACATGATCATCTCTTCATACAAATGGTGGAGCCTAAATTTAGGTTAGTTATTTTAATGTCTTTTACCAGCATGGCTAGATTCACTTCAAATGCCTAAGGAAACAGTAATGTAGTTTTTAATGGCTTGTTAACTACTCTGATTTCTTCACTGCTTTATGACACGTGTTATGCATCCTCTTTCCCTATCCCAGTAAATACTTAGCTGGACATAGCAGGGCAGTTCCACAGAAGAAACTGAGATGCCTGTCCTGAATAACTAAGAACTCGGTGATCAGGAAGGATTCTCACGTGATGTCTTGGTATCTTAAGCTCAAATGCTTGTTCGACTTGATCCAGAGCAGGATCTTCAACATAGTCCCCTAACGTTGAGCCTATAGCCTAATCCAAGTATTAAATCTGTATATGGCAAGTTTAGACATGGAAAGCTATCTAGTACAAAATAAATCTTCTTTTTTTTTTTTTAATGTGGCAGAGAGGAAGGTGCTCTTCAGGACTTTTTGAGTGTTCTTAAAACCAAACTGTGGAGATCTACTGCATGCCTTGGCACCATCTGAGTTACTGAGAGGTAGTTCTTCTGCAGGGTAACGCACACAAGTTTTCAGAACTTTGACTGTTGATCAAGCATGTTCATAACTGCTTTCTTGAACAAGTAGAGATTTAAACCATGTCTATATCTCATTTAATCATGTTCTTAAGTGCACAGAACTGTGTTACTTTCACAAGTCAAGCTCTTGAGCTATTGCCATCAGCCAGAAGTAGTGACAATTCCAAAACCTGGTAATGGCTGAGATATAAGAATCTAGGAGCAGCAAGCAACACCTGCCACCGAGCAGTTGTGCCTTCAGCTTGACTGTGGCTTGGTGTACCCTGAAGGATGTGGTTAAGATGCAAAATGAAGTCTAACAGCTTAAATCCTGCATCTGCACTAAACAGCTCCTGAATGAGTACAGTCTTAGATGCCTTGGGTTGTGAAGGTGCAAAATGAAGTACATTACATGAAATAAATGGTATGGGATTCATTATCTGCATATGAGTCACCTCATTTGGCATCTGGCTGATCATCGTTTCCCACGTGGCTACTTTTCACTGATGAAAGAGAAATGTACACCTCATTTGAGCGGAATGCTTGTGATCTGCAGCTAGAATGGGCAAAGGACAGCTCAAGTATGTGCGTTCTTCATGATTATTCTTAACGTGCAACAAGGGGCACTTGTATTGATTTCAACTCTTCTGGTATAAGCCTCAGGCTCAGGCAATTGAGTCAGAGTAACATTTCCAAATAGCAAAGGACAAAGATTTTTCCACAGAAATAAGCCTTAGCTATGATACTTGAAGTTTTAATATGTGTGTTTTGTATGAGGCACTCCCTATTTTCTAAAATGCAAAGAAAGCATTGCAAAAAAATCACTCAAACTTGTATTATCACTCAAAATTACATGCGGAATGGGTATGTGGGTCATCATTGCAAACAACTGTAGGAAAACTAGCAATGAGATAAACAGGATTCATTTGTTTTCTTGCTAACCTTGAGAACTACGCTTCTACTTAAAAGGGAAAGGGGAAAAAGACATGAACCAAGACTAAAACGTGGCACATTTCATCTGACAGTTCTAGTAAAATAGCAGTAATACATTGAGTTGTTATTTTAAGGGCAGAAGTATAAAGTGGTACACTTTAAATCCAACTAAGTACATCTTGTAGCTAAAGCACAATAGCATTATAAATTCTGAAATGGGCTTATACCCTGAAAAAGTAGGATTGTAGCTGGCAGTTGCATTTCTCTTGAAAAAGGTTAAACATGTATACACATATGGACTGGAAGACCAAAATTTTCTGCTTTGAAAGGGGGTGATAATATGAATTCTGACAAGAAAAAAAGTGCTCATTTGGAGGTATCACAGAGTAGGCTGACAGGAGGTGGAAGCAGCAGAACTTGTGCAGTAGATGTCTGAAATTGGCAGTCATTTAAAATTCAATCTAAAATAGTTCAGTACAGGCAGAATTAATGTTGAGCCTGTACACTCTGTTCAGTGTGAGCACAATATGTGAAAAAGCGAAATTTCCATCTGAAATTTTTGAGAAAGCTTGGATAAGCATAATGCTGGAAAGTACAGGGTTATGAATTAAAGAAATTAAAATGGATTTTTGATCAAAGATAAAAGTTACTCAGTTGTTTTGAGTTTCGCCTGTTTCTTATAATTCTCAATTTGTGGCATTTGTGAAGAAAACATCTGAAAAGGCAGCATATGGCAAAAGTGGTGGTATGATGCAATATGATTTGTTTGTTTTAAGAATCAGTGCTTGTAAGGATATATTTTAGGTAGCATAAGGATCATCTAAGACAATCATATCTGTTATAGCATGTATTGTAAACATTTAAAATTATATTTAATTTGAGTTTAGAAAAGTAGTAATAATAAACGCAATTCAGTCATAGAAAAGTGATGGATGATATGTGAATGGGAGAAATAGGAGTTGAGATTAATTTGATCTGTGGTTGTTGTCCAGCCTCCTCGTATGGGTATGGAGAAAAGCAGGTGCCATCACCTCAGCTTGAACAAAGATGCTTCTGCCTGTGTAGTTGTGCTGGGCACCTGCAGGCTGGTTCCAGGCCATGCTGGAGGCTTCTCCCATCTGGGTTTTTGGTCCTGGGCAAGTGGTCCTGGGTGGGAAGGGGAGGAGGTTCTGAACTCATACCTGCCTGTTTTGCAGAGCTGGTTTGGAAAGGCCTTGTTGAAAACAGATGCAGTGTATAATGAAATCCATGTTTCTGTGGAAGAGAACTGTGAGCTTGTCATGCATATGCTGTTCTTGGTGCTTCTGGTTGGAAGGAATAGTTATGTTAGTGGTTGGGGGGGCTTATATGTGCTGTTGTTCCAGTATCTTCAACATGAAACTTGAATTTAGTAGTGCAAATAGTCTTTGCTTTGCTGGGATTTGATCCAACACTTGATAAAACCATTAAAGCTCTTCTTCCCAGGAATATATTCTTACGTGCCTGTTTGAGGTTTTAGATGTGTTTTGGAAGACATGACCCTCATAAAGCAAAGAAGCAAACAAAAACCTGAAAGAAAGATATTTTGACTTTTTGGAGGCAGGAGCCCAGCAGGACTCCTGTTTGGCAAATAACGTGAGCTGATCAGTCTGTCTTCGTTGTTTGTTGTTATATATTGCTTGCTAGTGCTTGCCAAGCACTTTTCAAAAGCTGTCTCTTTTGTCACAGAAGTTGTACTTTAATTTGCAGTGATTTCTAAAAGTGCTTTAGTTAGTGTAAGTAACCAAAGCTGTTTCTATACAGCGTAGAGAATAACAGGACTGCAGAATGGATTTATTTTATCATTTGGACAAACACAAAGTACAATTCCAATCTGTTGTGATACCCTCAACTTAATCACTTAAGAATTGCGTTTCTTTACTATTTCTGAATGTTGATGAGATTGTTAAGAATTTAAAATTCGGAAGGGAAAAAACCACTTGACAACAATCATCCCTTTTTAAAGTGAAGTGTGGTAAAAGCAAGGGAAGAGCACCAGCCTCTGAAATGGTTTTGATGGCTTGGGAGGAAAAGGGAAGGCCACTAAAGAGGATGAAATTGAGTAGTGATTGAGTGAAGAGGCAAATGTTGTTGGCAGCAAGCTTTTTTTCTGCTTTCTCCTTAGTAGCTTGTTCCTCAGACAGGCAGTGGTACTTACTGTTATACACCATTGTTTAATCGCCAAAGCCTCCAATAGCTGGAAAAGAGAATACCTTACCTTTGCAAAAGGAGAAGAGATTAAGTGGCTCGAGGTCACAGAAGAGACTCATGACAGAACTCAAAACAAACTCAGTGATTAAAATATGGGTCCTATGGAGATTGGTGGGAAAGATGTACCCGAGTTCAGAGAACTAGTCTGTCAAGTGGAGTCTCATGGTGTTCTGTGCTCTGTCTGCTCAAAACTTGTTTTCTTGCTAGCAGCTGTTACAAAGTTGCACAGATGTCGGCACAAATTTCTGTACTGAAGACCACATTGGGGTACTTTTGCTGAATGTTTTATATTTCCGTTACTGTGATTGCAATTAACACTTTGTTCCAGAGTAAATACCCAGAATATGAAAATCAAATTAAGGGTATGAAGTAGCTTTTATTTAGATATTATTTACTAGGGAGAAAAAAATATTCTTATATGTAATTAATGAATACTTAGCTGAAGGAGAAGTGGAAACATGTAATCTAAAGTAATAGTATAAGCAAAACCCATTAATTTTATCTAATTTGTAACTACTGAAAATTTACTGGGCAACAGTGGAGAGCAAGGTATGTGTTTATGATAGATTTGAGAACATGGAAAATGAATGTATTTTTCCTTTTTTCTAGGTAAGTAACTGAAGGGGACATGAAGAATTGACAGTTAAATGGCCAGCATGTTGCAAAAGGTATTTCACTTTAAATTGAAGAGGAATGTGCAGATAATTTGAGTACATATTTAATTAATATTTGCCTTTTAAAAATTGATTAAATTTTCTTTTGTTCACTGAATGACTGAAAGAAGTAAAAAACAAGCTTGTGTTTGATGTTCATGCTATCCTTAAGTGACTTTAGCATTTAATGGGAAATTGGATTCTGTTCTCTTTTTATGTATGTAACCCATGCTGATTAACCAAATGCCAACCTGTGTTAAGTCCTTCTACTTTGGTTTGCAGTAACACCATTGAGCATGCAGGTAAAGTGTCTGTGATGCTCCCCTGGCATGTCATGGGTTATTTCAACATACACTGCACCATTCAGTAATGGGAAGAAGCTGTGGGCAGGGAGTTTTCTTGAACTCTGCTTGCTGTCTCTACAAAGGTGTTTAATCCTTCTTTGCTATCAAGTTACATCTAGACTGGGCCAGAAGTCCTCACTGTGCCACTGCAGAGAAAAGAACCCGTTTTTAGCTAGTTGTTTAAAATTATCCAATTTACTGTATGGTAGAAAAGTAACAGGAATAGTAATATGGTAAATAGAATATACAAGTAGCGTGCTTGACATCTTTTTCTGTTCCAGAGACTTTGCCTGAGGGTCAGACTAGATATCACTAATTTTGCTGTTGGTCACTGGAAGATGCTGATCATACAGTTGGCAGATATGTCATATCTGGTTTCTAAGAGATGATATCACCTTCAGAAAGCTAAACCAGTATCTCATTTCTAAACAGCTATGTCCTTGCCAGCCAGATGGTTGTGTAGGTATGCAAGGGTTTACCATGCACTGGGAAGTGGTATCTGTAAATATGCTGCTAACAAAATTCTTGAGCATCTGCTGATGACACCCACACATAAGCTTCAAAGCACACCCTACTGTATTTTTTGTTTGCAATGGATGTTCTACTGATATAGATTTTTTTTTTTTTTTTAAATCACTGAATTGATTATAATTTTGTACACTGTTTGTTGTCAGATTTGTTGGTAGTCTGTGAAATCTTTTGGTAGGGTGTAGGTTGAGGTGAAAGCCATGGTTAAACAGAGCAATTCCAGTTAATACCTGTTAGGGATGGTAACGAAAAGTTATTTGGGAGAATCTTCAGGAGGGCTAGCTAAAGAAAAAGAAGTCTGTCTCATAAAAATGTCAGTGTTTCCTAATTATTTCCATTAGAATGAAAGTTACACCAAGTATTTTTGACAGAAGAATGTAAAGAGCGAGATGGGCCTTTTGATTAGGGACTGTGTCTGGGATATGGAACACAATGTATGTATGGTCTCAGTGAGGCATAACTGAGGTTTCACTCTGAATTACCCACTTCTGAAAAGATGATGGAGATCTCTGGGGTTTTGGCTGTTCTCCTTCCCTAGATTTTCAGTTTTTTTAAAAAAACAGAAGCAACACTGTATTGAACACAAAAATTAAGTGTTCTCTGGCAAGATTTTTCAGCTGAAAATTTCTGACCAGTTTTACCTTTTATAGACTTTCTATTATTGACTACATGTAACTATTTATAATATTTTTCTGCTATTCTTCCTGATTGTCTGTTCTCTTTGCTGGGATTTTATTGACATAGAAGTGTCATGGAGAAACAAAACCTCACCTGAAGCCAATTTAGTGAATTGCAGTTACTTTGGTAATATTTCAGCTTAAAAATATCTGTCTATCTACAACTTCATGCTTGATTATTCTGATTTGCATTTTAAGCAGTAACTGTTCTGAAAGATGAGGTATAAATGTTTTGCAGCTAAGCAAGAAAATGAATCAACTTCTTTTGTCTCCTGAAGCTTGCTGCAGTTTTACTAGTTCAGAGGTTCTTCTGAACAGAGACAGACATATCAACATGTAGAAGGTGGTGATGGCAGAGTTCTGTGAAGTAGCAGTGAATAAATGCCTTTACAGGATCTGAAAGTTCTTTTAAGCACTCAGAATGCTAGAGCAATGTTTTAGACTTTTAAAAGAGAAATCACATGGCTTGCATTAAAACAAAGTGCCACAAATTGCAGCTACTTTAGATTTTTTTTTTTCTTCAATTTGAATGGCTAAACATTAAGAAAACCTTCAGTGATGAACCAAAGGGAAGAATTTCAGTACCTTGGAAATGATGGTGGAGCCCACAGCACAGTATAATTGTTGCTTTCTGAAAGTGAGGTTCTGAGAACCCCCGATCGCTCAATTGTTCTTGATATTTACCATTCCTTGTCTATGGAAGCTGAGTCCTGAGTGCATGAACGGTACACTGTTGCTTAAGACTGGTTTCAGGCTTTGAAGAGCTGGGGTTTCCTGTTCAAAGTTGATCCTTTCAATAGACCGAAATGCATGTTACTGAAGGGAGTGGATCCTCTTTAGTCCATGAAATGAGCTTTGGATTCTTAGTATAGCAGAGAGAACTGCGTGGAAAATACAGTACAGTACAACTCTTGCATAACTGGGATTTTTCTTAAGCAGTTTTTTGGAACTGATAAAATCTGTGTAAAAATCAGCGTAATCCATGGTGCACTACTTCTGTATTCCGAGCAAAAATATTAGATTGATACAATGCTTAATGAATACATCAGGTATTTGGTAAGTGTAAAATTAATGCAAGTTTGTCCTATATCGATCTGTGTTTTAATGGCTATATTAGGATACACCGTGGGGAAACAGATATACTGATGTAAAAAGATGAAATTAGAGTGATTTGTTTCAGGCAATTTAGTTTATTAAGTTTGACATGTTATCAGGTCTCTGAAACGTAACTAGAATCTTCCTCTTGGAAACATGTCATGTCCTGTTTGTCTTAATGATCATCTGCAGCACGTTATTATTGCATCATTGTAGCTATGTGCTTTCTATCAGAAGCCAGCAGAGACTCTCCTGCTGATGAATACAAAATTACTTTAATTCTTATGGGAAGGATAATCTAATTTTATATCACGCCTTTGAAAGTTTTCAGAGGTTACCTCAGGCATTGCTTTATGAGCTTGAATCACCACCATCATAAACAACCCACCGTGTTGGTTCTTGGAGTATAGATGCACTTTTTTTCCCCTCCTTCTTTTTTTCCTGTTATACTTTTGTCTATCAAACCACATGCATGCATGAGTATAAGCTCTCAATAAAGGACTTCAAACATTATGCTGAGATGGTACAGTTCATTTAGATAGATGCCAAACAATATGCTAAGCTCAGGGATTCTTGAAAGTAGGTCAAAATCCTCTAAGATTTCAGAGTGTCACTGTTCTTGGGTCATTTTGCCTCGCCTTTTAGAAACACAAGTTACTAGTCTAATGATTGTAGAACTACCAGTGGAAATATGAACTCCTTTATATCACAGGACCAAATGTGTTTATTTGCTGTTGGCAGGTAATAAGGTGGCTGATGTAGTGCTATGCAGCAAGGGAATGCTGCCCTGTCTTTCGTTCTTCGAGCTTTTGATAAAAGACACTGAGTTTGTGGCATGTTCTCTCCCCAGCTGTCCATGGAGCCAGGGACCAGAACAGGAGTCACCCTTTCTTTCTTTTTTCCTATCTCTGACATTAACAGCCACATTTTTTCTCCTTGGTGATGCTGAACTGGGGCAATCGCTACAGCACCTGATAAAACGCTGAGAGATGCAGTAATTTCTTTTTTTTTTTTTTTTGAAAACTGAGTCAATTAGTGGTGTGTTCAACATCCAGCTTTACAAGAGAATCTCTTAATGATCATCCTGGTGGTTTTTCAACATTAGAGAACTAAAAACCTCTGTGAATGGTAGCTGAATGGGAAAATCTGTCACATCTCCTAAGTGGGGGACATTGATTATGTCTTATCATTTAGGTATGGTAAAATAATATCTTTGCAGTTAACTTGAAGCAGTTATCCTTTCTAAGTGATGCAGTTTTGTGTCTGATATATGTCCAAACAAAGACTTCTCTGAGTATCATACATTGTATTTCTAGTGCCATTTTTGGAAAAAGTAGGGATCATGGTTCTCTGTTCCCTCATTATTAAGCCTACACATGTGCATGAGAATGTAAAGGAGCTACTATGAGACCATGAAAAAATGCACAGCTGTAGAAGTGGTCAACAGGACAGTAGATGTCACTGGAGTGGCTTTCTGTCTACTTTACAGGCAAATAGAGAGCTCAAGATGCCAAGGAGGACTTGTAGTGCCTACTCTGACTTCAAAGTGAAGCAAAGACCATGTACTGTGTTTAACTGGATTCTAGTTGGGGTAAAGAAAAAAAAAGAAGGCTTTTTCTGGTGAGCAGGAAAAATAAGAGGTTTTTTTTTTTTAAAGGTGTGTCTTTTTCTTATACAAATCTGTTTAAGAGTGCTGCACTATAATTGTTTGCATTTCCAAATAATGTTCATAGAGCTTAAGTGGTTACACTGGAGGGCAGGTGAATCACTGAATAGGATTTACCCTTATTAGTTTTAAATTTTTGCAGATCCACAGCTAGGCAGTAGGAGTTTACCTGCTGAATGACTTACAAGATAGTAAAAAATGCCTTTTATATTTGTCTTTCAATTAAAACTATGTTCTTCCTGCCCAATCTTTTTTCTTGTTAGACTTTTTATGAGCATATGTATTCCTTTATGAACTATACATGCACTATACACAATAGTGTGCAACTTCTGCATGCTAAGCTTATTCAGTTACTATGATTTCTCTTCCACACTATTATAAACTTTTCATCCACTGGAAAATATGGCATTAAAATCTGAGCAGTTGACACCTAACAGGCAAGTACAATCCTCTGTGCAGTTTGGTGCTGCAATAGAACAGTTCAGGTTTGATGGATCAGCAGTAGTGCAGAGTTCCAGTCACTGGAATTTATATGCTAGAGGATCTCTCTTGGATTCCTAAAAACACAAGTTACATCTGTTTGCTGTGTCTTTTTGGTTTTTGAAACATCCGACAAATTCTGTAGCTCAACAGTATACTGTTCATATTCATGCCGGTAAACTTTTAAGGAGTGATTTGGTGCTAGTAAAAGTCACTGAGATATTGAGATCTTTGGCAATTTACTTTTCTGTTTAATGCAAATAATACAAAATAATATTAAGTTAGTAAAACAGCAGTCAGTATTGCTAACTGTAAGCAATGCAGCATAATCTTTGGGGGGAGAAAAGGTGCTTGTTAGATTCAGTTTCTGTGGAACTAAGGGTGTAGTTCTACATGCTGAAGTCAACTAATCTCAGTGGAGAGGAGTCAAGTGTTGGAACTGTAGCAAAGGGGAGATTGTGGAAGATCACAGCTGTATATTTGTTTTCTGATATACATCTGCCTGACTTAGAGTTGGGAAGGAACTGCATAATGCCTAATTAGTTTAAAACTGACTTACTGGTTAGTCCTTATAACTAGACTTATAAGCACTGGGAAAGATTTGGTTTACCGAAATGAATACAGAATTGGATCCTACACTTTGTTTTGGAAAGTTGAAAATTTGCTGTGCTCTATAGCCTGTATACACCCGGAGAATTGTGGTGATTAACTGTAATCTATCATGGTGTGCTTCCATATTTTTATTTGTATATGGTTGAAGGTTTCATTCATAGATGCTCAGTAACAAATGCAATAATAATTTTTACTTCAAAAAGTAGTGAAGATCTTTGTTTTACACCACACAGTTGCTTACCAGGACTGATATTCTATGAAGTAATTATGATATTAAGGTAAATAACTTGTCTGAGGGAAAGAAACTTGTTTTTCCACATTGTGAACAACTGATTTTCTTACCAAGTATTTTTGAACCTGAGGTGGCCTCTAATCCAAGCTGATTCTGAGTATCTGAGTGTGTCACACAGTCTATTGGTGATATTTTTGTTTAGGTAACATCATTGTCATATTGGTGAAAAAGGCGGTAAGCAGAGAACATATATGTTTGTATTGAGATCTTTACAGTGAATGATGGAAGTTTTAAAACTGATGGGAGGATCTTATGTCTTCACCTTATCTTTTTCTTTTTCCTCCATAAAAAGTGGGTGTAGCACTTCAGGATTTCTATTTGTTAGTGTACATTGAAAGTTAAATTGAATTTTCTGAGGTCTCTCTGAAATGCTTGTGTGCACAAACACAAAGCATGATGTTACTGCCCATGGCAAGGACATTGGACTAGATGACCTTTGAAAGTCTGTTCCAACCCAAACCATTCTGTGATTCTATGATTCTGTGAAAAGTCATAGTTTTAACTGTACTCCTTCCTTTCTTCCAGTTGCGTTGCTGTAGCTTTATCATTTATTTTTATGCTGTTTGTAAATGGTACAAAATGGAGCAACTTAAATTCTGTCTAGATACACAGTGACTTTAATTTGTGAGTATTATCTGCCTGTTCAGATTTTCCAAGGAACAGATATTTACATCTAGAAAAAAACAGCACAGCATTTCATGCTAAATGGTGCTTTTGTTGGCAGCTTCAGGGGACATGAAGGTTTGAATGGGCATAATGAATAAATTACCCTTTGACTTTAAACCGTTCCTTCAAAACAGAACATAATGGTGTATGGTGAGTTTGCACCACTTTTTTTTTGCCTTCTTGTACTTTGTAGGTATGTAAGAGGTTCAGTTTCTTCATGATTAATTTAAACCATCATAATCTGGCCTGTGTTACAAAATGCAAGAAAAAACATTTTTATCGTAACCAAAATAAGCATAGAGAAGTCTTTTTTTTCTTTACATGGAAGGTTTTCAGATGCTGGGGCAATTAGCAGCTAAGCTAAATACAACCGAAGAGGTACTTCTCCATCAGAAATTGAAGCTAATGGGCTGTAAAGGCATAATGGGCTAATGGACTGTAAAGGATAATTCAAGTGTCCAGCACTAGGTTTGAACACAGATTGCTACCAGAAGGAGTGGGAAGCTGGATGTGTTGGCCAAGGGCTGAATGATGCGCTGTGAATGAGTACGAGCTGTTTTAAGATGTGTAGCCATGCTTGAAAATAGCTTTCAGTTTAGTAGCTGGGAAGAAAATGAATGTGGAAAGCATCTCTTGCTTGAAGCAGTCACTGAGAAGCAGATTGTATATGGCCCTTCTGTGGCTTGTTCTCTTCTGATTTGTTTTTTCCCTTTTTCTCAGGGTATAAAAATAGAAGGAAGAAGCCATTTTGCATAGGCTAAGGTCTCCCCAAGACACTTTATTTAAAAATGAGCCCCAAGTATATAAATCCTAAGTAGGCGTCTGACATGGTCCTTAGCCTTTTCATGACTCACTTTCCAGACATAAGGTAAAACTTGACATGCGAAGCATTGACTAAAGAGCAGCAGGTTGGCTGCCAATTTTTTTTTTAAGTCTGTTTTAGCCTTTCTGCCAAAATCTTATTTATTTTCTTTGACTACAAGCATGGCAGTCAAAAGGGCATTGTGTTTTTCCAGTGAGGGAATGGGTAGTTCTTATCAGCCAGACAAATTTATTATGTTCTGTTTATAAATATGTTGAGAAAACACTTTGTTCTAGTGCAGCTTTTACAATTCCCTTATTGTGCCAGAAGAGATGAAGACATAGGTCTGGCTGCTTTTCACAGCTAATTTTAAAGATACTCTTTTTGTTTTAGTGTTTCAGATAATTATTGGTTGCCTTCTCCCCCCTGCCCAATTTGCAAATTCTTTCATGTATGCCAGAGGGTGTTGCTATTTTTTTAAAATGTTTGTAAACGGGCAGTGTAAATGAATCTGTGTGTTAAGAGGTGAGTAACAATGGGAATCAAAACTTTCTCTAAATGCTCTGACAAATTAATTGGATACCAGTAGCTTTTTGGTATTCTGCATTTCATTTGTGTTTAAACACCAGCAGAGAGCTACATGGACAATGAGTCCTGCAATCATATCATAATGCTTATCCAGCAGCATTACAAGTTTTTATATACCCATAGCATGAAACAGATAAACTCAGTAAATCAAGCAAGGATAATCCCTGGTGTCTTTTGGAAGCTGCAATTCAACTGATTTATGCTGTTCTTGTGTCCAATTGGTCTTTTCTCCAGCTAGACAAAACTATCTAGGAGGTAATGTTGTCTTCTGCCTGGTATATTAACTCTTGGCTGGGAGTAAAAACTGCAATGTAGGTAGTAATAATCCTAGATTAAATATAAGTGCAGAATATTGTTTCCTCTGCTTTTCTCCATAAATGCTCCAGTGCTATTTCTGGCACAAGTAGAGGTTGAAGATGGGGGCAAGGTATAAACATTTGCCAGGGTTTCAAATGCCACAAAAGATTTGAGGGTGTCCAAAGTCATCCTTTTAAGCTTGTGCCTATCTTTTAAGTGTATTTGTCCTGCAGAACTGTCACTTCTCAGTTCTTAAGTGCCACTTAAAAAATGCACATCTAATCCTTTGTCAATCTGAGTGCTTCATGCCTGTTCTCTTCTCTCTGAAGATTATTTTACTGGCTTTATTTCAAGAGTCAATGCAAAATCAGTTGGATGTGAGGTTTTTCTGTTGGATATAAATGTTAATGGTAGGAAGGTTTCCATTGACACCTTTGAGGGTGAACTAGGTCAGTCTCATCACTCTTGTTTCTGTAATGGATAGCGTAGGCTTTTTTCTTTCATAAAGTATCAGTGGTATGTAGTTAATCTCTCAATTGTTATGAATTATTGTTTTCCCTAGACTACTTTACAATGGTATGTAATAATAATTTAAAAAATATAATACCCCAAACTTTTAATCTATTAAAAGTGAGCAAGCTGAGGTAATAAAATATTGCCCTCAATGTATATACCTCAGGCTAGGAACGCAAAGCGTTTAATGAGCTGTTATATAAGCAATCTGCTTACTCCCTCACAGAATCCATTCACCAGATTTACTTGGGTAGGGGGAAGGAGGTAAAGGGCTGACATATATTACATATATTTTAAAGTGACTATAAACCTGCTCTGTAATTTTTACGAGTACCTGAGTGTCTGTGGTTCAAAGGCCTGCAGAGGTGGCAATGCAAGGACAGAAGTAATTTTTATTTCCTTTGTGTATTTGGAGCATCTTGGATAAAGAAGCTGATGAAAGCTGGGCTGCCTCATCATCTGCTCATGTTTTGCTCAGACTCTAATGTCACAGCAATTTGTCTCATTATAATTTGTAGCCATGAGAACAAATTATGTTCTGCTGTAACGTTAATTATATTAACTAAAAAGGTCATAAAAATGATAGGGAGGATGTTGTGTTTTCTAAATATCAGAGCTGTGGAATTAGTATTTTTCCTCAAACATTTTTAATTAAAAATATGGAAGTGTGTCTATACATATATATGTATGTGTATACATATGTGTGCATGAGAGTGGGTATAGAGTGTATAAGTATGTTAAATAAAATGAAGATCATATTCAAGGTTTGGAGATTAGCAAACATGTTGATGAGTCTCTATGAATTCTCAGAGGGGAGTTAGCTGGTATAATTGAGTTAAAAAGTCAAAGCACTTGGATAAAATCCTGCACAGTAGTAGGTAATAGACACCTTCTGCTACATTTCAGCTCTTTTCTTTAGCACTTGGAAATAAACTTCCATTTATTAAGATGGAGAATAGGTACTTTTGAAAGTCTGTTTACAGTTTACTATAGAAGAGATTTTTAAGTGAATTCAAATAATGGAATAAAAAAACCCGCAAACCTGAGCAGTGCCTTTTGTTAGTGATACAAAACTTAGGTTGGTGGGCATGAAGTTGCTGAGAACCTACAGTTTCATCTTCTGGCAGGAGAAATCACTTGTGGTTGAATGTGAGGTAACCTGCAGTTGAAGAAGTTGCTGGTGTCCACATTTAGTAACTATTGAAGGACCGTAGTTAATGATTTTTTGGACTGAGCCATTAGTCTTTCAAAACTTTAAAATGGAATAGCAGCTGGAAAACCTGAATTTTGCCTTAAGAATTGCCCAAATACTGAAACAAAAGCCTGATATACAATCCTCTATAAATAATGTTCAACTTTGGACACGCCTTCTAAAAAGCATCAGAAACAGAATAGCAGAAACTGTTCAAGAAGGGCCAGTACCATCCAGGAGAGCACAGACAGTGCTTTTGGAGAAAGGAAACAAAAATGATCCTCCCATTTAGGAAAAGGTTAACGTGAGAGTACGTGACAGTGTTAGCTGTACCTCCCACTTAGGAGGGTTAGCTGGGAGCTGCCATTTGCTCCATGTCTTCTCGTAACACTAGAACAGGAGTTTGTTTCTTTGGAGATTGTGATTTCTGTGGCCAAAAACTTACAAAACCATCTACTTTGATCTCATTCCTCTTTCTATTTTAACCGGTGTTAGTAAAATCACTTCAGTGTGATGGACTGTTGCTTGTCTTGTTCTCCAGACAGTCTGAAAGCATGCAGTGAAGTAAACTTTCTCTGGGCTTTCAGATGCCAACAACATTTGTCATCTATAAAAGCTGCACTGCAAGATCAGACCTGAGGGTCTGTGTTTCTCGGTGTTTTCTCCTCAACAATAGCCACAGCCTGGTATCTCTGATACTTCCCCTGAATAATCTTCCAGCCTCCAGCTGTTTTCTGCTTAGGGGATTTCCTGAGCTGGATATTGTCTCTGTGTATTTAATAACCCTCGACAGTTTTCTCTTTCACAAACTTGACCCTCCTTGAGCTGATGTAAACCCCTTCCCTCTTGCTAAATGAAGGGGAATTCCTGCGACCACCTCTGCTTCAGCTGCTGGGGTGGGAAATATAAAGCCTGCTGTCCTAGAATGTTCGATGTGTTCTTAAATTCAGGGAGGGGAGGGGAAACAAGGTTTAAAAGGAAAATGATTATGTTAAAGAATATGGATAGTGATTGCTACAGTTGAAGTATTGTGTTGAATACTATCATATGATCCAGAAAAAAACCCAAAACACCAAAAAAAATACCACATACCAAAGACAGAATTCTTTATTCAAATAACTAGGCATTTGAGTCTTTGCAGTAGTGGAATATGTGTCCTGTCAGTTCCCTTGCTCTCATCAGTATGGCTTTATTTATAAAATATTATCTTTCAAAAGGAAGCCATCAGGAAATGAATAACTTTGTATTCACAGCTGGGTTTAAATAGTGAAGAGAAACTAGCAAGCTCTTACGAAGGAACTCCATCCATTTTGCATGCTGAATGATGCAGTAGTTTTGTGAAAAAGTGTATTGATTCTTTAGCTTAATAGAATGATGTCCTCCGCTTTCTTGTTTTTAGCGTTTTACGTTGTTCCTGTCTTTAATTTCAAACATTGAAAAATGATTTTATTGTTGTTGTAGCTTCCTGATTATTTTAAAATAACTTTGTTGAAGTGTAGAAACTTGGAAAATGCATCAAAAGGTGTTGGCGAGGGGGGATGGAGCCTCATCCCATGGAACCAAACCAGTTCCCTTTGGATAGGTCCTTGGCAGAGCAGGACTCCTTGGCAGTCAGGGTAGCACAGCCCTCTCTGCAAGGGCCAATGGAGTTCAAGCACAGTTCAGCAGTCAACAGGGATGGATGGGGACAGATGATGGGGGATACCAACTGAATCTTGCAGAAAATTGTTATTCACCTGTAAATTTCTGTTTAAAAAAGTGGCAAAATGATAGCAAAGTGCTCATTTCAAAATGCACTGAGAATTACTCATTGAAAAGCACTTTACACAGGAGAAGGCACTGTAACACTAAATGTAAGCTGCATTTTTAGAGCCTTGTGACTTGTTCAATTTTGGATGAATTTTCATGGGGATGTTAGAAAGCTTATCCTTGACATGGAAACCAGATTTTTAAGTCTGTGCTCTAAAGCTTGAATGTAGTAGAGATTTTTAGAATGGTAAGACAGTAAGAATTTTCTTAAAATAATCTGTTCTCTGCACACATTTTCTTTTTCAAATGGTTAGACTGTCAGTCTGAGACTCTAAGCACTGGAAGTGTTTTAAGTTTGGTATAATAACAAGCAACTTGCCTTCATACTGTAAATTGTTAGACAATCTGCTAGCATAGCTCTTTGCATCACAGCAATAACATCTGTTAGTGTAAGAATTTAGTCTAGTTTGTCTGCTTTCTGGTCAGGAACTTTTAAGATGTCATTGAAATGGCTGTCACTTGTAAACTAAAAGGAGAGTGAATATGCATCTCTTTGCCTTCCTTTCCTTTTTCCTTCCACTTTGAGGAACCCCCATCCAAACATCACATGCAATGTGATTGTTTAAATACTGGCATGTGACTGGGAGCTTGTGGCCCTATTCCACCAGGGAGACTGTCTTACTACTACTAGTATTTGTACTAATGGTCTGTAAGTAAGTTGTGTGTGACTTGATAGAGACATACAGCTTCCGGTTAGCAGTCAGGGTTTTTTTCCCTAACAATGTTTGAATTTAAAAAAGTTCATGGTAATACATTTTCTAGAACTCTAAACTGATCAGAACATACTTTAATTCTGTAGTTATTTCAGTGTTGTATGCAGTTTTTATGACTGTGTAAGATAGGGTGAATTTTAATATGTTTGACAGTATCTTTGAAGTCTAGAGGTGTAAGAGAAACTCATGATAAAAAGCAGCAGCAAGAATTCAGACACTAGAAGAAGAGTGAAACTGCAATGGATTTAGAGTATAGGCGTCACACACAAGAAAAACTGGAAACTGCTACA